>NC_079476.1:32424558-33049558 GCF_026230105.1 Diorhabda sublineata
CAAATAAAAATTTACTTTGGATATTGAATTTATTAGTATTGAAATCAGCAGCTTTATAAACAAGGAAATGAATGTTAAGAAAACGTGAAAGTTTTTTTATTATTTAAAATGTTAGTCTGTATTACATATTTACACCACCACTCACAATTATTCTGTCTGACGCGCGTTATCGTTGTCGTCTTCAGAGACTGAAGATAAACTCACTCACTTCACTCACAGTCTCTGAAGACGATGACTTGGTTAGCGAAACGCGATTCAGACAGTGAAATTGTGAGTGTTGGTGTAGTGGTTGTGTGAACATTGTATTCAGTATAAATATAGCCAACGGTTCCAGAAATTCCAACTAAACAAGTTTCATGGAACATATTTGGCATACCTAGAAGAACGGCTACAATCACTCTCATCAAATGGTAGTAGCAGTGTTGCTACGTGACTTTTGAGATAAACAAATAAAAAAAACTTTATAATTGGATATAGCTTCTTTATTGTTTCTCAAAATATACTCCATGAGGATCAATACATTTTTGAATGTCTTTGAAACAATTGTCGAAGCATTTTATACCTCTAAATACTACGATTTGAACGCATCAACCGTCTTCAGGTGGAAAAAAACGTTAACCTCGCAATTTATTTTTGTATCACGGTAATGAGAAGAAATCATTGGGTACCAAACAAGGATTGTACAGCGGATGACACATCAATTTGATGTTTTGACTATTTAAAAACGTTTCTGGTTTGAACTGATGTGTGAGAGCTTGGATTGTGATTGGTGAAGCATTATTTGTCTTCTGCGATTGGTTTCACTGATTTTTTCAAGTACTTTTCCAAACAAATGCTGGTGTATATAGATTTGCTCCATTCTTTGCTGCTGTTATTTTGCTTCTTTCCATGTTGTGCCTCTTTTCTCAAGTACAATACCTCTCACTTTGTCCTATGTCGCTTTAGGTCTCCCTCTGTTCCTCTTCTTGCCTCCTTTTGCTACCCGTACTCTCTTCACTGGTCTTGATTCTTCCATATTCTTTGTAAATAACCCCAACAACTGTCTACTCAATGAATTCCATAAGAGGCGTAATTTCCTGATCTTGTCGTATTTGGTTATTTATTAATCTACCTTTTTTGCGCATTAAATATTTCATCTCTGCTGCTTGGAATGCACTTCTTTGTTTATTAGTGTTCATACTTCGTAGGTTAATATTGGTCTGTAAATTGCTATATAAATATTTAGTTTTGCAATTCCAGAGACTTTTCGTTTATTTATTAGGCTGTTGTTTATACTGTAATATATGTTTGAGGTATTTCCGCGTGTTCATTGCCTGTATTTTCTATTTCTGTTCCAATGTATTTTAATGTTCTCACCGTTTTAATATTATGTCCTTATATTTCTATGTCTATCATTTGTTGAAGTGCCAAGTCTTTTCTCATTTATTCTTATGTCGAACTGCTTCAGTATGTTGCTCCAAATATGAAAGTTTTTCTGTAGATCTTGGTTGTTTTCTGCAATAAGAACTATGTCATCAGCAGAAATTCATACTAATTGCACATTTTCTTTGAAGTGGCTGAGCAGACATTTATTATATCATCTAGAAATATGTCGAAAAGTAATGGACTCAATCTCCCACCTTGTCTGAGGTTAGGAAGGCCTCAGAAATTAGGTTTTTACTAAATGCTGTTGTACCATTCAGAATTCACCCTTTTACATTGCGACAGGTTCAGTAATTCCGAAAAAACATGCAACCGTTTGCTTCGAAGTGCTTTTTGTGCGAGCAACTTACACTAATTGATATGAGCTTTCCGTATCCTACTCGAACAAATTTATTTAACAGCCAAATGTTCAATGCAATATTGAATATATGCAAATGAAAGTATGCCATAGTCTCAATGTCTGGTGTCTGGAGATGTTGCTGCCGTGGAAAGTCATTGAAAATCATTAACCGAAAATGTTTGCGATTTAATTTCATTTTTTGATCAAGATGAATGTTTCAAGTGTCTGTAAACAACTCAAATATCACTCGTATAACAACACTTTCCGAGTACGTTCACCATTAAATATGTCAAACGTTATGATGGATATCTCAAAATTTAAGTAGTAACCATCGTAATATGTGTATAAAGATAGTAAATGTGTAAAAATAATACGAATTAATACAATTTTTTATTCACATATATCTGATATACACAAATCCGCATGATCTGACATACATGCAATCGGGGTCAGCATACTCTACTGCTTTAATTGCTCATATCTGACTGATCATTAGAAAAATGGTCCTTAACTGATTTAGAGTTATACGTTTGCATGTTTAACATCCGTAAATAATCAATTTTCAGTTTCTTGAATTTCCGGCAACTGCTGCGATTGCAATATGGTTCATGTAAATGTTTTCCACACTTATAAATTATTTTCAGTCAGTCATTTCAATATAAACACGTTATGCGAAACATTTGTATTTATTTTGCTAATGAAATATGATTTTACATTAGAGTTTGTTCCATTTAATAACCATAATTTGATTCAATTCTCTTAGAAACAGGGTAAATAAACTAATAATCCAAACTCAATTTATTGAAAAACTTATCAATATATTGAAAAATTTAAGAAAAAAATTTCACTAACAGAAAATAGTTTTAGAGCACATCCCAGTTATAAACTAAAGTACAATAAATGGTAAACAGTGAACCTATAAGGAAGATGCAAAATATCTGGGTATCCATTTGACCATAGATTTGGGAAGAGCACATGCACATTAAACGAAAGCAGCTAGGAATAAAGTTCAGTAAATTATACTGGATAATTGGACATAAATCTTTTAAAGAGCCGTAGTAAAACATGTGTGGACTAGCGATATACAATTATGGAGTACAGCTCCAAATTCTAACAAAAATGGTTGAGAGGTTTCAATCCAAAATGCATTTATGCTAGAGACGTGAATACTCGTAAAAAAAATAAAACATTCACCAAGTGAGTGGGAATTTCGGGAACCACTGCTGACAGATTGATATTTATGAAATTATCTGTTTTTATTGTGACAAGCAGTATGTTGGACAGACTAACAGGTTGTTAATGTTTGGTTTAAAGAGCATATAACTCATTTAAATTATGGATGGACGGAAAATTTCGTTTTGCCGAGCACGATGTCAGTTATAAACATAAAATGAATACAAATAATGTGAAATTGTTAAAAAATTCATTAACCATGATGTTCTGCATGCACTAGAAATTATTGAGATTGGTAAAGGTAAGAAAATTTCAAATAGGTCCTTTTTATTAGAACCTATTCTAAAGTATATTAGTTATTGTTATATTTCCCACCAAAGTGGTTTTTCCAGCTGGAACTGTTTTCGCGGGTGGAAGCTCGATAGGTTTTAGTCTTCAGTCTCTGAAGACGATAACTTGATTATCGAAAGGAGCATTCATCATTCCAATGTCAGATCATTTACTTATTGTATATATAAAAAAAGAAATGAATGGGATTTAAAAATTTAAACAAATTCAATTATAATATTAAATTGATTAGATTAAAATTTGATTAATTGTTTTGCGAGCCAAATGCTATATATTATGTGATTTTTTCACTTTGTTTTCAATAGATTCATTCATCGTATTTTTAAATCACTCCCTGTAAAGTTTGAAGCTGAGGAAATTAATTATCATAAAAGGAATTCCACTATTCACAGTAAATATGTTTTTTTTAAGATGTAAAGAAGTTTTATGGTTATTGAATCCAGTTGTTTTTGGTATTTGTATAATTAACTAACGGGATATTCCAATGCCAAGTTATCAAAAGACATTATTGGACAGTAATCTTTCTTTGCAGATTTATGGAGCTTTTTTTTATAAATTACTATATATAAAGTGTCGTACACACCTAAACATTATGTTAAATAACAAACAAAACAACGAAACGAACTACATCTGGAGTTTGACTAACCAAACATGAAACTGCTATTTCCATCAGTAATTATAGACACAGTAGTAGCATATATTTATGTTTTTCAATCATTAATTATCGAGAAAAGATAGTACAAAGAATTTCAATAAGACATTTCTCAAGCTCTGAGTGAATATTATGAGATTGGCATCACGGGACGGTCAGGTAATATTTATGAGATAAAATAGGTCCAAGCATCGATGTTCTGAGAAAAGATAGGTTAACTATAACCGTCAGTTTTATGGAATACAAAACAGTTCATAAGGAATATAATACCAGATGTTGTTTGTCAGACTTACAGATCTACCAACATGGCTTTGCCTCTGAGACGCGCAAACGATAAACAGAGAGGGTTAGTTAGTGTGCGACAAACACCGTCTTCGCCCTTTCACCAGGAAGTACAATCGAGAGAAGAATTTTAGTCGAAACCGTTGATTGAATGCTGTGCCTGCATCAACGTCGAAACAAATTTGAATATTCGAATTTTGAATTCGAATATTTGAATATTTGAATATGTTGTAATCCTAGTCAAAATTCATTTAAATAAAAGTTGAGTATTAAAACATATCGGAATTTGAGCAAGTATTTGGGAAAAATGGATAACCTTTAAATTGATGATTATTTAATGATTAAATGATTATTTAACAATTTTTGATAATTTTTTGAGTACTACTGCCTACAGATTCTAATACGACTTTTCGCCCACTGTTGACACATTCTCAGATTAATTTTCGCTAGGTAGTTCTTCGATTACGGATATCCTCAACATTTAAATCAATAACCAGATCATTTACAATAATGTATATTTTGGGTTCATTCGTTATGAAATCGTCCTCAAATTTCTTCGCTCTTTTGCTAAGAGATTTCCACTGCTCTGGAGAAAATTCTTTGAAAAAATCGTCGCAATATTGCATAACATTGAAATTAAAAGATACATTTTTATTTGCAACGTAGTCTTTGAGTTCGGCCAAACCGATTCGATTGGATTCAAATCCGGATGATATGGTGGTAGTCACACAACATTATGATTTGCTGCTAGAAAAAGCATACCGTTTTTATTTTGGCTTATAGTTCTTTATGAGGGCATATAATTCAGGTTTCAGCATCGTTTTATTAAATGGAATATTTCTCTCTGATAACCACGATTGCATCTCGGCTTTTTTGGTCAATGTCGTTGGCATTTTGTCAATTTGTTTATTATGATTAAGGTGCATTATCGATAACCACAACGCTCTTTGGCGGCAAATTCGGAATCAAATGTTCTGATACCCATTTCTTAAAATTATCAAAATTCATCTCATTATGATAATCACCTGTATTGCAATTCGATTTCCATTTTATATAAGTATTAGGCACAAATCCATTTTCTCCACCTGCATGTATTATGATTAAATGTTACCCTTTACTAACAAGTTTTTTTAGACTATCCTCGGTATTATCACTTCAGCCTTTTTGGTGCGTGTGTGTAGCATGAATATAAGTTTCATCCATGTAAATAATAGGTCGACCCTCTTCTCTGTAGGTCCGCATTTTTTTTAAGAATTCTATTCTCAGTAGTCGAATGGCCTGGCGCTCCATTAATATTTTTCTGTTCGTTTTCACCTTCCTTCATCGAAATCCAAGTTTATGAATGTTTTTTCTCAAAGACTCTTTGCAACCCTGGTAGTCCATATCGCGAATGATATTTCTATGAAATACCCTCAGCGTAGGAATTCTATTTTCTGTGATATGGAAATTAACTATGAACCTAAAATAGCCAAATCAGCATCATCCATTGTGAGGTTTGAATGTTCCACTCTCTTTTTATTTGGAGTTGAAAACGTTTCCTGTTCACCATTTTCTATTTTTTTCATCTCTGATTTAATTTTCCTCGCGGTTCTTACGCATAAACCTGTAGCCTCTGCTACTCGTTCTTGAACCTTCGATGATAAAAAATAATTATTAGTAAATTTTGACTTATTTCTAACATTACTTCTTATATTCGCAAGAGGAATCCTTATTCCATCTGCCGTTGCTTCTGCCTGCATAAATCTTAAAACATTGTTAACAATTTCTCCGCTCTGTCCACTCAGAACCTTGTTTTTCACTTTTCTGTTCAAAGGCATTTTCAAAGTAACGAACACAGAACTATCACAACAGTTCACTAAATAATTTCTGCACTGACTGTACTAACCGATGTGTACTGCACGAGATCATCGACATTAATGAGCTCTCGCCCCACTCCGCCGACTATTCTCAGAGGCAAAGCTATGTTGGTCGATCTCTACATGCTTAAATTAACCAAAACAAATTTTCTCACGGGTACCTTGTTTTAATTTTTTTTTTGTTGTGAATATCTTGCTTTTCACTATAACACTTTTTTGATAATGTTAAATTAATGCGAGTTCATTGTATCGAGTACAAAATAAGTACTGAAGAGACACTAAACTAAGTTTCTTCATTAATGAAATAAGTATTCGGGTTTATGCTTTGATCTGTCCTGTCGATGGAGAACAAACTTTATGCTGAACGGTTGGAATTTTCGAATCTGTTTTCTATCCAAATTAGAGTTCCGTATTTCGTTATTCTTCATCATATTCAGAACTGTAAAAAACTTTAAGAACTTCAGCCCAACTTTACTTGGAACATCTTCATTTCCACTAGATCCATATGGGCGTTATTTAGTTTATAGAAGGAAACAGCTGCACTGAATTATTTTCAGTAATTTGTAGGTGCTAGCACGACATTAAAAATCAAACAAATCTGGGAATTGCTAGAAATTAGAATTATTTTCGTTCAATAAGTTATCGTTTTCAGAGACTGAAGGTAAACATTTTTTGTAATTGTGAGTGTCGTTGAAAATTGTGTATTCACTATGAATATCACCAACTCTTCCAGAAATTCCAGCTTATTAAAACTTATTAACTTCTATGTTGCAACAGAGCAAAATATACTCGGTTACATATACCAGAATATTTATATTATGAGAGACAAAAAATAATTCATCTCTTCTTTAGAAAACGGTCAATTATACAAATATTTCGTTGAGAGTTCCATTTTATTAGTATAAACACACAGACAACCAAAAGAGAAAGATAAAAAGAAACATACATAAAATAGGAGATAAACACAACCCGATACAGAGAGAAATACGAGCTTGAAACGTGGAGACCCTGTTACGAAAAAAAAGTATCATAGCCATACGGCAAACTGTAACAATAAGAAGAAAGAAGAAAAGAAAACTGAAGGAAGAAATTAGTGCAGATAAATGATAATAACCACAGAGGAAAAAGGAAACGAAATAAATACAATGAAATTGAGAAAGGCTTCAAAAACATTAAAATGTGGGAAATAAGTAAAGAATGACAGAAAAGACAAAACAGTGAAAATAAAAAAGTGGAAAACAACATCACCCCTTTAAGAAGAATAACCGAGATGCGAAAATTACATTTTGTGTTAATTTGACTTGAAATTCATTCAAAGTCTGTAACAATATTTGGGAATCAAGATTGAGAGAATATGAATATACGTAAAGCAAGTATTTCGCCGGAAAAAACAAAACCTTGTACCTTAACTTATATGTACTCAGAAGACTGAGACTGAAAATAAAAGAGAAATACTAATTATATGCCTAGGTAGAAGAGAAAGTTATATTGTCCATGTTCATCGCTAGGTCTTAGATTCGAACATTAATTCACTTTACTTTCGTAGCTCATATAGAATCTTTTGAAACTGATGAAAATCTATTGAAACAAGGATTCTGAAATTTTCTTAAAAAACAAATCAATCAACAACAATCAATATCACAGGTATTTGATGATAAAACCTACAATGTATATAAAAAAGGTTCAAAAACAAGCTAAAAAATTTCAACTTTTTGGTCCATATATTTGATTATAAAATTATTGCTTATCACTTAATAATATATTTAGTTATTTTAAACTTGTTAGCATTTTTGCAAAGAAAACATTGTTTTTAGAGCTCACGAAACAGAACCTAATGAAATCTATTTTAGAAGCACCAAATAAATTGAGTCAAATGAATTGGGATCTAATTTTTAAGAGGCAGGCTTTTCTTTTTTTTTACCTTGGTTAATAATAATGAACAACTTTCCTATATCAACAAAAGTTAAGTTTGATTTGAAAGCCACTAGTGAAGAAAAGAATGATACCTAAAAGATAGATAGATAGATCTGATACGAAATTGTAAGATGCCAATACTAATAAAAATATTGATAAAAGAATGGGACAATACAACAGGCTATTTTTGATACTTGCTAGACAATTTGATTGCAAGTGACATAGTATTGATTGCGAATTTGTTAATTTAAATGTAGAAAGTGATAAATAGATATAAAAGTTAAAATTAGAGAAACATAAACTAGACGAAGTTTTGCTAATAAACGAAATAAACAAAGTTAATTGAATTAACAAAGACTTTTATCCAATTTTCAATCAATCCATTCGTATAAAAAAAGAACTTACATCAACGAATGTGCTCCTTTTCAATTTACCTAATGTGATAACCACAGTCAGATCAAGCGTTTCGAAAATCCCTAGAAGGATCTATCCAGGAATTTTGCCGACGAGAACAGGGAAAATGTGTCGGTCCATTGGTTCTTCAACGAAGGAAATTGTTAAAGGGCATACACCGACCCGGAAATTGGAAGCCAATAAATTGCGACGACAAGAGACGATCGCAGAAAGAAATGAGGAGGTTCTGTCAGTGACGTGGTGTGTAAATTGCAATTTCAAATCGAACGGGTCTAAATTTAGGGTATATAGTCGAGAAGCGTGAAATTCCAGTTAAATCGTGATTAAATTCCATCTATTTAATTATAGAATTGGAAAGCTTCAAGCTACACAAGTTAAAATACAATAAGTCCAGCTTTTTTAAAACCTGAGATATGAAAATTTCAATAGTACTCGTATTAATTGTATTGAAACGATAAGTATTTGTACTATTTTTATTATAATCACTTCGAGTAATTCTGAATAGATTCCGATTCTGTGCATAATATTACTTCTAAAATGATTCGCTTTATCTTAGCATGATTCTATTCTACACCATTTTTGAACACTGAAATGTTCTAATTATTTGATGATTTTTCTTATTATAATAGAAATAATTTACAAATACAACCCTGTAAACAGTTCCCCCGACACTGCTACTGGTTTTTAGGATCTGTGACAATGGATGATCAGTATCAACTTTTGCGAAAGTTCATTTCATGGTTGGTTGAAGATGCAGTAGCATTTTAAGGTTGAGGATTCTGACCGCCGTACCCGCGTAGAATCCTTGAAACCGTCATAGGACATATTCAGACAAAAATTTTTGAATAATTTGAATAATGAAAAGTGATTCAACTTCAATAAGTATTACAATATTATAGGGTAATTCAGGATGATACGGCTTTATTTTTTTTAAAGTAGAATTTTATGTAACTATTACAAAGAGAAATGAAAATCTGTATTCGATTATTAATCTTTTATTAATCAGCTTTGGTTTTACTGATTTTGGTGACGATGTATCAATTGACATTTTAGTAATTCACTTTTTTTAAATTAAGTAAGTGGCCATTACCCGACCCATTCATGTCAGATGGCTGTAGCAAGTTGTAGAAAATGGCCATATTATTTTTTCGTCTTTTTTACTTTTCCTTTCCCATTGCTTCGATTTTCCTTGTCTTCAGTTTTTTCCTTCGCATTCTTTTCACATGTGTCAAAAGGATTTTCTAACGGAGTACAATTTTCATGCATCCATTTAAGACACTGATTCCAATTTTCTCCAGCTGAATCGTCACTATCCAAATCTATTTTACATTCGTCTTTAGAAGATGATTCTGCTTTCTTTTTATAAAAGCGAGGCTTGGCATTTGTAATATTATAATAATTTCTTCTCTATTTCTTTTTTTGATACTTTCTTTTGAAGTCAGTATTTTGTTTTGCATTTTTTCTTGCAATGTTGTCAATTTTTGGTACCAGATTTAATTCTCAAAGATATTTAGAAGGAGTTCGGATAGTGTCTGTTACAAATTTTGAGGTTTTCGGTAGAGGTGGCTTCGACTCACAACCCAATCTTTCATTAGAAACGTTAGGTTGTATTGGTTCTTTATTTTGCTCTTCATAGAAGTAGAGCTGAACCCAGAAGAAACATTTCGTTGAGACGTAAAAAGCGTGCCAAATAGTGATGGGATAATTATTCAACTTGAATGATTATTGAGCCAATTACGACATGGTTCATCGGCATTGCTGCAGGCTATCACTGTCACAGTTTCTCTCTTTTCCGTAGACGTTATTGTGGTTACGCCTTTCTTTCTTTGCTAGAACTGATCCAGTACGTCTATTCATTTAGAAAACAGTTTCATTCATAATAAATATATTGGAAGGCTTAGTAAACAATGAGTTATCCTACAAAACGGTCTTCAAAATGTTGTAATCTCTACATCATTCCGATTCATATCTTTTAAGCAATCAATATATATTCCCTCCGATTTACGAATTTTAATATCTTGATTTCTTTCTAAAAACCCAGTCAAAAAATCGTATCCAGCTTTCTGCTTTTCTTTATTCAATTTATGTTTTAAATTTAACTACTAGGCAAATTTAAATACGATTGTCCGCATATCGCTCCAGATTAAGAGAAGCCCCATAGGCTGCATTTTCTGTATATGACGACAGAGTTTTCTTTCAGTGTAGTACCTGGACCCAAATATCCCGTTTGAAAGTTTTTCTTGGTATGTTAAAAGCCATGGCAGACCTATAGACTAACATGTTCTCGTTTTTAATGGTATTTACAGCTTTTGTTAGCTGTTCTTGTGTCCAGCTAACACGGTTCGTTATTTCTATATATTTTGAGGTCCGAAAACAGAAAATAAATTTGTTAACAAATGAAAATAGTATGGCCATACCTTTAGAATAATATGGTCGTCCAAACAGAAGCACTAAAAAGTGAAATAATTTTGACGATTTTGAGGTTATTCTAACAACAAAACATCAAACTATATATAAAAGTGAAATTAATACGAAATCGATCATAAAATTACGTTCACAACGTAGAAACTAACATGTGCTAACAATATACTGCACTACGTGCGATCTCTCACAAACGTCAAGCGTGCACTGCTGATACATAGCGCCATTTATTCTGAATACACTGTTTACACCACCACTACACCAACACTCAAAATTACACTGTCTGACGCGTGTTTCAATAACCAAGTTATCGTTTTCAGAGAATGAAGGTAAACTAAAACCTAATGACTTGATTTACCTGTTTCATTTTATATATGTATTTCACATTATTAATATTGGAGAAATTTTTTTTTCATTGATATCTTTTAATCCTCAAAAGAATTAGAAGGAATATTTAACAGAGTAGGTTTTTTAAATTGGTTTATACATCCAACAATACATTGGGGAATCCTAAGAATAAAATACCAAATTTGGAAGAGGGTATATATGAAATTAATTGTGGTGATTGTGAAGAGTATGCTGGGCAGATTAAAAAGTCCGTTATTGTCCGATTTAAAGAGCACATAGCTCAATTAAAATATGACGGACCGACCGGAAAATCGAGTATTGCTGATCATTCTGCCAGTCATAATCATGACATAAATAATAATAATGTAAAATTATTAAAAAATGTATCCAATAATAAATTGTTGGTTTTCCCGCTGGAATTAATTTTTGGGGAAGGTTTATTGGTGGAAAATTGTGAGTGTTAGTGAAGTGGTCGTGTACACAGTGTATTCAGTATGAATATAAGCAATGGTTCCAGAAATTCCAACTTAGTAACCGCCATTTATTGGAATTTTTTTAAATGGCCATCTTAAACGACTGGCCATATCACCCTGAATTACCCTAGATTTTCTGGTAAAATTTTCTGGTTTTTAATTATTAAGACTACTATCAAAGGCATATTATCATCGTGAAAAAAATCGATTAAAACATGAATGGTGCGACAAAATGGTAGAATATAGTTAAAAATTCCTTTCAAAACTTCAGCAATTAATTTTTTGAGCTTAATTGCTGAAGGCAGTTTCGTTCAACAAATTCTACGTTCTATGTTATTCAAAAAAAGGTATGTTCGGATAATTTATTCCCTTATTAAATTAAAAGATAATATCTATGAAAGCATATAATTATAAGGTACGTTGGTTAAATTTATGGAGCAAGTTTATTAAGATTTTCTCTATTGATTCATTAGAAAAACTATATTTATTTTAAATATGTTCACTAATTACAGATAAAAATAGTTATTGACAGATTATATTATAATTTAGTAGCATAAACACAAATTCATTTATTGTCGTAAAAATTTTTGTGTGCTGGAAATAAATAAATAGTAATTTGATTTTAATATCATTACATTTGTATTTGTACTATTTCATAGAATGTGTACTTGAAAATGTGGCAAGTTTGCTAAAATAAAGTGATAATATAGTCATCAAAAGCATATTAGTTTTATCTCAGACTGCGGCTAATATTAACCAACAAAGAAAAAGAGCAGTTTGGTCAAAGTTGGTCTGGTGAGGCTTAGTAACCTAGCGAACGAAGAGAGTAATTAAATTAAGCACAATCCATGATAGCTACAATTTCTGCTTGAAATACTGTTCAAGACATTACTTTAATCCTTTCCTTTTCTTCGTAAATAACAGATTCTTCTTCTTTTTTTGGTTTACGCGCTAACAGTGTACCAGCTGAGGTTTCCTTTGATAGGTAGGTATTCTCTCCAAAATTTTCTCCATGGTATATCAGCTTAAAAGTACTTACCAAAGATAAAAAGAGAAGTGATCTTATATAAGAGAATTTCAAATAAAAATTTGACGTGAAAATTCTGTATTTTTAACTCCGTGTTTCTAATTGCCACGTGATTGAGCTTCAATGTTTTTCTAAGTATATGCACAACCATTTTTACTTCTTGTGTATTATTGGTAGGCTTAGCAACACCTCTAGAACTTTAATTAGTGTTCTTATCGTTTTAGTAATGCATTTGGTATTTAACACAAAACATCTTAGAAATAGTTACACAGTCTCGGAGTAAATTGTTTAACAAAATGGATGATGAACATAATCAGTAGATGTTTTTACTTCAGATGTATTCGTTGCACATAAATTGAGATTTTTTTCTCCATCTCCTCAGCTGCAACCTTACTGAACTTATTTTTTTTTGAAACCGGTATGTGGAATATGGGGTCATGGATATGCTCGATGAAAATGGAATCTCAACTTATCTTTCTATTCTTCAGTTTGTGTCATCATTGGTATAACTCGATTAGTGTAGCTTGAGAGTTTTGGATGCGCGATAGCCGTGCTGTTCACCTCGCAGCTATTCCAGTGACGTAGCAAAAATTTCGCCGTGCAATTATTCATTTTTGTTGTACTCTTATACATGTTATTCAACATGGAGTTTAGAAGTAAATTAAAAAAAAAGTTTTGTGTGGTCGTGGTTGGGAACTAGTAAGTAATCTCCTAAAATTCATGAAAGAGGAAGCGACAAGGCAGGAAGTTAGCGAAAAGCGTCACAAATTAATATTGAGCTTTAGTTCAAATTAAATAAAGATTTAAACAAATTATTATTAAAAATACTTAGTGACTTTTATTTAGGATCTTTTAACCTGTTGGCTATTCAGCTTTCAAGACAATCACAATATGTAACCTGATATATAAAGCGCGAATTTATATTCAAGTAAAATTGAAAAAATATGCACATTTATATTCCTTACTGACTCCATCCCCAAAAAACAATTTGTTTCTTTCTGAACCACACATTCTGCGTCTGCGCATTTGAAGTCTCAAGCTACATTGGTCGAGCTGTAAAACCATTACAAATATATTTTCAGTGCTATCGAAAGGTAAATTAACTAATCAGGAGATGTTGGTAAGCTTTCAAGTGATGATTAACTCTTCTATTATAAATAACTTCAGCCGGCATGTTGTGCTGCCTTAATGCACCTAACGAGGCTTGGTGAATGTCCACAAGCCCCAAGACTTAACAAACACTTGAATCCCATTTACATGCTTGTTAGTTTTTTCCGGACAGGCAAGTTGTGGAGAAAACGAAGAAAGTAAAAAGTTAGGCAGAGATAATGTATGTTGAAAATCTATGAATACCTAAGCTCCTGAGTGACACTAATAACGAGTCATCATTTATATAAGTAACAAGCGTTTGCCAAAAGCTTCTTTTGTGTTCAAAAATCTGGATCGGAGACAAGCTCACGCAAGTTAAGCCTAATATTTCGTAGCATTACTTCATCACATAATTCGAGAGCTATTCCCTTTGCGGGTTTCAACTATTAGTCTAATAGTGAAATGTCGAATTTATACCCGAGATTATGGACTTTCTCAACATTTCCGTGTGAGGTACCTGTTGAGTATGCTTCAGCTGCATGTTCGTCTATATACGTCTAAATATATCCATCGTATCCTTGAAAATTTACTTTGGGGTGAACTATTTCAAACACAAGTATTTATTCACTTGACATGATCCATGTTGATATAGAAATGTGACTCTCTCGTTTCTACTACTGGCACGACTTAACATGTTCATAATTGTCAGTTTCGAGAGAAAGTCTATACAAAATATGTTACAGTGAGACGGGTTAATAAATATTTGTTTTACATAAGTGTCGGAGGAGTCGAAAAAGATAAGTTCTCGTTAGTGTTTTGTAAAGCTTCAACATTAGCCGGTGTATTATGATAAACCTTCATGTAATTGGTTGAACAGTAATAATTTCATTACAGACTTTCGCGCCATCTCGTATATGGCAAACATATACTCTAAAATTGAACTCTGTTGTATCCAGCAGAGTATACTATATCCAACATACGCCGCTGTTAGCTATTTTCTTTCTGATAAACGTTTGTATTGTCACTTTACTTTTGATAGAAACAGTTGAAATTTGTCTCTGGAGAACATTTTTCTTTTTTGGAGCAAGGCAATAAACATTACCTATTTCCGGATTTAATTCCCCTAATGTATATATGTCATGCACATTTATCTTTAATTCCCTTCCATTCGGATTCACCAGAATTTTATATTAGATTCTCTAAATTTATTACACTCATAAACTTTAAAAATTACGTTAATTTCAAAACTACAACAAGACGGAGATAACAATTAATTTATTGAACTATATTTTTTTTCTTTTAATGAGCATATTTTGTAGCAATAAACAGATGATGTAAACTGCAAACATAACCAAATAGTGTGATGTTTTTTTAGTAGTAGAAACAAATTAAGAAACTATTTTTCTTAATTTTTATTTCTTTACACAAATCAATAATAATTTATTTTGTTTGCTCATGATTCGAGTTCTCATTTCTAGAACTACTTGAAATATTTCTAAAATTGGAATATGATTAAAAGCAGGACGATCAGCCATTGTCTCCGGGCACTTTGAAGGACAATTCATGGGTTGTAGTTCTTCGTGTGCTGAACGAATAAACTACATATATCTGTCACTTTGTATATTCTTTTTGAACCGCTTTCCAAAATATTATTCTATTCCCCCCATCTCCTCCCTCCAAAAAATCTCACAATTATCTGTTGTCCCATTCTGAAAATGTAGCCTAGCCATCTTGCTCTTTGTGCCCCATCTATTTCTGTTTCTTGTAGATTTTCATTAGTTTTCTGTTTGTACGTTTTCTTCAAATACTTTCCTATCATTTGGACACCATCATATACTTTCCCGGGATTGTTCTTTCCCATATTTCTAGTTTACTTACATATTTCTTTGTCATTGTTCATACTCCCAAGGCATATAGAACTGCTAGTCGTACAATTGCTTAGCACGTAGTATATTTTAATTGTATCTTGAATGGGCATTGTTTTTATTCATTTATTTGTGGATCAAAGGTTTTCACTTCATCCAAAAATTTACTAAAAGCCTTAAGCCTGATCCATGTCTCTCTTCGATTTTGACTGCCATCGACATATGCAATGCACCGTGTTTTATGGTGAAAGATGGATAATGTTGTTTGTATTTTACCTTCTTTTATCAATATTTCTATTATATCATATTAAATGGGTTAATTGCCTTATCTTGGTCCTTTCCCAACTATAAATTCATCCAATGAATGATGTCTCGTTAAAATTCTATTCTATCTAAAACCTTCTTGTATTCTCCAATTATATTATTTTAACTTAATTTACATTACTTTAACAATTAATTCATATACCATTCGTATAAGACATCTAACCTAACCTATCCTAATCTAGCCTAACCTAACCTAACTTAACTTAACCTAAACTAACCTATTTCTATTTCAAATGCATATGCTTTTCCTTTCTTTTTAAGCTTCTTAACATAATGTCTGTCTTGATTTTATGATGTTTCGGAAGTTCTAATTTGAGTTTTGCTAGAGAAAATTATAAAACGCAGAAAGAGAAAATAAATTTATCCGTAAGTTTACGACCTCACTGTATATATTGGCGACTGACTATACTGGTGTCAATTGGCCCTTTCGAAAATTCATTCAACAAATATCTATTTGAACAAAACAAATTAATTTTTCTTCTTCTGTGATTATATATCGTGTATTTCGTATTTTAATTATCAATTGTTGAATTAAAATCATCATAAAATATGATGATTTGGTATATTATATATACTTACTATACCTTTTCGTGTTCGATAATCTAAAACTACCTTTTCAAAAGCGATTTAGCTTATTCATATAACAAACAAACAATGAATAATTTCATGTCGAAAAGAAAAACTCAACTATGGTCTTCCAACGTAAATAATAGATACATCTCTGTTGAACATATTGTAGTTGGAAGCGTCTCTGGTAATTCAGCCTGTCATGCAAAGAAAACCGAAACCAGAATCACACTCGATAAATTGGTACCTAAATATCAATGGTTACGACTTAATGTATATCAAGGGTTGTTATTGTTACCTTTAAATAAATACACTGACTTTAATTTGTCGCTTAAACTTTGCATGTTTTAGCTCAATTCGATCATGAGCACTCGATTAATATTTTAATAATGTGTAGTTGCACAATATTACAAATTATTATTATTTGATATTCTCTATAGATTTGGTTTAAGGAAGCAGTTTGAAATTATTCGCTGGTATCTTTCCGAACGGATGATGAAGAGTAGAAGTTGGAGTAATTTGATTATCATTTGTTGGAATCAAATGAATGAAACTTTCAACTACGAAATCGACGTGCTGCCGGCCAAACACCTACTTCTATTTTCGGAATCTACGGGTTTTGAACTATCGTCAGAATCAGATTACATTGCAAACAGAAAGTTAAATATTAATGGATGATATCTCGCATCGCAGTTTGGATAATTTCTTTTTAAAATGAATTCAGATAGGGAAGGTGATAATTATGATGAAACATCTACGCCTCCAGAAATTGTGGAAGCTGTAAAAGCAACATCTATAAATTTATTTCTCGAAAAATCAAACATACACTAATTTCATGGGCTGTAGATATGTCTTATTTTTCTGAAAACGTTCTCTTGGCCTATTTTACAAACAAATTTCTGCCTACAGTCTATGCTTAAGTGAATCCCCATGAGATATAAATCACATTGGGTTTTCAAAACAGCTGAAAAGTATTACTTGAACCTATAGTATCTAAACATTTATCTATTGGTTCGTACTTTCCACCAGGAGGTGGAACTACTATATCAATATAGTTGTAGAGCTAAGTATTCAGTTCAGTCTAGTTCGGCTATTTAAGTTTTACTCATATTTGAGTATTTTTGTTGGTTCATGTTATTGTCTGCAACTGAAGACTTATAACTGACGTACTAACGTTGGTTGAAATCAAGATTAGTTGCACATCCTCATATCAGGAATGTACTTGATCGCGTTATTTTTAATATCTGTTGCTAGGATTTAGTCTCGTAGCTTTTTTGTAACTAAAGTATCGGTTAGGTTAAGATAGACGTGTTTTATGCACAGAGGACGGAACCTACATTCACATTCTCTCGAAATGTGAAACACTAAGGAACTCCAGAGCACCACTCCTGGGTGCGTATGGAATATAAGACGAAGATATCTGGCAATTGAAGCCATCCCATATTCTAGACTTTTTAAAAGTAGTGGGATTGATGGATCAGCTGTAAATGTTGAGTTCTCCAGTATCACATCAAGACAAGGGGACACAATAAATCCTTTGGATCGCAGTGTATACGAGAAGACTCCAAATCCATCCATACATACATGGTTGTGAAGACAGTTTTTAAGAAGCACTTTGAAATTACATAAGCATAGAAGAATAGTCGAAACTGTGAGGTTTTCAAATGAAAACTAGACGACCATCAACCGAAAACATTCACTCCACAAGAAATGAGGAAATGTATACTTACAATTAATGCAGCAAATACATATTACGTGAAAATTATTGAATTTTGTGCTACATTAGAGAATTTTTTTGAGGTTGGGTTGATCATAGCATGATGGATGCTTATCGGAGGAACAAAATGCAATCCATAAAATGGGAGATATTCAAGACCTCGAACCAGCAACTCCAAAAATTAAAAAAAATTGATATATGGTAAACACATATCCACCTACTTAAAGTTACCAAATGCAAATGTATACACTTTCCCCTTCTTTCCACATTGTCGTTTGATGCAGATGGAAGAGCACGTTAGTTGTAGAAAACTAGTGGTTGATTGTATGACAAACCAAACGAATACTTCAAATAAAATACCTCAGTAGATAGAGGTGAAACCAAAAAACTCTAATAATATTCAAAAAACGTCTCATATACTCATCAAAAATAAAAAAATAAAAACATTCAAAAATTAGAATAAAAATTCAGTTATTGATGTTAATTGATTTTTTATTTCTAATTATTTCAAACAGGATTGGGAGAATTTCAGAATACTGTAAAGTACAAGGATACCGTAAACTTCCATTTTCAAGACTCAAGTGAGTACTGTAAAGTTGTCTTTACAGTACAGTATGAAAAATTTTTTGAAAATCTACCATAATATACCACACATAACCTATAAAATGTTTGTATTAAGTTGAAGTTATTAAAACTTGGTATTCGCTAACCTCAAAATCAGTATTTACATTCCACAGTAGGTGGATGCGACTCTCTGACTAGTAACTGTAAATTAAATAATACTCTGTTTATTATTCACATAATATTTACATATAAGTTTTCACATTGCGGAATTTCGATGAAAAAAGTCGGTATTTATTGCAAAAAATTTGTCAAGCATAACAACGTGAATTTTACCTGTCTTTCAAAATTAAACTAAAAACGAACTGTATTAATGTTAACAATAATTGCTTAAACCTTAAATTATTAATTTTTTGTACACTAATTATCCTGGTTAAACATTAGAAACTCTGATCAATCCGAATTATTCTTATTGGAAAAAAGCCTATTATTAATGATTAATTTTCATCCTCGTGAATAATAGCCAGCAATTGAAATCAACGCAACTGTCGAAATATTGAAAGAAAAGAAATACTATTTGCAAAATTCGAAACGTATCTTTTCTTCTCGTTGCATTATAATGTTATTGGCGCTTCTGTCAGGTTTTAAACAACTGAAACATTGATAATAATTACTAGAAATCTTTTACACTTAGCAGAATAAAGTAAGAAAAAACGAGATTAGATATAGGCAGATCCTAGATCAAAATAGGAAAATATTTATTAAATAGTGATTAATATTACAACTTACTAAATAATAATAAGTATGTTAACACTGAAAACTTGTAAATCAGATGACTTTAAGATAATAGTCAGAATATAACTTAATATAATACCAATATTTCATGCAAGCATTGGAAGTAGTGGATGTTGATAGTTTTTACTGAACTTCTTATTTCAGTTATGACAGGTTGTTAATTTATGAACGTTATAAAATATATTACTTGAAGCTTAAAGTAAAGACAATATATATTTGTATTAATCGTTGTTATTCTTATTTCCATGCGGAGGGTAGTGACGTAGCCTTTACAACTCACAAACCAGCATTATAGAAAATTCGGATATACATTCTACGAAGTATATTAAAGTAGGAGAATATTGATTTACGACAGACAGGAAATTAATCATCAATTTTCTATTACTTTGGTATTTAGAACGTGCAATCAAACAAAAATTTATGCCTTGCGAATAAAATAAATTCATAGACATCTACAGAAAAACTAAACAAAGTATTTAGTATAACACAAGGCAAAACGCACTTCGTGTCCTTATTTCTTAGTTAATTTAAGTATATACATATGCTACTATGTTCAAATGCTTTTTATTTTTTTTAATTGTCTCTGATTTTTAAGATTTACCGTTGTAAATGAAAAAATTAGAAGTTAGATAATAAAAATTCGGAAAGTAGCTTTTTATTTGAATTAACCAAAAAATCTGGAGGATTAGGAGGAAAATAACCTCGAAATTTTGTTATAAACAATTATTTACAGTGCTTATTATTAAGGAAACTTTTTAGAAGTGTTGGAAGTCTCGTCTCGATTCTCGTTTCTCAATAAAACTCTTCATCTTATTCATTTTTTAGATCTCATGATTTGTTAATTATGCAGGTTCTTCCGTATCAGTTCCTGTGAGGTGGACTGCCAGCTGTCCATCGATCTTTTAGATGGTAGTCCAGGTTCTCTTTTCCATATTGGTTTCCCTTCAAGTACGATGCGTGGCAGTCTACTCTTTTCCATTCACGTGGGCGTACTAGTATCTTTTTCTTTGCCTCCCTCATCTTACGATGTTTTGCACCCCACATTGTTCCCTGATGTCAGTGTTCCTGATTCGACTCACTCTTGTTTTTCCTATTTTAGTCCTGAGAGTTTTCATTTCGGCTACCCGAAGCATGCTTTTCGTTTTGTTGGTTTCCAATCTGGTTTCTGTTCCGTATGTTATGATTGGCCTGTTACAAGTCTTATAGATCCTAATCTTGCTATCCTTTCGGATGTATTCTATCGCCCATATCATCTGCCTTAAGCAGCCCGATATGGCAGTCGCTTTGTTGATCTGGTTTCTTAGGTCTTTTACTGGGTCGTGATAACTCGACCCAGTGTCCATACCAGGGTATTTAAATTGTGAGACTTGTTCGATGATTTTGTCCTAAAATACCTGCTTTTATCGTACGGACTCTTTAGCAAAGGTTATGCTTTTTGTTTTTTCTGTGGATATAGTCATGACAGAATTTGTGTAGTTGTTTCTGTAGGTCGTCCTGCGTTTCCGCGAAAATAGCTGCATCGTCAGCGTAGCATATCATGCTGATTCATTTATTCTGTCCCATTCGGTATCCCATATTTTATAAAACTCAGTAAATACAATTTAGAAAAAACATATTCTGAATTCATTAGATGAGTCAATTTTCGAGATGTAGAGAGGGCAAACGACCACTTAGATTAGAGCTTTTTTTATTAAAAAAGGTATCGAAAGGAGAGTGAATTAGTAGAAAGACTCAAAGTGGCCCTGGTAAGTGACGGATCTTATCCAGAATTTCTATTCAAATGGAGGGGAAGATCATTCCAGGATCACTCCAAATATCATCGCAATGACAGTGTATACTCGTATATGGATGGAGAAGTTAATGGGATTTAATGAATATTCATGGTGATCAATTTGACTTTAGAAACAAAATTTTATAGAAGAAGTTAGACCGATTATTATGGAACCTTGCAATCACCACGGAGAGGTTGGCGAAGGATTACTAATTGCAAAAGGATTAGTTAGGTTGACGAAGGAGGTCCCAGTACGTTTAATAAACGTGAACCATAATCCGATTACCACCAAAAAGGAAACCAAGGTTGGAACCTGCGTAGCAGTAACGTCTATAATCTATATCAGTAGCTGGCCAATCCTCGATCTGAGAACAAGGAAATGAGGAAATTTCTATTGATGTTACAAGATCTATCTGTAACAATAGGAGGGAAGATTGGTAGAACATCAGCCGTCAATTAGACAATCAGCTCACAGACTACCAAGAGCGAGGTGGCTGAAAAAATAATTCACGAGGTGGAAGAGGAGAAAGTAATGGAGCCATCTGGTAGTCCATGGGTGTCGCTAATAGTGCGCGTCAAGAGAAAGGACGTAGCTAAGAGATCCTGCGTAAACTAAAAACGTTATAATGCATTTTTCATCAGATAAACTCTCAAAGAAATCCTAGAAATTTGATTAAACAGTGTTGTCTTTTATATATCTCATATCTCAATATCCGAGCACAACAAAAATATGTTTTCCAGTATCAATCCTCTGTACAAATATTTAGCTAGACATTTCGTATAATATTACGCGTGTTGTTGCCGGATAGAATCATTTGTCAGATAACAGATCCTCTATCTCTGTCGCTATTTGTCTCTCGTTACTAATTTTGACGGTGATTGTAATATCCGGGATATTCCCTTCCCTCTGTCCAAGGGGATAAATGATAGGGGACAACGTTATTTTTTATTCAATAAAATCTACATATTTTAATTGTATGAATCATGATTTCAGTATTTTGTGTAATAAGCTGTTTTATGATTTCCCATTTTAAACTTTGACTGTGAAATTAACAGTAAAATTTACATTACAATGTGATGTTCTGAAATATATCCGTTAGGTGAAATTGGACATTTTTAGTGAATCATCACAACTAATCGATTGCTTAAGAAGAGGTAAGGAAAGTATCTATACACAAGAGTCTCTAGGAAAAAATCTGACAATCTGTATGTTACCGTTAGTCTAAAATTCATTGATATCTATAATATATTTTGAACCTCAATCTTTTAAATGCATTTCTCGTTTCGATTCAAATGGAGAAAATTGATAAGAATAGAGAATCTTGTTAATCGAGAATTTGCAATGTTTATAGTTTTGAAACATTTGAATCCTTTGATGTATATGTTAGAGCAGCACTTAAAAGACAATGAGTGAAAGAAGCCATTGAAGAATTAGTATACAATCTATTGAAATTTGTCAAAGGGCCCTGCGTAATACTTCAAGAAGGAGTAATATGGTCTCTTGGAGTCGAGCAGTTAATAATCTACTTTATAGACAAACGGACTTCGGATATGTTGTTGAGATAGTTATAATAGTTATAATATCTAAAGACAAGGTCGATATTATCTTATGTGATTTACTACGAAGTTTCATTTACCTGGAAAACAGAGTCCCTTTCTGAAAGGAGCTATTACACATTTAGACAAAAAGCTTTCGTGAAGAAGCGTATTAAAATTCATCAATCAGGGAGCCTGGTTCTTTTTTACCAATAAACATTGAAAATAATAGTGGTTAGTAAGAAGAAAAACTGAGGAAAGGTATACACCACCAAGCATTTCGAAAGAAAAACCGTCAATTGATGAATAGATTGATCACAAACGAGATGGTTCCTGATTGATCTAGAAATACTTGCTATAGAAAGAAGAGAATACCATAGAGAACTTAGTAAAGATAGAGAGAGTGAGGTGTGGGAGTTTGTTCAAGTAGTAGGGAGAGAAAGAACATCGGTATACCACTCTTCACCTCTCTCTACTCTACTATATTCCGATTGGATCGAAATTACGTAGAAGTTTCAAGTGGTAGGAATAGCAAAAGGAAAAAATAATAAGTTTTGAATTTACTGACGAGTAGAAGGAGATAGAGATTGATAAACCAATGCTCTTTCTTTCTCGTCCAACAGTACAATTTCACTTAGGTATATGCCACTATATCTTTAATATTGTCTCTATGGAAAATACTTGCTGAAATCTTTGTGTGCTGTGAGTGAAATATTCTTATAAGACAGAGTTTTGGAACCTTGATACAGTATTTTTTAAAAATTAGGACACGAATTGTTACTAGCTTACTTATTTAGCAGAAATAATATCTAATAAGATCTAGTAGAAACTGAGAAGTATATATTCTGTAGGGAGGAGGAAGGAATTCCACCAAACAGATGCAGGAAACGTTACATAGAAGAAACCTGTACGAGTGAGGTTCTAATATTCTTAAAGCCAAGACTGATATTGAATTTCTTTAGGACTTTAGACCTGAAATGTAGATGAAGATGTAGAAAATAACTATGTTAAGGTACATAATAATTCTTAAGGCTGCAATGTTATCTGCAATTTACATCTACATAATAGAAGTGTGAAAAAAATCATTTTTCTAATCTAATTTAGAAAAACGTTTTCTAAGCACGTGTCGTCGATTTAATTATTTCTCATTTTTTTGCATACTATGCTAATATATATATGCTAGTGGAACAAATGGGTAATAAAATCTTCAAGCCTATTATTAACTTACAAATAACTTCCATAAGATACCACTGTTGATTATTCGTAACCAATGGTGTAATATCCATGTACGGAGGATTCTATAAAAGCACTATAATTATAAAGGACATTACAATACTTTAGATATTGTAGGCGATATATAAATGAACATGAATCCCTTTTATTTGGATTCCGATTGATTTTATTCTCATTGTTTCTCAATATACATTTTATCATCGGCTTCTGCAAATATTGGATTATACTAGTTAATGGAGGTTAATAAACCCATGTTTTCATTTATTATCCTATAATCAAAATTTTGTTTATGTTACTTTGTGTTGTTATATTCAAAACGAATCAAGTTTGTTTTGGTAAAAATTTTATTCCTTTTTGTATTGGCTGTTTTCGCAAACAACGTTTATGGATTTCAATCTTACAGCCAAATGTACCTATAAACTGATTCATATTAGAAATAACTTTTTCTTTATGTATGGAATAATATCAGTTAGAATTTTTCAAAAGCTGAATCAATAAATATGGGAGGAGTATTTTCATAGTAAAAATAAAATTTTCAGTCTTTCATGTCGTCGACAATACGTTTTACGTCAATCACGATTATTGAAGTTATTTGGATTTAGAGTGCATAAATTTCGTTGTACAAAAATTCAACAGCAGCTTGTTAAAAAATAACATATTAGTTCATAATAAAAAACTTTTTGATCGACTAGGGTCATGAATGACGATTTGACACATACAGTTGTTAAGAAATTTCTCTTAAACATGCGCTTCACCCTTGATGAAAAATTTCGACATCAGTAATCACATAGGGAACTAAAAAAAATTGTGTGAAATAGGTGTCCAAAATTTCGGCCGATCAACAGAAAACAAAGCCTTGTATCGCTGGAAGAAAGATGGTAAAAAATTTTTGTGGCTACTTTTTTTTGGACCGGAAAATATGTTAAGAGGTACATGAAGCATTAAATCTAAGGTGCTCTATTTAAAATTGGTGGCGAAGACTGCTTAAGCGGAATCGTTTAGCTTCACGACAATTCACGACCTTACGTTGCGACAGAAATAAAGACAAACTGGACTAATTTAATACCATCATACTTTAATTTGTTTCTCAAACTTGATGAAAAGCTCTCGGACAAGTTGAAAAAAATATTTAGATGATGAAATTCAGAAATTGGGTCAATGACGAATGTTCGATTGATAATGGTTAAAAAAGGAAAAAAATGTTCATATTTTAATTTGTAATAAAACGTTCATAACTAGTCCATTACAAAATAGTTCTATATGAATGAAAAAAAAATGATCCTCGTATAATTATAACGCAAGAAGAATTCATAGGGTTATGCAGATCTACCCTTATCCATTATAATATTTAAGTAAATTAAGAGCTTTAGTTGATTTTTGTGGTCGTCAAATATTTAAAATTTGTGTCAATCTCTTGTAGTCCGATGTTAGTATTTTATATTTAAAATTCATAATATCGATAGACAAGAAACTCAGGATTTCACACCCAGTTGTTTTAATTTACTTGAAGAATTGTCCTGATTTAATAAAATATCAAGCTTCACTTTTCCATCAATTTCATTACGACCCACCGTCGAACACATTTTTAAAATTCCCAGTTTCTCCAAATTAAATTTGTTTCCTGTTTACTTACAATTGAATTGATAGGCTGAAGGGTCTCTGGATATATTGCATTCTCTTGCCGTGCTCTCGTTATATCCTAGTCTCCTGTGTGCATTGTGATTCACTTAGATAAACTTGAATTTACTATTAAAAAGTTATTTAAATCAAACAAGAAATTATAGGTATTATAAATCGGCTAAATGGAAGCATCTAAAGGATTAGCTTTCTATGTTTACTTGGAATAATATTTACTTCAATTCCAATGACCCTTCAGTGTGTGCAAACGAGCAGACAAAATAAAAAATGCTGCTTATCGCAAATCCTAGGGCCGAAAATCGTATAAACTTTTTTGTTTCGAGAAAAACTTGCAAACAGACTATAGATATAATAAGAGGGTGAAAAATAAACTTCAATTGCCTAAATGGATCGGACAGCCAAGGCTTTTGTGAGTCAAATATTCCACCGTTGACTGGAGAATATGGGTCAATCGCAGTGACCGCAAAATAAAAGACGAACTTGTTGGATCGCATGTTTGCTCTTAATTCGCTGCGAAAACTATCCCAGTCTCACTGGAGTTGGTATATCTATGCCAAAAATAGGACTTCGACACCAAAATGTGGCAAAACTTCTCATAGGCTTGAACATCAATAAAGCCCAGATGGATAACAGCAATCGTATTAAAAAATTGGGCCGGTGAACTAATAAATCTGCTATGCAAACTCTTATCTCTTCTATATGATAGAGGTCTCTTCCCTGTAGATTGAAAAATTGCTCAACCTATTCCAAGAAAAGGAAAAAAGACGGTTCCCAATAACTTCCGTTTGATTGCTTTAGTCCCAGACATTGCCAAGGTCATGGAGGAAGCCGTTATCCAGTACCATGGTAAATGCTCTTTCGAGCCAACATAATCCCACCTATAGCAGTTTTTTCAAGACCTACTCGACAGGCAGACGTGACTCATGAATATCGAGTTTGCCAGCAGACGCCCAAAACAATTTATCGGGATTCATTTCTTTCGAGAAGAGCAAGCCGGTGGAATCAGCTACAAAGGCACGTGTTTCCTGAACACTACAACCTACAGGAGTTCAAGATCATTATCCATAGGCATCTCCACACGGCAGACACCACTGGAATTACTCGAGTGTAAAATGGTTTACTCTCTTGTACTTGTTTTTCACATAAAAACATTATTTTTTATATATGCATTCTTGCTTTTAAAAGTGACTAATTCAATTATAATATTCACGATCGTCTCTTATGCTATTCTGAATAAGTGACAAGTAGAAAAAGTAAAAAATTTATATACTTTTTACTTGAAGTGTCAAAAGATATTCATTACCTTACCATCAGTGTGAGGAGGAGCATCGATTTGCTTCGTAATTTTTGCCAAAGTTTGTATATCGGATGATACTTAATATGAAAATATATAGACAAGTTCTAAGACTGATATAAATTAACCTGTAACTCTTCAACAAATAGAAGGACGACCAAAAACTAACAACCAGTGATATTTTCGAAAAAGTTTTCCAACAGGACGACCGTCTTATTGAAGTTAGAGAGACTGAAGAGACTATAGACATATCCATAGAACGATGTTGCCATATACTAACCGAATAAATATGTAAGCATAAGTTATCCGCATGTTTACTCACTAGAACCAAAAGTCCATTCGAACGAATATTTCCTAGGCCTTATAGATGTGATTTTTAGGATAGTCATGTGTGTTTTCATCGACCATATTCGAAAAAGTGAATGGTGAGTTAATGAGTTAAAGAAAGAAATTACAAAAAAGCAATGGCAATTGAGGAAAAATGTGTTTTGATAGACCACCCATCGTATTCACAAGATCTAGCACTCAGCGACTTTAACATTTTTCCTAACCTAAAAGTTACACTTGCTGGAGAATTTATTGTATTCGTAAACACCTATTTCGAAGAGAAAGGAGGCAATTATTATTTGGTATGTTTAAATGTTTAAGAAATTAGAACATTTAAAGATATGGTATCATATGATATGGTATGATGGAGTATGATGATGAAAGAGAAAAGGCAAAATAATCATTCATTGGGTCAAAAAATTGTCAGAAAATACTACTGTACTTGCTCCATGATATTTGGGCAATTGAAATTATGTATGCATCCAATATTGTATACGTTTCCGATTATTTTCTTGAATTGGATCGACATATTGTTTTCCAGGGCTTTTACTGCCATTACGAAGCTTCTTGTTAACTCTCATTCTCTAATTGGTAAAAAAAGCATCTATAGAGTGCATCGCTGCGAAGTATAATATTTTAACTTTAAAATAAAAATAAATACAAAAGAAACGAAAATGCGGTTATTGCTTAAACTAATAAGCAATTTAAAATCGCTGCACTTTGATCCTTCTCTGTAATCTAAACAGTTGACAGTTGTTGGTTGCTTTTTAAAAAGCTTGATTCAAATAGAGACTCTCACGTAGCATTATAAATTCTGTTGGCAAATAAACCTCAAATATAAAACAGCCCTCTTAAAAATTGAAACACAAACTTAATAGCGGAAACTTTAAAAGATTCATTTCCTGCCATTGGGACAATGTATTTCCGAATACATCACTCTCAATAGAATTGCAGCTTTTATACTTTAAAATATACCGTCATTTTCTGGAGGGAAATAAAAATAATTTATCAGATGTGGAAGAGATTGCTAACAGGGAAGAAAAACAAATAACAAGTATCATCAATCATTCAGAAGTTTTCCTACTAATGCCTTCCATAATTACGAAAATAACGGAGAAAATTCAAGTTTATTCTAAAATAATATGCAGATTATATTTCATAACGTACGTAATCGTATAGTTTCGTTTAGATTATCATCAAACGACAGCTTTGTGATCAGATTATCTGGATATACATATTTTCATATTAATTTGAAATATTTATGTGTGTTTGCTCGAATGGGAGTAACCACCTGACAGCACTTAATTTAAATAAATGTTGACATTTAGTGAGTGATAATACTGGTATAAATCTTATAGTAGAAATATAGGGTGTCCTTCAATCCTCCACATTCTTTTTACGTAATAACAACTCTCATAATATTATTGAAAGCGGGTAGCAGTTCATGAATAAAATTTGGACATGAAGTGCGCATCAGAAAAACGATTCAATTATAGTTCTACTTATAATTGGAGAAGTTTAAGAGCGGCATAGACATGCAGAATAGATTTTTCATTTCATTTGGTTATTTGTATATATTTAACAACTACAAAATAAGTCATAAACGAGGAAGTATTTGTTTATTGATGAAATGTAATTAGGATAATAATTGAATGACGTTATATTTTCAACAATAGAGCGTAAAAATCTGCTATCAATCTAATAAAATCCATAACAACTTTTTTATATAGTGTAACTCGATACAAGCGAAATACGAAAATTTTGACTTTAACCTTCAAGAACTTTTTTAGCATACATGGGATGAATCTCGACTTGTGGCACTGTATTTCTTTCAACGTACCTCTGTCGACAATTTTTGTTATTTAAATATTTATTTTGCCCAAATTAGCAAATGAAAATTGATAGGGATATTAAATAATAATTTAAAAAATTTAAAAACAAGCAAGAATATAATTACTGATGAGAAAATTGATTATCAGTATCAGGTGCTTTGTATGTCTTGTTTAAACTAACTGCGTTTTGTAACCAATAGATCGGAGTTTGATTCTGAGAACTGTCCTAATGATTTTGTAGATTACTGAAAACTATTCACCAAGTAGAACTTCCCTTTCCATTATCCCTTTCTCTCCCCATTATTTGAGTAATGTCGAAATGGCTCTGTATGGATGGATGGTAGGGTTTTCGGTGGGTTACTGAAATATAAATGCGGTATGCATTTCTAAGATAGCTTAAATGGTAGAGCTTATAGCTTGTAACCAATAGATACGGGTTCGATTTCTATTTAGGGCCGCCCAAATTACTTTTGTGTTACCGAAATAAATCAAGTTAGAGACTCTATGTTACTAGTTATAATGTTTTTCTAGATTATCATAGGAAGTGGTAAGTTTTTAAGGGTAAAAAACGGTTTATCTCAATTTCTAGGAAAACTACAAGTACTATGGAAAAAAGTTGTAGGTAATGAAATGAACTACAACTTTTGTACTCGTATTTTTTCCACATATTCTCATAATTTATGTAAAAAATTGAAATATATAAGAACTCGTAAATGTTTTTTCATTTCTATCGTTTACAGACACATTTTTTTCATGGGATTTAGTGAAAACTTACGTCCCAAACACATTATAATTTATTTGATTTGAAATATTTTTTTTACCTTATTCTGACTTCATACCGAAGAAGCACCCTAATTTTCAATCGAAAAATCTTCCGTCAAAATATCAGCTTTTTCTAAAAAGTTTTTGGGTCGTTGAAATCTCTACATATTGATGTTGTTAATAATATTACCCTCACCATTGTAGATGATCTCAGAAAAAGCAAGGAAAACTAAAAAAAAAATCGCATCCGGAAAGTTTTTTTAATCTTTATGTATAATTTCTAGATATTTATTGAAATTCTACATTCTAGTCACTTATATTTATCAATGTAATATGGAATCTCCCATTTTTTGTTTAATTAGAGTGTAAAATTTCATTAAATAACTGAAAATTGTACAAATCATTGGAAAAAATTCGGATTCGTAATATTATTATTTTGCCTTTTCAGAGAAAGTTGATTATGATGACGGTGATATTTTCCTTTTTTTGAATTTCTCACATAAATTTTGGTTATGTGAAAAAAGTGTGAATACAAAAGTTGTTGATCTTTTTATTACCTACAACTTTGTAACATGATTGTGTTTCAGAAGAATTCTGGTTTTGCCGAAAATAAACTCACCCTCTTCCTCTTCCCCATCTCAAATGGCCCGTAAATTATTTCTCTCTTCATTTTCATGATATTATACTTCTTTTCCAATTTTCCTACTATTATTTTTTTTATTTGAAAAATTATCGACCCTGGTCTAATAAGTATTTTTTTTTACTTTTTAGTTTGATTATAGCTAGAAGCGTGATTTTCAGTTTTCTTAAACTATAATTTATTCATTGCTTCTTAGTTCAACTTGCTATTTTAAGCAACATGTACAGAAGTCTGCACCTCCGCATTTACGTAGTTCGCCCACTAACTCTAACATTCTTATTATCGTTCAAAGGATACAAGAATAAATTTATGAATCCTGAAGAATATAGTATTTTCATTAATGCATTGTCACCAGTCATTGACAATATGCATACTTTAAAAGTTATCGTTCTAAGTAGGGCAAAATGGACGCCAAAAAAAATAAGTTACAAACCTTCAAACATGCAGGAGAAACTTATAAAAGCGTATTAAAAACCTCTATCTAGGATATTTTTCCGTAAATTTTAAACAAACTACAAAAATGTTATTTTCGAAAAAAATGTTATGTAAAATGAGAATTTTCATTACTAAAACTATGATGTTGAACATTTTCGAAGATATAAAACCTACTCAAAAATAAACTTGTGCTTCAACAACGAAAATACAAACCATCAGCTTCAGTTATGCCTCATAAATTTTAGCGACATGAAAACAAATATGTTGACAACGACACCATTCTTGTTATTCCAATTAACTTTGGAGTTATGAGAAAGAGATAAATTTCTTTGTAAATTACGGCTTATGTAGTTGGCACTATACCAAATTAAATAGATACTAATTTCCGATGTTATTCTATCTGATAATATTGTGATAAATTATTAATAATAAATTATAAAGAAAATGATTATACTTTAAATCTTAAATGAGATGAGAATTTAGATTTGTTTATGATTTTGAATTGGAAAAATGGACTACAACGATCTTTTTCTAATAAAAATATTAAAAAGGTTTTTATCTTTACAAAACTTGGAATCATACAAGGTATACTAAAAGAGCCAAATTTTGAAAACAGCGAAAGTAAGAAATTTTAAACATTTCAATTGTATATATTCTTTTTATGAATTCCACTTCTAAGATATCCATATTCGGCGAAAGCGATTTGTTTCTCTGGTTACGGAAAAGAATGAATTGTCTCCCTTCGAGGGTCAAATTGTCTTTTGACTAAAAAGATGCTGCTTCAAGAGTTAAAAGTCATTGAAAAAATATTTTATTGATATTTTTTATACTCTAGTTTTGGTTATATATATGTATACTTATACATATGTGTACATATGAATTGTTTTCTTCTGGCTTCTGAGAAACAACCTCCTTCCACTAACACTTTTCATAAATTTTTTTATTAAAAAAAAATTGAAAGAAATTTGTAATTAATCTTCAACCAGCGAATATAGGAAATATTCCAGACATCTTGTACGTAGTGCGTAGTAGTGAAATAACATAATAATTATTCTCAAATATTTACCCCCAGAAAAAGTAATCAAACATTCTTTTTAGTTTCATCGTCTTTAAGAGTAAACACCCTCTAGTCCATCTAGACATCTGGATCAGTTTACCGAGTGCAAACGAAATCGGAAATTGAGGGAGGAATCTCTTTGAACTCCCTTCCAACGGAATTTTTCACTCTCGAATCGTAGAAATCTCATCTTGTATGCTGAAACCATCGGTTTACTTCGAGTCTGGATACCTCTAAAAAATATATTTGCGCAAGCTTAGCCTGAAGCCACCGGTTGTGTGCAGAGCTTATCTAAAAAAATTCGAAAATTCGACTCCAATGCATGTTATAGACATTGTCGGATTTCTACATAAGCTTAAAAGTTCCTTTTATAACAGAAGAATGATTTTAAATTGAAAAATCTCAAACTTTCCACAGCATTTACTTTCATTATTTAATTAATATAATAAGAGAATTTGTATACTTCAAAAACTATATGATTAAGTTTAAATTTATAGAACCGTTGTTGATATTCATACTGAATACATTCTTACACTATTACTACATTAACACTCACAATTACACATTTTGACGCGCGTTTCGATATCGAAGTTATCATTTTCAGAAATATTTTCCTCAACTATGAACTTAGTTATCGAATGGAGCGTCATACAGTGTAATTGTGTGTGTTGGTGTAGTGGTAGTTTAAACATTGTTTTCAGTATAAAACTAAAGTATATTAATTGTCATTTCAGATTACTGAATGGTGAGAATGAATTTGTTTTGTAATTTGAGTCACGTGTCTTACAAACTTGAAATAACATTAGTGAGCTTCATTTTCGGTACATAAACATTGGAATTAAAGTACCAGTAACAAAAAAGTTGCGGCTTTTGAATTGTGTGTTGAACTGGTGGTCTACGTTTTTTTGGAATATTGGAAAATATAATAATTATTTTCTGTTTTTGGGAGCACGATAAAGGTGAAACACCTATATTAAAGCCAGTACAAGTAGTGACAACAAAAGTACATTGAAGTCTAGTCGCCAAAAATTACGTTCTTAGTCGTTGTGAGAGTGTATATTGTGTCATCTTTCACTATTTGTAGAATTGTACATTTAAAGATTTTTGGTGAAGTTTGGGAACTAAGGACAAACTTACGAGGATAAAAAGTTATTATTTTGATGAGTTTACAAGAAGGTTCTAAGACGGACATGATAATTATTTTAATAAAAAAGATTTTGCGACCGGTAAACGGAGGATACATCATTTTAGTAAATACGCGACCAGGGCGACGCTTCGTGCGCTAATGTCCTGCAAATGGCGTCTATTTGTTATTGTTCACTAGTAGACTATTAAAAGTAAATAATTTTAAATTAGTAAAGTAATTGATTGGTGTGAAGATCATTAAAAGATGATGATTCGTTGTATACTTGCACCATAACTGACAATGTAAGTGATCGTCATAAGCAAAGCAAATTGGGTACTATATCATTATTTACCATTTAATTTTTTTCATTGTTAATAAACTATTGATTAAACTATTTTAATCAAGTAAGAAAATGATGAATATAAAAAGATAATTAGATTTTTTTATTAATTAGCTTAAAAAAAATGTTTGTCAGATTTATCCAAATTATCACAAACTATGTAAGTGGACTTTTATGTTCATCTACAAGTTAGGTGTTATTTGAAAATTAAAAATTGAATTCTTGTTTTTGTCTACTTTGATCTTTGAATAATACATATACATGTTCATTTTTTTTATAAATTGTGGAAATTGGAGTCTGGACTTGATGAAGTGGAAATCATTGAAAGTGATAAAATTAAAACGGCCAATGGAATTGAATAATTAATGAGAAACAGCTTTGCAGCGAAACTTGCTGCTATTCCAGCTTCAAACTCCATAAACTTAAGTGAGAGTTGGAGAACTAAAGATGTTGATACTTAATTTCGTAATTCCATCAGTATTTTTATTAAAGAAGAGAAGAATTTCGAAATCCTTTTTTTGGTTACAAACATAGTAAGACATTTCGAAGACTTCGCCGATGAAATCAGTAACAAAGGTGGGAGAAGGAATGTAACGATAAGGAGCCAAAAGACGATAGGTGACCCACATGCTGAATCAGGAAACATAGTATTGAAAATTTACTTAGCATATGTTGTTTGATCGCACCGTTAATTTAATTTAAATTTTGTTAAAATATGTTAATATGTTAAATGCGGCACTGTGCCAGTAAAATGTAGTGGTGCCTTCGTTCGTTATTATATTACAACGCAATTGTCAATTGAAGAGAAATAAAAACCCAAATGAAAATTGAGATATTTTTCATTCACATATCAATCAACAAAAATCAACATAAAACCTTCAAAACCAGTGACCTTTGGAAATCAAAAATTCAACCAAACTAATCATCAAAATAAAACACATGTTTTATCATAACATTTTATAGTACGATCTTTGTTATAATGGTTGTTATAATAAAATTTATTTGACTACTATTAAAAAAAATCTAGTCAGTTTGTAATAAGTGATTTTTTTTTGGAAATCAAATATTTTTTAAGAGTGACGAAATGTTACAAACGACATTTCAATATAGCTACTATTTATGTATCAAAATAATCACTTCCTACTATTTCTAGTCTTTAAAAATTATAACTAAGAAGCTAATAAATAATTTTCCAAAATTTATTTGATTATTTTCGTTCTTAATTTTCTATTTTATATAAATACAGTCGGATACGGTAAGGTAAAATATTGTATTTATTACTTTACTATCAATACCTATTTAATGTTTATGTATCAATAAAAATTCATTTATTACTTTATTTGATTGTAGCACAATTAATGTTATCAGTTAATTTAAAATTTTACTTTTTCTTAAATTATAATAACCACAACGATTATAATTATAATTAAAAAATTGATTCAAACCTTTCGCTAGGAGTTTACACTCTTGCAACACAACCAAGCACTAGCTAGGTAAAAAATATAAATTGAATAAATTTATTTAAAATCAGGTCATATTTTTATCACACAATTGCCTTCGATAACACCTTCCATGGCAATCAAATAATCTTTTGGATTATATTATTTGGAATATTTCTCATAAACGAATGCTAAATACTTTTCACACGAATTTATTTGATTCTTTTAATTAGCACTAGTTACGTAAACTTGTTAACCACTTGGGCACTGTATCTGAAGATTGTTTTTATATGTTTTTATCATAGCGGTAATTTGTTTACATTTTTTTAAACTAATTTCTAGAAAAGTCTTTTGATTTATTTGTTTCTCTTGTTTATTTTCTAGAACTTTTGAGAAATGCGTTTAGGGTATATAAAGGAGTTTATTTGCGGGGTTCAGTTTAGTTTATAATTAAAAAGTAATAATGAACGGAACGACATGGAAAAGTAATCAATGAATTTAAATAATTTTAATAAATGTTAGTCAATAATTAATTATTGTATGAGTTAGTTAAGCCTACTGTTTGAGTTTAAATAAATTAAGTGATTAAGAGTATTTTGCGGTTACTACTACTGAATAAAAACAAATAGACGTCGTTTGTCGGTTATAAAGGAATGCAGTATCGCCCTGGCGGCATATTTAGGAAACTAAGGTATCCTTCAAATTTCGGACGTTTTCAATACATTGCGATCGTCCTCCTTCTATCTAGCTTCCATCAAATGAACAAGGTATTTCCTGCAATAGAAGACAACGACGTAATTCTATATAGAGTCCGTCATATCTTGCCCAAGAAATTGCAGTTGAATAAATTTTAACTTTAATTGACTTAAAATGAAATTAGCATTAAGAGGAACACAAAAAATTTCGTGACATTTATTTTGTAAAAGTTCAAAATTTCTTAAATCTGGAAAGATATCTTTTATATGAGACTGAATGGTAAACGGCTCCATCAAATCATTGTATATTTCTGTATTGACACGAGGTTTTGAGGACTCTCAATATGGTCAGAATGAACGTTGAACTATATTTTTTTGTTTTGTTGATTTGGGAGTCTTTTTATTATTTCCGTTTCATCAATCAACTATTACTCAATAATTCAGAATTCTCTATTCATTGGAAATGCGTAAGTAAATACTTGAACATTAAATTATACATTTATCGTTTGTATCCAGTCGGCAGCTTAAATCCCCCGAGAGATCCAGTGTAAGTCCTTTGAAAACGATACAGGATACACATACCAAATCTCTTGTGAATTATACGCTGATCTTAATTGACAGGATTAGCTCTCGAAGGCGAACTACCGATGGGATGTCGGGGAAAACTGCTTTTCATCAAGCAGTTTTATCTTAATATAAAAGGACTTTTTTGACAGTATTTTTTTCAAAAAATGTGCTGGTATATGTTCAATAATAATGTTTTTTCTTATTCATCTATCAAATACACCACATTGGGAACAAAAGACTGATTAAAGTTAAAACCTATTGAAGTGGATGGACATTATTGAATAATTTCAAAACTTTTATTTTATCATTAGAAAAAACATTGTATAATTTAAATTTTAATATAAATACATAAGAAAAGTTTATTATCGACTTATGCCTCTTATATCTATGACTCTATTCTTTTATCCTGATATTAAATATTTATTTTGTTCCCAAATTCAACTCAGATTTGTATGATTAAGAATATTTATATAAATATGTTGACGAGAAACCACAAATCAGGACATTCCATACTAATCTTCTCCCTAGAATATGATTCAATCAAATAATTCCAATTAATTGTTTATTTAGGCATAGGATAATTGCAGAAGTTATGCAATTGGATGCAGAATGAATGTCATTAAGTGTATACTTCTGAATAAATTGCGTCATCCTAAGCCACCAATATACCTTGAAATAAAAATTAAGAATACATTAAAATGTAATAACTATTTATACAGAAACATTTAAAACGGATAATTAGTAATATAGAATGAAAGCCCGAATATGACATTGAAGCACTTGAAATGGAACATTTATTGAACAGAATACGAAAAATGAAATGGATGAAAGAATCAGAAAGGAATAACGAACGAAATCAGAAAGGAAAGCGTGAGTTGTTATAGATATATCATGAGATTCAGCCAACAAATATCACCAGAAAAATAATGGAACTGGCGAAATCAAGGAAAACAAAGAAGAAGTCCAAGAAGACAATGACTGGGTAGGAAAATAGTTAGAAACATGAGAAGAGGAGGAAATAAAGTTCTTATAGGTGGAAAAGAACTTGAATCCTAGCTTGACTTCTGCAAACGAACAAGAACTCATTCACAACAAAATTCAAGGAAACAATGTCAACCTGCCCCGCCACAACCTTAGAGGTGGTGCTAAACCTAAGTTCCCTTCAACTTATAGTGAAAAAAGAGGTATTTAGTGGCGCCACAGGTTAATCTAGACAAAAACACTGTTAGAACTGTCACCTAAGAAATCTAGAATTAATAAATTTAGGAACCACTAAACCACAGCAATGACTGCCAATCATGGGTCAATAAAGATCAAAAGCAATAAGCTCTCCATAACTCTAAGAAAATCACTCACTATTTGCCAGATATATAATAATACAAAATGCAGTAAACAAATGTGCTAAATAGTGATGGATAGAAACTACTCTAGAATGCAGATTCACGTTCTCTCCGAGAGAACCAAGCTTGAAAATTTTGAAGGTTATTGAGTGCACGTCCAAACTAGTGTGCAAACAAACTCTAAAAGCACTAGCACTAGCACTAGCTAACAGAAACAAAGTTGCCATAATGTGGTTACGAAGTCACCAGGGTATATTAGGTAACGAGGAAGAAGACAGTCTTGCCAAAAATGGAAACTACAAGATCAGTTCAGAGACACACTGCAGGTCATAGACAATCTAGTAGATTTGTAATAATATTAGCTAAGGTCAAAGGAAGTCTGAGAATCTTCTTGTGATGACCAGAATCAAACTTGTGGATGGACTTGTGAACGGTTAATTATCACCTTAAGACGATCAGTATGGCAGAGGACGCCAACTGGAGATGATGCGAGCAAGCTATAGAGACAGCAGAGCATCTACTCTTCGAATGTCTCACCCATTTCATCAGAAGGTGTAAATATCTCGAAGTAGTACTAACAACTTGGAAAGTGAGACATAAAAAAAGCATCCTTCAGAAGGTGTATAGAAGGGTATAAGATGCAGAGTAGCTCAACAGCCATAACGACTTCCAAAATAATCTATTATCTAGATGGAAATTGTTATTAAAGCTAACCTACTTTTCCAGTTACCACTGAACTAGTACTGAATATATTCTTAAATGATTTACAATTACTCTAATAAATGCATTGAATCTCACAACTAATTTGATATCATAAACTCATTCCTAAGTCTGATATTTCCACATTTAGACTAATTTTCATATTTAATTGAAAGCTGGATGGTCATGGAAATATTCAAAGTTATCAAATGACATGCAATTCAAATAAAGTTTTTCAAGTGAGACTTTTTTTGAAGAAGTATATGAGCGTATTGTCGTATTGTACATTTTTCCAAAGATTTCACATGAATACTTAGAATAGATCAAATTTCACAGTTTTTGAACATTGGTGTAGAAGCTCTTCAACACATGGGTGGAAATAATGGCAAATTATGGATATTTAAGATGAAAATACTCACCTTCTCTAAATCTGTCTTGAGATTTCACCCGGAATTGGATATTCCAGAGAAATATTTAACATGGGTTCCTAGAATGACGGATGAACTGGAGACAAACTTAACTATAAATACATAAAATGTATCATGTGTCAGTTCTACTAATACCTAAAAGTATCAAAAGATGACTACTATATTGTGCTCCCAAAGGAATGGCTTTAAAAATTTGTTAATATCAACAAAAGTAATAAAATGAATTATAAAAAAAAGAACAAACAATATTGGGATGGCGTACGTGATTAACAGAGACTATTATCATAGTGTCGCGTACATATAGTACAAAGTACTTTTTCATAAATGTAGGTTCAAAACATTTGTACAACATTCAAGACCAATATTTACAAAAAAAAAGTGAAATTAATCATGATAAATAGCCTGCACAACTATATAGAAAGCAACATTCTTACATACGGGTGTTCTACACTAAGCTACCGCCTCGTTCAAACATTCAAACTAGCGTGAAATTTGTCACTTTCTTCTCTCGTTATATAATAAATTTTTCTTAATTGGATCTTATTTAAGCATGAACAATATAATTAACATAAGAGTTTTAATTTCGATTATAATAAAATGTGTCGTGTGGATGGACTATTTGAAATATCAGCTGATGTCGGTTATTATGATCACCATAAATGTACAGTGACAATTATTATTATTATAAAAACTGGAAGTAGAGAAAAAATAAACGTATTATGTATATCACGTCTAAAAAACTATATAAATGAAGATGTTTATCGCTTACCTGTCTTATAAAAAATGTTGAAATGGTAATGTGTTAAATTTTGATTGAAATAAGAACGTAGATATTCAATTAAAGTTCAAATATTCACACTTAATTTAAACTTATTAACTTGTTTTCAACTGGCTTATATATTAAAAAGATAAAGTAAACAGTATAAACATTCTCTACAGTGTATATCTTACATATTTTATTGACTCTCTAATGAGTTTGCATAATAATTGAGATCCTTGGGTTTACCAATTATTCCACTAATTATCTGGATCAACCATTTACTTTTAGCTCATTCAATTTTATAGTTCAAGTTTTTAGGTTTGAGCCAAAGAGAGCTTTAAAAGAAGATAGTCACATATTGTGGTTGACACTCAAACTGCTATAGAAGAGTAAATTCGATTGTTTCTATAGTAATATGGGAAATTTAATATGTATGATGCCACGAAAGTAGAGGAATCAGAGTTGGCACCATTACATTTTAAATACTCAAGTAGTAAGCTCTGTCTGCAGAGTCGCTGCTATCGCAGAATAGGTAATGGTTCATACGATTTACCATCGAAATATGAATTTGTAAAATAAAATATGAGTCCTATGATGTGATAAGAATTCGTCAAGAACAACTGAGTTTAAAAGGCCCCGTTCTTCAGTTACTACTACGTTTAGAAAGTAGGACTTATAATAGGAGATCAAACCAATTGAGACAAATCTTAGTGTTAGATCCTCAACAGTAAACTCAATTTACATGATCAAGAATATCTCAATTACCGAAGAAAGCTATTTTTAAGTTAAACTAGCGTATATTATTAACGCAGCCTTCCAACTTAAGTATGTACCTACCTTGTGGAAAGTAGTTGCAGTTATAATGATTACCAAACCGGAAAACCACCAATCGTAGTATCTTCATATAAGTCAATCTCACTACTGCCAATGACATCAAATTTATTCAAGAAAATAATACTGAAAAGATTAAGTCCTATAATTGTAACTGTGAAACTAATACCTCACATCAGTTTGGCTTCAGGAAAGACCATTCCACTACAAATCTAGTACACCGAAATAACTGCTACTTTGTTTTCTTAGATACAGTTCAGGTATTTGACAAAGTTTGACATGAAGGGCTCAGTTACAAACTGAATAAATTGTTGCCTAAACAAGAGAAAAAGCCTTCAGCATAAAGCAAGAAGATGCTTACTCAGACTCGAAGGAAATCAACGCAGGTGTACCACAAGGGCAATTCTCCATTTAGAAAACGACACTATTGCTACATTTGTTGATGAAACAGCTGACCTAGCTGTAGGCTAAAATTGGACCAAAAATACAGACCAAAAAAGTACCGAATAAGTTTGAACAAAAATAAATCGTTACATATCAATTTCACATATATATAAAAGGAATATGTATCAATAAAAACAAATGGGGCTTACACTGGACGCGTAGTTCCGCTGGAAACCTTACATAAAAAAAGAAATGAGAAATTTGGTATTTGATACAAGTTACATATGTTTTGGTTACTGGGGAAAAAATCCATTCTGTATATAAGTAGATGCTGAAACCGGTAGGGACCTACGAAATTCAACTATGCAGAAGCAACAACCAAATGATCTAGAGATGCTAAAATAAAGTGCTATAGCGCATCTTTCATGCTGTAAGATAGGTAACCACTAAGTGTCAGGAACAGCGGTTCTCAAAGTACGTGAAGAACAAGGCATAGAGGACGAAGCCTTTTAACTTAATTATCTAAATGCTTCGTGTGAAAGCAAAACAAAGTGCGTACTAATTAGACTGTTAATTGTAATACAATTCTACTCAGTAAGACCCTTAGTTTTCAGACATTTATAGTAAGGCGGTTTGTCCATTGAAATGACGGACCGAAGCTGCTGCTATCAGCTTTTAATCGCTGTTTAAGCTCACATCTTTTGACATTCAAGATCCCTCATCACGGACTCCGAATATGCTACCACATCCGAGGTTTTCCTTGATTCGACAAAGTTTATGACTCTCTAGTTTCAATACAATGTCTCACATAGAAAAATTCCAAGCAAACCTAATATTTCCTATCACCTCAATTTCTTTTCATCCTACATAAAAACAGAACTATTTTAGTGCAACTGTCATCATTACAATTTGTGGAATGAACATCTTCATGTTAGTGTCTTAACGTCTAATTGTATCTACTAAGCGAAACATAAAAAAATCGAGAGCACTTGTGGACATATAATGGACATTTAATTCTTTCTAAAACGGTAACAGGTGATGAAACCTACTTACCACTTTATTTTATTTCCACTCTTCAGGAGAACTTTGTGTCGATTATTGAAAATTTAAGTAGTAATTCAAGACAATTGAAGCAAATTAATAAATCACAAAATATTGCATCACGACAATGCATCATCACACATTGTACAGTTGATTCATACGTGAAAATATTGTAATATTCATCGAACATTTGGATTTTTATGATTTCTGCTCATTATGTAACCTAAATAAACTTTTAAGTGATGGATGCTTCACGCTAGAGAATGAGGTAGATGATAAAATTCATAAACTCATACTATGTGAATCAATCTGAAAATTTGTTTGTTATCTAAATTAGGTTTTATTATCAGGGTTGCAGAAAAAAGCTTCCATGATAATCTAGCGGAAAAGAGATCAGAAGTAATAAAAATTTAACGTGAAAATAAAGGTGGATTATTTCAAGCATAAAATAAGAACTGAAACGTAAAGTGCGGCAGATGGTAATTGAAGAATTGAAAATGAAGGAATGGAAAGGGAGCCAGGTAGGGGGTGTCTTTCCTGATTATAGAACATCAAACAATAATATGAGAAAAGATGATATAACATTTTTAAGACTGTAAGTCGTTTGTGATTACTAGCGACAACAAAAAAGTAATGACAATGCGTCAGAACGTCTTGTTGGGAATCAGAACGTTTCCTGTTTTAGCACATAATCGAGTTGTAAAAAAATCATACATAAAATTTATTCTCTTATTCATTGGTTACAAATTAATTGAGTGTAGTCGCAATTGTAATTTTTAAAAAACAAAAAGAAAAGGTGACAAAAAAATAACAATAAAACAGTAATTTTTGCTAATGCCTTTTTCATTCTAATTTATCCCTGTCGTCGGCAATTCGGCAGATGAATGGGTTCACCTTCTTCTTCTCCTTTCTTCTATAGTAAGTCTTTTGTTTGATTTTCCTTCGATATTTTCTAGCATCTTTACCCCAGATTGGCCACTCTAACTCTTTCCTGGTCGACCTCAACTTCATGTTCCAATTGGAAATTTATCCCTTGCTATTTTTACCAGTCTATCGTTGTAATTCGACTCATTATAACTTACTTCCATTGTTTTTACGCTGTGATACCCATTCGTTAATATTATCTACGTCACATGATCATCTGATGTATCGCTTATTTCATAGTCCCGAGATCTGCCTGAAAGTATTCATCTCCAAGCGCTGCTCCGTTTTTGATGTTTCTGACCGTGTTTTTGATGGTATAGGTCATCATATGTGGTGTAATTGTTGCTTTGTATATTTGTGCCTTTTTAGGTGTTTGCTTCGACATATTATGTTCTGAAGATATACCGCGACCTTATTTGGTTTAACTACTTGTCCAGTTACCTCCTCTTATACATCTTCATAAGTCCATACTTGAATTCCATTCTCTGTTATACTATTTGGCTTCCTGGTTTTAATGGGGTTTTTTGATGTTGTCATGCATATGATGTTTTTCAGTCTAGATTAATAGTGTTTAATAATGTTTGTAGATCATTTTCAAGTGCAACAAAAATCATGGCTTCATCGGCATATCACAGGATTTTGAGTTCTCTGTCACCTATTCCGTAACCTTTACCTAGCAGTACCTTATTGATGATTTCATCCATTATTATGTTGAAAAACGTGAGACTAAGCTAATCTTCACCGCTGTTGACTGGTTGAAGGTTTTTGTTTACCATTAAACATACATGAAAACTGTAGAAAATCTGAAACATCTTTTTTTTGGTATAACCTTCCAGTATTTGTATCCGAATGTCCGACCCAGACCCAGAATTTACTTTTCTGTATCCTTAACATGAGTTTTGACATTGAAATCTATCTCTTAAGTTTGAATCTGAGTTATGAATAGGTATTTTCGAAATAATTCATAAATGGATCTTCTAAATACACATAAATACATTTTACCGTGCCTCAAATTAAAATAAGATTATTTTTCAAGAATGAATTTCTCTGTTTTGGAAAAATTACGCGATGTTTCAATATACCATTTTTCTACTACTACTGATCCGTATTGGGTTATAAACCCAAACTGATTGGTCTTTGATAAAAAAATTGTATTTTTAAAATCTTCCAAATGAATACATTATTCACAATTCCTACGTTTCGAATTCGTTTTTCTATTCATGCTGACAAAATATATTCAAAATAATTTTTAACTATCTGAGAAAATCTTTATGGAGATTTGATCGACTTTTGTCAATTTTACAATACTTTATGCTTCCATCGGAATACATTAGTTGTCGACTAAGCTGTCTGTTCACAGTCTGTTGTAGATCGTAGATCTCCAAATAAGTCGACTAACATTAGAATGAAAAACACAATTTTTCACCCTTCATGCATTCTTAACGCTGCAGATAAGGGATGGAGATTAAATGCAGACTGTATGCAAATATCTCTCATTTGCATAATCGATGTAAACAAAAAAGCTGAGGGCTACAAGCTGACGCCGTATATATGTCTCTTATGTCTTAATTGATACCAGGCGTAATGGATTTATGTAAATAACTGAGAGATCCATAAATTCTATGAGCATTGATACAACATTGTCAAACGGAAAAAAATGGTTAGGTTTTAACGAACGAATGGCGTTTTCAAGAATTTCATGTGATATAATAAATCAGAACTTACCAGACAGTAGAATAGAAGTAGTTCTCATCAAATGTATTGAAGTATCGGAACTTGATGCTTGAGTATATGAATTGTATTCCAATCATTTTATTAACTAAACTTGCATGCAAAAACAACGACTCGCTCTGAGACTAGATTAATAAAACTATTAATATTCTCTTGATAATATTGGCACATTTTCCTATGTTGATCAAAAATTTATCTGATGAATTACTTTTTTAACTTAATGATCTCACAACTCGAATTTATTTATAAAAACCGCCTTTAAATAATGGATACTACACATAATGCGTCCTCCACGCATCTTTGCCAGATGTCTTCATTTCAGTCGATAGGCATAGAGTAGAAACATCCAAGATTCTTAGAAACTGGAAACTTCAATACACGATTGAGATCAGGAAAGATCTAGGCTAGAGTAAGATAGCTGCTTAAAGTTTTAGAAATCGATACCTGATATTGCATTTAGATGCAACAGTAACTTCGTAATGTCGTGGTGTGACTATAAATAACTATACTGTACAAAATAGATAAAAGATTCAAAAACTCAACTCAACCTCCGCATATTGACACGAGCGATCCCCACATAATAAAAAAATCGGCTAAAACATAGTTAAGGTATACAACTCGATATCAGTACCTAACTTAATATATGAAGCTAAATCCTTGATAATGAACAAAAAGACACAAAGTAAAATAACACCAATACAGTTGTCACAACTAAAGACAATAAATGGCGAAACGAGGGAGGCATGAAAAAAATGAGGTAATACGAAGGTTAAGTTTTCAGATAGATAAATAAAAACAAATTTTTATAATCGGATATGACTTTATTGTTTTCAAAATATTTTTCATTAAGATCAATACACTTTTTCCTGCATTCTATCAATTGTCGAAGCATTCTTTCCATCCCGATTGATGTGATGTGATTTAAACCAAGTAACTGCTCCTTTAGGTGTAGAAGAACATTGACCTTACAATTTAATTTTGATATACAAGAATAAGAAGAAATAATTGGGTACCAAATAAGGATTTTACAGCAGATGACCCATCAAATTGATGTTCTGACTGTGAGAGCTCGTATTGTAGTGATAAAGAATCATTCGTCTTCTGCTTTCTCTAATTGTTGTTGGATTTGGACGTTTTGAAAGACCCATACAATCGATTGTTGTTCACTTTCGGGTTTATATACATTTATATACAAAGATCCATGATTCGTCGCCTGTTTCGATCTTATAGATGTCTTTTGAAGCACCGCGATTGAATCTTTTCATCATTATTTGCACCAATCGACACGAGCTTCTTTTTGAAAGATTGCCAAATTATGCGGTATCCAACGCAAATAAATTTATTTGACACCCAAATGTTCCATGTAATATTGAATGTATACGAATGGAACAAATTCCCAAGTATGACACGGAATGTCATATGGCCGTCTTGCAATCTCAGCTAAAGCACAGCATCGATATTTTCTGGTACAACAGCCGATTTTGGATGACATTCACAAATTCATCGCGAAGTGCGACCACGATTGAATTCAAAAAACCAGCAAATCACGGTGGTTCGAGATGGTGCTTCATCATCAAAACTAGAAGCGAGTTGATCGACATATTGTTGTTAGTTCATTCCACATGGGAAGTAATAAAGAATCATGGATCGAAAATGTACGCGTTCTGATCCCATTTTTTGAACAAGATAGAAGTTTTAAGTATCTGTAAAGTGCTAAACACTCGTATGATAAAAAGTTCTTAATACATTTACCATTAAAAATGTCAAACTTCGTGATGATGATGATGAACATATTAACATCAGTATCTCAAAACTAAAGTAGCAACACTCGTATTAAAAAAGTATAGATAGGATATAATAAGATGAAAATAATCGTAAGATATTTAAATTGGTGCAGACATATAAAGAAAAGTACACCACAAAAGCCGGATAAGAAAAGTGACATAAACAAGAAGATATAATGAAAGGATTAAAACTTGTCTAGAACAAATAGCAGAGGAAGCAAAGAAAAAAACAATACACCAATCAATGACGTAGCATGCGACCGGAAAAAGTAGAAAAAATGGATGAAAAAGTTTGAGAACTAAGACCTCAATACTCTGACGCTCAGAATGACTTATATTTTTCAGAGAACAAGAGAACTTCTCTTTTCTCGTGCATAAAAAACTCGAATATTGGAAGCTCGTACTGTTTCCAATCAATCTTATTGGAAAAATGATATAAAATGTGTACCGAAAACATGAGCTATTTACACTTACTCGTATTGAAGAACGAATAGCTTTTGGTGAAGTATCGTAGACCGTTTGCGGCTCTATTTATAGGAGAGAGTTTCACGTTAGTGTTAGACAACACCCAATTACATACAGCGTCCTTTGTTTTCTGTACCCGAGCGAGAATTATGTACTGTTATGGAGTGGCCATCAAGTAGTTTCTACCTTAATTCCATTAAATATAAATAAGATATAATATTAAGATAAGGATAAGGTCCAGAAGTCAGCGCTGCGAAATACTCCAGTAACTAAAAGTGAGTATTGACGAAGAAACTTACTGTCTTATTTCTTGAAGTATGCTTTTCGTCAGTTGGCAGTTTTTCGTTAGTATAGTTTGTATATTACGTTCAATCAAGATATAGAGCTCACTAAGGCACATAAACTGTTATCTAAAATACTATCAATGATACAAGTCTTCTATAGACTTAATACATTTTTGATGAGGATACAGTAATTAACCCTATTGTCTAAATGTCTATTAGTTTATCAGTACGAAACGAAAGATGATTTGAGCATCATTTATCCAGTAAAAGGATGAAATTTTTCATATATTAATTCACAATTTTCATACGCAAACTCACAGATTCGATTTAAGAACGTTTTAGATGAAGACCTCTCGGTACGACAAGATTTTGATCTATAGTTTCTGAACACGAAGAGATAGTTTTGATGTAATCATAAGATGTAATTCATTAAGTTGGATACTCAAAGCGTAATGAACAATATTTCAGAGCTTCAAATATATTCAAATTTTCTGAGAATGGTTTATTTTGGCGTATGAATAGTTGACAATATTGTAATAATTTCAACATTATCTTAATTAATTTTCAATCCCAATTTCCTAAAAATTTTTCAGGGAGAATCATATTTATTTCAAGAAAAATTTACTATTTGAAAATGATGATTTAATTTACATTCTGTACGCCTCTGTTCGTCAACATGTCTGGGTAATTAAGTCGTCTTAGTAAAGTCCCTTTCTATTTTCAAGTTTGTCTCCAAGAAGACACCAAGATTGATGCTTCGCTACCCTCGAGAATAAAATTCTTATCTGCCCTTTTTTCATACCAGTCATTCGAGAGTATGTAAAATACGGAAAAATGCTTTAAGGATTACACTTGTAAAGACTTTTGAACATGATGAATGCTTTAAAGCTTCCTTTTGGTTTTTTATTGTCCTGTCCTGACTTTCTACTCATTTATCATCGCTAAACAATGTTTTTATTTTAAAATAGGAACTACAAGTTGTGTAAGACCAACAAAATTGAAATTGTACTCAAGGGCGGAGAAAAATCTATTTTTGTATTATAATTACAAATATAAAAAAAATGTCCTCAAAAATTGAAATAGTTGTACTTTTTCATACTTACATATTCATAGAATTCATAGGAAGTAAAACTGTGTGTTTATGAAATATCTTGCTAATATTTCGATTTATCTTTGGTTCACAAAAAAAATGTTTGATTTCTTTTTCAAGTAACTCAAGCCTTCTGTATGGCTCTATTATTCCAAAAAAAATTATAAACATATTTTTATTTATATTTCACTCTATATATATATATATATATTAGTAGTTTTTCATAAGCGATTAAGTATGGATACAATTAAGTCGTGAAGTTCTTAGTGTAATTTTATGTATACAAAATAATTTACAGACAAAAATAAATAATTTTTTAATTGAACGTTCAAATTCCCCCCTCTGTAGTCGGCCAACATCTCTTACATTGACATTTCACTGTACAAATTCAAAATCAGAATTTATCATATTTATCATTTGATAAGTTTTCATAATTTTACCTCGTATACGAAGTATATATTCCAAACTACTGACGGCGTAGGCGCAGCAATAAATATGGAAAATAGTATGCTATAATTTAGGTTTCCCAAAACAAGCATCGTCTGCACCGGAGAAGTATATTCCATTCTACAATCTTCTATTAACACAAAGACAAAAATATTCTAAGATTCCTCATTATAAAATATAATTAACTTTATCTCGCACACCCTATAGCGTTTAAAATTGAAATTGAATTATCACATTTGTTGGTAATACTTTGTTGATAATGAGAAGCAAAGTAATCAAACGAAATACGACTTTGCCACTTAAATTTGAGATAGACAAATAAAAACAAATATTTATAATTGCATAAGACTTTATTATTTCCCAAAATATTCTCCATTCAGATCAACACATTTTTGCAGGCGCTTGAACCAATTTCCGGAGTATTTTTTTTTACCTCCAAAGCATGTGATTTGAACGCATCAACTGCGTCTTCAGGTTTAGAAAAACTTTGACCTCGAAGTAATAGAAATTGTTATTTTATAATTATGCGGGATCCAACGCGAATAGATGTTTTTCAGTCAAATGTTCATGCAATATTGAATGTATGTCCAAATATTCCTCAATCTCATGGTATGTTACTTGACGATCTTGCAATATCAGTTTACGCACACTATCCATGTTTTCTGGCATTTCATCCTATAGTGAAGTTCCACCACAATTGAACTCGAAAAATCAGCGAAATCGGTGGTTCAAGGTGTTGCTTCATCATCAAAAATCGAAGCTAGTTGATTCACCATTAAAAATGTAAAATTTTGCCATATCCCAAAACTTAAAAGCAAGCCTCGAAAAGAATGCTAATAAACCCTTTTGTAGAGAATTCAATTCCCTACTAAAAATAGTACAACTTTTTCGTGTCTTTCTTATTTGTAAAGTTGTTTTGTCTCTACTCATTGTCATATACACGTGAAATAGTCGACATAACATAATACAAGAGGAAGCTTAACTAAATATGGAGGGTGTTCTGTCACCCTCTTAGAACCGTCCAATCGATTTGCTAATCTTATATCGATGATTATCGGCTACCAGAGGAGTAGCGAAAAAAAATTTAGCCTTCTCTTGATAACAAGAACATACGCGTTTTTACAAATTAAGGGTGCTCTACCACCTCTTTTTAACCGTGATCTAATCCCCATCGATGACAGTTAGACTCCACACAATCTCTCAAAAAATAGGCAGTAACTGAATATCCCGTCACTTGTTCTTAGACTTATACTACTTTCTTGAAATAAAGTAGTAGTACATTGGATAAGACCGGAAATATATAGGGTGAACCATTAAACAAATATGTTAAAAATATGATATTTTGATGTAACAGTGCACCTAGCATACTTCTAATCGACGTAAATAGTATGAATAGTTTCAAAAAGTTTTTATGCAATATTTATTGTGATAAAGAGAAATCGAAAAGCAGCAAGTTCCGTTAGTTTGTGTTATTCTTGAAGACCTTAATGTAGCTTTTGCATCAAGCATATGTACAGCAAATAAGCTGGGCTTTGTACAATAGTCTGCAAGATCGAAGAACATTATTTTTCTTGACCAAGCTGCACATTGAACATGAAATGCGATGACAAAAAATTGAAGATGAAGACCTTTTCGTTGTAAGAAAGGTCTATTTGAAGAATATATCCAAAATACTTCTGAACTGTGGTGAAATTACGTTCAACTGCGAAAATTCTACACAGAAGTATCTTTATGCAAATAATTCTCAATTGTAAAAATTTTCTTTGAACATAAATGTCTTTAATTAATGAATTATTATTACAACGAACAGAATTTCCATCTTTTTCACTTCCTTTATAATCCCTCTGTTACATTTTCATTTGAAAACTGTAACACATCACTCAATAAGCGGTGTGACTAACGAAGTCAAAAATCGATTTTATTTATCAAGGTAATCCCCTGCAAAGCAATCTAACTACTCGATGCCGTGCTTGTAGAAATATTCGTCTTTTGCCTCAAAATAGGCTCCAGTTTCATTAATTGCTGGTTCATTTGAGCTAAATTTCTTAATGGCGAATATTTTTTTGAGATCAAAGAATAGCCAGTAGTCACTGAGGAATAGATCTGGACTATACAGTGGATGAGGAAGCAACTCGAAGCGTATGTCGTTCAATTCAACTATAGTTGCCATAAATTATCACACGAAATTGTTTTTCATCCATTGTTTTTAAAATAACGAAAGTAGCTTCACTTAAATGGCAGCCACTTTTTTTGACTAATCGAAATGTCATGAAATTTCACATATAACCTTTCGAAAGCTGATACTTCATGAAGGTCATATGGATTTGACAATAGCAGCTCCATCTGTGTGTCAGTCACACAACGTATTTAGATACTTAAGCCATGAAAAATATATTATTATTCAGGATGATCAGTGGAATACGAAACTAAACCAAAGGATTTTATGAAAATACTTAATATAGATTTGGAACAAAATCGTGAGTGATTATCTTATAAATAAAGAAACGATAATTATAGGTATTCAAAAACATTTTTGATAAATTCCAACTCCACCACTGTTATCTGTAAGTTCGCTAGAGAAATTTATATAATGAAAAAGAATTCTCATTTGAAGATAAAAAAGACCCTTCTCAGGGACAAAACCTAGCAACTGTAAATATGTTTAAGAATCGCATCCCTTATGGTGACAAACCAGGGATTCAAGCTAGCTAAGATGTATGCGAGACGAAAGTGACGAAAGAAACAAAGAGCCTCATTTTCTCGAATGAAACCACTCTGACTTATTGGCTCCTAATAATACCTACGAGAAGGTAGTGAAAAAAGACAAAATAAAAGAAATACTTCTTTCTCCCTACAGACACAAAAAAATTACACAATTATTTTTGATTGGATTTCAACGGCATGTTTTATGTGAAAGATAGAGGGCAGTTAGATGAAAATCTATTTTATAGTGACAATGCTTATTTTTAAACGTCGAATTAGAATTGTGAGAAAACATATTCTCCCATTATACACTATTCCTTACCTTTCAACATCTTAGTGTGCTCTTCAATATTTCTTAGATTTCCTAGTGCATATTCTTATTCTTCAACTTTTTCTTTTATCAATTCTTCTAATGCGATCCATTTTTTTTCATCTTTATTTCCAATTTTTGGTGGTAAGTAGGTTACTATTGTTCTATTTATATACATGTTTTCTTGTATTTTCCTATTCTATATTCAGAATGAGAACCAGAATAACCTCTTTAATTCTTCATGTTCTACTACGCTCATTATTGATTTTGATTTCCAGAATTTCTTTCCTTTCCACATTACAGCTTTTAATTTTTTTACACATTCGTCCATATCTTCACAATTTGCTCGAATATTGGTTTTATAATGTTCTCGGCCTGTGTCATAACATTACGAACCCGAAGTTTTTTCGTTTGTATAAATTTTTTGCTATATTATACTTTACTATCAAATGTCCAAAAAAAGAGACCCCTAGCTTAGAGCAAATTATGGTCACCTAATCACATATTTTTCCTTATTCCCATGCAAAATAAAAGTAATGAATGGAACATTCCATCTACTCTGGATATTAGATCATAATCCGTTGATGTTCCGGCAACATCGCATTTACATCATAGTGAATAGTGTAATGGAAGGGATACGAATGAGATGTGAAGAAGGAACAGGGAAAGGTACGATCCCGACTGGTGGATCTCTAATGAATCGTGTAACACACCAGACTCGGGTGAAAACATCGAAAGGAATTTTTATTCGCATTTTTTACGGTTTATTTTTATTGCCTTGCGGTTTATGGGATCATCTCCAACGAAACTTACGACTTTATTTGTTAGATGCCATTAAAATCATAAATTTCAGTATATTTTATATAACCATTTATTTAAAGGTATAAAAAGATGCTTCAAGGTTTAATTTGCGTTTTTAACCAAGAAATATTATGAGATCCTACCATATATACTCGTATAGATGTCTGGTGCTATGATATATAAAACAAAAAAAAGGTGGATGGGTATACAAGGTGCGATAATCATGTTCCGAGAATTTATCAATAAAAATCAAGTTTTACAGATAATTTCAAAGTCAATAATTCAACTCGATCCCAACGTTGCTATCACGATTCCGTCTAGAACCAAAAGTTACTTCGAGGTGTGACTTTATCTTGAAAAATAAAAAAGAGACGCAGGGGCCAAAAGGACTATAAGATTAGTGAAGTCTCGTTGAGATGCTTTTTTGTCAAAAATTATTGCTCAAATAACAAAGATTTAGCTGTTGCGTTATCGTTGTGCTAGATCCATTCTGTCTTAAGAAATTTTGTTCACCCACGGAAAACGCGTGCCATCAGTCTTTCAAGGATGATAAAATAAAACTCTCCAATTACTTTTTGGACTGTAGGAAAAACTTTACCTTAAGTGATGACGCTAATAAAAAAACGTTTAAAATTACTTTTAATGGCAACTGTTATCTCATCTCCAGTTGACTCACTTAGCGTTTGCTCCTCAACAAATTATTATAACTCACTTTTGGCACTTATTTTGTGTGAAAACTTTTCAACCATATTTGCGTAAATCGATGCTTAATTCCTCTTGCAACATCTTGCGGACAATTTCTTTGCTATTATTAACTCATCGGACATGAAGGAATGGTTAATTCAGATGTAATCAGAATGAGCAAACGCTTGAAATTCACGTCAGTACGAGTGTAAACAGAAGCTCCTTCACGTGGACCGTATTCTTCTGATGATGTCCCTCTTTAAACTGCACAAATATTTGTGCAGTTGTGATTTGCGAAGGATTTCAAAATGTTTTATTCGTTGTTTGTAATGTGACTCAGTCATTTTGACGATACCGTTGATACTTTCCATCCTCTTTCCATTGTGTCTTTTATCTATTTTTATCATTCACCCATATTCTATATTTTCGATTATTATTTTTTTTGTCAAAATATGTCATACCTTTATAGAAACACATCATGTTTTGTACTGTCTCATTTTACACAATCCACACTAGTTTATTCTATCTTCACCTCTTTGATACAAAAATACTATATTAAAGGTTAAAAGGATTTGTGGAGATCAATCAGATAAAGGAGTCTAGTATCTAAAAAATTCATAGTAATTTACAAGAAACTGAGCTAACGATTATGGATACGGAAGAATACAATTAAAATAACCAATATATGACTCTGAAAATACAACAGGGAGTGAAAAGTTCCATTCCATTGAACATGGGTGTTTAACAATGTAATACTTCTATTTTTATACACCGTGTTTCTTCATTACTCAATTTATTCAAACGATTACGCTAGAAATTTATGCAGTAAACACTAAATTACTTGTTATTTTTAATTATCCACTAGGACTTAAGTATTCGCTAACTAGTAAAATTCATTCAAATTCACTGTTGACTTTTCACTATTACGATTCGTTCATTATGACATCCAATTATTCACTCACTCGCTGGTAACCAAGTGCATATTTATACAAAAAGGATTTCTCGATAATCCGGTTCTAGAAAGTAAACAAACAAATGTAAAGGCCTTCCTACATATTGATTATATGAAAATAATATAAAAAAATCGCCGTCATATATAGAAACCGTTTTTTTGAGTACTCCCGCATTCGCAACTTTAGATTCTATAAACATAATATAACAGGAGCGGCTTCACTATCTACGTCAGTAGACAGGTTTGTATCTATATCATATGATAAAGATTAATTCACGTAAATATTTTTATTTCACAGAAAATTAAATTATTTTTTGATTTTTGATTCAATGCGAATATTAAATCGAAGTAACTAAAGTAAACAAAACTAGAAAATAAACAACCTTGTCTATCCGAACGTTTCGGAATTTCCAGATCACTAAATCACAAATTGCCCCGGTACCCCAAGTTTAATCCCTCTCTGATATTATTTTATCGTATTAAATCTCTAGTTAAAAACTTGGTAGGAGACTTATTTGAATGAGCTTATTTACTTTTTAATTATGATAATCTTTCTATTTCCGTTCCCTTTATTAGTTTCATCTGAAGTATGATTTGCACAGGAAGCCAAACAGAATTCTGATGTTATAAAATCCAAGTACAAATAATCGGCGAGGTTAAGCAAACAAAGTTAACGCATCGTTAAACGGTTCAGATAACTTGGCAAAACTGCGACGATCTATCAATAAAGCTAACATTCCATCCATCTCGTCCATCAAAGCGGTTGATGTATGTGAAACTCGAATATTGAGCCCTTTTTATCAATAAACTCACCAGATAAACAAGAAATAATACTAATGGACGAGGCATTATGCTATATACAATCAGAGGCGGATAATGTGTGAGGGCAAAAAAGCTCTCAACAAAATTAAGTTCAAATAATAAATTTTTTTCTCTTATTAAATTAAAAAAATTATTGACACTTCGTAGTTGCCATGTATAATCTTGATAAACAGTTAAAATCGACCAATCAGGTATACTTGAACGTATTCTGTGCGATCTTCCCATAACCTATGATGACCCACGTTATAGTCCCGGTAGTCTAAACATGTAACTTATATTTAAAGAACAGATTTGTTAAATTAATAAGGACTGTATATGGTTTATATATTATATAAAGTTTTAATAATAGAATGGCAGTGATTACATAGTATCGTCTTTACAATTACTCTGACTGAGAGACCCTCTCTAATATCTGAGGATGGGGGATGTAACCCTCAATTGTTCTATATCGAATTTTGTTGATAGTTGAGGGCTTCACTTCATTCAGTCCAGCGCAACGGATAATACAATTATGTTCCGAGTACGAAGATGGTCTCAAAAGTACCTGGCTTAACAAAAAAACACAAAAATTTCGGAAAACTTTTAATAAGTTCGATACCCTTTTCATAATAAAAATCGTAAAGCTCCTCAAAACAGCCATCAACTGCCTGCATCATCTATTCATTGTTGGAAAATATTTGCCCACCGAGCCATTTTTTTTAGGCTGGGAACAGAAAATAATCCGCGAGGGCCAAATATGGTGGATGTAGCAGTTCAAACTTTATTTCATCAATTTTGGCCATTAGTCAATGAAAATTATTCCACGCGCATCTCAAAAAACCGACGCTATTACACTGTCTGCAGATGGAACGGTCCTTGACTTCTTTGGAGCCGGTTATCCCTTTTCAGTCCATTATTTTGATTGTTCTTTTGGTTCGGGTGTGAAATAACGGAACCACTTTTCATCCATGGTTATGAAACGCTACAAAAATTCGGCTTCATTTTTGTAAAACATTGCCAAACACTAAATGGAAACATCTTCACGCGCACATGTCAAATTTTCAGTTTATATGCGATATACCACACTTTCTGAAATACTTACAAAGTCTGCTAGCTCACGCAATTTCAGGCGATAATTATCCAGTGCCACTTTATGGATTTTCTTTAACATTTCTGGAGACGTCACCTCATTTGATCGAACACTACGATGCTAGTCTTCGTAGGTCCTACGACCTCGTTTAAACTCTGCTACCCAATATTTTACTGTTGATAACGAAGTAGCAGTCTCACCCAGAGTAACATCTAGTTCAGCTTTTATATTGGGTAGGCTAAGGTCTGTCAAATAAAAGTATTGTATATACAACTATGACGAATTCTATCCAGGCCAGGTACTTCTGGGACCATTCTCGTAAATATCTATTTCTAGGACTTCTGTAATAGTAATTTCGTGCATTATGGAAGACGTATTAACCCCAAAATAGTAGCGCCATGGTCTTTGAGACCAGGTGTTGCGAAATTCAAAATATTTTCACCGTAGTGAAGCGTATAGAGAAGTGATTTTGCACCAGAGAATGTAAAAAGGTCTATCCTGTATCACTAATCTAATACACGACCTGCGATTCCGGAGTGAATAGTTATTTCATATGAAGAACACTACATTTAAATTGAACAAAATGTGAGTGATTCCGAAAAACCTTATGAATTTGACAGGAATTTGTTATTCATTGATAGGCAAACAGTACATCACTCTACCAATACTTTTTTGTTAGTTAGTTATTCGATTTTCAAGACAAACTCTAAAGAAAAATATTGTGAAATGGTTTACTGTTTACAAATTTGATCCAACAGCTTCTATTGCATTTTAGAACCAAATCATAAATATAACATAATTAATATTATTGTTGGCTCTACAAATAAATATATTGAAACAGTGATGAAAAAGTTTTCGAACGACAACAGAAAGAATAATAAAAGTACCAGGTAGTTTGGATCGTTTTATTTTGCCGACGTTTATAAAACAAATCGAATAAATGCTGATCATTTGTGTCAAGGTGATGAATATGGGGTGTAAATATTCCGTCTGACATTTTAGTTCCAGTAGTTTCATTGAGATGCCTCATATTATACCAAGAGAAAAACAAGCAGAGAGTAATATTGACAGATTTTATTTCGCGAAAAAGTATAAGACTAGACACCACATATTGCAACCATAAGTGAAATGCTTCCAGAACTTAGAGGAGATTGACCGTTTTCAAGCATATTGTTTCTAAGTTTAAAAAATATATTTTTTTCAAATATTTACCCTGTTTAAAATTAAAATATATCCTAAAAATTGAGGTTTATGCTAAATATGCTGATAATAAATGTACTGTTTTTTTTTTCATAACTTGAGCTCTCATAATTGTTTATTTATGAAAATATCTAAGTGGTCTAGGAGATCAGCAGGATCAATCATGATAGTAAATCAAATGTGACAATTGTAGAAAAATAGAATTGGAAACAAAATTTTCTAAATATAATTATAGAACAAAACTAGTGTGAATAGGGTAAAAAGCTATACAGGAAAATTTACTCAAGATATTTATGCCAAGAGTGATTGTAAAAAAATGCAATATTTTTTTTGAATTATTATTCGGCTGAATTAGATGCAATTTAAATGAGTCCTGAAGCGAAGCTAAGTTTAATGAACAATATATCAACATGGTTAAGTTACTAGAAGTGTCCAAATTGTTCATTACATTTTTGAAAATTGAAACATTACCAATTTTCTGTATCTAGTATCTGATAAAATTAATGGAAATTTGAATACAAAACTTTTACAGTGCATGTTTGCAGAGCACCTAAAATTTTTTACCAGTACCCGCCAATGACTTACACTCTACTCTTTGGTAGCTGCTCATTGATTATTCCATATGCAACTCAACCTATTTTTGGAAACGCCCCCTAATCGCGACTTATTTTTTTAGGTAACCGATCACCAATGCATTGCACATTTTCTAAACATTCCTTCAAAGACAATGTCACAAAAGAAAATAAAAAAAGTATCGTAGATTCTTAAAAAGTTTACTAATTGAAATAATAAATTTATTCCAAAAATAACACTGTTAAATCTTTTTCATTTTATAACAATCATTCAAAATAAGTGAGGGATACCTGCAATATATCTTTTGTATCAGTCTAATTCAACGAAAATCAGTATAAATATAATTCTATATACAAAACAATACGATTTAGTTATTTATTTGAATTATCAGAAGGAAATCCTTATATGATATAAAACCTCAGCTTAGCTACACCGAAAAATTGTGGATATTTTCAGAAGTTGAAATCCTTTTGCGTCTTGGTTCTGCATCGTTCTCCCCTACTTGGTGTATGTGGTAATGCTTTAAAGTTTTTAGAATTATTATTCCTAGTTCTATCGAATATAAACACTGCAATTAATTCAATATTAAGTAATTAAACCTCATTGATAACAGGTTAGTAAAGATTTGAAATTCCTTAAGTACTATATGAAATTATATTTTGGCTAATTAATTATCGTCTGTATATACTCGATATTTCGTAATTGTGTGAATTTTGGGACACAAATTTACAGTATATAATAATTTATCAATTTCGAGTAATAAATTGAGGTTACTTTGGATTCAAGATAATAGCAATGAATACCTTTAGCTCGTTAGTTTGTAGTGGATGATTTAACTCTACTTGGGTTGGATACAATGTAGAAACGTTGATTAATATGTTAATCAAAAGTAAATTTGAATTAAAGTCGTGATTCAATATTGAAATTATTCATGCTACAATTTCTTTCAGATACTCTTCATATGCAATTATTTCAATATAATATTATCTGCAGTTATTATGATGTGCATTATTTGCTACAGTATCTTGTTTTATGTTATAATTAATAGATAAATTGATCAATCGATCAAAATAGTCCCATTATTGAAGAGATATATGTTTGTAACAATTCAAATTTTGATAATAAGTTATATCAAACGTTATATAAGTAAAAATCAATGCTTCATCTACATTTCAGTGAGAAATTAATTGTTCGAGGAAGAAGATAAAAAATTTGTCTTTAAAAAATTTGCTAAATGGAATGTTTTCTATTGGCACCAATAAAGGAAGATTTGTTAATAATACAGTTTGTTTAGCAGTATTATTATTGACCGACGACAATAAATCCCAAAAAGCATTTTTGTAACATGAAGTACACAGTCGTATCCAAATTAAAATCGGTGTCCAGCTTCTGTGGGGAACGCGTATATTCTAGATTCGTATTGGAAATCTGGTCAAATTAAACACCAAAGTGTACTAACTTAAATATATTCCGAGCTTTCGAATTCTTATGTATTCATTATCATCGAAATAATTATTCAAGATTTAGTGGATTCAAATTATGTAGTTTCTTGTAAAAACATGAGTTCTATCAAGTGTCAATATGAATATTTAATTTGGAAATCCATAAATTTTCTATTTTTACAAAATATGGACTGAAATTAGTTGTATTGCAGACGTCAACTCTTAGTTCTCACTCGTTAATTGATCATTTTATTGTTTTCATCCAAGTTTTTCTTGGTTTTCCTTTTTTTCGGTTTTCTGGTAGTATCCTTACTTTCCAGTACCATACCATTTGTCCTTTCTATACATGTTATAACTGTCTCTTCTACACCCATTTGTTCCCTAATTCTCTCATTAGTCACTCTTTCCAAACTTGATGTCTTAGATGTCTTTCTCATTGGGCCCATTCCTTTAACTCCTATTTTTCTTTTCATTTGTTCTTTTAGTCGTCACGTCTCTGATCCATTTACTAACGTGCTTTTGATCATTTTTCTTTGTTTGCCTATCTCTGCACTACATAGAATTCTTTGAAGTGCTTTCAACATTACCTGTTTTACCTTGCTCTTCACCAATGCAGAGATTATTGTGTTTTATTTTTTAGAAAACCCCATTTTCTTACTCTTCTCTAGGCCTCCTTGCCATCTATTGAAGATTCTCAATCTCGTTTGCGAATCAGCGAATTGTGGAGTAAAAAAGCAAGTACATATCGTCGTTAATTTCTATACCCAGTCCTTTGCTTTTACCATATTTATGTTAAAAGGCTTAGGAGAGATGCGAATCTATGTCGTAGACCATTGCAAACCTAAGTGGCTCAGATATTTTTTAACCTATTTTTATACAAGATCTCATATCCATATATATGGATGGCTTTTACAATAGTATGATTTATAGTTCTTTCTTGGAGTAGTTCTTCCAATTTCGTAATAAGTACATTGTTGTAAATTTTCAGTCAATGAACATTAGATGTGTTACCCTATTTCTCTCTATTTGTACTCCGGAACTCATTCTTTGGTTTGCTATTTGATCCATTCATTATTGGGAATTGAGATTATTGAGATTTCCATGGGTTTTCACTTTTTGGGTAAATCTCTAAGCTTCGCTACATATTCTTCTCCCAAAATATGTTCCGACTTCTTGACATTAGTTATACCATTGTTCTATTTTCCTTTTTCTTAGTCTTTTTTGCTCCCTGTAGTTTCTCCAGTCGTCCTCGTCTTAAGGGTTCAGGAATGTTTTATACACCAATTCCTACGTTTCATTGTTTAACTATTATTTTTTTACTTTTATGTGTGTTTCTAATGTTTAATGCTTCTTTTGCAGATTTATTTCGCTTTTGTTATGTTTTCATAAAGTGCATTCACTGTTAGATCCTCTAGCTCTGAAAGGTTGGACTCTAATCTTCGTTGTCACAAATATCTATTAGCTGTTGTTCTGTTTCCTGATTTTTTGACGAATTGGAAAGCATATTGTAGTTTTGTGAAAGTAATAGTCAGGAACGTCGTTGATATCTCTATACGACCTAACTGTCGTTGTAATTTTGAGAAGAGATTTCGCTCCAAATAATTAATATTAAAATTGATTCATATTACTTTTATTACAATTGTTGTCTGAAATGTCCTCAGCTTGACAAAGAAACAAGATATTTTTTCCATAATCATTTTATTTTTCAGCATAGTCTTTCTATATTAGCCGTTCTCCTCCAAATATACGTTCACATATGGGTGGGGGCCAGTTCTGGTGAGTAAGGTAGATGGTTAATCAATTCGAAGTGCAAATTGCTAATGTTAGCAATGGCGATCACCAAAATGTGAGAAGGTGCGTTATCCTGATAGAAAGCTCTTTCTTTTTCTTTATATGTGCTTACTATTGACAATTTCTTCCTATATTCTATCCAGCAGTGATGCACCATTATCTCCAGTATGTCTTGCCGTTTTGAAGAAAAGACGGCCACCAACACTTTTCCAACTAATGAAAACGCATCTGTCTTGCGTCTAGTATCATATTGTGAACTTTTACGATGATAACGCTGGTCGCAGGTTCACTATCAGTTCAAAATAGAGTTTAATTCTTTAATATTCCCACTTGCTACTAGGCCAAACAATACTCAATTTTTTTGCTAACCTAGAACATATTTGCTATTACTTTAAGCTCTCTTTAACAAGAGAGATTCTTTCGTATTTATGTACATTTCAACATGTCATATCATCAATATATCGCATGATATCAAATCTGATTTATTTTCGATCATACCTCACATAACGAATCTTTCCTTCAATGATTTATAGCTTTAAAAGAAGAGCAGCAAAACTGAAATACCAGTTGTGAACAATGCACGCAACACACTGAAAAACATTGACAAATCACACAAACCGTTACACAACAATGCATTTTATTGTGAGAAATAAAATAAAACTGATCTATTGATTCGATTTATAACTGATGATGATGAAGTGGTACTTACAGAATTCACTAACAAACAATGTTAATTGCGCTGCAATTTTCATATTATTGTCCGGGTTATTGATATCAGATACATTCTTTGAACCAGAAACAAATACTTTATGAGTTATAGGTTGTAAATGCTAACGAAGTTGTTAATAAAACCGAGAAAATCATATCTACTTTTATATTACCAGATTTTAATACTGGGATAATATGAGTAATAAAATCTAAAATATGACTATTCTGAAGAATATTTCTCTTATTGAGAACAGCGATTAGTGCAACGCAGAATTTGAGAATTGTTTTTATATCTCGCTTCTACGGAGCAATATCGACGCAATGTCAAGAAAATAACCTCTAAGTTTTTCCAAATCTTAAAACTTTAGCGAAGGCGAACAATTCTCAGTATCAGAAACTCATTTCCAACGTATCTAAGTTTATGATGGAAAGTATTCTCTTTCTTTTTGAGCTCCACCACCTTTATTTGAAGCCTTTTTACATTTTTTTCTGTATTAAAACCCATTTCTTCAGCCAACATTCTCAATTCATAAAAATCGGTAAAATTTAATTCATTTATTTGGTATGGCTTTCTCTTATTTTTGCTGTACCGATCAAGGAAATGTATTGAAGTGGGACGTATATTGGACCAGATTTTTTAGACATTATTTTATTCTTTTTGATGAAGAAATGTGCAGTATCAGTTATGCTATTTATATTCAAATGCATAGACAGTATGAATCTGAAAGAAAATAGTTCTCAATAAAAAAAATATGTCCAAATCTCAGGTCACAATATTTATACTCACGGTTCTGCCAGCAGCTGTTTTCTGAGTAGGGGGAATGACTCATTTCTATTTATTTTGGTGTGAATTCACTTGCAACTAAACACTCTGAACGAACCAAACTTACCGCGTTTACTGTATCAAATTCTTCTAGGTAAGCCGAACAGAGCAGAACATGCTAAAGATTTTCAGAGGTTTTTCGGTGAACGGGACTTGCTCAAAGAGAATTTATTCGTTAGCCGGTGTTTGGTGGATATGACAGTTTGGAATGTTCGTTGCGTTTGTAGTATTTTAACAATGCGTAGCTGTTGAGTGGAGCAGGGAATAGTATTTAAGAGTTGATTGATGAGTCCGAAAGGCAGCCTATTTTATGGGATCCAACAAATGAGACAGATTATAACAAAGTAAAGAAGCATGATGTTTGGGTGGCAATTCCTAGTAATATGAGGTTATTCTAGAACCTGCTGAACAGATTAAATTCTTTTAAAGGTTTGATATACATATAATCTAGGCCATATTTTGACCCACTAATGCCTCTATAATTAAAAAACCACCAACTATGGTAATGGTAATATCAGATGTATCCATGATGACACACACGGACAGATCAGTGGTGGGAACGCAGTGAACACCGAAACGATTTACACGAAATTTTTTATTGCAGGTTGTTCAGACCGCGTGTGAAAATGATTGCTTGGAGTGCGCGGCGTGTTTGGTTCGTTTGGACTGCTTTGATGCAAGTGAATACTCACCTTTTGGCTAAACTGTTATTAATAAATGCAGAGAAAATGATATTAGATTACTTCGATTCTTTGTTGTTCCAAAATAAATTAAAGCTTTGTCGTATTTACTTTTATGACAATGTAGCTTTTCCAACATGCATGTCACACACGCACAAAAGACTAATCAGATGATATTACTTCGAGACCAAATATCGTAAGTGTCATTTCCATATTTCCAACCAGAGGTAAGTTTTCGAAACAGAGTTCTGTCTTTGTAACTGCAGATAGTTTTACAACTTTTTTGATGTTTAAATATAAAGCCAATCTCTAATCTCTCTAATCTCACGATACTAGTTACAACAGGAGCTGAAAAAAATAACCCAAAACTCAGTTGTGGTGAAGTACGACAGATTCATCAAAATAGCGACAAGAAAACACCCGATGGTTTACAAAAAAGTTGGTTAGGTTAGGTTATTTATGAAAGTTCGATTTGAAAAATGGAGGAAGCAGGATGCTTGGGTGGCCGCGTTTCGTGAATTGTTCGACAATTGCCACGTTAATTTTAGAAAACGGGCGAAATGGACTTTGAACCGCTTTTTAACAAAACTAGTCAAGTAGACTGTAAACCACAAGCAAGAATTTGTTCTGGCTATTAGGAACATGGTACAGCAGTACCCAAGCATAAAAATTAGGACGTCACTGACGAATCATAGTTTGCCAGTAGCCACTATAGCAAAATTTGCAAAGAAATGTATTGGAAAGCAACAGTTAATCTAACTAAGTGGACACTTGAATATCTAGTCATTGAAGACTTACATTCAATTGTGTGGGTACTACTGTATGGCTTTGATTGAACTAATGATCAACCGTTGAACTAGTCACTAGCTCAAATAATCTCTCATTTCATCATAAGTACCAGTTAAAAGTGTTATAATGTTAATTACGATAATTCATTTTATTCTATTAGTGTTTTCATTTTAATAAAATATTGAAATTTACTTGAATCCAATACACAATTAATTCAAGAAATATTAGTACAGTAACCGACATTTACAGTGCAAGCCGTACAAAAATAATTTTACTTGTCCATTATGCCAATGATTTTCTGCTTTATTTGTGTCTTTTACTGTGTTTGTTTGTTTCTTTCGATAAGAATCAATTCCACAGAATAATTTATATTTAATCTGATAGATTAATTTGATACGTATAGGTTTCTAAAGTGGATTATGTAGTGTGTTATTCGAACGTGTTTTGGTATTTTGTTTCCGATTTATATTTGGATACGTAGGAAAGCATGTTTTATCTCATATTAAGGTTCCCAATTAGGTTTCAAAAGAAAAGGTTTTAGTTAATGCCAGACTAAATCAATTCTACGAAAAACGTGACAAACATGTTTTTGTGTGTAGAAATAAAATATGAAACTATCTACTAATACTTATGCTAAAAAGCATGATACGTTTATTTTTCTGATGAAATTGTATGTCTGCATTCAACTATCACTACAAAAAATTTCTGGAAACTCATCAATTACCATGATAGATTAAATTTTAAGAATAAAATATATAAACCGTCAGATGCAGACATCAGTCATGTCGCCTCTTTCCATCTATCTCCATCTCTATCCATGTGGATAATAATCTCTCGGCGACAACCGCGACAAATTATTTTCTGGCAGTGACTTTTCAATGGCGACAAACATGCACACCCCTCGCTTTCCCCAAACCCCGAAAATCTTTACGATTCGTTTGCGTGAAAAGTGTGACGTGTTGTCCGCAGATTGGAAAACCAGAACTGTGTGGGTGCTTTTAATATCATACAAGGTATAACAGAAACTGTTCATTTTGATATAAATTTTTTTTTCTTCAATATTATTATTCTGATAATTCAACTATTCAGTAACTATTTAATAACAGATAATTCAACTACAAACAACAACTCAAAACGCTCAGAGACGTAAATTTTTCGTCACCGATAACACAGACGAATCTAATGGTAATAAGTTTACCTTATCTAACGTGTCGTGGACGAAATGCGTACTACAAAAGGTTCACCATCGGCAATAATATTCCTGTTTATCTTAAGCTTGACATGACAACTGATACTATCAGGATATCAATTCAGTAATTCGTAGAAACAAATATATTTGCGTCGAAAATTTAGTGAGAATATATAAAGCCTACATTTTATCGGTTATCAGATCTTCTCCTTCTTTTGTTATCCATTAATGGATAATTGTGATCACTTCTGACAATTTTATCCTGTCTCTGTTGGTATAAATTAATTATGCTGAGGTTCTTATCCCTGTCTATTTTTTGATATCGTGAAATCACGACATCCCGTTTCTGCCTAATCCTCTTCTTTCCTCTATCTTGCATTCTTTCAATAATTGAAGCAAATGGACCTCCCGCTACGTATCACATGTCCCAGGTACACTGTTTTCGTAAGTTTTATCGTGTACATCAAATCACGTTCACTCTCTATTATCCTCAGAATTACTTCGTTGGTTTTTCTTGCCGTCTCAAATTTGTTCGGTAGACCCGCATCCCAAATGCCTCTAATCTGTTCATGGTGTTAACTTTCAGTGTCCAGCCTCCCATACCGTACAATAGCACAGACCATACAAAGCATTTTGTGAATCTTATTTTGAGGTTGAAGTCAAAGTCAGAGTTCGTACAAACGTTTTTGAATTTCATGAATGAGCTCCTTACATTTTACCAACCAACAATTGATTTCTACGTCTGATGAACAATCTCCACTAAGATAAATGATAGGATATACCTTATTCGACCGGTACAAGTTCTGTTACCTAGAGAAAAAAATATACAATGTGGATGAAATTCCAAATTGACTGGTTAGTGAAAACTACTACAGAGAAACAGCCAAACACATCTCGACCGCTTGCACGTCCACCTATAAGTTGGCATGATTGGACTTCATCATTCTAACTGTTGTTAGTAAACTCTAGAAGAAAACCCATTTGTAGGAACTATTATTATAAGATTACACATTTCATTAATAGTGTTTGGAGTTTTTCATTGAGATAATTATAAATATTTTGTATTATCTAAAAATATTCATATCTATTATTTCCATAACGAATACAAAAATATATTTTAGAAATATAAACGAATATCCTTGTAAATATTTGTCTATAATATATCTCATGGATATATTTAAAGATTAGTGATATCGCACCGTTATAAATATAAATCTTTGACGTAAAAATAGGGAATGTGATTTTTTTCACATCCTAACGCATATTTGTAAATACCCTTCTTGTTTCGAGCTTTGTGTACTTTGAATTCATATTGGTATGGAGTTAATCCGTATCCGTTTCCGTCGAAGTATGGTGTAATCGGAAAATTAGGGTAAAGTTAGGAAAGAAGGCTTTATAAAGATATAAAATTATACACATCGGAGTGCATATGGGATAAAACTAGCAGGATAATTTTATATAGCAGAATGTTTTGGGTAGTTATGAGAAATTTTGAACTTATAGGGTCAGGTAGGCGACTACAATTATACCAGACAAATATACAATATACTTATGGGAAAAATGGTTGGTAATAGGTAAACTGTAAAATACGCTGCTATTCCTACTTAATGCTGAGGGATGAAGTACATTTTTGATGGTTCTTTATTTGAGTCTATATTTAATGCATTCTTTTTTTGTTTTAGGTAAGAAAATTTTCACGATAAACTTGGTAACTTGGTAAGTCGACTAGTAGTATTACTATTACGAAATTATTAGTGGTGAAAATGTGTATTAGCTATGATACGAGAGTGTTTCCAGAAGTATAAGAACTTTCGATAGAGTAAATATTCAGTTTTCAAGACTTTTCCTCGCAATCTTCAGTAAACTGAATACCCTTTCTATGAAAAGAACTGTTTTGTTTTTCAAAATAGTCATTAACTTTCTCATCATTGACAACTGAGCAATTTTTTTTTAGTTTGCCAATACAAAATAACATAAGGGGACTGAATCGGGTAAATAGACTGAAATGAATTTGCAGTCAAAGCTATACTCCATTTATTTTGAATAATGATATAATGGAATGAATTGTAAGCTGGTACATCCTTCATAGCCAGATTTGTTCATTTCTGCTCGATTTTTTCATTCTTGCTAGAATAAGTTCATATAATACTCGTCGTTGATGACTTTTTCTTTCAAGAAAATTACACCCCGCAGGTACCAAATGCCGACACGACCTTGCCTCTGTTGGAACCTGTTCTCTCTTTTCAATCCATCCACCATTGTATATACATGGACTCATATTTCGCCGTTCGTTCTGAAACTGGGCAAAAATTCTGCTTTGTTCTTATGAAATGTATCTAAAGACTGAATTAGAATTTGTTCACGACATTCTTTTGCACAATTAAGAGGAAACGAGCTACATAGATTTCTGATATTGTAATTTTTGGATCATATGCTATTTTTGGAATGCTTACTAAAACTGCCAGCTTGTTAATCATCTAGTACCACCCTATTTTTTTCTCCATCTCTGTAGTCGTTATCACATTTATCGAACCACGTCTTGTTTGAGCAGCCGCATATAGAGTAGAATGCAGTTCAGCTTTCATAATGGTTTTCACAAATATACTATTGATTGCTGGGAACTAAATATTAAAAAACGTGAGAAACATATTTTTTTCATTAGTGGATACTTATGTACCAGCCTAGGTATTGAAATCTATCATCTAAAAGTCTAAATTATTGAAGTAGTTAGTTCCATGAATGGACAAATGGTCTTTCTCCACAAAGGGAATTTTTTTCTTTGTTCCGTATTCAAGATCACTATTTTAATCAATAAAGTGATGATTATCAGTTTTTGAAAATCTTATTGGAATTTTCTTCTTAGGTTCTTCAAATCTATACTGCGCTGTACTTTCATCGATATTGAAATATGTTTTTCACTGCTTTACATTTACATGGTCAGACATTTACTTTGAATTCTCCAGTGTATTTAATTATAGCTTACCTTTAACATTAGGGCGGAAAATTCAATTTCTATACCTCTTTTGAATTATTTTGTCCATAAATACGTAGCCCGCCCAAGACGGGGAGAGATAAGTTCAAATAATACGTTGAGCCACGAGACTGGAGGAGAGAGCAAAGCTACGTAGTTTTTTCAGATGAAGTTTTGTGAGAGAAAATTATTTTATTTGACGTACAAATGCTAATTTTTCAGGAATAATCATGAATACACTGTTTAAAAATTAATGAACTGTTAATAAATTAATTTATTCGAGAGTTGCGAATATTCATTAACAGTTAAATAATTCTATTGGTAGGGACCAAATATTTATTGAAAGTTAATAGTTTGTATTTTATGGATGGTTTATCACTTATTACTGAATACTAGACATAAAAAATTGTTAATTAAGCGTTAATTAAATTGTATTGATGAATTTTTCTAACAATATTTTCATTCATTTTAAAACATCGGTTACTTTTATATACTAACAAAATATTTTCATGATATTGCATAAAAATAGGAGACTGGAGGGTGGGCAACGTGCCCTCGAACTGGCCGATGCTACGCTCTGTGTCGGTACGAGAACATTCGACTCTCAATAACTCTATATTAATATTCATATGTTTACCATACTCAGCACACAGTTCAGTTTCAGTACCAAATCATTAACAACATACTAAGAGAATAATAACAAAAAAGAGAAGGAAGTACTCTGTGAGCTAGATACACTTGATGGCTTGATTAGGAAGATGTCACCGTACTTTAAACAAGTCCTCATAACGAGAATGGCTTTATGTAAAGAGGATATCCCAATAATTAATTATTTACAAGAATGACTGGAGCCACCATTTGAGGAAGACTGTTTATAGATATGAAAGATATATAAATATATAAAACAAAAATAAATGTGAATTAACACATAATCTTTGTATATATCATCTCTTGAAGTACCATCGAAAAGTAAGAAAATATTTCGTGTATTGTATTTTAATCACTGATACATCTATTCTTAATAACAAACCATCGCAAAGATTTTTTTTTCTCAAGTAGTTGTGATCCAATTTTTTTTTATGTGAGAATCATCACACTCGATTAATTCGAGCAATGCCTGCCATGTGGAGATACCTGTAGATATTGATTTTGAATTTCCGTAGGCTGTAGTGCTCTAGGAAGACGTGTCTTGGTGGCTGATTCCACAGGCTTGCACTTCTCCAAAGGAATGAGTCTCAATAAAGCTCTAGCTTGATTAGAACCAGCGCCCATTCCATTTGACATATTTCATTTAGTGTTTCAAATATTAATATCGTCAGTTCTTTTCCGAAAACTGCGACAAGTTCAAAATAATTGGAAATGTCAATATTTTCTTTAATGCTGGTAAGGATTATATGGATCACAAAGTTGAAGTTTTATTTGCTTGAATTAGTTCTTGAAAGTAAATAAGCTGTAAGTTTTTTGTATTTTCCTCATCGTACCATTTTTATATACATTGTAGGCCTGTTCATATGTTAGTTTTTGGGCAGTAGTACCACGTCTGTAGCCTATGTTCTATTTTCAGATAAATTATAACCACCAGCTAAATATGATGACTTGTCAAAACTTTCATTTTTTACATTTGATAGAAGCATGGGTGATTTTATTTTTGAAAAAATTTGTTATTTTATTCAATTTCCTCAAAAAATATATTCCTAAAAAAATAATGCCGTCCAGTTAAAAATTTCAAACATTTCTTGATTTTTTTCAAGACAAGACAATAAATTATCAAAACACAACTTTTTTCTGACCGACCACTTGCAGCAACAAGTTTTCCCACTTTTTGCACATTTGTTTTTGAGACCTTCCTTTTTTATTTCCACTCATACCCGTTATAAATAGTTTCCAAAGTTTCTATTTATATTTGAATATTTTGTGGGCTTCCTCCTTTTTCATTTCAACTTTATGCGTTGTTCAAGATGTTTAATGATAAACTCTGCAAACACAACCTCACTAAAAGCCTGACCGACAAGTCGAAATAGATGTAATTGGTGCTATTAAAATAGATTCATTGATTTTCTCATCACGCCCTATATTAATGCATGCATGAAAAATATATTTACCCCTATTAATGTATTTATTAAAACCGACATTTTGAAGACAAATCCATAATTTTGGTTATAATTTACATATTTAAGTCAATAATGATTATTATATTATGTGAACAATAATTAAATATTGCAAGAATTTCTGTTGTAATTAATCATATTTTTCTCTAATTTTAGTCAGGGTTGTCTCTTCCAAAGTATTGGAAAATGACTTGAAATATTGGTAGCTAACGTTATGTCACTAATTATTGTGTGTCGTTTCATTGAGTTCCTGTATACCAAATTGGAATGAAACGTGAATATTGATATTAATTACATATTAGTTTAGAAGCAACGGAATGGCAACTTTTTCAAAATCTCAATATTTATGTTCAAGTTTGTGTACATCTGTCGAATTTGTCATGTTCATTCTATTTTCATAAGGAAGAAAATATATTTTCCCCAACACACACATGTTGGAACTTTTCGCAATAAATACGAGGAATCGAACATTTTCCCGAATATCAACACCACGTCTGAACGAAACTAACCATGACCGTTCTTTTTAATTTTTCGTAATAAAATTTGTGAGTTTATAAAAAAGGTTTTGCAATTTTGAATACAAAAAATGTTTTTCTCTTTCTCAGGGCAAACTACTGATATTTTTATTTTAAACCTGAATAAACGTAAAAATCGCTTCTTATAAGATAGAACTACATGACATATACATTGGAATATTTCTCATATACAAACTACATTTTATTAATTCTAAAATTCTTTTTAGAAATACCTTTACAAAACAACCGTCACACAAAAAAATGTTTCTATTCAAACAAATTATTAAATTGGATAATTATGCAGAAAATGTGTAAGAATCTAACAAGATAGTGAAAACAGCATGCTTTCAATATATGATATATGATAAATTATACCACGTATACTTGACCCGTTAGGTTGTTCGTCCAATGTTTTCCTTTTTCGTTGGTTAATGTAGCACATCACAACAATTCTGTTTTACGAACAGATCTAAGTTTCAAATGAATTGATTTTCTGTAGAGATCCCACACAATTCGAAAGTTTATTATATCAGTTCTAAACGTTCTCTTTCCTAGTTACTACTGTTGTTAGGAGCTGGTAATTTTTGTACTTTCCTTTTTATATATAATGCTTGAAAAAAATAGTTCCGGTATGTCTTCAAAAATGAAATTTTTTTGAGTCTCTCCCGTCGAAATTCGGTTTTTCTATTTATTTGAAAACAGAACGAATAGAATAGAACAAACTTTTGCCTGGTCATATTTTAGGAATATAAATCTAGTTTTTGTATGGATTAAGACATTCACTCCTTTTAATTCATACCTTTTTAGTGGTTTACAACGGCATTCCCGTTTGTTTTTTCATTTAGTTTTTTCTGTCGCTCTGCAGTTATCAGATTGGAGTAACAAAAAGATAATCAAATCAAACCACCAATGGCTATACCACCATCAATAATAAAAAAAGAAAAAAAAACTGACCAATTTTCAAGCTACAAAAAGAACCAATGAGTCCACATTTAAACAATTAATAAAATTTAGGTCAGTATTGAAATTGAGCATGAGTAAAAGAAATATACCAAATATATACAAAAAGAAATGATGAATTAATATGCAGTCAGTATTAAACATGACTGAATAAAATTGTATGCCGTCTGGATATTGAAACAAAATTATAATTTCTCATTTAATTGAGGGGATAGGAATTAAACTTTCATTGTTATTAAAAATTCTCTTATACATGAGAAGAAAAAAACAATTTATCAAAACTAGAAGACAAAACTGGAGATTATTCAAATCAGAATACTAGATTGCAAATTTATATAATTAAGATACCAATAAAACGACTATCACTAAAAAATTCACTGTTGAATGTTGTAGAATGATGGTTCTCGAAGGCAATTATAAATAGATATAAAAATATTTGAATAAAATAACCTCTTCTTCGAAAATTGATTTAGTAAAAGTAGAATTACTGTACTGTAACAAACATTATATTAGATAATGAACCTTTCATAAAATGATGTCACTTAAAAAATTGACATTAAGCATTACAAGGCGAATTTGGACGATAAAATTTCCACTACTTTGAAAATTAACTGGAATCGTAAAATTATGAGAGTAAAAATTCCATAATTCACAAAAAACGACTGTATTGAAGTCGTAGAATTTTAGTAATTAGATTATATTATAATAAGATTAGTAATTTTTGGTAAAAAACAATGTCTATTTGTATCTCAACATTATTATACAATAAGGAAAAACTATCCACATGAAAATTTCATAATATCATTCTTATTAAAAAAAATAGTCCATATCTATTTCAAAAATATTACTTCCTTTATGGACGTCCATGAGATTGAAGCAGTCAGCCATGTAGCAACTGCTACATGATGCGGGAAAATGCTTTTTCTTGAAAACAAGTCCAATTTAGGGTGATAAAAACTTGCTAAATTGTGGTCAACGGAAAAGTAACACATGGACGCAACCACATAAATTAAAAAAAAGTTCGGTTCCAAACTATTGCATTTTCCAACGTGATGTGGGTATTAAAGGGAAGAGTATTTTCTGAAGGACATGCTTCCAATAAAATATTCACGTTCTCTAATGTTGAGACGGGATTTCTGGGATAGTGAAAAGGTGCTTTGATTAAAGTTCATTTAAAATTAATTAATATGTTGGTAAGATAGTTTTGGACTAGACTTTCTTTGGTTTATTAAAGAAGATAATTGAGCAGACTACAACAAACAATGAACAATAAATAGTATTATTATCATTGTATTCTAATGAAATTGGGATCTTTATTAATACTCACGAAAGCTATATCAAAAAAGTGTAGATTTATCACGAGTTAATGTAACATTTAAACGTCTGACGTTATATATACTATAGATATTCTACGCAAACATCTTATCATTTACTTTCTTAAATGTCAGTTTCATATATTTATTTCAAGCTTAGAAATATCTGCAAACTGAGAAAGTAAAATTACCTTTTTTCGTTAGTCAACCTTCTTTCTTCATTAATTCATAAATTTATTAGTTCCAAGATTGACCAGGCTATTGTTATCCCATTGCTTTGAGTCATTTTAGAGGTATTTCATTCTTTTGTCTAAGCTGAAAATTGGTCAAACTTTTTTCAAAGTGGCAAAGGTACCCACTAGAGTTCAAGAAACAGTCAGCTCCTAACTAACGTTTTCTGGGAAGCACAAAATGTGATCCACGTCGACTACCCGAAGAAGTACAAAGCATTAACAGAGTTGTACTTTGTCTAATTGAAGAAAAAACGGCCCTATTGACTAAAAATGAAGTGATTTTAAATAATGATAACTTGAATAAATCAGTCGCTGGACAAAAATATGAGATATGAGCAGATCGCCGTTGCGACGAATAACTACTTTTCAGTCATCGGAAAAATGTATTTTTCAGGTGGGTTTATGAAGTTGGAGTATAGCTAGGTCGAACTGAAAGGACACTATATTGAGAAATTAACCCAACAGTTTCGTTTTTGTTGAGTAGTCTAAGCACTTATGTATTTCTTGCTCTTGTATTTCTGTTTCTCTGATAATTGAATAGTAATAGGTAGAGTTACGGATGCATTGTTTCTATTATTATCAAACTATGTTTATTTGCAGTGAAGTGGAAAAATAAATTCCAGTTAACCTACAAACAATCAAAATATTCGATGTGAATACATTGCTAGTTTGAAATTTTTTATATTTTTGTAACATGAGAAAATTAATACTACTCTTTGACTTTACCCAATAAACTAATATTCTTTGACCTTTCATGCTTCAACCCCGTCTAAATGAATCATATATTTTTTTCAACTACGTCATTTTCAAATATTGATCTTATGATTCATACAACATGAATTGGCTAGGGACGTAGGCAGTTGTTAAATATTTAGGTTCTGAACCGGAATAGTATCAAATTAACAATTCATGAAGGTTCAGTTAAAAATAGTTGAAATTCCTGATAAAAATAGAATTGAAGCGAATAATAGAATGATTATCAGATCAAAATAATATTATTGTTTCGACAATTTATGAAATGTGGAACTTTTAATTTAATAAGTTGATATTTAATAAAACATTATCTCAAACATGCCAATGAACTTTTACCATTTTATCATTGTATTTTGAATAAACTCTGAGAGGAACTCAAAATTGTTGATTGCTCATAATATTTTACTCCATATTCATAAATATCTAGTTTATTCATCACTGGAAAAGAAAGTGGTTGCTAGACAGAAAAGCATAAAAATATTTGTGGAAGAGGACACGAAATCCAAAGCCTGAAATGGCATTTGAATCAGAAAAGAGATGAGAAAAGATAAATTAATATATCCTTATTCATATCAATCCAAACCAATTTCTATCATGCTGCCTTCCTTCAAACTTTCGTTTATTCTTCAACCATGTTCTTCAGTTGATTTTCAGTGTAGAATTGTCGAAAAGTATCTATTATAGCATCAGTTATGAGCCTTAACGTTATTATATTCCTTTCAAACATATGGATAATGTTTAATATTTCTGATTCACAAAGAAAACCAATTGATTGAAGCTTTTATAAACAACTTAGTTGAAATTTGAATAAAGAATTTTTCCTTTTTCAATTAAAATTCCCAGTATGTTAAAATCGATACTGAAACAAAATATTACTTCAAATAGCCGTTTTCAAATGATGTTGGATATGTTTAAATAATTGACTTCTCAATTCAAAAGTTGATGTTATCAATTACGGAGTATTCATTATTCTTTAATAATCCGTTTCGTCTTCAAATCAGTAGAATATAGAAATTTTCATATTTAGCGTGTGTACATTATATCATATTGTCGGCATTTCCTTTGTTAACCTATGTTTTCTTATGCACTTGCAGAATTATGTACATAAACCGTTCGTAAACACATGATAAACCGTTTTCTATATATCTATTGTGAATAAAACGTGCCACCACTAGAAATTCTATCACAAATATTTAATCACTTTTAAGGATACTTTGTCCACAGTTTATTCAGAATGCTTAGAGTATGTTATTAATTGACAGTATACAGCAACGGATAAGCTGAAATGAAATGAAATGAAAGCTTTGGAGAGGATTTTATATATAAGTATGTGGATATTGTCGAGGAGAAATATGCAAATTTTTATTATGATTTATTTGTAATCGACAAATAACTTGATTAAAATATCTGATTATTCAACTTGCTATCAAAGCCCATTTTTCCCATTTAATTTTTAATTTCATAATACTTTTTTTCACATTTTCAAGTTACCTCATGACAAAAAATAAGCAACACCCCCATGCACAAAATATTTGAAATTACATGAAAAATTGAATTTCATAGTCCATGACTATGTCTAGATATTTGTTTGAACACATTGTTTACACTACCACTACACCAAAACTCACGATTATTCTGTCTAACGCACTTTTTGATAACTTAGTTATCGTCTTCAGCGATTTAAGGAAAACTATAACCTATTAACTGGACTTACCTATTTTATACTAAATTTTCTCTTGCGTGAAAAATAATTCCAGCGAGAAAACCTCTTCGGCATAAATCTTCACATTTCTATTAAAAAACATACGGAATAGGCCTTTTCTCCCAAATTAAAGTTCTTTACAGCCCACTCTATAGTTTAATAGTTGAGGAATAATTGTTGAGATTCCCGGCGAAAAGGAAGGTTCATTGATGGAGAAATTTATTACATAATAGGTAAGTCAATAGTTTTTAATTTAACTTCAGTCTCTGATCACGTATCAGACATTGTAATTGTGCGTGTTGGCATAGTAGCAATGTAAACAGTGTCTTCAGTATGAATATCACAACGGTTTCAAAAATTCCAACTTAGTGTTCTCAAACAATGAAGCAATTATCATATTTTAGATATTTTCTTCCAAAGTTAACTCTACTTATGATCCAATGATAAACATCATCTAACCACAATATTCCATGGAGCATCTCTCATCTTCCACTGAAAAAGCAACAGACCTTTTGCGTTAGAGTTGAATATTTCCATGCCTTCACGTGCTCAAACTGTCTTCTCGCCATAATAGCTATGTGTTGGAGGAAATATATTAATCCAAATTCTATCGTGTCTTTTTGCATGTAAAGAGGTATACTTTTAAACTACCTATCCGTAAGTAGGGACTCTAATCTTGTATGTAACAAAGGAATTTCCATTTTCTCAAAACACTCATCGTTGATTTTACTTGATCGGTCTATGAAGTCAAAAATTGTTCAACTTTCTATAAAAGTATTACTAAGTGAATGTTAACAGTCTATCATTCAACAAAACGTATCGTAATGATATCAACAAATTTCAGAGTGAATTCTATAATCATTACTTGTTAGATTGAATTTTTGTTGATACGCTTTTCCCAAATATCCAGATTCCATTTACTTCTGTTAAAAAGAGGGTTCGTAAAGCAAATAATAGGCATCAAAACCTGTGATATTGAGTAAACTTGGTTTTGGTTGTTGGTAACATTCCACTGCACTCAACGTTTTCTTGTTTACATTGGTATTATATGTCGTCCGAGAATAAAGACTTTCACAGTATTAGATTTCTATTATGAAAAGTGTTTACTACACTGCTTAAACTGCAGATATATTATACGAGGTGTGGCATTCAAGTTCCGGAAAATCAATTATAGCTCGGGAACTGGCGACACTGCGTTACTTCGTCCACATCATCACTATTCCAAAGTCGTTTTTGTTTGTGATTAGTGCGTATTTCTATAAGGAACGTCCTATAAAAGTGAAGATATTCCAGCCGCAACCTAAGGCAAATTGTTGATGTTCTTCGATATCCACAGCATCGACCATTGTGAATATGTTGCTGTCGGAAAAACAGTTACTGTACAGCTCTATGTTAGAGTCATGAAGAGGCTGATCTATCATAATAACAACGCATCGATGTATTCTTTTGTAAGAGTTTTTGGTAAAAAAGGCATTCTAAAGATGTTGCAACTACTCTGCTCTCCCAATAAAGCTTCCGTGACTTTTTTCATTTCCCAAGGTTATGTTATGTCCGAAAAGAATATTGTCATATTAAGATCATAGAAGCTGTGACCGTTGTGTTAAACCGGTTAACCTCAAACGATTACCAAGGATGGTTTAAATCCTTGTAAGGGCAACGTTAGAATCGGAGAGACAGTGAGACCTAATTTGGTTGGTTTTCACGTTTTAAATATATGTTTGTATTAAAAAAATAAAATGTTCATTGAGTAATAGTTTCAGACGAATTTATCTTCACGTGTATCCTATATTTTCAAATATATAATTTTACTCGTCTAATATAAATTTAACTTCTTTATCTCCTTATCGATTCTTTCAGTTACAGCCTTGAGGGATTAATCTTAACTCTTGATAGTCGCAACCCTTCATCTAGAATTAACTACAAATATTTTCGGCAGTTACGAGCGGCGCGGCGTTCAGTCGTAATAATAAATTTTGGGGACGAGGATAGCGTGATTCCCGCCAATGTGTCCTTAGGGATCAATCCGGTTTCTAGTTTGACGAGTTAACGCCTCCTAATAACTCCTGCGTGGGATCTCTGATCGAGAAAAAGGAGAAATTTATTGATACATTACAATTTTTCAGGTAATCGAACAACTTTTCGATTTTCCTTTAGTGATAAACTGTTACGGTTTATTAAAGGTGATAGGAAGTCAGAAGTTCACGAATGGTCAATAGATATCGCGATGTTTGAACATGTTTTTACAGTGTGAATTATCTTTTCGTATATCAAAATTAAACACCAAAGTGTACTAACTCTAATATATTTGCAAGCTTTCCAATCATCATCAAGAAATTAATTAGTAAAATTGTGGGTGTAAAATTTGTTGTTTTTTTTTAAATCATTAAATTCTTTAAATTGAAAAAAATCAATATTCAAATTGACCCTTTTTGTAAGTGTCTCAATTCACTTTTTTTTAATTTTGAAATATCTTTTGAGACGATTTGTATTTGTCTTAATTCTTTAAAATGGACTTTTTTTCTGTGTACGGCGTCATCTAGTGGATTGTTTATGACTGTATGACTGTTGTGTTCGATATCAGCGAAATCGGTGGTAATTATAATATTATAATTATAATATTAACACAGACGATTGTTTCCATAAAGTCACCTCCGCACTTTCTGTATAGCAAAAACAACTAGTCCACTGGCTTATTCGACACTTCTAAAGTTGCAATTGCCAATGAATCTTTCTCTTCCAAAAATAACGTGACCAATTTATTAGAATCAAATTTAGTACCATTTATTTATGATTATCTAAACAGTACATACCGACGGAAAAATTGTCATTTTCTATATATATTCTTATCTAACCATCGAAGGCAGAAATCGCTATTCCCAACGGTCGACTGACTGTCCGCTTACCATGAGGGAACATTTCCAGAGAATGCCATACTAACTTGGTGTATATTTCAACTAAACAATCTTAGATGTATTTGAATTTAATTTGATCCTCGATGCTTATTAACGTGTTATGACCTATCCATTCTTACATCTAGGTTCGATTCAAGTGGCCAAGGTGACCTTGGGTGGCCAAGGTGAAGAGTTAACGTGATGTTAATCCATTGGATATATTCTTTGGCAAACAATTAATCGGGTATTGTATTCTGACAAATAGATTCTTACGTGATATTAGGGTATGGAATGACCCTACTTCCTATCTACAGGCACGTACAAAGTATGATGCACATCCTTATAAAATTATGATAGTGAAGTGCTTTTCTACCTTCCCTTTCCACCCTTCCCCGACTATTGAGCATCTCCAGACGAGACTGGTTCTCATCACTTGATTTTCCTCCTAAACCAATATAAACGGTAGGAAAAGGATCCAGCTGAACCGTTCTTCAAGATCTTAATCGACGGTTTTGTTATTCTGTGATCGTTCTACGATATCTAGAGTTTCTGGCTCAATAACCTGAGTCTATATGAGCCAGTTGACTATGTGGTATATTGTTTTAGTCGTATCATCACTTACTTGTGGCAACATGTAGTTCTGACTACGCTGTTATCAAGAAACACCTGCAAATCTGCAATATAATCATAATATGTTTATTATCTTTGTACTATAAAAATGAATCTGCATTGTATCATTTCATTCTTTTGCTTGACTTCAACCGTTGTAGTTTCACTTAATAAATCGTATTAAATTATGCAAATTCAATTGATTTTGGTAGTAGGCTACAATTAATTAGAAGTAGGGTATTATTGAGAATTAGTAACGATATAAGTAAGAAACAAATTGAAAAAGATTATCGAATTAATAATTATAATAAAACCACTTTAAGCACATTCATTGCCGGATGCACAGGTATACTTAGAAAGAATATGTATTTAAAAATGTCTAGAAGACGCTAGGCTATAAGTTACAGAATTCGAAAATTTTGAATACATTTACGGAAAGTTTGTTCAACAAACCGCATAATTTTAACAAACCGCATCACAATAATCAAAGAAATAATTCTAACCATAACAATAACTTGTATCCCAACATGTCGGTTCCCAGTAATTCTCCACAATCAAGAAATTATCATTTTGACTCAAAATTCAAACAATGACGAAAACTCCTTCAAGAAATGACTAGACGCCAAATATTACAAGAATTGACTTCGACGAACGAAAAAATATTCAAATTTTTAAACAACTGCCCATGTAGGAGCCCCCAGACTTAAACGACAGGGTTAAGCTTGGGCCAACGCTGGGGAAACCGACCTTAGCTAACCAATAAAGCCTGGTTGAAGTCTGGGTAACTTAGCCCCGGCCATTCTATAGTCACTGAACCCAGACCGACTTCGGCCATCCTTTAGTCAGCCAGGCTTAGCTGAACTCTGAATAACTATATAAAGTTGTGTTCCAATATCTTATCCATAATAGATTTGTATAAAATTTTTTTATGCATAAAATATAATAAAAAATACCATCATTTCTTTATATGTGTAATTATTTAACTAATATTTTTATGTACATTAATTAGTAGAATTCGTTAGTAGAATTTTGTCATAAAACCATGATTTTATTGACAATAATAAAAATGTATTTTTACGAGCAACCAGCCTGCCCCAGGGTTGCACACCAGTCTTGGGTTTATCTAGGCAACTAGAGGCCTGTTCCAGACTTGCAAACCAAGCGAGGGACATTGTTATCATCCCAGAGTCCTACTAAGTCTCGGTAAATAATAGTTTCCAAGCTAGGGTGAGAGTTATACATATTTGGCCTAAGTTTTGGCGTATATTGGGCCTATCGTAAAATCCTATATGGGTAGAACCAATTACCGAAATTCACGACAACCCCTATAACAAAAGTATCCTAGAAATAATCATCGATATAATTGTTGCATGTTTTCTCATTTTCTACCTGGTAAAATACAAAATATAGTAACTGAAAATATTCAAGAGAAAACAGAAGAAAAATAAAGGAAATCCGATCGAAGAAAAAAAATTTCGAAGAACAACTTATATATTAAAGACGGGAGTAGGTATGTCTAAGCTGTTATCAAGAGACACTTGCAGATCTGCAATATAGTCAAATTATGTTCATTATTTTTGTACTGTAAAATTAAAACTGTATTTTCTTATTTTAATCTTTTGCTTGACTGCAACTGTTGTAGTTTTCAAATCATACGATACATAATTGCTGTATTATTCATATAATTTATCAATTTTTTCCATATTATTAATTCGATTTTTGACATCGTTACCTTATTTCTGATTTCTAGAAGTCTTAGAAGTCTTATTGTCTTGTTTTGCTATAAATAATAGATAAATTTTTCCATACAGTTTTCTATTTTCAAATGTATCGTCTTTATATATAATATATGATGTTGTTTTGAATTGCTTTTACTCGGAATATTAAAAAAAGAACAACGAAATGTCATACGGAGCCAAATGTATCTTCGCTCTAACACATTCTTTTTCAAGAAAGCGTAAATGCTATTGAGGATGAATTTCTGGCTAAACCGAAAATAAATCGGTTGTGGAGTTCCATTCCATGTATTTTAAGAATTGTGAAGTGAGTTACGACGAACGATGACATATTAATTTGTCGGTATCGTGAAGGGGAGGAGTAATATGCAATGTGGTTTTCCACATATCTGTCACTGGTAGTAAAATTTAATTTATAGACGTCGGCTCCAAGATAAAATTTTCAATAACGCAGTCGTAAAGTTTATTGTGACAACACTGTAACATATTTAATTGAGGTAATAATAATGTTATGACTCTTGTTAGAATTGAGGCGAATATTTGTAAATGGAGGCGTTAGAGGGCGGCTAATTATGAATCTGATATGGATCTCAATCGAATGAGTTCAATTTGAATAAACTCTAGCGAAGCATGTACATATTGTGCACACAACTAGTGTTGTCTGCTAGAATATACTGATAAATAACAGTTATTTGGGATGGCCCTGATGTAAAATTTTCCTCTGCAGAGAATAGGTTATGATATTTTGTATTTGCATTGTATTTGCATGCGTGTGTGCATTTATTGTTTGTCGTTGGTATACGTGAAAATAAAAAGAACAGAGAAATGGCTCATTGAAGCAAAGCTTGGTTGATGGAGCTAGAGTAGGCGACAGGGTGAGTACAAGATAAAGGAATTCAATGTATAGAAGAGAAACCGACAAGTTCAACTCTAGATAAATTTCGATGTTCATTTGAATTTTCAAATTTATTTTTTTTTGCACACAAGGATGAAAAGCTAATATTGCTAAATTATTACTAGTTTCTCTAATAGATTATAGCTAAATTTGTCTTTATTTACTTACCAGGTTACCCACTATGAAAGATGAATCCAAAATTTTCTACAATCTTCCAGAACAAATCAAAATATACAAATTTGATGATTTTGTTTAATTCTCCAAGACAGAAAATATCAGTAACGAAATGATTAGGTGGGGTAAAAAAGAACGCGTCATTGAAAAAGTTATACAAATAGTTAAGAAACTAAACCCACTAAACCGTTCGAGAATACAGCACAACAACACCCTCACAGATGACATTCCAATAACAACAGGAATTAGACAGAGTGACAGCCTAATTCCAATGCTTTTCAGCCTTGTCCTAGGCGGCAGGAGACAAAAGTGCCGGAAAAGTTGTCCCCATAGCAGAAGACGAATGCTTTCAGATTCAACCAAATAGCAGAACAGTTGAACACGATATCCATTCTCAAGACAAAGTCGTTAACAATAAATAAAAATCCAGTAAGCTGCAAATTAGTCATAGACTATAAAAGAATACAACAAGTTAAAATATCTAGGAACTAAAACATCGAGCAGTAGAAACACGCATACATGCCAACAAGACTGCCAGAATCTCTGGACATTTGCGTGATATATGGCTCAACAAATTTATATCCACTTCAATTAAAGTGCGTTTATACAAAAAAGTAAGTCCCGTATTAATTGATGCAGCTTAAACGAGACAGGATATAAGCAGGACAAAACAACTTCTCCGGGCAACAGAGATGAAAAACAATAGATTAATATTCGGAGTAGCCCTCTGGGACAGAAAACGTAGTTACGACATTAGACAGGCCTGCCACCAGATAATAGATATAGTACGGAGAAGAAGACGACGATGGAAGGCACACGTCGACAGAATGGGGGAGGATGGGCTGACGAGACAACTATTCCAGGAGAAGCTGACCATCACAAGCTCAATAGGCAGACCTCCAAACAGATGGGCCAAATCATAAACATCGACATCCCAAGAAAGAGACTGAATAAATTGTAGATTACAGGGCAAGCCCTAAAATAAGTGTGAGAAGTGAAGTGAAGAAGAAGCTTAATTTTTTATTATAAGGGTTATTTAAAAGTTTTTTAACTAACAAAATCAAGACGTTTATCCATAACTTTTTTCAGCATAGTCTCTTTGTCTTTTTTCAAGTCTATACACTTAGTCCAGTGATGCTCTAACATTTTTAGTCCTTTCACTAATAGATGCCCTCTCTTTCCTTAAAATAGGTGTTTAAGTATATGATAACGTCCTCGTCTGATGAAAATATCTTCCCTGCAAATGAAATTTTGAGGTTAGGGAACAGGAAAATGTCGCTGTGCATTAGATAGAGTGAATAAGATGATTTTTCAGCCAATTCGAAGTGTCATTTTTGAAATTTGGTCACGGCAATCAATTGTGGAAAGGTGTATTGTCCTGATGGGACTGCTATTTCACTTCAAATGGGGTAGCATTTTTACCATATCAAGCAATGATTCGAAAAACTCTTCTATTATTGTTTTATTTTTTTGAACATACTAGATGAATACAGTTCCATGACTATCTTATGAAATTGTTTTTGCCCTTTTCGAAGAAGGTTCACCCTTTCAAATCCACTGTATTGATTGTTTCAGGAGTGTAATTTGCTTGAACCGCGTGAATAAGGCCTAGGAAATGTTCATTCGAATACGTTTGAGGTCGAAAGTGAACAAACGCGACACCGTATGCGCAGTAATCTTATGCATGTATCATTATTCAATAAGTTTATGCTTGATGCGTTCTTTTGATACACTGATAGCCTTTTCTATCTCCTCAATTTCAACCAGATGGTTGACCAGAGCAATTTGATTATTTTTTTGGATAATATCGCTGGTTGTATCAATTTTTAGACGCCGTCGGTTGGTGCTCATAGGACCACGTTTGAATTCAACTGTAAATGATGATGTTGACTTTACGTACTCTATTGATCACGTCGACATATTGTTATTGAACAATAATTATTTAATGGCAGCTCACCACTCAATTTGTTCCATTTTGAGAGACTTATACGACTTAGCCTCCGAAATATCTGAAATTTTGGTGGGAATCTTTCAACGTATGCGCAAATATATTCACCAACTTAAATACTGACTTATTAAGAACTCTTCAGACAATTATCGTAAAACTAATGTTTCTATAATTCAATATCTGAAATGAGTCAAATCAGAACAGTTTTGAAACTCTCGTGAAGTGAAGCAGAAATTTTTTATGTGTATATTAAATAACATCAAATAGTTGTTAAAGAAGTTGTACAGCAATAAGGGAAGCTTCTTAACATAACGTTATTGTAATTATTGTCATCTCGATTTAAATTCCGAACAATAGTCAGAAGAGTAATGTATTTAAAACTTTCTCACTGCACAGGAAATTCTTCCTTTTATCTAATGATGATGAACGTTTAAGCTTTCAATATTCTCTTTCACTAATAAAGTTCATCAGCGAGTGTCGACAATTTGACGACGACAAAACAGTTTGAATCTGCGTAAAAATTATATCACAAAGGAGCAATAAAACGACGTTTAATGAATTTAAGTGTCTATGAATATAAGTAATGGAATTGGAAGAGATTCGTTAAAGTGTTTCTTAACTCCTTGTGAGAACGATGATTTCTAATTGGGTAAAGGAAATCACGCCGCTCCCTCCCGCTTTTCTTTTTACACATTAAGTATAACATAGACTTTAATCGAAAGACTTGAAATTTGTTCTTTCATTTTTGCTGGTATTGCGTTTATCAATAATTTAACTCAGTGTTCAAAGCACATTTGTAATGGATTAGATGTAAGGGAAAATATTATTTTCCAAGCTCTATAGCCAGCAGTTTTCAGTTACGACGTTTCTATGCCTCATTTTTGAAAAAATTTGCTCCGTTCATTGAATACATTGACATGTCGTTACGGCATATAAAAAATACCGCAGAGGATAATGGAACGCAAGCGAATATCTCAACTACAGCTATTTAGCTGTCTAGATATTGAATCCTAAGCTAGTAGCTCTCAATGTACTGCTGTGGGAAAGATTATTTATTTTAACTTATCTAACCTTTATTTTTGTTATTACTGTCTGTAGTAAAATTTTTTGAATATATGCTATGTGGTTAGGAATAGATTTTCTTTATACTCAAGATTAGTGAAATGCGAATGTAATAAGTTTTTCAATAGTATTTTGAAAATACAAAAATACCTTTTTGTAGAATAAATAACAAGAAGCTTTTATCGGGTATAGCTCTTTCACAATATGATATTTAGATCCAGCCTAATGGAAAATCTTCAAATGAATTCCATATAACTATTCGCCATTACTTTCAATAGAAACTTTTGCATCTTACCCTGTATAGAGTATGTAGTAAATCAGATCAAGCAGAAGAGAAATGCAAGAACAGCAAAGTAATCTGCATGGTGCAGGTATCGCAGTTTGAAGGTATTGCCTTTAAACGCGTTTATCTCAATTTTCAACTGATTGAAAATTTTGAATATATATCTTGGACAATACATAGATAAGTTTTTCACTTTCACTTTTAGAAGAGCGCCATTAGGCTAAAAATTAAATATTGCAAAAATTTTATATAATGTATTTCTAAAGTTTTATTATAGATAATCAAAAACGTTCATTGAATTATTATGATTAAGAGATGTCATCGTCACGTCACAGAATGTCAATGCTCACGTCTTCTAGCCAATTAACTAACTCTCGTGCACTTTTCTTCTAATTATTATATTATATATGACCTCTCTTATAATCGGTTCATCGCGATGTTGTCGGCTTACACTTAAAAACTACTTGGGTATTTAGTTAAAGTTAAAATAATAGAGATGGTAAAAAACGAGAAACAATAACTAAGTTGAAAAGGAACAAAACTAGATATTCACTACACTAATTTACTTTTATTATATTTGAAGAAAATTCGCAATGTTTCCTTTTTCAAAAATGTGCTGAATAACTTGATCCTATTTAGCACTAAAGTAACTTAAGCATATTGAAAGATTTTTCACTGAACTAAAATATGCCACGGGATTCACTTTAAGTTCCATACATTTCAACGGAAAACTTTATATTTCCAATAAATATAACACGATTATCGAAAGTATCACTTTTATCATGTCCTTGGAGAGCCAATAAAATGCTTCCCAAGATTTGGGGAAAACAATTTATTTGAGTTCAATCCAATCAATTTTTCTATAATAATATTTGCTAATGGCTTTCTCCCCCCATTTTTAGTTTTATATTTTCTTTGTGTTAATATTTACACAATCTCTTGGTCTTTATGTTCTTCAGTTCCAATTGTCTTTTCACCTAACTTAGATTGACGAACTTCGACAGTTAAATCACGCCACATTATTCTAGACAGCTGCAATTTTAAGGTAGGTCATCGAAAGAGCTCGCATAGGACGTTCATGTACCTCAGATGAATATTTATACGGAAACAGAATGAATTGGGACATGGATTATTCAAATCGACTTTAATGAACGCTGGAATTTTGTTTTCAGTTCTTTATCAAGGTATTACAAGGCGATTGCGCAGCAGATTGTATAAGTTTGAACTATCATGAAATTTATGTTTTTATCATATCTATTTAGTTCTTATTATTTTTGAAAACTCTTCATCACTGCAGTGGTTCTGCATTAGGGGCATCTGCGGGTTTGTGAAAAATATTTCAACCCTGGCAATTATTTGTTGAAATACAAACTTTTGTCGATCTGATTTAAATATCATATAATGAATAAATAAACACGAAAACACGTAAACTAATGACACTTCTCAGATCTTATTACAAAATTGAAAATTATTATAATCAATATAACCTAATAACTTTTGCTGATGTGACTAAAAGAAAATTAGCTACATTCAAAATAGTCAAATCAAGAGGAGGTTTTGTTCCCTTTGTAACGGTTTTATTATACAATGTAATCGGCAGTATGCCAGATAATAACCCTGAAAAAGTCAAGTTTTGAGGGTGCCTACTATTGGAGAACTAAGGGTGGCACTTGACTGCAGCAAGCCCTTTTTACTGTTCTCCAGAACTCTTCACTACTTCGAGGAAATATGTATTACAAGCACGTTTTATCCAAAGATATTTAGGTTGATATACAGGATGTTTATGTGCACATTTATTTGCATATAAATGGTAGATCTCCCAAGTAATTTAAATAAATAGTAATATTGTGGAGCTGTACGAAATAGGGAGTACAAATATTGTTTCGTATACATCTTCTTTATATCTATAACTTATCTAGCTGTGAATATCATTTTTCAAACGTGATAACATGACATTTACATATACGAGGTTTGCTCCAAAACTATCGAACCTACTTGATATTTTCGTCTCGAACGACCTCTGTGGGGCACTAGTTGGTGTGCACAGTTACGGAATAGATTTTTTCGTCACATTTTTATTGGAAAAAGTATTATAAATTAGGTTAAAGAACTTTCAACGGGTTTTGTTTTATTCTTGGAAAAACTAGCTGGATTATTGCTGATGATAAATCATAGGTTAGCGCTTATTATCCTAAAAACGTAATCAGAAAAAAACGCCTACAGTTTTTTATTAGCGGTGAATGATCGTACAGATTCGCCAGATTCCGTACATTCCCGACGTAGTGACTTTGGTTTCTTCCCGAAGATGAAGTTGATACTTTCAGGAAAAACCTCGTATTCATATACATTCACGAAAATGAAAACAAGAACCAGAAGAGATTCTCAATTACTATAGACTCATTCTTGAGATGCCCTCTTTCTTCGAGGGACATAATTAATCAAGTGGATGACACACACACAATTAATTTTAGTTATAACAAGTCTATGACAAGTGACTCGACAGAAAATATGGTCTATGGTATTCTCATTATGATTTTTTATGAATAAACTTGAAGATGAATTGGTTCAATTGGCTATTTTTGTAGATATCCTTAGAAATTTACTCATAATTCAAACAAATTGAAACAAGAATATACTAAAATACTAAACAGAGTTAAAGTTGAGTTAGGCAAATGTTTGCTCAAGATTTTACGACTTATATTGAGGATTACGCCATTGTCTTTGCAGTAAATATCTTGTTGGTAGTTGAAATTTATTTATTGAAATAAGAATTATGTACTGTTCGTCTTGATTTCTTGTTATTCTCATCAAATTTAATAGATTTCTGTCTTAATTGTGCGTGTAATACCTAAAATTCGTCACAATGGTTCTTTATACTTACAATTCTATAATTAGTGCACCATGAGACTCATATTATTAGAAGGACTTAATGGCTTCGTAAGTGAAAAGTCACAAATTTTCATAAACTTTAAACTCTTTCTGTTTGCATTAAATTATTTGCAATGTATTTTTATCACATTTATTTGTGCTTATTCAGGGCTAAGTATCTGTTGGACTGTGAAATATTTATTCTCACTCTCACAATTGCTCTGTTAATATTTTCATTTTCTCCCTTTTACGATGGAAATATAATCCTTACTTTCTCATTATTATCATATTTCAACTGTCCTACTTACACAAATAAATATCAAAATATCAATTAATAACCAAGCAATAACTATTTCTCATAGTTTAAAACATACACTGATAGATATTGTTACGAACAAGTCCACGACAAGGGCTGTGAAGCCGGTCCTGCTACGGTCACTAAATGTAACATTTTTCTTATTTATCAATACTATTTCTATCGGTGAAGTGAAACAATGTCTTTTATTTATTTAATTTATTTAAACACATTTCTAGAATTCTAGGAAGTAAGGAATCCAAAACAAAGACCTTCATAGAAGTTAGTTCTAAGCAAATAACATAAAAAACTCGCCGCTGTTCATGAAAAACGTTCATCTAAGGCACCGACAAACACCAAAAGATTCAGCATATTCTCCAAATTTTAGGGGTCCGTTATAACCGGACAGGACCTGCTTCACAGTCTATGTCATAACAAATTGAACGGCTTTACCGATAATATACTTGATCAATTTCTATTTTTGTTTATTGAACTAAATATCTTGTAATATTAAGATTTATATATGATATTCAGGATTATTTTTCTATATCCGATCATTTTTATGATTTCCATGTCAATCCATATTTTGCGTTGTGTATTCGAATACAAGATGATTGAACAATCACACTGATAATTTATTTGGTTTATTACAATAGTTATATTTTTGTTTACAAATGTTACAACTTTTCTATACCAAAAAAATTACTTGCGGACATGAGATCAAGAACAGATGCAAGTATGTGTTCTTAGAAATTACTCCTGCTTGGATTTCTTGTTCTTGAGTGTTCGACAATTAGTTATGGCTTTCTCAACTTCCTCTCCAGCTATTCTTATAGCAGAGTAGGGATTATATTCTTGATCTACTGTTGTTTTTTAAAAAAATATTTTCAATTGTGGTTTCTCATACAAAGCTTATTAAATTTCTGTATTTTCATTTATAAAATTCCTCTTTGAGAACTGCTTCACTTTTAAAAGGAATATGAATTAGTTGTGTCGAATGAAGTGGCATATCCAAATCATAACACATTTGTTTAAACTTTTTTCCTAGTAAAACCAACTTTTAATATATTCGACAATTTCTAAATCACCCACATCTGTAAAAATTCCATTCAGAAGTGTCTAGCTGTTCCAATCCCTTATCAACATGTTAATAAAGTTATAAATTTTTTAGATACGGTCCCCTGTCCGATTAATTATAACGTTTCAAATTAGGGAATCAACCAAAACACATTTAAACAAGCCCATGTATCCGAAGGGCAGGTACCTTTCAGTGTCGCACTGAAATTATTTTAGTCGAAAGTATTCAATGAATTCCATAAATATCAAGATAAAAAAAAATACTCATTTTAACAACATTTAATCAAATATAGAAAAGAAAAAAAATTATAAATACCTGGATTTGGCATCCAAATTTAAGATATTTTGTGTATTATAATTTGAATGTACCTTCGATTAGTTTATGAATATTATTTATTTAAGGCCCCTTGACATGGAACATTATAACTTGAAATTCAATCAAATGTAAGACGTAATGATTCTTGATCATAAACATGCGCAGATGAAGTGTAATTCATAGATTCATACAAGGTTTTGCGCTAGCAGCTTAATTAATGCCACTTGACATGGTGCAATAAAACGTGCAAGGCAATGCAAGACACAATATTTCTTGATCAAAAGCAAGCGCAGTTGATGTTTTGTTTTATTTCCCTGAATTTTTCAAATGTTTTTTCAACTATTCTCAACTAATTTTTTCATGTTTTCTCGTCTAATTCTATAGCTAGACTCATGTTTTCCTTTTTTCTATCTAGCCAGGGCCTGGCCCACCATCCCCAGGGTGTTATTCTTTTTCCATCAGACTCCAAAAGCAAGGCAGCATCAGATATAATTATTGCCAGTGGTTTACTTTACCCAGCTTTGGGTAAACAAAATATTAAATAAAGTTTTAGGTTAGGAAATTGTTCAATTTCACTTTAAGAATTTCAACCAGTGGCAACTATGATGCAATGATAGGAAATTAGTGCAATATCTATGTAATATTTTGATCTTACCACGAATTGCATGTTTTCTTGCATTATGTCAAGCGGCCTTTAGTTAGGTGCCATGTTTATGGCAAACAAGTTGCAATTCTGGAGAGAAACCTGATCGGTGAGATTAACTGGCTGATTGAAACATATTTGTTGTTAGTGGCGTTTATCTACTTTACTTTTATTATGGAGAATGAGCGAAGACAGAGCAGAAAAGAAAATAATCAATTTTTAATAGTAGCAAAAATAAAGCCGTAGAGTAAAACTTTCTATGTTCATTATCTGTAATATTGTGTGTTTGTGAAAAATTCTAAATCTAAATCTAAATAATTTAATTCAAACTTAGCACAGATTTCTCGAAACAACAAAAATATTTGGTAAAATTAGGTTAAATAATTCAATAAAACGGTAAAAAATACTTATAGTGGTAAAATTATAATAATGTTTAAGATTATTTTTAAAAAATCAATATTTTATTTTGTAGCTCATAAATTGTGAACAAAATATTTCTAAGAATATTAAGATGCATCATACAATATTGTAAAGTTATAAATTCTAATGAATGAAAACCTTGAAATTGATTCTACGACCGACACTGATAAGTAACATCTTAACTACATGTGATGTGGGAGTTCTTTTAGTATGTAGGTGAAGAGGGTTGGGCCACCCATTCCTTTTGAAGGCTTAATAGGGTTGTTGAATGGACACGGGCCAGAATTTGGTTAAATTATAATAGTCCTTTCAAATATTTATAGATATTTTGAAACTGTACAATTATTTAGGTAGTTCCGTAGTGCCTGACATATAATATGATTAATATCCAATTTAGATAATTAATGACTTATAAAGTTGATTGAAAATTTTTATAATATATATATATATATATATATATATATATATATATATATATTGTTGGGGAGAGAAATAAAAAATTTTCAGATCCCAGACTTGTATGTAGAAATATAGATCTACTTCTAGCCAAATTAACAGGTGAAAATTTACACGTTCTCCATAAATTGTGCCAACTAATAATGAATCTGTACATTCTAGATACTCTTCTTTGTCCTTGGAACCATTTTGCAATTATAATCCTTTTGTTTTATTGAATAGAACTACCCCTATATAGTTTAAACTCCATAATTTTGAAAAATTACACATTCCCCATAAATTGTGTCAGCTAATATTGAATCTGCAGCTTCTAAACACTCTCCTTCATCCTTTGAACTATTATTACTGTTAACCTTCTGTTTCATTGAACACAACAACCCCTATATGGACATACAGTCTGTAAATTCACTTTTTGGCGTTGAAACTCCATAATTTGGAAAAATTACACGTTCCCCATGAATGGTGCAAACTAATAATAAATCTGCACCTTCGAGACACTCTCCTTCGTCCTTGGAACCATTTTGACATGTAATCCTTTTGTTTCACTGAGGCTTCAGCTCAAGTGAAAAGAATAATAGTGACTATTTCCTTCGAAAATTTTAAGCCAACCAAAAAGCTGTAATATTTTATGTTTACCTAGCAACGATCAAATTTCAGCGATAATACTGCACTAGTGCAAATTATCGATAATTTGCACTAGTGCCAAATTTTCGTCTAGGATTAATAAACATCATTTGGTTTTAATTTTATATTTTAAGAAAAGGAACAATTATTGTTTATTTTAAATTAAATTTTTCTCAGGAAATAGTCTGCCAAAATGCCCTCTCGTGCATGTCAAATTGTCTCATAATTTCCTCTCGTGCGCATTCGCGCACTCGAGAAAATTAAATTATCGACAATTTGACATGTACTCGGGACATTAATATTGAAAAAATAATTTCGTAAAAACTGTTTTTATACAAAATCTACTTCGGATCAACTCAGATTAGAATCAGATCTGCTACAAGAAGAAACAAACTTAAAATCACACAATGCTAGGAAATATAACAATAGTTATTTATTATACAAGGGAAAAAAGTACTAGATCACTATCACTGTTTACCTTAGCGCCAAGGTCTACCTCTTCATTTCCTTTTATTTGTGGTGTGAATTTTGAGTTGTGAAGAGTTTGAGCTAAGGTATTCTGTGAGTATGATGTGATTATGTTCATTTGATGAAGCGGCGATATGTTTAGTTCGATATATTGCATATAATTCAGCAGCGAAAGTGGATGGGGCTGGAGGAGCTTGTCCATAGTAGAGTCTGAGAAGATTCGATAGGAAGGCATCCAGGAAGGGAGAAATTTAATTCGCTTAGATATAATCTAATTCTAGCATAGAAAGGTTTCAGGGTTCTGAGTTTATTTAAAGAAAGATTTGGGAATTTCTTGGAGAAGCAGTTTCAGAGGGTTGGATTGGAAGGATTGGATTTTAGTTTGGCTGCATACGTAAGGCTTAAATATATTCTTCTGTCTCCTAAAGATGGTTGCCCTAATTCGCAGTACAGGCTTTCCACTGTTTTAGTTTTGGATGCACCTGTTATCAAACGTAAAACTGAATTATGAAAGCTGTCGAGTTTTTTCAGAAGCGATTTGTTTGCTGTTAAATATCTGTGACGGCAAAACGATTATTTTATATTGAAAAATTATATTATTACAATATTCCAGACAGAAATGTATTGAAGTGAAATTTGAATTTTGAAGTTAGGAGGCTCTATTGTACTTATAACAATTAGACCTGCGTTGCCAAGGAAAGTAATCAAAGAGCTGTCTCAATATTCACGAAAAAAGTACTCAATTTTCTCGGAGAAAATATTTTTCTAAAAAGTAACATTTTGTTATAATTATTATATTAATAATTGTAGCATTATAGTAATTTTCATCGTTGGAGAACGACAACAAAAGCCATCAACAGTGTGGTAGAATTATTTAATGATTAAAAGTATTGAACTATACAATAATGACATTTCAAAATATTTCAAACTAATGATATTATTGAAACAAAATGGGAAAGGTACAAGTACAAGAAAGCTGCAATTTTTACAAGTACACAAATTAGTGATTTTCTAAATAATGTTTCCGATGAAGTTTATTTTATGATCAAGGTTGTTGTTGTATTTGGGATTGAAGTTGCTTGTCGAATTTGTGAAATCAGCCAGATAACTTAGATGATATTGAAGATTCGGGAACGTTATTAATTGTGAAACTTAAGGAAAAAAAGATTGATCTAAACAGGAGATTTGTAGTTACTGAAAAATATGTTGAATGTACATAGCTCTTTATTAATATCACAGTGGAAAATGTAGGATGTGGATAATTTTCTTCAACTTGAAAATGTTAACTCATTCATTTCAAATATCGTTTGCTACACTTTCAGTTGAATATAGGGGAGACTTGAAGACACTAAAGAAACATGGCTGTTAGAAATCAACAACGGTTGCTGAAAGGTATGTTGATGAATCGGTAACACACAGGACTGAAATAGGTAATAAAGTGTTTAGAAGGTATGGTAGTGCTGAAATAATATCGGAATTTCGACCAAGCATATCATCGGGAGTGGTTACGGTAGAAAGAAATATAATGTTAACACAAGAAAATTCGACTTTTGGACCGAAAAGTTTAAGGAACGTGTCATTCACGTGCTACATTTAATAATTGTACTTTTGATATTAAGGAAATGAAACTGTATATATTCTAAAACTAAATATCTACCGTTGCTTATGTGTTTATACAATTTTCGTGAAAAAATGGGAAAAAACATTTTTCTTAAAAGTAACATTATGTTATAATTAATATATTAAAATAATTTTCATCAATGGAGAACTTCTTGGTATCCAAACTAATAACTAATTTGATCTAACCTAATATTTTTAGGGGTATATAAGATAATGTGAGAAAGAGTCTTAAGTCTCTTAAGGGTAGCAGTTTCCTTTCTGTACCAATTTACAGCATTGCTGCTACCCATTGTGAGTCTTATCTTCCTACTCCGTTTTTTTAATATTAAGCTAATTTTTTATTATCCTATACATTTTTGCATCTAGAGCTGATGACGAAAGTATGTTATTTAGTTCCAAAATGGCCAGCTCTGTTCATAATACTCCCTTATATATTCACTATTGAAGTGCTCTAACTATTTATACTTGATTTTTTTCTATGTTTTCTATAGTTAATACTTCTTTCAAATTCAACAACCGATCTAAATTATGTATGAAGTTTTTAAAACAACTGTTTATTTATTTATCATAATAATAAATCACATAGAGCTAGTATACCAGATTCGTATAAATATTTTTATATTCGAACAATAGCTTCAAAGTTTCAGCTGTCAAAACTATATAGAACGTGGGTAACTACTCGATTTATTCATGTTAGACACGCCTGCCCTCACACCTGCTTTTTCCTCTTTTTTAAAGGGTAACTCGTGTTTCAATATAAGTATAAACAAAGGTGTAATTTATTTTCCATTAGTGTTTTCAGTATTTGAAAAAATGACCGTAATTGAAAATATTGATTAGAAAACATAAATTAAAAAAGATATAATCAATTAAAAAGCGTTGCAATATGTAATCGGTGAAATACAACAAGTTTCTCAAGTTTCGTATACTGTGTTTGTTTATAATTTTTGCTTCTAATAAGTATCTGTTAAGTCACTTGATAAAAGAACTGATCGTTATGTAACAATAAATGTCTTCCTAAGTAATTTGTCTGATTTCTTAACAAAATGACGAATTTCCGAGTTTTTTATAGAATTTAAAAACATCTTAAATGACGTACTGCGTGATTTGAATACTTTTTGGAGTCTGATAACTTTTAACGTTTTTTTTTTTAAATAAGGACAATTTCTCAATAAACTTATAACTTTCTAAGTCTCTTCATAAAATTGAAAAGTTCCGCATCTTTTTTAAGCAACTTTAGATCATTTTAAAAACAATTTCTGAACAAACTGGAAGTTTTTTTTAGAAAATTTCAAAATTTTTGAAAATATATGATTTCATGAACATAAATAATTTTTAAACAAATTGGAATTTTTCCAAGTTTCTAAGGAAAATTGGAAATAACATAATTTCAACAATGTGCAAAGTTTCCGAGTCTTATTAGAAAAATCGGAAATATCTGAACATTTTTATGACCTCAAAATTTTGCTGATATTCTAGATTTAATCTCCATTTCTGAAAAAAAAATGGTAGAGACGATTTTCTTAGGAAAAATCGAAACTTTTCTCATGTTCTGGATAATTGTAACAATTTCTAAGAACTATTGCAACTTTTTGTCATTTTGAGAAGCTCGATCAGTTTTTCTGATGGTAACGTTTGGAAGATTTCATAATAAATTCTCGTGCTCCTGAAAAGAAGTTTATCAAGTAACCTTGTTAAAACAATTTTTTAAGCGCTTAGTTGTAACTTTTTATAGATTCATTTCTAGTCGTCATGATAAAAATAATTTTTTTAAATACAGGGTGAAGCGTAGGGCAAAATGTACTGTTTATATATAAAGTTTCACCTATAAACAGTTTCAGAAGTTTCTGAACTGAGTTATTAATTATATACAGCTTTTCATTATAATAAAGGAATTTTGAAAATTTACTTTTGACGATCAGGCGATCACTGAATGTAGGCCGTGTCGCATTAATTAGATAGATACATTTAAAAAGTGAATTGTTAGTGATTTCCATATTAAACTAATAAAATTATTCTAAATGATTATGTTTTATGTAAATTTTACTTCGAATTCTAACCATTATAACAAAAACGTTAGATAGGGTAGTGGCCAAATAAATCCACTTGAAATATTCAACATTTATATTACTTTTAATTCAGTTTTTAATGTATCTCTGTCACGATTATGCATAAAGGAATCCAAATTTATGTGATTGGCGACGCACCTCTGAAATATTTATCAATAAAATAGGCTGTTACGGCATACCTACATAAAAATATCTAGCAAGAAATGTACTAGAAAAAACAGTGAACTCATTAATAATATAGAGAAGATTAAATTACAGTTGGGACTAGTCAAATTTTGTAAATACCTTAACCGGAATATATATTGCACTTTACCATTCCGGAAGGAACATTTCAAATTATCTCCTAATTTTCGGAGTGCTAAGTTTATCACTTGCTTATCTTCAAAAAAAAAACACAAAATATCGCATCCTTCTTTTTTGGACAAATCTGCAACTACAAAATAGCTGTATAGCTGTCACAACGGTTCCTTATGGCGGCGATAATCGGGGTATTTTTTAGCAGATAATAAATCACAGGGCAATGACTCCTCATTTAACAATAAAGAATTATAAAGGTTGAAATGATTCATGGATTGACTGTAAAGTATATTTGGGTTATCAACCAATCTAGACCTATACATAAAAAAATATCTTGTGCGTGACCTCATATTCTTCCTCTTCCCAAGGTCTTAGCGTTACTCCTTCAAAGTACAAAATCCTTTTACTGAACGAGTCAGGATATTCGTATCATAGAATCTGCTGTCTCTACATCTGTCTCGTAGAATATGCAGTTGTCGTGCTTGGCCATGTTTATCATCCTAAAGTGGTATTTGACGTGCGGTGACCTGCGAGGAGACCCACCACCAATTTTATGTAGTTTATGAACAACTAAAGAAGCTCTTAAGACTTCTTGGCTAATATGGTTATGAATCTTTTGAATTATCTTGGGAATGGAGGTTTTTTTCACTAAGACTCCACTTGATCTTCACCATCAATGCAACTCAGATAAGTTTTATTTTAAGTACATTCGTGTCAGAGTTATAGGTCTATAAGTTTAAGAAATACATAATTATTGGAAATAATTCCTGATCTATGAATTGGAATACTATGAAATTTGGAGAAGTACCTTCGTCATGTAAAAACAGATCCCATAAAAACTAGCCCTAACTTCACACATTCCATACCTTCGATAAATATGGCTCTCGGTACCATAACATGGGTGTGAAGTTTGTCAATTTAGGACTTGTAGAATTAAAATCATGAGATTTGATACCTTTTCGTTGCGCGATCTATTTAGATTCTTCTAGGGAAGAATTTACATAAAAATGATTCCTTAGAAAGATTCTCAATAGCTGCAAGAAAACATAAACTGGTTTCTTCTGCGTTTAAAGTTTAACTTGCTATACGTATCAGTATCTTTTCATAATTTTAATTTAACAATATTAGTTTTAGATTTTATTCAATGGGTTTATAAAAATGAGATAATTTTAGTATACATATTAACTATTGATTGGTAAATTTAAGTTTATCAATATTGTTCACTTATTATTATATTATACATATTTAACTAAAACTTACAATGACATTGGAGCAGGTATCGGCAAAAACAATTTATTTTATTTTGCAAATTTATTGTTATTTCACAGCATACCTTTGTTACAAACAATTTATTTTGCTTGAAATTATATCTAACAATAAGACACAAAAATAATTATTTCTTTATCATCATTGGTCGTTTCATAATGTTGTCATGGATGCATTAGCGTGTAGATCCGAATTTGCGCTTAACTTTTAGAACTGGGTTTCCCATCGCAACCTCACTATCCTTTCAACTTGGGAGTTTCTCAATTACTCACTACAGAGCTGTCGAGAAGTTTGAGATAAATTATGCTGGATATAAACTAAGTAAAACTTCGCAAATATCATTATAAAATGAATTTTTGATCAAAAATAAAGGATAAACTCAAAAAATATGCATTCATGAGATCATTTAATATTCAATAATATTATATTAAAAAAAGAGAAGCGAGCCGAAATCAACTTACTTGACAGTTGATGGATTTTCGTATTTCATATTCACTTTTTCATTAATCTGGAGAATAACTTTGTGAACGAATAGTTTCATCAAAGAGATAATTACGATATCAGGTGATGCTTATTTTGTTTTTGTAAATTAATTGTTTCTGCACAGCACTAAAAAGTGACACATGTGATCTTAGGAGTCATGAGCTTGAATTACAAAGAATTGAAGACATAAGTCGATAAATAATGAAATGAGTTGTAAGAATTACAGTGAATTGATAGGAGGTGGTAAATTTCTGAAAATTTATCAGTCAATTTTATAAACTTTTGAAAATGTTAATACTATTCAGAATTAGACAATGACAAGCTAACTTCAAAAGACGCCTTCAATATCATATTTTGCTCTTATCTCCTATTCCCTTTGAGGCAATCCTCTGGATTGAAACCCTTGTAAGTAAACCCTTATCATCCGATTTATAGCACTAAAATCTCGCAAGAAGTGAGAATATATCGTTCAATTCTTATTATTATTCTTATCAGTTGTTGGCCAGGCCGTTGGACCAGCTGTGTTGGTCACTTTGTTGCGAGAAGGGTGCAGCCCTCAATACGTGAGTAGAAGTAATGACGGTAACACACTATTTAATCACAAATGCGGGTTGGAATATTGTAGCAATGAATTACAGAATTTTTGAAGAGTTTTTGTTGTCTATATAATGGAAAAATACAAATTAGTTTGATTGATATTAATGAAGTCAATTTTTTGTAGTAATTCTATATTATTTATTATTATATAACACAAAATACCAGGGTCATAGATCCATCTCTATGATGTAGAGACTAAAACGCAGAGGAGTGGGAACGTCGAGGTTCACCCCGCCCAAAAAAATTTAAAATGTATAGGAAATTCATACTAACTAATTATCTGCACAATTAAAGTTGCTTATTATGCTAATTCACTTCTAGAATTACTTTGGGGAAGTTACCCTAGAAGGTTTTGAATTTGCTCCGATTATCGGTTGTTTTCCAAACTCAAAGAATACATGGTAAACGATTTTCTTTGCGGAGATTAAACAATATTTATTTTCAGATGCATTAGAAAAAACTTTATTGACCTTAGTGAAAATTATATCGGAAAACAACCTAACTTAACCTAACCTAACACCCTAACCAACTTCTTACTTCGAAACCCTACTGTTTCGAATTTCATATTATTTTTTCAACTGGTAATAATACTAATTGCAAAATGTAATTTTGTATTAATGTGGCGTCAATATTTGTAAGGTTTTAAATTCTTAATTATTCTTGTTAATAGAATGCTAAACTATATCGACCCTCTTGAGTATTATCTACATGAAGTGCTCCAGTAGTTAACGAAAGACCCGAAAAATTTTTATGACAGAATAACCGTTAGACACTCTTGGAAATAGAGAGATTCTGGTATTGTTCAACCTATAAAAAAGCGAATAAATAAAATTAATAACCACCCTTTTATAACTTTCCAAGTATTAGATGTTCACATAACGGTTTCCAGTGGCGACACTCGCAGAAGGAACCGCAATGTATTTAAGTCTAGTTTAGTCTTTTTGCGGTTAAATTATTAATTAAAATGCCTATTCTTATTGAATGATTAATACTGAGAATCTACGAGACTAAAAAAATATTTTAGACATCATACTGATGTATATATGTATGTATATATAGATTCGGGATCTCGTTTACACTGTGACTCAAAGGATCTATCTTGCTCCTTTTAAAAAGTTTACAGTGTGGAATGGCTTTAATTGCCAGAGATCTTCGTCTTCTATTTCAAGTGCTCTCAGATGTAGTGCTCTGAAATTCCTTAACCCTGTGCAACTGCACGCCGCATTATCTGCTAGGTCTAGCATCTTCGGGTGTTTGTTGTAATTTTACTTTTCTTGCTCAGCCTGCTCAATTTTTTTAGTTGGGATTATACGATATTGGAACTTCGAACTCTAATGGTTGTTTGACAATCGGACAGGATGATGATCTCCTTTTAGCGATAGTTCCTCTCTAGATTGAACCAAACACAGATTTCAATTGCATACTGATACTAAGATCATAAAAATTTCGAACAGTATCGTCGCTCCAAGGTTATGTGAACATTATTTCAAAACAAAAATATTAAAATTTAACAAATTTAAAAAGATATTAGTTATTAGATGTTATTGATACATCGATTTCAATCAGCAGCTGGCAGAAACATCGGAATTATTAGTCTTTTATCATTTTCGGAAAATATGTACTGTTTTGTTCATGATTTATTAGTGTTTTGAAACTTGTGTTTCTATTTTTGCATGAAACAATTCAAGTTTTGTTTATATATTTACATAAATAAGGAAAATATTTTTCTTCTTTACTTTACTTTCAAAAAAGTAGAACAATTTTTTATTTCTGTTATTTTAACACTTATTTTAGGAACAGATAACAGTAAATCATAATTTTTTCCTTTGTCGTTAGGCTTTATTGGGAGTATAGAGAAGAATAATAAAGAAAGCAGTAAAGTATTAACATAAATTTTTTACACACAAATAGCAAAAGTCCCATAATTCTTATTAGGCCTTTCTTTTGGGCATAAAAAATCTTTGACGTCTTTCTTGGTTAGCCAAACACACTTAAGAACCCACGTGATGGGAATTTTATTGACAACAAGTAATTCTTTTAAATGAGAATGAACAAAGAATTCAAAAACTTATCTCCCTGGGAATATTTATGGCTCGTAGTATCTCTTTATTAACAAAAATCTACGAAAATGGAGTGTTTCTTCTTGAAAAAATTGAAAAGTTTGTGACTCTAAGGTTATAAACCGTAAGCTATTCTCTACGTACCTGATAAACTGTCAACCACTACAAAAATGGACGCTCCCTAGTATCGAAGTGAAGTTGCAGTTTTGTGTATGGTACTAACCGAATATTCGCGCGAAATTTAAACTTATAAATGTGGGAAATTTTGGAAGTAGACGATCTCAGAAACAGGGCGATTTTAGACGTAGGTATCTTATCTCGTAACATTCCAGGTATTATTAAACATACAATGATGGAACAACAAATTACATACAATATAAAGAATGTATCAGCTCTTCTTCTTCTTCTTCTTTTTCTTCTACTACTTGGAAATCTGTCGATCTGTTAATTCTGAAGCTGCCTCTGCATCTTTTCCTGAGAGGTATCAGCTCTTGATTCATATAATACGGTGAGTCACTGAAATTGCAAATGAACAGTGGGGACGAAGATTAATATTGTAATGATGTTTCAGAAAAATGCTTCATGTCTCTAGTACAATTGTACGAAAAGTATAATGGGAGGGCACCCATAATAAACGTGTTGGAAAACAAGAAACCCAGAGTAAAAGTTGAGTAAGACGAGGTGCTGCAGTTTTCAATTTGAAAATTCTTGTCTTTTTCAATAATCACAAGGTGAACGTAGTTAATAGGAAATAAGTATAAAAAATTTTGTGATAATATAAATTTTTGTACTTTAATAAACACGCCACTGTACTAACAATTACTGTATCCCCCTATCATTTCTAGTTGCAACTTTTATCACCATCATAATAACAATTACAGAAATTCGAGAGAAATGTAAAGGAAAATCGAATCACCCGCATGGTTAATAAACTTACCCCTCTTTCCCCGTAATGAAGGAATATTCAGAAATGAAACAAGTGAGCCACGTTTCCTTACATTGTTATTTGATTTAGGGTAAAGTTCGGTACTCTTTTGTTTGGAGTTTGTAAATGGAGCTCTTGTTAAGCGGGAAGACGTTATGTTCAGTTGGAAAATCACTATAAACTTTTATAATATTTGAAATTTTATAGTTAGATATAAAGCGGGCTATAATGACTGTAATTTTCAAAGAAGTTTTAACACTTTCTTCTACTATAATTAGGAATAAAAAAACCAACAGACTTGCTGAAAAAATACACTTAGTTGTCGACAGAAAACAAAAGAGCTGGAACATAAAACACGTAATGTAACAAACGCAGGAGCAATACGTTATATAAGAAGTTGACATGTGGTATATTTGTTATTATTAATACAACAATAATTCCTGGATTATGGGCTTTATTCTTTAACAAGGATTATTACGAAATTGAACATAAACATTTTGGTATAGAAATTTTGTATTATTTACTGTTATAGTATAAGGCTATATGGCCTGTCTTTTGTGAAATCAATATGTCCAGAAGACCCGCGTATTCGCAGTTACTCATTTGATAACAACCGGGTAGTCTCAGCGATCAAATCAGGCTTAAAATATTTTCTTAGATCTCTCAGTGAGAGATTTTGATTGATTTGATAACTATGTATAAACCGCTTATACAAAATTTGAATATTTCTCTCCTAAACTTACTTATAATATGAATATTTAATAAGTAGCTTGGATTAGTGCTTACAAATGAATGTCATACAATTGAATGTCATTATTGTTATAGCTGATTTGCAGATTCTAGAACAACTACCGTCACACCATTAAATAATGTTTCAGCCACTACTACTATGGATGGTTTTTAATGTTCTCTCTGTTCTACTTGAAAAAATATATGTATAGAAATTATGATTGTTATTTCTTCAGTTTGAGTAATTCAAGTTAATTCTTTATATTTTTTATTTCAATGATGTTTGGACCGTGGAAAATGTGGGTGGTTGAAATTGTGTTCATAACTCATAAAACTTCTGCTTCTTGAATATATCCCAGACACAGAACTGAAAATTTAGGTCCAAGTCTGGTACCACCAAGAATTAGTGGAACGATTTTGTCAAATCCAATCTGAACAACAAGTAAATTGACCAACATATCAACAGAGCAAAATATTTCCGGCAGAAGTGAACAAATCGCTTTTTATCTGTCATTGATGAAAGAACCAAGTCTTTTTGAGAAGTGGTGGGGTTCTGAAATGTTGGACCGGATTTACCACATTGCTGTAGATTTTCTATCACATTATCTTTATAGAGAAATTCTTTATTGTCAAAATATTGTTTACAATTTCTAGACAAAAGCTTGTAAAAATCTAAATTTAAACCATAATATAAAACTAACTATACAGTAATTTTAAAATGGGTAATAATTTGCATCAATAACAAGATTAAACCAGTAGGCGGCATGCTCCGAATTAAATATTATTATTGGAATAAAAGGCGTTTATAGAGTAGTAGGTTCCAAGTGAATATACGGGAAAAAATGATATCAAGTTGAATTCAATTTACAAGTGATTGTGCATTTCTTTTGCTTTGTAAAATATCGAGCCTTTAACTAATTCTGGGAAGGGCATGAATTTAGATCTTTGGAAACTTAGTGCAAAATAAGCAAACCTCAATTTTTTAGATACAACGGCATTATGTAACTCCCACTTCAAAGAATTGTCTACAACAAGCTCTAACAATTTTACAGATGGTGGTGTTATTTAATACAAAAGGCTGGAATGTATTTTTATATGATAAAACGTTGAAATACAGAAAATTAGAATCGTCCCACGAATTAAGGGTGATTAGGTCACTAGATATGGTCCTATGAATTGCCATGAAATCAAGGTTGCTTCAAGAGAAACTAGTGTCGTTTGCGAATAGACATATTTTACCACTAAATAGGCGATATTCACATTACAAGCTGACTTATGTTGGTAAGGTATGACTTGAACCATGCAATAGGTGTTCTCTGAGAAGAGTATATCTGAACAGAAATGGTAAAAGCCATTTGTTGATCTATCTTCATATGATCTTAGATAACGTGGAAAGAAGTGCAATTGGGTAATAATTTGATGATTGACTTTATTTCCTTTATTATGCGGAGGTATAATTAATTCTGTCTTAAGGAAATTGGGCTAAGTGCCATTTTGAGATGAGATACTAATTAGAGTATTAAGGTGATGAATATATCCCTGAATATATCTTACATACATATTGTTTTTGTTACATACCCACATACCTGTGTATTTTTCAATATTTTCTCAAATCAAAATAAATTAACCTGATGTTTATTGTTTTTACTTAAAATGTATTCCAGACAGTTCTACACTGTTTGAAGTTTTGAAGTACCAGGCAGTTTTTGGAATCGAACAACGATATCTGGTTTATTGCATGGTGGAAATATTACAATTTTATTATTGTTAATCAGTTCTATGGAGCCATATATCTTTATAGAATGACGATTACTACAAATCCAAATGTTTAAAAATATTTAGTAGACGTCTGTTGTCTTTGAGAATTGCTTCAGTCACTTCGTCAGGTGTAGCGAATCATTTGCCGCCGAGAAATTGATATACACATTTCGTATGGGACTGGTAATTGATGGGTTCAGCTGCTACAGAAATGTAGTTGAAAAATGAGCTATAAATTCTCAAATTATTCTAAAATAATTGACTCTGATATGAACATCAGAGAAATTTAGAAGCTTCTAGAAAGTTCACTCCTAGGTCAACAGTTGTTAGTTAATACAAAATATCTACTTTGAAGATACCTGAGGAAGATTCGAAAGATATTGAGATCTCCATGGGAGTAGAGGACCAGGATGTAAACAAAAGCAAAGAATAAAATGCATGAAAAAGCGACTTGGATAGCTGAACACTTCAATTGAAGCCTGAAACTGAAATAATAGAGACCTTGATATAGATATGGTAGCAACCGAGACAAAGAAATTTGCTAGAATGCACGAGAGTGTTGAAGGAATATAACTGTTCAAGAAATAAATTAATAGAAAAAGAAGCACTAATTCAAATTGCATGTTGTATAGAGGACCAACGAGGACAAATAACAAAAAGCACAAGAAACGCAAATTCAGTATAACATTTCAGTTTGAATATAAGTAAAAAAATTATTATTCATGATATAGTACCTAAAAGTCAGTCTCCAGCCAAATCATACTCAATAATCTTTTGAAATTTTTAGAAAGGAATTCATGAATATATCTCTGAAAAAGTGCATATTATTTTTGAATTTTTTCCACTGGAACGATATATACTATTTTTAAATCAAACTTTATTCAACCTAACCAAAACTTTATAGTATAAACGATTCAACCAGGACGTATTACCGTGAACAAGAATGTGTTCCTTTCGGGCTGGAAGATGCGGTACATCTTACTTAATGTCTCGAAACGTTGTTTGAGTCACTCCATTGACTCTTGGCAAGCGATCCGTTTATATGTCAGACTAACCGAAAGCACAGAAAAATATTTCGGTGTATTTTTGGTACACATTACGACTTTAAATTTTATACGAGGGAGTTTATAAAAAGATATATTTTCAGATACTGCAGCCCCATATGTTAATCAGTTGACGAATTGGTCTATTAAATATGGTCCAATGAGAAACTTAAAAGGTTAGGTTGTTAATTAAAAAGGATGTAAGCTATTATTAGTTGGGCATTGTTTTCAAAAAAGAAATTGCGATAATGAAGCTGAAACAGTGCTGTATATCTTTACAAGATTGTATTGTTTTAAAAAATGATCGTATATATGTTAAGTATAATATACAAATTATGATTAATAAACTGGGAAAAAATCAGTATATGAGAATGCAGAAAATCAGCAAGATAAAAAGAGTACTGATATCGATAATATCACTCCAGACGAATGATTGTAGAAATGAGAGACAGTGGGGCAGTGATTTCCAAAGTAGTCCAGGTGCACCCCTAGGGGACCACGGGAAGCTCTACAATAAGAGTGTACTCGAATTTCAATAGTAAGATATGATTTTTTGGCGAGTTGGTAATATGGTGTACTCAACTAAAATATATCAACTAAAATTAGTAATAAGTATAATGAAAGTATTCTGATTGAAAGGAGTCGATGAGATTTAGTATTTGAAATTTGCTTGTTAGTTATATAGGGTTGAGATTAATCAATTTCGCAATTTATGTAATGCTGGAATGGAGCTGCATTGTATGAAAAACGGATGAATGAATTGGATTTACTTGTAAGAAATTAGCTATGTCACACCTACAACAAAAGACTAATAGTTCGGGCTATACAATGTTTGAATTGTGGTAACATCTTAGTTTGGAACCTCAAAATGACATTTGTACAATTACCAAATGAACAAAAAATGTTTTATTTGAATAAACATTTCCTCAGAGTCTTGCTAATATTTATATAAAAATAATGCCCATATTATTATATAAACCATTGGTTGATATGGTTGAATTTAGGTTATCTTCATTTACGAGGGTAGTTATATAGGAAATTATATACTAGAATTCGAATAAAATGAAGATTTGAATCTTGTTGAAAACATAGATAAAGCATTTGCCTAAAATCATAATTTTATTCATAGGCATATGCGTGTTGCCGATTTAAAAGATCATAAACCTGGATATTGAAGATTGTCATTTTATATACACCAGAGTTGTTTTAAAAGTTTACTACCTCTTCCCGATGATAACAGCATAGAAACTGAAATTTCAGCAATTTCAGTTTCTTGTTGACAATCTTATAAGTGAGCGGTTCAAAAAAGGAAAAAAATGAGTATCTAACTGTCAATAAATATCATTTTTTGAAAAGTGAAAATCTACGCAAATGAAAGAGAAGATAGACATTATGTGTTGAGACTGAAGCATCTTTTACGGCCGCATTTAATGGGAAAAATTAGTAAAAACTAGTGTTTTACACCATAGGGCGGCCACGTGGCCAAAATCATATTGTAAATATCTTTAATTTCTTATTTCTTAGACCTTTGGATAGGTTTATGTTTCTAAATGTTCGTGATTTCAGGTCTCTTCTGTGTCAAAATTAGTTTTCTTAATAATTTTTAAAAGTTTGATAAAATTTGACTTTTTGACTTTTCTTTAAAATAATAGATTTTATTTAGATAAAGACTTAAAGAAAAGTTGAACCTTTATCTTTATCTATCTTTTAAAAATTATTAGAAAATCTAGTTTTGAAACAGAAGACACCTAAAATCAAAAACATTTAGAAAAATATATTCAACTGTTTGATAATGATGTAACTTGTGTAACTGCGAAAAAACCCTCATGTATAAAATCTAAATTTCTGTTCCTTCGTCATAAATATCAACTACACTCAAAATTTTCATATCCTACGATTAACGAAATTATGTAATTCAAAGAAACTATCAAATAAATCATTTTTTTAAATATTCATGGTAATCGCTACCATATTTCACGTCTGCCACCGGTCTGATTTCCTTGTTAAAAAAACAACAGTCGTCATGTTTTATCTGAATCAATAATAGCTATAGGATTATAATGAAAAGTAACTTATGGAATTAACGCAAATGAATATAGAGAACGACTTCCAGATGTTCTTAAGAGATAACAGCGGGAAGTTGTGAGGAGGCATACGAAGTTAATTCCGCACCGTCTGGTAACTTAAGTGGCTGTTTTAATGGCTTATAGACTGTATAATAGAAGAGATACGACTAACATAATGCTTTTCGTACTATTTTGTCTTCAATTTTCATCCTCTCCCAATTATTTAAACGGATATATATTAGGATGAATGTTTTACTGATATTTTTACATTTTCTTCTTCACTTGGTTTCGTTGCTGGTTTATGAGTTAGTCTGCAATCTCGCGACACAATTGTGATTTGAATTTCAGTACTCAACTACAACTTTTGTTACGGTAATTAATTGAAATAAGCACTATAATTTTAACCCAAAAATTAATATTTTTCACCTTTTGCTTTTAAAACTTTCACATTTGACACACAATATAATCATATGCGGAGGATTAATTTTACTTTAAAGTGAATTTAATTCATTTAAATAACGTCCTTTTAATATGATGTTATTTTTGTGAATTGGTACGAATGGGATCCATTATTTACGTATATTAAATTATGCATAAATAAAAGATTTCAAACTTAAAAATACTGTATATAAATAAGTTTCCATCCGTATTCACGATTATTAGAAAAAGTTAATGATAATGATTGAGAGTTTTATTGATATTAGTCAATAACAGGTGATATTATGAGACGATCTAGGATTTCTCTTTTTTATTTTTAATTTAAATTGATAGGCATCAGTTTTTATTTGAATAAAATTATAGTAAAAATGCTAGTGACGATATTAAAAATATATTATATTAATGGTTCTGCAAATTTTACAAAAAAGACGAAGTGAATTATATCAAGAAACTAATTTTTAAAATTTTTATCAAATTTCAAAATAACAATGAATATTTTAATAAAATAACTGTATGTCTTTGAATGACAGCCATAGTACACAAAAAATAAACCTAATTAATTTCCAAATTTATAAAACAAGTTTTCAATATACTCAAAACAGAAATCCAAAAAAATCACCACATATTTATAATATTTCTCTATCAAGCCGTAAAAACGTGATGCTCAGAAAAACAAATTTTTGGACTAAAGCAATGATCATAAGAACTGGCATACTTTTTATTGTTTAGGGCCACAAAAGCTTAACTCCACTCACTACCTATCCTAACAAACTCACAGAGCTTCTATCTTCGGAAGGTCTTGACTTCAAGCTATGTCATTTTTGACGACCCTACCAATGGAACGTGGTGCAGTATGAGCAAATAGAGGAGAGAATAAAATAGCATATTGCTTTTGCTTATGGGATACTCAGGAGTTGATAGGAAGTACAACCAATAAGCTAACTGTTTGGTCAGACAACTGCAGTGGCCAAAACTGGAACATGAATATGGTTTTGTTGTATATTTGGGTTCTAAAAACAATTGCGTCTCCTTCTCATCCAAATCACAAATATTTCCTGGCTAGCCATATACATATAAACATCGACAGACAACACAGCATCATAGATAGGACAAAACACCATATGTCCTTCTAGGTTTTGGATAAATTTTATAGCTCACTGTAAGAAGCAAAAACTATTCATCGTGCAATGAATGTTAATGACTTTCTTCAGTTTTTTTCTATCACAAAAACCTTTTCTGATATGTGTGCCTTATCAAGGGTACAGATAAGCAAGAGTATTTTATAAGGGAAAAAACTTGAAAAAGTCTCCATCTGTATACGATAAATAACAGCTCAAAAATCTTCTAGAATGGCGCTGGTATAGTTAAAAGGTATGGTATAAATGTAGCAGTTGTAGATGAATCGAAAAGTATACTGAGTAAAAAAAGTTAATATCATCTGAATCAAGAATTTAATTATTGACAATTTAAACGACGTTGCGTTATATTAAATAATGTAGCAAACATAACTTGAAATAAATTTACCCTGATGCTAATGTGGCACCACCTTTGTTTAACGTATTTCCATGGACACTTTTCATATTCACATATTTTTCTTCTTCTTTCTATCCTCCATAATGTGGCATCAGCTGCGGAAAGAAAGTATGGGAGAGTTCTACAAAACCAGTTTTTTAAAAGATTTCAAATGTGTTCACTTCAACTATCACGAGAAACAGACTCATTTTCATGCCACTGATTGAAGAAAATTGATAGTAATGGATATGAACATCTCGTGACACTACTTATATGGGTACCAAATGAGTATAAACAAAAATCTTTTGTTATACAAAGTTTTCAGACAACAAAAATTACGTAGTAAATAAAATAAATCATTATCAAGTCCAAATGTCGTTCTAATTTCTAGCCATAAGTTCAATATTTCCCATTTTTGGATCGTAATTTCCATAATTGTGTCAATGAGTGAATTGTTGTATGTTTGTGCCACGACTGGACTGATTCTTAACAGTTTTGGAGTTTTCTGTAAGGTTAATTATTTCTAAGACACGTTTCGTTAGCTCTCAAGTAGGGATTTAGTCCTACAAAACGCGCTATTTTTTTTAAACACAATGTTCCTAAAGTTTGTTTTTCTGATCGATCCCAGTATAAAGTGACAGTTACTAAATAAGCGTAAATTCAAAATTTTATTTCAGCTTTGTCCGGTTCAATTTGACATTGGAAAACACGAATAGATATAGGATTCAGTCATTGAACAAGAAGAAAAATTTAAATTAATCTTCATAAAATTACTCCAGATGATTTTCTAAGGGATTTTCGTTGGAGTGAACTGGCTGATGAAATAAAATAAAAACCAAGAACAGGAAACTAAAGAGATCTTAAACATATATCGAAATGTGAACACTTATCATTACGATATATCTAAGGTCATTTTCTGCAGTTATCAAATCATCCTAATGAATGTGAAATTGAGTCACAAAAGGCAAGATACGTCATTAAAATATTTGAGTAGTCTTCAAACAAAAACACTGAAAAAATATAAACCTGATAGAGGATATAAGTCTAATAATTGCGATGTATGGCACAGTTATCTATCTATATTTGGTGAATAATACAATAAAAAACTGTTACAAGTTATGGAATAACAAGGAAATGCAAAATGAACTATGAAAATTCGAAAATACTTGGAACAACGTCTTTATTCTGAGAACTATGTCATTTACACAAAAATAAGAAATCTGAAAATGTTTAAATGAGTTAAAAAGTGATAGCAATCTTGGCGCGCGTATTTTTACCGTTAGCAATCAGTAAATAATAATAAAATAATTGATTTATGATTTAAAAAATATTGTTCGTACATAAAAGTTTCAATTATGTAAGCTCTTAATTTTGCAAAGACTTCATCGTTTGTTGTGTTCGTGTTTGTTGTAGCTTCTCTTGAGGATACTAAAAGGATATTATATGCTTCTTTAAAAAAATTATCAAATTTGGGGATTGTTAATGATTTAATAAATTTTTGTATTAATCCATAACAAGTTTAAATGGAAATTTATATGGGAAAAATCACATTTTGGTCCATTTCATCATTTTTGTTTTAGTAATACTCAAAATTTCTTTTATTTCGGCACATCTACTATACAGAAATTAAATACAACCCGAGCTCACTACAAGTTTTCCGTGAGGAGATATCGCTGCTACAAACACAATGACAGACGACAGATTTTTTAAAAAACGTGCTTAAAATTTGAAACTATAACTATATATAATTTGATTTGATGATTGTTTCTATATGAAACAGTTTTTATTTTGATATTCATTTATATGGTAGGTAATTTATTAAATTACATACCATTAAAGCCAACTAATAGAGACAAATCTACATCTATTTCTTCATAAAAATAAGATATCATTTAAAATAGATCTATAATCAAGAAAATCTATCCAAGAAAATAAACATAATTATATCTGAGAATGAGGAAACTGAAAAATTAGATTATTCATACTTATTACTTGGTGCTGAATAATGTACATTATTATACCTAAGTAGTTATATATTATATAATGGTCGTCATGAAACTACTTATCTAAAGTGGTACTTTGTTATTATTTTATCGATTGTGTGTCCACCTACTGATGAGCAGTTTATAAGGGGATTGAAGATATTGCTCTTTACTGCAGAATCGACAAGGATGCCACATTGTGCGATCAGTTTCATGAGTGTTTGACAAAGTTGTCCATTTTGATTTTGCATAATCGTCCGCCAGAGGTATAACAAAGATATCCAAGCTTTTCACTAGTCGATACTATTCATTTAAACTAAAATGTTTCCATTTCGTAATGTATATTCATTGTAAAAAAATCGTATAGTCTAAAAATATTAATTTGATGGTATTACGTCTGGAATACAGAAAAAAAATGAAGCACATTGTTGAAGTTTTTTTTAGAAATAGACAAAAACTAAAGTATTTCCTTCTACATTAATACTGTCACACAATTAGTTGAATATGCCTAGAAATATGACTGGCCTTTTTTGTAACATTTCTCCTGACAATACACACACACACACACACACACACACAAGTGCGCGTGAGAAGACCCTTCCCTCTAAACATCCACCTTCGGATAAATCCACGTATGGGTGCGAAGAAGGACATTCCACCAACCCTCTGTTTTTTCGACAGGTCCTCATCGTCATTCGCGTCGCAGTTTCGCACGTAGATTTCTTCTCTCCCCTGAGTTCTATAGGAGATTCCAGAATGTCTTATCTTTTTGTTAAGAGATTAGCCTGTTGGCTACACACTTTTGGTTTTTTGTTCTGGATATCTTAATGTGTGTGTGTGTGTTTCGCTGCCTCGGATAAACCTTTAACGGCGAGAAGAGATCTAATCCTTCGCCTTCTCTATAGCTGACCCTGATGTATAACACTGCACTTGCTTATGAAATGCGGAGTTACCGTGTCGGGTGTGTCCTTTTGTGGGCTGTATCGGTGAATCTAGAATCTTGTAGAAATATTTTTTTGTTTCTTGTGTTTTTGTGTTTTTTAGTGTTTTGAGAAATTTGTTACTAACGTAACTTAACCTAATGATCCTGTTATCCTTCGTTTTACTTCACCTGTTGGTGATGAGTGTTGTTATGAGTGTCTGCATGTTCTGCAGCACAGTCAGTAGCTCGGGCGTTCCTTGTCTTGGTTTGTTTTCTGTCTTCTTTGAGTATTTCGGCACCCCCTGTAGTTTGCAGGATGCTTTTCTCCGCAATTTCTACAAATTGTTTTTTCCGCCCTGTTAAGTCCGCCGCTCTGTGCGCTCCTGCGCATCTTACGCAGTTCACGTCTTTTTTGTTCTACGACACTTATTTTGATGTGGCTTCCAGCTTCTTATATGCTTGCTCCACTGCGGGCTCTATTACTACCATGTATCGGTAGTAATTTTCGGGTGTTGTCATCGTTTTTTTTAATTACGGCTCGTTAGTTGTCATATTATTTTTGGTCTTAGTCCATTTTCCCTCAGCTCTGTCTCTATTTCCGACATGGGGGTGTTTACTGTCAGTCCTTTTATGACTAGCTTTCCTTCTTTTTCTTCGTTGAGTAGGTACGTATACCACTCAATCTCTTTATACTCGTTCAGGAGCATCTTCATTTTGTTGAAATCCTGTTTTGTCGCCGTCGTTATGTTCTCTGTGTGTACTCCCATTTTAAACTGGGTATCGACACTGTTAAGAAAATTTTCATCACAAAATTCCAAACCCTATCTGGATCATCTCCGTTCGTAAACATGTTATACATAGTATGAGTGCAGTTTTTCTTGCTTTAAAAACTTTATCAGTTTCAAGAATTTTGTGCATTATTTTATCATAACTCTGTATATAATATTGTTGCAAAATAGTGAATCGAATATTTATATTTATTGTGAATTTTCAATAATACAGAGCGAATTTGGATTACATGCGTATAGAAAACAAACTGGACTATCGGACTATCAAAGCCTAAACAAATTAACTTTCATGAAAATTTCGTTAATTTTTACATTCAACAAATGAAGTCATTTTCAAAAAGTAAATTATTATATTGGGATATACAACAGATGTGTAAATTAATATGGGGCAGTGAATGTTGAAATAAATGTTTCCATGTTTCCGGATACTTTTTATTTTTGATTACGGTGACATCACATGCTCTGTTTATCATTTTTACAATTTTCAGTTTTTGCTATTAAATTTAGAGTAGAACAAATTATATTTCAAAGTTATTTAAAATCCATCCAACGAAAAATAAAGTTCATTTGTGAAATACTTGGTTCCCTTAACAAAAAAAAAAAACATTCAGAAGCACGTCTGTAGTTTTCATTCATAAATTCTGATTGCTCCAATTCTATTTTTATCATGTTAATCTCTAAACGTCCCTGTTTAGAATTACAATTTCGTTATCTGAGATTTCACAGCGTCGTGTATCTAATAAAACAAAAGAGTCGACAAAGTTGTTTTCCACGCTTTACAGAAACTGCAATAACACGGGTTAGCACTCCGGGCCATGTTAGTAACACCCACAATCTGCATGCCGACACAACTTACAGTTTAATAACACTCAGAAGTTTATTGGCTCAGAATATAATAAACTACAACTTAGTTTATAGGATAGCTTATCTAAGTGTTCTGATTTAATTCATGGAGACCACTCTGAAAAAACAAACCGGGTCGTAAACGTTGATTATAGAGTATATTGACTCAACTTTACTTTTTAACTTCACTACTGAATTTTTACGGAGAATTATCGTAAAATTCTTTTCTACGGTAGATATATTTAGCTTAAAGCTGATACTTTCAAATTTATCCTTTAGTAGTCGTGGAAATTTGAACCAACTATTGATATAAGCTAAATTATTAATTAGAAAACATGTATCGATAAAATGATACATAGAATTTGAGCAATATTTATCACATAGTTTGTATAGCATTTCATAATTAGAGTGTTTTCCAATTTTCACAGTGAATAATAGTTATTTATAGTATAAGTTGTTTACATAGCATTTTACTTATGCAAGGCTGTTTAACCGCTAGAGAATAATTCGAACTGATGGGAGGAGAAGCTCTACCTACTGTAGCAGAAAAATATGAACAGCAATGAATATGTAATAAGTTTACAATTGCTAGGTACTACTAGTATTGGTTGATCCTTATAAGATATCCGTTGATTATAGAGATTTTTCAAAAACATTGACCACCAATATGACTTTTGAAACCAATGACAACTACAATGCGGTGCTTCGAATTGTAGAAAAGTTTTCAGTAATTCTAATGCTACTTCTGAAGGCCGTTTTGTTTGTAAGGGGCGCAGATACAAAAATTTGGTAGCGTGGTCTTGGTAATTGAGGAGCCATTTATAATTTCCATCGAAGGCAGATTGAAAATCCATCAGGTCCACCTGATCTCAAATATTAATATTTACATTACAATAAGATTTTATCTCGTCCACCATATCCTGTAGATTTGTGACACTCTACAAAAACGTCTAAATATTGTTCCTTGGGTATTACATAAATAATTAGTTGATCAACTGTGTTTCGCCTAAATGTTCAATGTTACCAACTGGCAGTACATTCTATGTTTTTCATAGAATGATATTGTTAACTGCTTCTTTTAATGCCTTTTCATTTAGCTGATTTACCTCTGTTGATTTCTTCCATCACTTCGTTAACTCGGGAAGTAATCCAAGGTTTCTGTATTGGATCGGTTTTCCTTCTTTCGCTGTAAAATTGTTTCTTGAACAGCGCTTTTCTTTCTAAGTAAACCGTATGGTTTATCACTTGCACAAACTTTAAAACAATCGGATTTTTTTGAAGTTATGTTATTGTTGACCTTTAAATGTGAAATTACCGCAAGAAATTTCTTATGATCATGTTTAGCTGGTATTCTGTAAAATGCCTAAACTTTTCGTCAAATGCTTGGATTTGTACTGTGCCTACGAAAATGATAGCTGTTGCGCTATCAAAGAGGGCAAGCAGACGTTACAATAGACAGATGTATATTGAACTTTTTGTATTGCTAATTGTGCCTAGTTCTCATCACATGTATTATACTACAGAGGAAATCAACAGATATGCTCTAAAAGATAATACTAAAATATAATTAATATTAAATATCGAATCAGTTATACAAATTTGTTTAAATAGTGGACTTAAGAGAAAAATTGAAATTTTATAAAGGACTAATACGAGTGTAAGAAACTATATAAAATGATAATTCTTGGTAAAGTAGAATAGGTATCTAAATAAGTAATGAAATTATTGAAATTACCATTAAATCTTAAGTATAAATATGAAATATTAAATAATGAAGTTAACTTAGTTATAATAAATATAAAATAAGAATAAAATTTGGTTTTCTAAATTTTAAATCCTGTCACCCTGTTGAAATCTCATAAACGTATTAAAGAAACGCAATTTATAATTCAAATTTGATAAGTTTCAGAATTTTCTATAATTATTGTAAATTGACCGAAATAATGAATTAATTTCATTCAGTCTTCCCACACTGTATGATTTGTAATGTTTATAATTTTTAAATTATGTTGTAATAAATATTAACAAAATAAAGTTTGCTATAAAAATGTTTTTGTTTTTGTAAGAGAGAACAAAGTTTCTAAATCATAGATAGTTATAATTTCATAGAGTTTTCAATTTTTGATAGATGGCGGTAGCTACGCCGTTTGCATTAATGCTTGAGTCATTTATCATCATATATTTTCAAACAAACATCAGTAACGTAGCGATATGAGGAGGGATATTGAACAAAACACAAAATTCTTACTATTCTCAAACTCAAAGTATTTTAACTTGTTGAGTAAGGATAGTTTGTAACACTTGTACTATAGTACATATTCTCAATTTATAAATGATGATAACATTGGGTCTCAAGTTAGTGGATTTTTTAGACAAATTAATTGTTTTATCATAAATTTTGGTCATGAACGTATAACTTTGGCTTTATCATTTTTTAAGTCTGAAATGATTATTGTCGCCCTGATCAACTATAATTTTGGTTTCTTTTCAGTCATTTTGGACGCTTTGCTTCTATTTGATAATCGTATAAATGAGGCATTTTGACGATTTTTGGGAAAATCATCTGAGATATAAATAAGCCCATTATTAATACTAGCGTTACTATAAAAAAGAAACGGAATTATTAAATTTAGCATGTATTTTAGTAAATAACTCGTAATTTTTGCATTTAAATAATGAATGTATTCATGTACGATGCAAGAGTTATCATCATAAACGACGAGAGTTATTACAGCTGCCATGACGCGACATATGTAGATATTGGAGTATCTCAAATATATATCAACATTGAAATTTGTGTATTACTTACCATTAACATCCAGTAATCTCAAGAAATTGAAATCTCGAAACTCGGACTCGGTTATAATCGAAGTACTCATGATTATAGAATATCCAAAAGTAGTAAGTGTGATGTGACTCTGACTGTTGTACATATTCTCGTAGACTGTCAAAAATTCCAAGAAGAAAGAAAAAAAATATCTATCGACGTGACCAAAAATCTAATACTGATACCCAGATGATAACAAACAGTATAAGTATATTTATTGAGTTTGTTAATGGCACTCAGCAATCGAATTACTTAAAAAAACATCTGTTTAATAAAAGAAGATATACAAGTATTGACATCACAAGATTCTTACTGCCTCTTTAACTTCTTTGGTATTCATATCTGCTCCTTTTTCATTAAATACCATTGCAATCTAACGCCGGTCATTCATTTTCTAATCGTTTTTATTTTTATCAACATTCTCATCTTATTACTCCAAAAACTATCTTAATAAAAAGTAATTATTTTCAATGCAATTACTTCGATGTATTAACCTTTTTTGTTAAACGTCTGAAATTCACTGCATCGATCGTGTTTTTTCTAAACATTCATGTCCAGATTTCCAATTGCAAGAAATAAAGAGGATGCGAGATCGTCTATCCTTGATTTTGTTCATTTTACCATTGCAGTTGCTAGGAAATTTATGTGCGAAATTCAGAATCGATGTCTATTAAAACTTAGTTTCACATTTTGCTTTGTACATTATGTGGCATTTTAAACCCGCTTGTTTCTCTAAGGAAATTTCAAACTTTTCTATCTAATATCAGTACCTAGGGTATATGAAATTAACAATCTTCCAGTTTAAAAAGTTTTAATAAAAACAAATATCTATACAAAAAATAGGCAATTTTCAAATTAACTTTTAAATGACTTGGTATCACGACGAAAAATGTTAACAATATATTTTAAAAAGTGCAAATACTTTTCAATTAACTTATATAAATACTATTGCAGAAGATTGAACATTAAACTTGTAGGCCAAAACCAAAATGGGGACTGAAGGTTGGGAAGATTCATACACTTGTGTGTTTTGTACTCATGGATTGTAATTTCGTCTACTTTTAAAACAAATTATTTTTACAAAAGAAGACAACTAAACTAAGTGAATACAGTGGGAGAGACAGTTAGACGGAATGAATGGTGGGGAGCCGAAAGCATCACAACTCACCCAATACTCAGTAAGACTGATTGGGTGGTCAAATGAAGTATAATTTTATCTACAACAATGGATTACTGAGTAAAAATTGACGAGTAATAACAGGTCTTACTCTTGCCAATTTGATGAAATAATTGAATTATTGAATCATATCCAAAATCACGTCAAAATTCATCATAATATATTATTTTTACGCAAGTGCGAGGCTTCTATAGCGATGAAATCTTGAGCTTTGTTTGTTTCGTATACAAGATGAATGAATACTACAACTAGTGCGAGTGGTTTTCATTAAACCGAAATGCTTAGCAGTACTCCTCCTTTCCTCTGGGACCTCCTCGTACCACATCAAACTATTTAGTTTCAAATTACCAGAATAATAAAAGTAACATTCAAAAATTTGGAATAAATAAGTTGCCTACTAAGGACAGAAAATGGTGGTTAAAAATCTGGAAGATCCAGAAATTTACAATCATTTCGTCGATGACCAGCAACAATTTGTGTCTAGAGTGGTGACATCACAGCTGTGCAAAAACTAGGTAGCTGGAAATCAACCGCAGCTGTTCAAAATTATATCGATGATAACTTAAATAACAAGTTAGAAATAGGAGGCGAAATTATGGAAATAATTAACGAGAATAACTGTAGTGTTAAAATATTACAAATACAACTACTTCAGTGGACCCCCGGTAATCCGAAAAACATTTTGCAAGCAGTGTCGGAGTATCGAATTTTTCGGATTATAGAGTACTGCATAAGACCTTCCATGGTCTAGAATTTTTTACAAAAGGGTACCTTGTAACCCTTGAAAGTAAAAATCCGATGATAGGATTTTATATGCTATACATATATATGTAAATCATACTTCATTATCTATATCTATTTCAGCAAATTAAACAACATAGTGGAGAGTTAGTTATGCTATAGAACAAAAAATATGCAATAACTTAACATTAGGAAATAATTGTGTACAAACAAATGTACTAAAATAATCAAATATTGAAGTAATCAATTTAAGAAACATTAAACTATTTATTAATTTTTTTTATTAACACTGTTGAAACGTGAGATTAAAGTTTTCTTCCTCAGTCTTTTTAAAACTGGAAGTTCATTGTTGGAAGCACCATTCTCTCCAGCAAATTACAAACTCAGCTCGAAGGCGTTGATTGTTCCTTGTGGTGTCATCTTGCGTAGTAGTTGCCAATATTTTGTGACAAATATCTTCCTCTCTATCCGTTCCACAGATACAGCTTTCCAAAACTTCCGGACTTATCTGATATGTGATTTGTTGGTAGGAATGGCGACTATATCTGGCTATAACTTTTTCTTTTAGTCATCCTCAACAAATTGGCTATTTACTGATTTATGAGTTGAATCAGTGTAGTGTAGTTTGGTGGAAGAAAAATCGCAGTAATGCATTTATCCTCAGTTGTCAGTTCTTTTTCAGATGAAATCGGGAGAATTATCAAGAAAAAATCACGCTTGTTGAGGAAAGTTATTATCTTTCAACCGTCTTCCAACTTCTGGTACGAAGCATTCATCAAACTAATTTTTGTAAATGAAATCATTGTCATCCACGCACTTATTTGTCCGTGATAGTGTAAAGGTAAATCAATGTTTTGAATGCAAGTGTATGTATTCACAGCGTTAACACATGGCAGTATTTTTACACGTTCTTTACTTACTTTTCGTTCAGGTACGGATTTTTCGTTATAGGAAAAGTGTTTTCATATATCCGACGCCAAAAAGACCTAACTAATTGGTCTGCATCATATTTCTATGATGGGTTAAGATTTAAATCATTTACCTTTCGCAAACATTTTAATTTGAATGACTCTATGCAGGTGGCGTCATTAAAAAGTTTGTCACTTGTAATAGTCAATAAACGTATGCTATGACGACTTTTGAAACGTTGTAGCCATCCCTTGCTAGCCTCTAAATCATCTTTTTTAGTATTTCCTTATAAAAATATCTAGTGTTCTCCAGAAGAGATCACATGTATAAAGCTTCTGGATGTTCAGCTTTCTTGAGTGTCAGTTTTTTGGTCCACTGTCAGTAGTTGACAAAAATCTTCTCGTGTTTCTTTTGGTTTCACCATGTTTATAATAAGAAAGAAAATCACCACTTCCGTGATGTTTACCTCTATAACTTTAATATTATATTTTACAAAATGTGGTAGATACCCCTATACTAAATTTTTTCTATGTCACAAAATTCTACACTACCATCTGAAGGCCAGGAGTGACCATACCCATACCCATAGCAAAAATTAATTTTTCAACTAATTTCTCAACAAAAAGGTACTTTTTGTTTAACTCGATAAAATTTATTGTAGGCGATATGTACATTTTTAGATCATTGTTTATGCCAAGTAAATCGTTCGCCATAAAGAGACATTCTGAAGAAAATTACCATAAATTGTAATTATTTATTGAAAATACTTCAGGAGATATTAAAACACAATCAAACACAATCTAATTGAACTGCATATTGTCGAACATCGTATTATTTATATAAGGAAACAATTGAAGTGTAGAAAAATCTAGTTCATTAGCCATCAACCTTTTTGTTAAAAAATCGATTGAAAAAGTCATTTCTGCTATCTTTTAGATTCTTCAGGTTGTCCCTGTAAAAGCTACGGATTGGACATGAACCTCCCTTGGCATTCGAATAGTGGTCCCAAATCACCCTGTATACAAGTTAACTTTTTTGTGATCAACCATGAAGACATCCACAATAAAACATCGAAAAATTGTTGAGATATTATTGCGTTGAGCCGAAGTAATGACAAAATCATTGTGATACGTTTAGATATTAATGATTTTTCAATGGATGATATACACGTTTAAATATCAATAATATTGAATCAATTTTTGTGTTAAAACATGAGATACACTATGAAATATAAATACAAGGAAATTGAATTTAAACGGAGTCTATTTCTATACATTTCAGTTCTCTTCTACAACGAAAATATCTCCATCAATCGAAGTAATCATGCAGAATGCTTTCGCATTGAAATTGGCATCGCAAACAACATTAAGGTCCCTTTGTAAACCTCGGATTAAAGTAGGTGATCATCTATGTGTTCATTGTTACTGAATTCGGAGCTCTATTAAGCAGTATGTTACACCCTAGATAATAAGGTTTTGATTGTGGGGTTTGTCATGCAAAAGGGTTGCTTTACTATATAGTTGACTGCCTCGGGCTGTATCTATGTATTTCTCTACTTATTACGCGTGATTTTGATTAGTGAGTATGTCGAGTATACAATGTTCTATGTGCATTTGGATTATTGCATTGACGATTACAGTTGGCGGAAATATTTTATCGTCGAGACTACTGTTTTGAATTGTATACACTATTCTTGAAGGATTCAATTATTACACTTTTTTATCAACATTTTATATGATTATAGCTTTTCAAATGTAACTCAATTAAAATATCCGTTTAAAATTATATAAATGCGAATATCTTATCTAGATTTTCCTTTTTTTTTGATATAGTAAATGATATTCTGCATAGGTTAGCTTCTCTTTAATCAATCATTCATTTGAAAATTCTACAAACCCAATTATTTATTATGTGTATCTGGATTATAAGTGTCGAAAAAATGACTGCTTGTAAATGTGAAATGATGTACCTGAACGGAACCCCTTAGCAAAATCAATGAAATAAATCTACATCAGCCCTACGCGACCAGTTTTGATCTATGGAGATGAAATATATCTGTTATTTGCAAATTACCCATTGGTTGTTATTTCCTTCTGTCAAAGGTCTAATATTATTGTTAATTTAAACGATTTTTTCATAAGGTGGGAGGGACGGATTTATACACACTGTTTACACACTTACTTAATTTATTCATACTCTCATACTAAGTGCACTAAACTAGCCACTATTTTCTAAAAAATGCGCTAAGACTTATTACTAAACACTTATCTTATTCTTAACATATTAATTTGCTTAAACACACCGTTCATATATATATATATATATATATATATATATATATATATATATATATATATATATATATATATATATATCCACGTGTTAGGGGTGACATTAGATTATTTACAGACTTCCTCGTCGATAAACAAGCGATAATTCATAAAATAAGAATTTCCTGAAATTTGAAAGTAAAAAAACATATAAAAAGGCCTTCCTAAAAATTGATCCTATTAAAACGATATAAACAAATAATCGCTGTAAATAAGTCATAGACAAACAATATAAAAGGTTTCCGTTTATTTTCACCCAGTTTTTACTCAGCGTATTCACCAAATTTTCGATTACATTAGAATAATTAAACAGAACTGATTGCACTGTCCATGTTGTGAACGACTTCGTAACAATACTATTACACGATAAAAACCTATTTTTTTCTATATGCCCATATTACCTCATAATTTGCTAATATTTTGGTGTATCCAATATTAGAGGTGTTCTTTATTGGTAAAATAGAATGATCTAGTTGTAAAAATATCTTATTTAGAAAATAATACTCCATCTTTACATCAATTGATTATATTCGCTCATTTTATTAATTACTGTTGGGGGAACCCAGTTGTTCATAATTGCCTGTATACTGTCTTTACAGTCGCCTTGGTCACTTTCATACTAGAAGGCTATCCAGAATTGGAGAATACTTCGGATGTAGTTGGCGTTGAATCAAAACTCTTCCGCTCAAATCGTCGAATTTTTCTAGGTGACATGAAAGTGGGGAAACAGAAACAGAAAAAAATTGTTATACGAAACCTTGAAACAAGAAACAAGTGTAGATATTTATAAGAAAAATAGATGCCCACATTTTAGAATGCTTTTATTCATTTATTACAAAAGATATCATTTTTATTGGTCCACTTCCACGCCAGAGTATAGTGACACTAATTATTGTGTTGTTCACCAAGTTAGGTTGCAGTTAGTATGGCTACAAACTGAAACTATATAACAGAAGCGGAACTTCTTGGAAGAACGATGTATCTTTTATGTTTTTGGTGCTTGTATATCGCTGCTCCATCCAGCTTACCTTTTTCGGGTCCATCCATATAATAGATTTCACCATCTGATGCCAAGCTGATCTTATTTTGGTCCCATTCTACTTGCAAAAAAGATCGACATCGAGATTTTTGTCAAATTAGTACATTTGTTAAATGCCACCTTGTCATATTTATATCGTGTATCTGAAAGTGCCCTTTGGCAGCCCTTACGCTGATGCTAATCTATAAGTCCTACACCCAAGAGTGTTCCTGGACAGTCGTCGGATGGTCAGGTTAATTTGAATGCAAAGAATTTGGAATATGTTTTTTTATAAATGACAATATATTTCCAGAATGAGTCACATATTTTCTACGAGGCTTCTAAAATTGATAATCTAAGTAGACGATAATGTTCTTCCATTTGATTCTAGTTTTGAAATTGGTCGTTAACTGGACCTATTCGGATTCTGGAATAAAGACAAATAAATGTGTGGAATGATAAGATTATTATCGAACCAAAAATATTCACAAGGGTCGGTAAAGGTTCTCAACACACTAATGATTACTATAAATAGAAATAAACCGTAATCATTGGAGGTTTTTAGCTAAAATGGATGGAATGGAATATGTTTTCAAAATATTTCCCATCTTATATTGTAGAAGTATTTTACAAAAAAAAAAATGTTCACTCAGCAATAATATCTCGATCTGAGTGTATTGCGTCAAATTTCGTCTAAAAATAGTAATCAAAATTTGTACTATTGTTAACGTCAAACTTATGGTAATTACAGCTTTTAGAGTTGTACAAATAACATGAATGAAAACATCCATTTTCACTTGGAAAAGTAGTCATTTATCGGAAATAGAAATTTTGATTGATTTAAGGCAAATACGAGCACTTCATGGAATCCATTAACCTATTTTTTTATCCATGCATAACTAAAGAATAATTTTAATGTGTAGGTAGAAAGTTTATTAGAATTATTTGGTAGCTAGGTACACTTTCCACTATTCTAACAATTGTTATTTTGACGTTACTTTGAAATTGTGAGAAAGAAAAGTATTATAAAGTGTGAAATTTAGCCAAAATAATTTTGAAATTTTGAATTTTTTATTATTTAACTAAAAATAGAAAATTATTACTTAGAGAATATAATTTGTTTCGAAAAATATTTTTCACGTTGAGTAAAATGTAAAAAGAACTAAGAGAACATTTTTCTGAAATTCTAAAGTGTATTATTGTTAATGGAAGCTTGATGAGGTAGTAAAACCTGGAGAAGGGAGAAAGGCAAGTCTAGCTGCTCCAAAGCTAAATAGAATTTCTCTAAGTACCTTTAATTTAGAAATTACACGTTAAATGATAGAAACACTTGTAATTTTTTTTTTCCTATTGAATTTCTATGTAAAATGTTTCAGTAATTCAAAACAAAAAACTGAAGATTTCAATACATTGAAGTTAGATTGTTTGTGTAAAAGTAACGACCAGCAGAAGTGCTCTTTTAGCATCAAAACCTACAATTGATGCAACGTTTGATCATCTGAAAAGATTATAAATCCTCTAGTTAAGTTACGGTTGGGAAATGTAAACATCGAAAATGTGAATATCGAAAATCTTTTTTGATATATGCTAATTCCAATAACAACGAATTGTTCACCAACACCAGATTATATACTTATACTTTAGATACTTTATCGTAGCATGTCTTGCGATGCGAAAATACAAGGTAAAGTAAGTTTCCGTTTAAAGTAAACGTAAATCATAGGCGCATACGCTAGCCAGACAGTCCTCTTGTTACCTGTAAGAGTCGGTCAATAATATAGTCCTTGATAAAATAAAGTATTGTGTAAAACAGTGCAAAACATGCGATGTGTCATTCAAAACAAGAGGCGTGGAATGTTTACTTCAGGTGTTGTTCTCCTCCACGACAATGCTTGTTCAAATACGTCTCAGCGCACATCTGCTGTTTTGACATCATTTATTTTGAGTGTTGTCTGACTATTCAGTGTGATTTGCACCCGATGATTTTCACGTTTTCCTACACCTCAACCTGATTTTCACTGAACGTTTTTGCAATGACGAATAGCTAAAATTTCCGTTACACGTTGAGTCAATGCTATTCTTATTAGTTTGTTCTATAAAAACTTTCGTCATTTTTATAAGAAAACTTCTATTATTCTATCTATCAGTGGAACAAATGGAGTAGAAATTACTCAGCACAAACAAAAATGTCTGAATCGAAATAAAGCTGTTATTAAACCGGAGCTGCATTTGGATTCTATTGAGTTTTAAAGTATAACTAAATCATACAAGATAATTGCAGGATGATATTTTACCTTTTTGAACTTCAGGTATATAAATAATTCGCTTCGCATGCAATTTATAAACCACTTGCACTATTACAGACATAAAATATCTTAAATATTGTACGATACTGAAACAAAACAGGTATTATGAAATAATGCCTTGAAACACTATAGTGTCATCTAGTATACTATAATCTGGTGAGGCATATTGCAATAAAACTATAATTTTGTAGCTAATAGAAAATAAAATTAGTCACGAAATACAGTTTTGTTTAGCGATGCTTCTATAGGAAATGACTGAGATATAAAATAACGAAAGTAAACGCTAGACATTGTTGGAGTACTCGATAATGAAAACTCGTTAAGTAGATGAATTTCAAGGTGTTATTCGAGTTAAATAGATGCTGAATGAACAATCAAGCTTTACTAGTTCTGTAAACGGTCCGCTATTGAATTTGGTTCCATCAATTTCATTGGAAAAAAATATAACGTTGATCAAATCAACATTTCCTTTGTTTTGATTCAAATTAATATCTGAATCTATTGTGTATATTTCATGTTTTCGCACTATGTCAAAATAATTATGATATTTAATTTTTTGTATCATAAAGTGAACGTCAATTTTTTGATTGTAAATTAAACTAAAGAGGAACAAAAACTAATTATTATGCTACTAATACACCAAAGTCACAATTCCTTTTTCTGACGTTCCTTTCGATAACCAAATTATCGTCTTCAGAGGAGGTGTTCGAGGAGCGCACAGGCACATTTAGACGTGCATTTAGCGCATAATACCTATGTCGAATCCGAAAAATCGTTTGACGAGCGCACAAGAAAATTTGATCTGCCGAAGTGGGTCCTAGAGATGGGCAAATATACGAATTTTGAATAATTATTATCATTAAAACAAATCGAAAAACCATTAGCAACATCTAAGATTTTCCAAAATGAGCAAATGTTCAATAAAATATTGAACAAAAATTTATAGAAGATATCGTCTTTGTCGCTCAATGCACGCATTCTCTAATTTCATAATTTATTACTATACATTTTTCAACTGATTTGAACTATTTATAATTATTTCATTATTATAACTGCTCGACAGTACCTTATCCTGTTCATCCATTTTCTAAATGAACTACGTGCTCTTCAAACCAGTCATTAACAGATCTTTTATTTTGCCCAACATACTTATAGTCACACATCATATCCGCTGATTTCATAAATATCACTCTTATTATTATTATTATCCTTGGCATATTTTGTTACTTTAGATAGGTAAAGTTTAAGCTTAACCTCAGTCTCTGAAGAAGATAACTTAGCACCGTGGGAACTACTCCCACATTTTCCAGAAATTTTCGGAATCTTTGAAACTGTTGTTAATTTGGTCCAAGTGCTCTCTCATTGAAGTGTCCATGTTTCAGCACCTGAATTATGGAAGGACACGGGAGTGTTAGTAAATGAGAGTTTTCTGCATTAATCCGACTTAGTTTCTTACAAATTCTATTCCAATTCTGGTTATTAAATCCCACTGGTACGCCCATCCGGATCCCAACGGCGGCATCGTAGACGGTAGGGTATTGGTTATAAAAGTGAACAATTCTCTCTACAATGCCACGTACAATTTTTTCTGGTCAGTCTTTTTAGCATGAGTAGAGATCAGAACCTTTTCAGTTAGTCATATTAGAATTTTCTATAGAAAATAATGCCATACCAAATCCACCATACTTGGGCTAAAATAAAAAAGAATCTACCAATAACTTTTATTTTAGATCCTCGAGCTGACGCATCAAACTAACATAATGAGCATGACACCAATTCTGAATTTACAGAGAGCGATATAGAATTTACTCATAATGCTTGCAACAGTTTTGTATATTCCTTATCCTTATTATGATGGGAAGGATAAGATTATCATTTATTATGGTTTGTGATTGAGAGTAATATGTGTTATGATTTATTTCAGTTTTATTATTTTTTGGAAAATAAATTACATCTTCCCTACGGTCTTGATTATAAAACTTGATAAATTTATCTAAAAATAAAACGCTTAGGTGTTCTAGACACAAGTATAAATGCAAACGGCGAAGCCTACCGCCATCTATTGAAATTCTCTTAAATCTTATTTGAACATAGGAAAATTGAAACCTTTTCATCCTTATAACTCTTAATAACTGTTATTGTACTAAAACTCACCAACTCATGTTTTTAGAAACTGTCTGACATTGGTCATTAGGGACAATCTTCTACAAAAACAACAATATTTTGATAGCAAACTTTATTTTCATAATATTTTTTGACATACTTTCCAAAATATAATAATCAATTCACAAAAATTAAGGAAAATCCTGAAATACTTGAAGTTTGAACTATAAATTAGGCTTTCTTCAATACACAAAGGTGATTCATACCTGGTGACAGAATTTGAAAAGAATTTAAAAAACCAAATGTTATTCTTGATTTTAGTATTCAAAACTATGGATTAAACTGGATTCAACAACTGGAGTCAAATTGAGCGTTGCAAAATGGAACGAATAAAAATTATATGACGTATTCATAGGTGAATAAATTATTCGCGAATAATAATCGCAGAATTTGTTTGAAACTGTCTATCCCATGACCGTAAACAAGATTCAAAGGATTTTTCACGTTTTACATGAAAAGCTTTGTTTATGCAGTTAAAATTAAAAATTAGATATTAAACTAACGAATTATTAGCTGAAAGACACTAAAATGGTACTTGTAGTTCATGCAAAAAAATTACAGTTAAATTTAAATTAAAATTGTACTAGGAGCTCGTCAGCTTTTAACTTCTTGGTTTCATTCCTTCCTCTTTCATTTTGAGAGGTTATGAAAACAGGATACGTCAGGTTAGTTATTCTTAATTTAATGCATAAACCAAACAATTACTACCAAGAAAGTTTAGTTCAATGTTAATTCTAATTGAGAATAGACTTTATAATTAGCCTCCACTGTATTGGATATCTGTAAAAAATCAGTAACAACAGATAAATATGCACCTAATTCCATTCAGCAATATTCAATATTTATGTTGTTGATTTATATAGACTCCGGTAAACTAGAATGAAAAACATCTCTTTCACGAAATGAAACAACCTGAAAAGACAAGTATTTACACATGAAATTGAATGGATTTCTGGAATTAATGACCACTGTCTATCTTCTTACGAATGTTTCGTTTTTTATTTTGTTATAAACTCCGATCTCACTTAAAGACAAGAGTTGTTTGTAAAACACCCTCATCATCTTGACGACCGCCATTTGCCTGTCAGCCTACAAACTCTCATTACTCACTCCTCTAGACTCTTTGAAGCAGTAGCGTCGGTGTATCGTCGGCTAAAATAATGTAATCTATAAGAAATTTGTAATTGGATAACATTGAATGACTGTATCGTGATTTCAAGGGAACTTTTTTTATCATTTTTACTGAAATCAAAAGTTTTATATTTAGAATTCACTTAACTTGAAACAGAGATTAGTTCGTTCTGCATGCTGGGTGTATTTTCAAACTTGATTTAGTTAACTAGGAAAATGAATAATACAAGAATTTGAAAAAGAAATGTTGAATATATTCGGAATTATACAAACAAAAAAGATAGTTCAAGGGAAAATAGAGCTAGAAAATGGACATTTGTAAAATTTAATGGGGTAGATAGAAAAAGTAGAGCTAGTTGGATTTATAATCAAGAACGAACCTAAAACTGGACAAGGATTACGAAAAGAATACTTAAAGTATAGCTGAATTTGAAAGAAGGCACACAAATAATTATGGTCCAAATGAAGGAGGAAATAAACAACAACATTCTATCCACACAAAGATTCACATAAATACACTAGAGAAGTCAGCAACAGGAATGAGAAATCTCTCTATCTCTATGTTCTCATAAATAAGGATAACCAAAGAGACGTGGAAGACATCAGACTAATGTGAAGCTCAGAGATATACATTGACCATTATCTTTTAAGATGAAATTGAAGATTGCAAGTGGATATCGCGGCAACTGTTTTTGGTTTGTCATCTGAAAATGTTGTTATAAGTGGAATAGTCTGTATAAATCTCATGTATATTGACTTAGGATTTTTCATGTGTTTTTAAAACAAGGAAATTCATTTTTTAGCTTATAGTGAACTCAAATACAATTTCTTAGCTGAAAAGCACTATCTATACCTATATTATCTAAAAATTCATCTATTGCTTTGTACCATGAGAAGGTGGAACTACTATATCAATTTAATAGTAGAGCTAAGTATTCAGGTCAGTCTAGTTCGGCTATTTAAGTTTTAAATAACTTATATTTAAGTATCTTTTATGGTGCATGCTATTGTCTACAAATGAAGACTTATAACTGACTTTGCGGATCTACTTACTAACATTGGTTGAAATTTAGAAATATGTCAGAAATTTACTTTATCGCGTTATTTATAATATCTATTGTTTGGGTCCAATCTCGTTTTTTTCTTTTTTGTAGGAAGTTGTATCTGCATATAAATTATTCTTCATTCTTCTTTATCTCAATCTTTATCGGTTAGGTTAGGTTAGACGTGCAGATTTTATTGCACACTACGTAAATCCAGAGCACTACAGCTGGGAGCGTATGAAATAGAAGACAAACATCTCTGGAAGCTACACCCACATTCTGAAATTTCTAAAAGAAGTGGGATCAACAGATCAGTTGTAAACACTGGGTTCCACAGCAGCAAGAAAGGGGGACACCATAGACACTTTGGGTCGCAATGTGTATGATACCCCAAGATTTACATACATACATAGAAAGTATCGGTTCTTTAAAATTTTGACTACCTCATTGATGATATGTTCTGTTGAAATTAACACAATCCAAATCGACACAATCTTGTTATTTTTAATGCTAGCAGCGACATTAACTTTACTGCTTAAAGAATATGTTTTCATTTCGATATGAATATTGTAATTTTCGTGTTTTAGATAACGAAGGTATATTATAGATATTTCTCACGTTCTTATAGTTTTGTTTGCAATTTTACACAATATATTTCTATTTTTTCTACCCTTTATTACCTAAGTCTCCGTGTGTATTTCTCCATTTCGTTCCCTCTTGATGCTAGTCCCAACGATAACTCAATTTTCTCTGCCGTACTTGATCTCGAACAATCGAATTTACGCGGTAATTCGTATAATTTCTGAGAGTAGAATATCATTTCCCATGGATATTTACATAAAGTAAAGGTTACACTCTACACATTACTAAAGCTGGCCACACGACACAATAAATATCCGTAGTTTGTATGCTAAGTACAGCATAAAACATAATTGTTGAGGTGAAATGTTTTCCGGAATGTTTCACTAGAAATTAGAATTAATCTTGAAATCTTTACTAGAATTTGAGTAATGATATTTAAATAATAAGAATAATTTTATTTATAAAAAGAAGTTTAAACTGGATTAAGAAACGAATTTTGGAAATGGAAAATATCAGAGTTTTATGTATAGAACGTCTCAATTATCTCAGATAGGGCTTGTACGAATTTTATAAATTTTTGTGTACAAGGGTCTTGTAATGTGGCCGGTATTTTGGTGGTATTTACAATAATATCTGATCTTTCCTTTTTCCGTAAAAATATTGAACTTTGTTATTTTAAATGGATCGCCCTGTATATTTTTTGCTTTTTGAAATCCTTAAGAAATTTTTCCATTTCTGATCGTGTGTTTCCTATACCTAAATGCCATAATTTCGGAGTTATATCTACCATAAAATAATACAATGGCTATGACTGTTACAATAACAAATTTGACGTTTCAATAAATTATTATTGTTGTTTATTGAGAGACACAATCGATAGTTTATCTGAAAAAGAACGAATTGATATTTTGATGATATTCGGATATGGTGATAGGTGTAGAAGTCAACAAGATGTAATATCTTTAATAATTTATATCCTAACCGAAATCCCTTAACAAGATCTACTGTCAGTAAATTGGTGAAAAACTGGTTCATTAAAAAATTTATCCAAATCAGGGTGCAGAACAACTCCATCAACTCAAAACAAATCTTTAGATGTTTGTGTCCTGTTAGAAAAAGATACACATTTAAGAACTGTACTAGGACAAGGGAACATCTGTAATGAAAATTTTACGCGATAATAAATTCCATCTATGCAATGTGCCGTTGTCAGATGAAGATTTTGATAGACGTGAAGGTTTGCAGACTTAATGATGGAAAAATGTTACAATCAATATGATCCAAATTTTCAAGTGATGTTATGTCCTGCGATGAGGCCACTTTTTGTATTAACGGAAACCTAAATCGGCATAATTGTACTCGTATATACTGGTCACGTAACAATCCTCGTTGGATGCGTGTTTGCCACACCCATCATCCTGAAAAACTGATTGTATGGGTTGGAATAATAGGAGACAAAATAATTGGTTCCTTTTTCATTAAGGATAACTCAAATGGTTCGGCGTATTTAGATTTATTGGAAAATAGTATTATACCTGAGTTGGCTCGGATATTTCCAGACTCAAGTAAATATTTTCAATTACATTTAAAGAAAACTTCATAAATAGAAATTTTCAGACAATAACAATATCCCAAACGGCAATATTGGGCTACAACAAGATGGTGCCCCACCTCACTGGTGGGTTCAAAGGCGTGGTTTTATCGAATGGCCCCCACGATCACCTGATATGAATCTTTAGACTATTTCCTGTGGGACCGTTTCCGAGATAATTGAGGCGTTTCATTCATAAAACTCACTCTGTTTTGATTACAAACAGAAATAATACAAATGAAAGAAAATTTGGATAAATGAGGAGATATTACAAAAGCTTGATGAGTATAATGAGTATAAATGAAAAAATACAGAGAGGAAAAACTACAATACCATACAATACATACAAAACAAGAGGAAAATAAATAAAAAAGCTGAAATATTTGGCTTCAATATGATCAGAAGATAAATAATTAGAGGTGAAATTATGACCAAAAATAACACCAAGGGAAAGACTGTTCAATAGAATCAAAAATACATTTCTAATGAAAAGAAAATACATTGAAACATGAAAGTAGTTGTAGATGAGATTTTGTTCAAAATGTTACAATACTACAGTGATTATTCTAGAAAATCATATGCAAAAGATTCTGGTTGACCCTAGACAATTGTTTTGTATAATATCGTGATCAATTTATTCCAAAATAGACTTCAATTGAATTTTCTAGATATTCTGCTAAACAAAACCAAAACCTAGGTGCTTGGAAATCTGTCCAAAAAGAAACCAAAAGACTGCGCTCATATACTTACTTACACCTCAAAGATATGAATAGAGAATGTATACATGATATCATTGAAACCTAATGTAATTGATAGCATATTCACCACTCTCTTTCCTCTTATTCTACTTTCTCAACCCTCTCACACACGATTGATATAGTTATATACAAGTATTGGACATGCAAAGAGGTTGAAATCACACATAAATTGTAATGAAATGAGAGGAGCTAACAAGATGAATGTTTAAGACTTAGCTTAGCTAATAAACAAAAATTGAACATAAACAAAATGAAACTATTTATTCATTCAGCTGTATGTGAAGCTAGAGGTTCAAAGAAAATTCAAATTATTTATTCCTAAAAAAACACTTATAGTATATGTTTAAGTTAAGCTTAATACAAATTCTTTGATAAAATGCTTTTTCAACTTGTATAATAGTAGAACAAGCAAGATATAGTATTTCCCTGAGCGTTAAGTAATTAAAAATGACTTTTAGAAGTTAAAAGGCAAGGAAACATAAAAATGTACAATTTTTCTCTTAAACAACTGGGTTTGAATAGATTTAAAAGCCTATTATGCTAATAATTTAAACACTTCATATAAAAAGATTACTGTGGTAAGACATTTGCAATTCAGTGACACATATGTTAATTGACTGTTGAAACCTACTATTTTCCTTGTCCATCAGTAATCAATTAGAAATTGACGTTAATTACAAAGCTACATTAGAACCTAGAAAAGATAAAGACCAAGGGAAACGTTGAGTGACTTGAGCTATAGAGGTTTTTAATTACTAAGGATTTAGGTTAAACAGTTTTTATTGGTTTATATTTTTACTTGTAGAGGTTCGATTATGAGCTTTGTTTAGGACTTATGAAGATAGAAGAACTAGGTAAACGCAAATGAAACTTTTAAATCCTAAAATGTACGAGTTCATACGTACTTTATTTTACATTTAAAGGTACATTTTATTCTGCAAAAAAAGTCGATAATTTTTTTTGTTTCAAAACGTGATCCCCTGTGTTACTACTTTCAGTTTTCGTTTTGAATTCATTTTTACTCACAGCGTGCTCTCGGAACGAAGGCTTAAAGCTACTGATACGTACATACAAATAAGTTACTTTACTTAGACTTAGACTTTATTGTTTACATTTGGTGCACATAGACCAAAGCAATGGACAATAACAATGGTCTAATGGTCTACAAGGAACCTTTTTGTGTTTGCACATTAATTCGAAATCACTCATTGATAGTTACAAAGGTCGTCATCATTACAACTTTGAGTTACTGACGTGCGAAGCCCAAATTATTCGTTTAAGTTATAGAGGGTTCGTATTTTAGGTAACAAAAAAGGTTTTGGACTCCGAGGGGAAGGGAATACAATATTTTATTAATTTTTAGAGGTTATTACGTTATCCAGACATAAGTTATCAAGGTTCTACTGCATTTTATGCTGTAAATAATTCTAATATACTATTGATCTATCTTGTAATAATCAATTGCTCTATTTTTTATTGATCATAAACCATATATTCCAATTATAAATATTATTTTCAACATAAGTTATAGAATATCAGCTTCAACTTTGTCCTTGGCAATTTCGGCAATACTTACAATAGGTAGATATTTTGAAAAGGAAAATTAAGACTACGGGACGTCGTTCCAATCGAGCTAGAATATATAATTCATATTTAAAAACAATAACCCATTAAAAAAGCGTGACAGCCCGATATCAATCGATGCACTCGAATCCATTGATCACGATTTCTGTTATACACAGTCAAAGATACGAACAATGGCCGTTAAAAGTACCGCCCCTCGAGATACGCACGAAATTCGTATCATATAACCCCACTGTATGCAATACTTTAAACTTATATTCAAGGACTATATTAGTACAGTTGTTTATCAAACTAGTATCAGATACTGAAACTATCACTAGTATATTTGAATAAATAAAAGAATGAGAAGTATACGAGGAATTGCCAGTGCTGTGCAGATGCAGGTTTCATACGAAAAATAATAACAAATACGTTGACTTTGTGGATATAATGCTAAATGTTTTAAAGAAATTTAAGGGAACAGGATACACAGGAAAAATAGGTTCACCTAGGAAAGTAAAATTTTATTTTTGTATATAAGTGTCTTATCCTAATTTACCCCTGAAACCTTATCACATACATTTTACATTTCTTTTCCCCGAATACTTTTTCTTTTCCTTTTCGAAATAAACCTGGGAATAGCGCAGCCATCAATTCGCACATCGACCATGTCTTGTTCTGTTAGATATAAATCAAAGTTTGTTAGTATTTAGTTTAACTTTAAATTTTGTTATTTATACAACTTTACTTGCTGCCGGTTAGTATGTTTAACATTTTCCGAGGAATTTGGTTCCAGAGATTGAGAAAACGATCCTGAGTTATGCAAATGTTTCAACTGCACTACATACAACTTTTCCAAAGTTGTCTAATACTTCACGAACTGAAACATTCCGAACTACTGCTCAACAGAAATACGAGTACATTTAATAAAATCATAATAGCTTCGATCGCATTTCACTAAAAGCGAAATTAATGATGTTTCATCCAAGATAGTAGAAAATCTGTGAATTATTCCACAACTCTCAGGAACTAATGAACATGTCTTGTTTATATTTCCTTAAATTCATTTGTTAACTTAAATCATGGAAAATTATTAACAACTTTTTAGAATTAGTAGTGTTAGATTATAATTAGAATGTCTAATAGAAAAATATGAAAACCATGAACATTGTTTCTTTGGAGATTATTTGAGAAATTGTTTTCTGATTCTACAAATAATATGACAATGAAGCAGCAACATCGTTATTATTGAGACGATTATCATTTGAGTACATGTGTGGTCAAGGGCGTATATGGAAATTTCTCCGGGAAGCCAAATATTGTCAGAAAAACATTTAGACATGAACATATTTATTTCACAAAACACAACTTTTGAAATGTATAAATAATGAGAATAATAAGCATTTGAAACAATGTTCATTTTTCCAATCTGAATCAACTAGTACTAAAATTAAATTTAAAATTCATTTTACTCGAGATTCGAAGTAGGAATGTACGAGGATGGTCCAAGAAATACCTGGCCCAACAATGAAAACACAAAAATTTTTGGGAAGAATATATTTATTTTTAACGTAATCTCCTTTTAGCTCCATAAACTTTTCCCAAGGATGTTATAATGTTATGTGATGTGATAAGTTCGATACCCTTTTTATAATAAGAATCGTCAAGCTCCTCAAATAGCCATCAACTGCCGACATCACCTCTTCATTGTTGGAAAATTTTTGACCAGGAACAGAATATAATCCGAGTGGGTTAAATCTGGCATACGAGATAGTAATTCAAATTTCAATTCATTAATTTTGGTAATTGTAATAAAGGATGTGTGAGCTGGTGCATTATCTTGATGAACCAACAATTTCTTCTCAGCCAAACGTTGCAATAAGCTCGAATAATACTCACCATTGATAGTTTTCCCTTTCCAAGACAGCCAAAAAAATATCCCACCCGCATCCCAAAAAACCAAGACCTTGCCATTGTCTTTGCCTTCTTTGGAGTCGGTTCTCCCTTTTCAGTCCATTGTTTCGATTGTTTTTTTATTTCGGGTGTGAAGTAATGGATTCGCGTTTCATCCATGGTTATTAAACGGAGAGAAAATTTATTTTTGTGAAACATTGCGAAACACTCGATTGAAACATCTTCGCGATGCCTTTTTTTTGTTCCAATGTGAGCAAACGCGACACCCATCTTGCGTAAAGCTTTCTCATGTACAAATTTTTACTTAATATGCGATGAACCGCACCTACTATGTCTGTTAGCTCGCGAACTTTCAGTCTACCCTCATCCAGTACCGCTTGGTGGATTTTCTTCAACATTTCTGGAGTCGTCACCTTATTCGATCGGTCAACTGGGATGCTGTTCTTCTTCGCTACCCAATATTTTACTGTTGATAACTAAGAAGCAGACTCACCCAGAGTAGAATTTAGTTCAGCTTTTATATTGGTTGGGCTAATGCCTTTTAAAAGAAAGTATTGTATTACATAACGATGACCAACTTTTTCCACTTACAAATTTACTGAAAACGTTCACTATTGATGGCTGCAAACAAATGCTCAACAACGTGCCGTCTTCAAACTTGAAATTTATGCTGTGTAGATTCTGTACTTCCTACTACAGTGGTATTTTTCAAGCAACTATCGCCGTTTCTAACTCAGGCCACGTACTTCTCCTCGTAGTTACACATAGGTACTTGAATATAGGAACTTCACATATTTGGCAACATCAAACATCAAAGTTTTTAACTTGTACACTTGTTTTTCAGTCACATAGAAACCTTGTTCACAAAAAAATCAATACCCATTAAACCAGAAATTGAAGATTTTTTCAAAATTTGTTAACAAAGTCAACAATAAACTGTTCTTGATCTTGATACATAAACCATTGAGACGATTCTGAAATGTGGTTGTACGCAGCCTAAACCTTAACCTTTCGTAAGGTAGAAAATACCGTTCTACTGTACTGTAGTGTACAAGTGTAAGAAAAATTTTTATTATGAGATTATAATCGGGAACAAAGAAATTACAGAAGCGTCTAAAATGATATTTACAAACGATGATATCTATCGCAGTCTTTAACAGCGAAATAGCTCTGTCAAAAATCAATTTTATGTCATGCATCTATGGTATAAATATCTTTCAGTTTTAATATCACATTTTTTAATATAATTTGAGTGTAGTTTTTGCGAAGATTCATAAATTTCGCTTTCAAATCATGAGTTTTAGTAATGATATCAAGGAATCCAAATAAAGAATATAAATGCTGATACGAAAATATTCCTCAGTCTAATCTGTCTCAGTCAAATAATTGGCACGAAGTGTTTCACTGAATGCAAGATGGGGTCTTGATATCGAATTCTAATTTATTAGCAATGACCAAAGCTGAGGAAAACAAATTTGAGGATTGTTCTTTGGCTGTATTTCTGTGGTCCTTGAATAAATCTGTAACGTACTTTCTAACATCTTACTAATTTACATCTACTTCTTGCAGAATATTGGTAATTGGTAATTACTAGATTTGACAAAACTGCTAGTGCAGACAACAACTGAAGACTTAGCTGACGGGTGGTGCTATTTCAAGAAACGCGCAATTGAGAGAGAGCGTTGATGATATGCATAAAATTTTCGGGGAAAATTCCAATAGATTTATTTTTTTCAAACCATCTGGTTTCGCACAGCATTGGTATATTGGGTATCAAAACTCGACGTAATGGGCTATCTTTTTTTATTACACTGATTCAATTACTTATATCGGCTATTGCATTTAAATCATGTTTTGTGCAAAGCACAATGGAAAAATTGAAACTTAGGGCATATCTGACATATGCTGCAACAACAATTCCATTCCCAGCTCTAATAGAACACCCATCATAACCCCGTGCAACTGAACAACTGTAACCAATAATTGTAAGTGCTCTTTACTGCTCCTACTCTTAGTTTGGGTTAATTTCTGCATTTTTTTATGTGAACTCCCCCTATATACGCTGTTGTGTGTGGTTGACTTTGGAATTCGCTTAACTTTATAATCGTTCCATAAGGTTCGTTCTGCGAGATCGGAAAATCGAAGCAAATTACGAGAATCATATGCAAACACGAGATCAAAGATAACACTCATGCTCGTATACCAAAGCGAATCGAACTAGTTTTGTTATTGTTATTTTATGCCTCTTTTATTTTGCTTTGGCTAGATCGCTCGATACTAATAAAAATCTTTACGGGTACGAAATCCGTCAATTAATCGCAAAACTGGGCGGATAAGAAATAACAGGATATAGTTTTTAAAATATTCACGTATTCGTATCGAATAGACTGTATTAAAGGTTAGATTTGAAATAGATATGCAGTTTATTTTTAACTCAAAACATTCTCATGCGATACCTAGCAATTATTTAGAACAATAATTCACTGCGATATTATATATTAATGCTTAACTTCGCCATATTCAAAATAAATCATTTCTAGTAAGTTTGAAATGAAAACTTTTCAAACAATTACATTTTTAATAAATCAAACAGAATAAGTGTATGAGATACGAGGATATTAAAAAAGATAATTACTTTATGAAAATGTCTTAAAAGCCAAATAGAAAATGATATTTCTTCTAATGTGAAGAAATCCATCGACAATATCTGAGATTATTGTAAGTCAATACACCCATATAATTAATTAATTAAGATTTCACTGGGCTTCAATGGATGTGATTCGACAATATCTGACAAAAGTGAACGCCAGTACATCCTAATATATAAGAATTGATGTGAGTCGACTTTACCAGCATATAGTTTCCCAGAAGCGAAGAAGCTACTGAAACCAGTAGGCTGCTGCGATAAATAACTTACCGGGGAGGGGTGAAATTGTACGCGCGTTCATAAATAGTATGACGGTCTGGTTCTATAGGGCTAAAATTGATATGTTAGCAAGTCGGACAAACTAGAATAAAAGTTATTTCGGATAACTATTTTCCTGTATTTAGTACAATAAAATCTTTCATTTAAACCTAAAATGGAATTACTGGTTATCGTATCATACGTCATCATTAAACTGACATGTTTTCCGGTTTGGAAAAGAAAAAGTTACCACTACCAGCGCTCAGAGATTCACAACTTAGAGTTGAAATTTCATTCAACAACTGGGGTTGAGTCTCCTAAAATTATTGGAAGATTTCATGAAATGATCTTTGCTTGAAAGCTTTCAATATTCAACTTGTACAGCAATTAAAATCGAAGTACCATCATATGCGCCGCCAACTTGGTGAATAGTCTGAACCTCAAATACATAAACAGAAAATTACTGTTTGGTGCCCTTTATAAGCAGCGAAATCATTGTAACTTATGATGGTGAGATATCAATATGTCAATGGTGAATAGTATTGGGACATGATTACCATTTTTTTTCATATCTATTTAACCTTGTTGAACCGTGGTTTTAACAGAACGGATCAACATGCCACACAGCGCGCTACATTTGATTGATCAACATTCAAAGAGTTGCATATGGCTGCATATGCTGCGAAAGTTTGTGAAAATTGGAGTTCCAGATAACGCCTTGTTCGCGCTAGCCATGGCGAACATATGACCGGAATCAAATTTGGAAATTAATGTCATAAAATCTTATATCCAATAAAGCTCGTTTTATGAATAACTATATGAATAATTATCATCAAATAACTCTCATCGAATTGAAAATTGAATAATTAAATGGTATGATAAAGCCATATTGCTCATTATTGCCATGTCATAATAAATACCTAATGATATTCCTCTTTCAAGTACTTTTTCCTTGCTTTAAAAACACGATAAGTGCGAAGCATTGGACTATCTCGAGTATATTTTGATTAACATATATCTAAATATTATTCAACAACCTCAGTGTAATTGAAATGACTGAATTTATTTATCGTATCACCGACCTCACTGTAAACATTAAATTTGCAGAATGGATTTGCTAGTATAATCGCAATTGAGAACGTATAAGAGTAACAATTTGTGGTGAAATTTGCATAAACACATTCTCCGCAAGATTTGGAAGTCAAAACATACTGGAAATCCACTACAACCCTCCTTACTTTCTCCTCGTCACCTACTAATTTGCATCTTACGGTGCGAAATCTCTGGTAGGTACATTTTCAAATACTTCCATCGTGTTTAGTGACAAACTTCGGATGATGTTAAGTATGATAATACGCACTTCGTACCAGATGGCATGCCACAGACGTCGCCGTCGGTTGAATATCTTTAATTTCCAATTTATTTCTATGCGCACGTATCTTGAACAATGGGAGTAGTAGGCGTGGAATAGGGTGTCGAAGAAACTAAAATGTCTTTTCAAAGTTTTGATAGGAAAAACGTTAGTAGTTTATTGCGTCTATATAGTATCGAATCTACTCGGTTTTATCGCAACATAGATAAGTAAAATTTATTTATTTTGTATTTTTACGTGACATTTGAATAAACTTTTGTCAGTTTCTGAATACAGTTGATATCGTTTTCACATATTTATGACTTCAAAACAAAATAGAAGCTCCAATTCTCTGATCTACTCACGATACAGACTACATATTATTATTAAAGATTATTATTTTCATTATAGATTACTATTTTGATTACAGATTATTATTGATTAATAATAGTTTGAATCAAAGAAATTCTTTGTTCTTCATTGAGATTACAATTATAATATTTTAAGACAAGTCTCACTCCAACATCATAATTAACCTATCTACTACTGGTCTATAGAATTTTATATGTAATATACAATACATGTATTTATATATCAAAACAAAGCAAATTGAAACGAAACAGACACATCGGTATACTGAATTGTCTGCTCAAATTTGACAAGGCCTTTGCATGATGTCACGCTGGAATATTGGTCATTAAGATTATGTTAAAGTTGTTCATATTTACCCGGGTTTTGTGACATTTTTTTGTGCTTAACAGCAAGTATTTAAAACTATTGTAGAGTTAACTAACTATTATTTTCTTTTAAAAGATTGTACCTTCTATTATATTAAGATCATAATGCTGGGTTGTGCCGAGGCTATGTGCAAATACACTAATCGAAAACAAAGAAACAGTTGCAAAAAACTTTGGATTTCTAATAGATGAAGACGAGAGGATGAAATTAATTTAAAATATGGTGAATAAATGTTGTAAATTACAGAATAATACACGTATTTTTAAGGTTGGATCATAAATTACTATTATTACTCATTAATTTTAGCCATTTGTAGAATTTGTAGAATTATAAACAAAAACAGTTTTAGTCCGGTTGGAAATTCATCTACTTATTACCACTTATTTACGTGTTTATTTATTTTAGCGCGTGTATATTTCATTCACTTCCAAGTGTATAGTTCCATATAATTCAAAGTATCTAATAATAAAATATTGTTTATTCAGCTAAATATATAATATATCAGGATCAATATTATTGGCTGGAGTTCTGAAAAGTGTTTACACATTTTTTTATGGTTTTGAACCCAGTGGAAAAATATGTAGCTCCTGGTACCACAATTTATGTGTTTCACAGTGTAGAATTCGTCAATTCTGAGATGGGGGTTCACACCCAAAATATTGTCACGTACAGGGATCCATGAAAAAAAATTTGCGGATCACCAGAACCCTTTAAACAGTTGTTTTATTTTCTGTCTTTTTCTTCTCAATTATAACAATAGATAAAAAGAATATTTTATTTTCATAATAACATATAAGTAAAATGATTCATTAATTTGTAAAACTTTGTAAGGTTATCATATAAATATTGAACGATTATTAATGAATTTAAAAAAAAATTTATCCCTTTCCTCGAGGGTCGCTAAAAATCCTATTAGGTAGCCAATCGATGGGTTCCCATAATTGGAACTCTAACTATATCATTGAATTGAATAATTTCATAATTTTGCTATTTTACCGTCTCTTATTTCATTGAACAGGTAAGAAATTATACGAGGTCTGGCTATTAAATAACGAAAAAGGGTTTTATTATAAAAATTATTCTACATTGGAATGCTCCCCTTCAAGATACTCTCCTCCCCTCGCCACACACCTTTCCATACGTTTTTTCCATTGATCGAAACAGTACTGGAAGTCTTCTTTGTAGAGTGCCTTTAGGAGCTCTGCTGTTGTTCTCTTTACCACTTCCATCGACTCAAATCGGGTATCTTTCAAAGCAGACTTTTTTCAACCTTTCCAACCTTTCATATGAGCAGACCCGTTGACAGAAGAGCTTTTGGTCAGGAGTCAGATTTTTTGGCACCAGCTTCGCACAGACTTTTGTCATGTATAATACCTTTTTTTTATAACCCTTTTTCCATCGGCTTTTACAACCTCGGCAATCATCCGGATGTTAATTCCACGATCTGCACGCACCATTTGGTTGATTTTGGTCTTTGTTTTCGGAGTTGAAAACGCGCACGAGATACATAATTGTTCTCATAGGCCTCTTGCAACAGTTTAAAGTACTCAGTTGGAGTTTTTTTCAATTTAACAAGAAATTGGAGATTGATGAGTTTTTCCTGTTTTTCGTCACATATGGTTTTCGGTACGAGAAAAAACCACGTTTGTTTCAAATCGCTACTGCACAAATATTATAATAGTGATGATAACGTGTGGGACGTGCATAGACAAGATATCAAGATACCCAACGCATTAGTCGTTTTTTAGCCCATCCATCTAGGCGCGTAGTCTTGTTATTTATTAGCCAGAAATATATAACCATTTATGTTATTTATTTATGATCCTGTCTGTATCAAATATAACTTTTGGAACCAAAATAAAACTTTATAAAAGGTTTACATCATACATTTTGTTTCTAAATTGATAGTGCGAATTGGCATGTTTATCGTGCAACAATTCTGAAATATGTAAAAATGTGTTTTAAGAATCAATATTAATATCAAACCAGTTTGTGGAATGCTCAGAATTGAATATTACTATCAAAATACACTTTATTTACAACGTAGAAGACACTTTCCAGTAAAAATTTCTCGCGAAATGCTTAAAAGTTGTTGTATAATTGTGCATTTTTTCGCATTGTACGGTATTGAGCTTTTAATCAAATCTGACCATGGAAGTAGGTAGGTAAAGATCGTGTTTCGCGTTACCAAAATAGGAGAAGCGTGCTTAAGGACTAGGCAAACGAAATAAATGAAGATTCACTCAAATTGAGTAACACAACATGTACCCCAGAAGGAAATGGCATATCTGAGAAGCGACTGAAAAAGGGCATACTAAAATCTTGTTAATGAGTTTAGTTTCATAGAAATTGAGGCAGAACTAAATTTTCTAAATGAAGCGGCAATATGCAACTTTGTCTACAACTTGCCCTGAGAAAACCGATTCAATGACACAAATGGTGGTGCTTTTTTTACAAAATATTGCAACGTATGACAAAACTTTAGTTTTAGAAACGTTGAGACACAGATTTTACCGTTGTTGTTGATAAACAAAAGGAACAAGATAGGGCCTAGTACCGAGCCTTGAAGCAATTAACTAAAATTATCACAAAACTTCTTTAAGCTTATTTTTCAAAACTCAGTGTTAAAAAACCGATAGTGAAAGTTCGTCATTTAATATCATAGCCAACTTTTTCGATATTTATATGTACATCTGAAATTTTGTTGCAAATTTAAAAACAGAACGACTTGACATGTTAGTTGCATGCTCCCGAATTATTGTACAGGAAATCAGGCAATGGAAAATGGATTAAAAATATGTTACAAAAGTTTTAGAAATAAATGATTTTTTTCACTAAAAACAAAAATGTCGTTACTAAATAATCCAGTAATTGGAAGTTTCGAAAATTCGGTTTCCTCCAATTTCTAGAAAATATGGTATTTAGAGTTTTCTCAAACGAATAAAAAATTAAGATTAGTTCATTATCTACAAGTATAGTCATTATCTTTTGTGAAAATTCGATAGTTTTCGAGATAATAGTTTTGGAAAAATCGAATTCAAGTTTTTTATCCCGATTTTTTCCGACCGAAAAATTTGTCTATTTTTTTATTATGAATTGTTATATATTCTTTTTGGATGAAAGATCGTTGGAAAATGTTGACTCACTAGAGAGAGGTTGTTTCAATTTTTTCTCTTATCTTGATATAAATTCACTTCTTAAGTTTTGTTTTTTGGCAGTTGATCTTATTAATTGTTACAATTGTTACATTATATTTCAATACATGCTAAAATGTAGGAACATACTTTTGAAACTCTTTTTCGAAAATAACGTTCCTTAAGTAGAATATTCTCTTATATAATTTATTTAGCAAATAATATATGAATGTACTCGAGTTAAATACGTTTTATGAATATGTCACTTTACTGCTAACAGATGCATTATTACCGAGCAGGAATATTTTATCTAAACGCTTTACCAGGAAATGAATCTAAAATGTGTGAGTAGAGTGAACTAAGACTTTGAGAAATATCCCGCACGTTTTGCAGATTTTTCTCAGAAAGTAATAAGAACCAGTTGGGTTGTAACATTTCTATACAGGTCACGTCGTCGGTGTTATCAACTGTGATATTTATATAGCAAAAAAATTATTGAATAATTTCATATACACAATCATATATACACAAAATGTAAAACTAATATCTCTGAAACGCAGTTTGGCTTTCGTAGCGCACTAAGTACAAGAGAAGTAATTTTTAGCTTACAGGTTCTCATCCAGATAGCAGAGATATGAACAAATACGTATTCCTGTGCTATATCGATTTCTCCAAGGCTTTCGATAACGTCAAACACGAAAAATTCATCGAGGTTCTTAGAAACACTGGCATTTGCGCAAAAAATATCCGTATTATCGCTAATATGTACTGTCAAAATGCAAAATAAAAGTATGTAATTCGGTCAGTGGAGAAATTACTGTCAAGAGGAGAATGCGACAGGGTTGAATTCTATCACCTCCCCTATTCAACATTTACTCGAATTAATATTTAGAAAAGCATTGGCGGAACTATCAAATGGTATCAAAATCAACGCAAAAGCAATTAACAACATTAGATATGCGGACGAGTAGAAATTTTAGCTAATAATAATGGAGATAGAAAATATTATAAAACAATATATGCAGTAAATGAAGATATGGACTTGAATATAACAAAAACAGAAGTCAACATCCTCCAATCTAACAATAAAAAGTCAAGACATAGATGCGTTTAACAACATGAAGAAACTATATACCAGCAAAGATATTTCTTTACAACTAAAATTAAAACTAGATAGGTGATACATATTTTCTGTTTTGTTCTATATGGTAGACGCTGAGATCACAGCCGCGACTAGTTTAAAATACTGGAATCGAAATGCAGATATCTCATCATCAACATGGAAGTTATCATAGAGGAATATCTTCTCTACAGGAATAAAACGGAAACTGAAGTATTTTGGCCGCATAGTAAGACATGACAAATACCGTCTTTTACAGTTGATTGGTCAAGGGAAGGTGGATAGTGTGAGGGAACTAGAGATAAGACTGCATTCATGGTTGCACAAACTACGCTAGTGGTTTGAAGTCTGTTTAGAAATACAGTAAACAAGATGAGAATAGTCTTGTAAGTAGCCTACGGATAACGGATAAGACATTGAAAGAAGAAGTAATTATATCCATTGATCTAGGAAATAAACAATTTTTTTTTTACTTTTAACTAACGCATGACAAATTCCTAATTAAACGACGGGAGTTTTAGCCCTGCTATTCTTGAATTAATAGCTCGGAAAGTCTTCAGTAATATCCATTACAACATTAAGAATTGTCGAATTAATGTCGTTGGATTTAATAAATGGAATGAAAATTATCATTTGTTCTGTATTTTCATATGTATTTTACCCTGCACTGTCGACTAGGTATTTTAGGAAAACATGAAAAGTTACGAGATATTTTGACATATTCTAATTATACCAAACACACTGTTTGCACTACCAACACTCATAATTACACTGTCTGACGCGCGTTTCTCTAACCAAGTTATCGTCTTCAGAGACTCTCTTATCTCTTAGGTCGAAAATTTTACATTAATTCTTTAACAACTAAACTGCAGAGTGAGCTGTACGTAATAGGCTATTCCTATTCCTATATTTATATATATCAATACTTTCAAATGCATCCAACAATTTTTGGTTGGATATATTTTCAATAATTAAAATTACACAACAATTTTTTCACAATGTATTGCTGGATTTATGAATTAATCTGTTAAAAACTCTTCCTAATCCCTGCGTATAAACAGGATTGCAAATTTTCTTTGTTTTTTACCTAGATTTTGGGAAATGTGACTTCGATAGAGATTTCTTAAACCTATAAAGGTTAATTAATCTATTTACATTTCTTTTATCATACCGTTGAGTATAGCTACATACTCAAAAAAGTCCTCTCCTTATTATACCTTTAGATGTGAGGTAGAAAATGAATTGAATGATGTACAAGTAAATGAGACTAGCTATCTTTTGTTTGATGCAATCGAAAGAATCAGCCGGGATGTACCTGCACGTATGGATATTTTTCCTAAATACATTTACTTTTAATATTTTAATCAACTTACCAAGTTCGTCATCGCCAAGTTCACCAACAGCTTCAGAAATTCCAGCTTAATGCTCAAATTATTGTTCATAAAAAAAGTTTTTAACAAACTGAATGATTTTTAAAATAACTCAAAATATATTTAGTGATAACAATGGAACTTCACAAACAAATATTTCTATTTATAAAAAAAAGTTAACTGAAACATACTTTACGGGCATTTGCTGTAAAATCACCTTAATGGGATATTTCTTTTTTAGTTAAATTTCCAAACATTGGTTGAAACAGCTTTAAATGAAGCCATTTTTAAAATTTCTTGGTGATATTTCATATATATTTTTGTAAAGGAGAGGCTTCTGCAATCGAATGTTAAATAATGTAGGATATAAAGCCGCGTCCACACTATGCCGATCGACAAGGTCGATCGACAATGTCGAACGACATAGGCGACATTCGTCTCGTCCACACATAAACTGCTGTGTGGACGTATTTCATCAGTCGACTGTGAGTAGTTGAGTGCTGTGCCGTGTAAATCGTCCCTTTTGTTTTTGTACTCTTCATTTGTAGAGTCCCAGAGTTGAGGGCGATCTCTGTACATATTAATAAATAAAACAATGATAAAAACAATTAACTTTGATAAAACACAATTATAGAACTTTATTATCACGCTCAACAGGTCCAAACTTGGCAAGTATTTCCATTCGACTGAAAATAAAAATGCACTTCATTCGGGTTACATTCGACTCGACAAATGTAGTAGACAAACATAGTGGACATAGTGTGGACGCGGCTTAATAATTATCCCTACAGTTATGATTGGAACGTTTTAAAATATTGGTAGAAGCTTGTGTTGAACTGTTCCAGTATTCGCATTATCAAAACAATATATTATCAGAAACAGAAATCGTTAGTGATGCATGGATCTACAAAATATTCTCTTACTCTTGATATGAATATATGTGTGTTACATACAATAATTTTAGGAATATTATCATTAGTATAATATCCCAAATGGTCATTGGGGCATGGTATCTCGCGTATATGTTGACCCCTATCATCTCTAGCCCAATTTTCTTTGCAGTTTCTGTGGCCAGATTTAAAAATTCCAGCCAGAGATAATAGACCAACACAAATTGAATTCAATAGTATTTGTAGTTCTAACATGAAAAGGATTTGCAAAATAGTTTCGACTTGATATGAATATATTTGTATTATAAATTGTTTTATGAATATCATCATTAATATAATATTTCTAACATTTTAAAGTTCACGAGACCTTTATTTTGTACTTGACATCTATAAAATTATGTTAAAACACTTCTCGGTCTTTCCATTTCTTTCTCAGTTCCTGAATTTTTTTCGCTTTCTCCGTTATCATCTGGTTCTGACTAAATTTCCAAATCAAATACCAAATATGCTATTCCAAAATTTCAATTTGTCTTAAGTAGGTATGCATTGTGACGATCATACCAAATGCACTCCCGTACATTGAAAAATATATAACACAGGTATATTTTTCAACGAACAACTTCCTTAATTTTTTTGACATCGGCTTGATACAGGAAATTCCACGTTGCCTTCTTTCCAAATTACCTTTCATTTATCACCAGCACGTTTCAAGAACAACCAGCATATCTACTTTCCCCTTTATTTGATGACACCCCCTCCTATTCCTCACTCACACCAAACCAAGCGAGACGATTTCGACCGAAGTGTCAACCGAATTAATCGTCCTTCAGTAGTGAACTCATTTCGAACAAGACCCAAGTTGCATCTAGCGGAACTACACTACTTCTTGAGGTTAGGCACGCGGCTTCAGAAATGGGTTAGGAGAATGAGAAGCAGTTTTTGTACTGAATATAGTACTACAAAAATGTCGCGAACAAGGGAAAGATATATTTGCAGTATTTATCGATTACGAAAAGACTTTCGATCGAGTACAACACGACAAGTTAATGAATATATTAAGGGAAAAGGGAGTTGATAGTTCCGACATAAGAATTATCGAAAAATTATATTGGCGCCAAAGAGCGGGCACTCGAATCAACGAAAAATCGACATAAGAATGCAAAGTCTTAAGAGGAGTCAGACAAGGCTGCATACTCTCGCCACTTATGTGTGATTTGTATTCATATAAGATCTTTAAGCAAGCTAGACACAACTTATCATATGGTGTAAAATTAACTAAATACAATCAGATACGCAGACGATACAGTTGTTCTGTGTGACGACTTGAATGGACTGCAATGCTTTTTAAACGCCACTGACAGAGTGGGAAGAGAGATGTATCTAAATATTAACTATTCTATAACAGAATATATTATATTTAGTCGCTTGCCCTACTATGACACACAGCTACAGGTAAACGGAAGAACGATTTAAAGAGTGTCCTGTTTCAAATATCTTGGTTACTGAACAACTGGATCCACATAAGGAAATAAAATGTAGAATTGTTGTAGCTCGTACAACATTTTTTATAATGAGATCACTCTTCTCTAATGATAATTTGAAATTTCAACTACGGAAACGGATGATCAAATGTTACATATGATCAGTTCTCTTATATGGTGTCGAAGCATGAATTTTAAAAATATCTACCATCAATCTATTAGAGGCTATTGAAATGTGGTTATATAGACGCATGCTCAAGATACCGTGGACAGCTATGCAAACAAACGATGCAGTCCTTAACAGAGCAAATGCGGTTGTGAGTTGGTGATTAACATTAAATGTAGGAAAATAGCTTATTTGGGACACATAATGCGTGGTAGCCGGTTTAGTATCCTCCTAAAGTTGTAAGTCGTAGAGGAATTGGAAGGAAATAAGCCTCTTGGTTGTAGAATATTAGAGAATAGACTGGGATAAGAGAAGCAGGACAGTTGATTAGACTATCTCAGGATAGAAAGAGTTTTGCCATGCTGATCGCCAACGTCAAGGGGACTTGATACGCTTCGCTAAAAGTAGAAGTGGTATAGGGACTTAACTTGATTTCACATTTTGTATTCACTTAAATTTTACGGCAGCCGTCTCCTCCTAGTAACTCCAATTGTTTTCTTTAATTCATGAGTTAATCGACCGTTAATTATTGTGTCTTCACCATCCTCGATCCTTAGACTCGCGCTCATCCATTTATATAATTCTGCTAATAAATATTCTGGTAAGACCAGGTTATCACAGAGGATTAATTTATTTCTATCTATTGAGAAAATGTTGTCAATGGTCCAGTCAGATATGGCAGAATTTTATAGGATTATAGTTCAACGCATTGTTTAGCTATGAAGCCCAGGAACTCTTGGTAGTCCTACTGAAAGGAATTGTCCATGACGATATGCACTGTCTGAAAATGAAAGTGCGATAACAAACACAAAAAGACGTTTATCGAAGATCTAATCCAAATACTGGAGGGTTGGAATAAATAAATTAGATCATTCTATTATTATAGAGATATATCGCGGCTTACAGTTATTTTTTCTTTAAATTCCAGTGATTCAATCGTTGTTATTAATTTAGGTAGATAATACTTGTGAAAACTTTATTCATAATTCTACGAGTAATCTACTTGATATTTAGTTTCACGCTTATTTTGTGTAAACACTTAATTCTATAGCTGTTTGAGATAACCCGTTCAATTTCTAGCTTAATCGCAAAATAAAGCCAATAGTTCATTTTATTCCGTTTCAGTTTCGACTATCTTGCGGTTTTCGTGGAGTTATTCGATATAACCATTTTTTTCGACAACCAGATAAAGCATATAATTCCAAGTTTTCTTTTCGACCTTTTTTCCTAACAAAAAGAAATGGTTTATCAGCAGAAGTTCTTCCATTGTCTTAAAAATAAAAAAGATTCACTGAATTAACTGTTGAAAAAAAAAAAATCATAATGTTTTGTTTTTTGCTACTTCTTGGAAATTATTGAGGTTAGTACAAGGACTATTATTTAGAAAATGATAATTATATATTTCTGTGTGCTTTTTGTTTTTTGATCCCATTCTTTTACATTGTATACATTAAAAGTCAGTTTATTAAATACAGTACATATAAATGTATTTCCTAAATAATCTAAAATATTGTATTGGGCACTTCCATTTTAAGAGTTCCTATAAGCATGTGTTTCGTAGATAAATGGAACTAAGTGAGCCCCACGTTTACATTATTGAATACACGTGGATTTTCCTCTTTTACATCTGTTCACTAGGTCATTTGTATGCAAATTTCAAATTGTCCAACTAAGCTTTATCCGTAGGTAGAATGGGTTTCTTCGATTTTTTGAAATATGTATACTTCGTAATGCATCAGTGATGGAATTATTTTAAAAATCTGTTGGATTTAGAAAAAATGTCGATTCTTTTCTCATTAGAAAGAAATCAGTACAGACGATTAAATAAATATCGGTATGTAAGGGATTACATAGAAAAATTAGCAAATGAAATACTGTGGTTTGAAACAAATTCTTATCTTCTTATAGTTATACAAGTATCGTTAATCAAGGCTACAAAATAGAGAAAAAAGTTAAAATATCATTATTGAGAAATTCTTTTAACGTAATTAAGTATTTGAAACGACAAAAAAAAACTGAAGAAAGATACAGCATTGAATCGATATTTGCAAATTTAAATAGAATTTTAAAATATGGTTACACAGAAAAACAATGCCTTGAACGAAAATTAATACGGGTGCTAACGACTTGATAAGAGCTTTCTGTCTGAAGTATGACTACGTCTCCCTCGGTATCTAAAGTAGCAGCGAAGTTTAAATTAATAAAGGTCTTACTTACTTATTACCTTTCTGATAATTTTTAGGTATCATACAATTTTTTTAGCAATCTTGATAGCCGAAGGATGACCTACAGCGTTTGCGACCTGCATCCGAAAACCTTAATATGTACAGATATCTGTAGAAAAAACAGAATCAATGATGATAGCAAAAGAGCCTACAAGATGTAAACTAGCTGTGAACGACAACCCCATTTACCAGTATATGCGTTGTACGTACTTAGTAGTCTAGATGAAAAGCGCCAGAAACTTACAAAAAGAAGTACGAACCCAAGTAAATAAGGCCTCAGGAATCACTGGCTAGCAGGGGGACCTCATATGAAAAAATATGTGTCTACCGATAATAACGTATGCATATATAGAAAAATCGTTCAGACCTATACTTACATATGCAGGGAAAACTTGAGTGGCTTGAAGGGTCACAAAAAAAATGATGAGGGCAGCACTGATGAAACCGTTAAAGAAGTGAGCCTTTGAGATCAATCAAGAAGCAAAACTAAGAAAGAAGATCTAAAAATTCAGGATATAGAACGATTCACGAGATCGAGACGACGATATTGGAGAGACCACTTCGACGGAATTATGGGCAAAGGATGAGAAACCAAATTCAAGAGACTTCCCGGCCGACCTCCCAAGAGATGGCATGAAAGCTGTACATCTACTTATCAAGAGGCTGAATAGTAGAAGAAACAAGACAAAGTTTAAAGAAAAGAGAATGAAGAAGAACTTTTTTTTTAGTTTTGTTTCCATTTTAAAAAATTTCGTGTGAAATACAGTAAAAAATAAAAACATTCCAGTTTATTGAAAAAATGCGGCTTTAGATTGACAGTTTAAGTTTGCCTATGGCATACAGTGTCGATGATGTTATTCCTGTCTGCCATTGGTCATTCTTGCTCGTTCTATACTTTATTTCTCAACTTCGGAAATAAAAGCAACACTATTATTTCAATTCTTGTTATATATATATATATATATATATATATATATATATATATATATATATATATATATATATATATATCTACGAAGTTCCCAAATAAATGGTTTTGGATTGAACTATCTGACCCAAATCCTAGAAAAAAGTGATTTCGAGATGCGGAGGGAAATAACATTTATTCTCCAAAGACCATTATTCTTTGCTGTGTCTGTGTAATATATTTGGATAATACTTAGTTAATCTGCTTGTATGTAAAAACACGTTGGAAACCTACTAATGTATTTTTTATATGAAATATTTTTTATATATATTTTTAATGCTAAAATAGAATGATGCCATGTAAACCTGTATCAGTAACAATGGAAAGGATAAATCGTAGAGTTCTTGACGGCATTGAAAATTCGATTCTTCTAGCTTCAATTTTATACTAGATACATACAAATGTTGAATCTTTGAAATTAATGACAATATATTTTTATGTTAGAGACAGTAATAAAATAAAATTTGTAATGCAAAACTCAGTATGGTCATTCTACATATTATCACAGGATACTATAAATATTTCCTAATATTCCCATAAATCGACTTGAGCTAACACAAGCTTTTATTGGTCCTTTATAGCCATAGACTGAACAGAACAGTATAAAAAGGGTTGGACGGGCCAAAATACCTGTGGATTATGGATTACTTGGCAGATTTGATTTTAGTTTAGATTAGGTATCATGAAATCAGCCGAAGCATCCCAGAAAGTCCATTTTAATTGAAAGAGGGGATATCGTTGTAAGAAATATATTAGTACCAAAGAGAAACCAAATAAGAAATATATTTTATTTATAGTTAAATCATGGATTAATTAAAGATATGCACCTTATAAATTTTGACCAGATGCTACCGGCGTGCGCCAATTCGTCAATTTTGTTACAATGTGCCAACTCGTGATCGTGGTTGTCATGAAGATTAGACAACTCGTGACGGCAGATTATGCAGCTCAGAATTTTAGTAGAGGAATGAAAATTAGTAGAAAATATTTCACATTCTAAACACATAATAAAAATTACTTTGGACAACATTTAAAAGTGCTGTCCATGTAAAATGTTGCTGAGTTTTTAAACAATTTAAATTTATTTTAGATTCAAATGTAATTTTGTTATTAGTTACACAATAGTGGAATGAAAAATATTTCCTTGGTTATTTTTTAAAACATCTGTGTTATTTATAAAATTGTGAATTTAGGTAGGTAACCTAACATAAGGATCTAGAAATTCTAGATTTTAATTTCTGGATTTTCCTACTTTACAAAGTAGATTACTAAATTCCAGGTAATACTGATACTAATAATGAATAAGTCACGTGTTTTATTATGTACTCGGACTACCTTTCCGTTTACCTAAATAACCTCGTCCCGATTTGGCGCATTCTCATCACCAGTTGTAGTGCACCCAAATTAACAATGTATCAAAATCATTCCTTTGTAAATTTATTTTTAATTATGTATGGAGTACTAAAATCGGTCAATTTTATTCAAACCTCAGTCCCCAACCCTACGAGTGATATCGTGTAATTTTAAATTAATATAGCACGTCTGTCCAGAGCTTTCGGGCTTTTGTGTAAAATGCTTCAGGCCAGTGTCGTTAAGCTTCAACGGATATTCAAAGGACCGAAGGATGAAGGGACATCCTTGAGCTTGTAATTTTATTTTAGAGGGTGGTGGAGTCTTATTATATCTCGATAATTAATAGCTCCGTTGTCAGTAACACGAACTAGTTATTTTGTTTAGCTCTATTTATAAAGGCAGGAAAATAATAGTAGATTTACTTTGAAAAGGGTAATGATTTGGGGATTATGTATAAACCTTAACTAATAAGCATTATATATAATACACTTTACACACTTATGCATGAAATTTCAATGACTTAAAATCAGATAAATGACGTGAATGGAAAATATTTTTTTTTGAAAAAAACTTCTGTATCATGAAACGTTTTCTCTCATTCTAAACAGCAGGTATTTTTTCATAACTGGTTGTCATAAATCTATAACTACATAACCGCTTTTTTTTGTTAATTGATACTTGAGTCTGTTCGTTATTATACAGTGAAAAGCCAGCAGGATATGTGGATGTAAAAGAGAAGCTCTTCTGCTACCTGAATTCTTAGTCACACTTCGAATCCTTTTATAACAAATGTACCTATATCGATTTCAAATACATTCATCTCTTAACATGAAATTCCATAGCTGACAATTGTAATAAGTTACTGTAATTTTTCAGCTCAAGCATTAAATACGAGGAGAAATTGAAAATTAAGTTTACTACTATCAGTATTCGGTGGATCCTTGTCATTTTTGTTTGGAATTTTCAGTAAATGGGATGGTTTTGAATTGTAGTGCATTCGCCTGAATACAATATGTCAATAGTGTGAAAATGGAGAATAATTCGTTGTAACAATTATATTAAATAGAGAGAGAGAGAGAGATGCAAGTATTACTGCTACTGTATTATTTCAGGTCTTCGTCGGCTATTTGTCTCCTTGGTTATAAGGAATTTGCAAAAAAACTATACACAGGTGTGTATACCTATTGGGGTGTCTGCTGAATTTCTTGTTTCAACTACGTAACTAGGGAGGAGTAAATTGAAGCATCCATATGCGTATCGCTCCTTTTAACAGGCAGTTAAAATATATTTTCAAGTTATACCTCGAATATTTTCCTATAAGATAAAATTTGTATGAATATAATGAATCTCTCACTTACTTACTTTCACCTAATTAACCTTATTATAACTTCCAAACAGCTGAAATTTCTCTAAAATGTTCATTAAGGTAGGAATAACATTGTATGATACTTATATATAGGTATGAGGGTTTAAGCTTTGATTTTTAAACAGACTCACGTTCATAAAAAATATTTTCAATATAAAAATTCACCAGTATAAGTAGATCTACTTCTACAAAGTAGGCTGCAACGAATATTCACAATGAATGTACCGATCGTTTTATCACTAATATCTTCCACATTTTTCTGCTTCTTTTTAGGTTTTATATTATTTACAGCCTCCAAAAACAACTCGTTAATATCACTTATATTGAAGAATTATGTCTTCTTGAAACTTCTACCTTTATTTGTGCCATTACCAATTCAATTCGATTCAATTCGCAATGAGGAAATTCCCCGATTTTTTTTAATTTCTCTTTATAAAGGGAACACAAAGAATACAGCTCTTTTCCAACAGAACCGGGATGGAACATAATTCTTTTCAATTTTACCCAATTCTGTAAATTTTTTTTCAACCACTCGGTTGGGGGAAATTTTACTTAAGGAATAAGTTGCATTATGCATTTGTCTGTAAATGATTTAAAACAATTCAATATTAGTGTTTTTTCATTAACCGTTGAAGAAGCGTTTATGCGATCCTTCCATAATCATACAGGAATTCACAATAGATTTCATACTGTACCTTGCAAGTTGCAACTAAACTAATCTATTACACAACACACAACTTTATTGGTAAATAAATACTTTTCATGTTACAGCTATGCAGTCTCTAATATACAGGGATTTTGACCATTCCAAACGTTTTTCTATTGTTTTGTATAGCTTATGGTCATAAAAGACCAATAAAAGCCCGAAAATTTGTATTAGCTCAGCTACATTTAAGAAAATTTGAGGAAATGTTTCGAATATAATATAGAAAATGGCTATGCTAGGTTGGAGAATAATATGGTTTATTACTCTCTCGTTCCTAAAAACAGAATATAACTGCATAACCAAAATACACGGCGTAGATGCATTTTATAATCATCGAAAATGAAAAACGATCAATTCATCGTGAAATACTCTACTCTGAATTGTAAATTAGTTATTAATTCATTACTAAAAATAAACATAGCGTTTTCTATTCAACCATTCTAAAAGCACAAGCCAATATATTGTTTTCATTTATGAATTTCTGATAAATGTTTAAAGGAAATCATTCTTTCACAAATAAAATATGCGAAAAAAGCTGAGAAACCTAAACAACATGATTTCCATATGATGCAGCTACTTTTAATGTGAACACATCTGTTATAAGTGATGCCTCAACTAAAACTAATTTCATGGGGAGGTGAGTGGGTCCTATCCTAATGCGGCGAACTCAAAAAAATAAGAACATCTTGACTTGGAATACCGCACTTCGTCCTGTTAACCCTTTAATAAATTTTGATAGAATTGTATCCTCTGCTAACAATAAAAAAAGTAATCAGCTCCAGCACTGCAATTGACTCTGCTGTTATAAACTATAACAATAGAGGGTATCGAAGATCCTTAAAGACTATCGAGTTACTGATTCATTGTACTATATTATTAATAACCTTAATGCCCGAGACAAATAGTTAAGCCAGATAAGTACCTAGTTGATTAGAGTAGGTTGTATTAAAAGGAGGTGCTGTTAGTCTCAAACCCTAAAGCAGACAGTGAGGGTGGAATATAAAATATACTGAATTTAATGCCGAGATCAAATAAATGAAAGGTCGATCACCTGAGAAATATAATCTGCAGAGAATAATTTTCACTTTTGTGGATGTTTAATGGAAAATCTATGAAAGAATAATTAATAATTCAATAATAACAAGTGATCGAAAAAGTCTAGAATACACATTAAAAAAATTGTAGGGCAGACAGGAGTGAGAGATAAGAGAATAAATCAGAAAGATGGATTATATGGGATTTACAAGGGAAAAGGAAGTTCACAAACCATGAATATTGAGGATAAATAATTTCATTTCAGGCCTTAGGTCAAAAATCACAAAAATAATGAGATAAGATAATGCAGAGTAAGAACATACGAGTAGATACTATTATACAATCATTCCAACGCATCTTTAACTGTCTCGATGCACTGCTTGTAGAAGAATTTGTCTTTTGCCTCAAAATAGGCTTCAGTTTCAGTAATTGCTTCTTCATTTAAGCTGAACTGCTTACCGGCGAGCATTTTCAGATCAGCAATTAGCCAGTAGTCACTGGGGGTCAGATCTAGAATATACGGTGGATGAGGAAGTAATTAGAAGTCTAACTCGTTCAATTTAACCATCGTTGCAATCGACTTGTGAATCGGTGCATTGTCTTGGTGAAACAGTGACTTTTACTTCGACATATGAGGCCGTTTTTCTTAGATTTTTGCATTTAAATGATCCAACAAGTCTAAGTAGAATTCTCTATTGATTGTATTTCCCTTTTGGAGATGGTCGATTAACAATATTCCATGCTCATCCCAAAATACTGACACCATAACCTTCTCAACTGACTGATGAGCCTTTGGACACTTAAGACGTGGTTTACCAACTGCAGTCCACTCAGATGATGATCGTTTCGATTTCGTAGTGAAGTTTTGGATCCATGTTTCATTCATTGTCACATTGTCACATGTTTTTTTATCTGTGAGTAAACACGGCACGCACTTTCTCATAGTCAAATGTTCATACATAATTGTAAAAACACTGCCTTCTGATATCTTTACAGCATTAGCTATTTCACGCAATTTTAATTTACTATTAGATATAACCAATTTGTGGACTTTTTTGATGTTTTCTAGAGTAACCACCTGGACGACCAGAACGGAACATTGATACACGAAATTGTTTTGAAAATAACAAAAGTCTTAAGCTTAAATGGCTAATTTTTTTTCTAACTAATCGGAATATTATATAATACATATCGTAGACCGTGATAAATAAAAGAAGATAGCAACGCCCTATTATGGAAGTCGTAATCATAAAGGCGGGAATTATGAATTAGTTCATTCGATATTTGACGAATCAAAAAAATTTCTCAAAAATTGTAATTAATGAAATAGTATTGAAACACTTCGTCATTCAGTAAATATTTAATATATGAACCGTGCTTCATATTTTTGTTGCAGAAAATTTGAAGTATGTTGAATCTTGAAGAAAAAATATTAAATATAGTCCAGGCGAAATAGACAAAATTCTCATAAACGCAGAGACGTTGAATATATCATTATTAATAAAGTGTCAAAAATCCTCTTCGATTCTACTTCTGCAAAAAATTTTCTTCAAGGTCAAATGTACAAAATTGAATTGTATGTATATTTTCACGATAAGACTTACTGTTTTCGAGAAAAAATAATTTTCAATGATGCACTCAACGTCTCTGCCAATTTTCAGCTCTATGCGAATTTTGGCTAAGTTATAACTTATTTTTGTCTATTTTTACTGGATTAGTCGGAGTAAAAGGTTTCATCATGTGTTTCGCTCGACAATAAACGTCTGAGCTCAACACATAATCAACGCATTCTACTGTTAATAATTTAATGTCTTGTTATAATCATGATATTGATAATTACTCTAGTACTTTATAGAGTTCTAAATTATTATTTTATTATATTTATATGTTTTTGATACAAAGATCTATTCGTCTCTTAAGTATGATATTTATCGCAACAATATATTTTTATGCCCGATGTATACATTAATAATAAATTAATACTGTTACCGATCTTGGTACGTGGAGGTGGTTGAATAGCTTCTTACTATCAAAAATTCAAGTATTATGTGTAATGTGGGTTGATGACGTAGGTGTTACGAGTCCATTATACGAAATTGATGGAGAATTTGTACTCCAGCTTTCAAAAATAATGTCTGCGAAATGGGCATTGTTCGGTGTAGAGCCAGTCACAAAAAAATGAAAAAGTGTAGGTTTGAATAAAGTGATATATTTCCGCCATCTCGGGACATATGTTTTTCGCCTAATATTTTTCTAAGCATGTTGTTATTCATATATAAAAAATACTGTCAACTTGTTCAATAATCAAATTTTCCAATTGGGTAAAAGAGAGATAAAAGCATGAAACGTAGAAAATAATTTTGTGATGAGGTTCAGGCAACACGAGACACATTTACAGGAAGGACAATCTATTAACCTTGATGAGATAATACATAACTTCTATTTTAGTGAAGAAATTTTCATTAACCACAATAATTTTCTGTAATCAAAGATAACGACGTAATTCTTGATTTAACTCATGAAATCGGGAAGCTGTTATGCCACAATACCTACATGTAAACGGGATTGATTACAATGATAATGCAATTTAAACAATAATCGAGACAATCAAATTCAATAACTGGTCGATGAAATGGTTTGTAGAATGGTGTTTTGGTTTTCTGACTGAATTACGCACCTATTGCTATAAAACTTATTTGGCAACAAGCAAGAAGTTAGTTGCCGGCCACAATGTGACAATGTGACAATTACATACGAGGAGCGTTAGCTACGTACTGCATTAGGAGGAGTTTCCCTTGAAAAAATTCTTTAAAACGAAAAGGAAATACGCATTTCTAATCAATCGTTATTTGAACCGAAAATAGTAGCACCGAGATTGAGAGTTCTATATAATCAGAATCGGATCAACTTGTTTAATTCAAGTTACTTTGAATCATTACTCCAATTATGTTGTAATAGAACAAACCAGTATATCAAATTATAATTCACCATATTCCTCCAACACTGGCGCTTGAATTCGAATGATTTTATTTGACAAATTGAAGTTGAATAATGCGAGTAGCATCTTCGATATGCCCTTCCCTTATGGATTACATGTGATGCGACTCAATTTGAGCGAAACTTCAAACTACAAAAGAGAGCTGCTAGATATTTCCTCGGACTAAACAACAGGGCTCACTATAGGGATTTCTTTGAAAGATTCCGACGCTTCTCCAATTTCAGAAAGATATTTGCACTGTTATCCACTTAGGAATGCGAAGCACGACCTGTATCTACCTACTCCACGTTCACAAATAGTTTAGGGCTCAATAGTTTACAATGCAAAAAATGCACAATCACTTGACAATTTAAATCAAATCGATATCATCTTTTCCTATTTTCTGGAAAGTACTTCTACTCGGTAGAATTCCAAAAATTTTTTGATAACAAAGCATTTCTTTCTCTCCTTCCCTCCTTCTCTCTTTCTCTCTCTCTTTCTCTCTTCTAAAGTAACCCTTTTACGGTCAATAAATAATGACAGTGTGACTGAATAATCAGACTGTCTTCAATCTCTAGACCATTATACATAACATTTGATGTGTCTCTAACTAAAATAAGGTTTGTTTGGCCATTATATTTGCATTGGGCATCGGGAAAGCAATAAATATTTTCCCCAATCTGAAGGTTTAAGAAAGAATTTCAATATATAAAACACCCATGAAGTCGGCTTATATCTTCCATCAATTTCTGCATCACTTTTTTTATTTTATACGCCCACGTGTAAACTTCAAACGTAAAGTTTTATATTTTGGGTAATGTCCTTGTGTACCGCATTTATCTTAATTTCTCTGTATATTGTGAGTTTTTTTTTGGTTCTGTAATTGTTCAATTAACTAAGGAGTTATTGATTTCACAGTTTTGTAAAATATTCCTTAACTGCTGTAAATCAGTAACTATCAAAAACATTGGCACCAATATTGATAACAATTCCAATGCCGTTGCTTTTTATGCATTAACGAACGCTGAAGAAAATAATATCAGTTACTACAACACAATTCAGATTGTTAGCCACCCCTCAACCTAACGTGATTGGAGTTCGGATTCCAAAGATACATATTGGAAATGTCAATATAGGAATGTCAATCTTCCGCTTTGAATCTCATTTCGACTGATCGTGTTAGACCAGTATTGGACTATAATACAGTGTATTTTTGTGTATTCGTCAAAATCTGATTCGTCATAATCCTGATTCCGCTTTTTCATTTGCATAATTTCAGGGTGTTTCCTTTATCAAATTTTTCCTCAGTTATTGATACAAAGTACTTATTGAAAATCAATATTAGAAAAAAAGAATAAGTTCCTCGGTTTTTGATGTCCAATATGATCTTTCCAAATTATACTAGTTATACTGTTTCCGTTCGATTTATTTTTCTCTGATCATCCAATTGAACGCTTGCAGACGTCGAAGTATTTCTTTCAGCTCACTGAGAATAGTTTTCTAACAGTGATTGCAACAGGAAACTTTTAAGGACCATTTCATAACTCCGGTAACAACATCATAAGAGAAACGACAAGTTTATCAGAGTAAATCGACCTCGAGAAAGTGGTATATAAAGAATCAATATTTCAAAAATGTCATTTAGTATCGGTTAAAGTCATCTCGCGGTTAAATCGGCGGAAAGTCCGGATACTGTGGAAATACATCACTCCCGTTTAAATGTATTAACGGCCCATATTCAAAGCCGTTTCCGAAATATTAAGCACGTGCCAATGCAAACCTTTTGTGATCATAGTGATTTATTGGCCATTTTTATCTTTTCCATTCCCTATTTATCTCAATACAAGCGATAACTGTGCATGCACGGCAGAAGCACGACATTGAATAATGAAAAGAGATTATCATTATGGGGTGGACATTGTTAAGTAAATTCATACGGTTAATCACAAAAATTATTTTTCAATATTCATGTTATTCCAGACATAAATTAAAATAAATATCATCTTAATGAATCATTTGTCTTTATTGCTTCCTGATATCACTATAATATCTGGTGGGTAGTAGTCCTCTACTTTTGTTCACAATTTGTCATAGTGATTCCACGATCAGGAATATCTCGTACTGAAGTGCAGTTGCAAAATACATGTAGATCTTAATCCATTATCTAGTGAATCTTGTTACAAGTTGCATAGTTTTTGGTTATAGTATTCTAGGTATCATTCGTTTGTATTTTAAACTTTTATTGATTAAAAAGTCAGAAAGTTAATAGATAAAGATTAATAGTTGTTGGAAAATGTCTGGTATTACCACTGATAATCGAAAAGTATTCTTTATATATATTATTTTTTTTGGTATCCTATTTTGCTCATTTTAAGAACGAGTCAGTCTGTTAAATGCCACTCTAAAACACGCGTGTTTTAAAGTGGTCATAGTTACTATCATCACAAACACAAACAAAGTGATATCTAAACGTCATCTTTTGATTATTGATATTCAAGAATCTAATCTAAATTTTTCAAATAAATGTGGAAGGTACAATTTGTATTATTTGAAATAGTAAAACTTCCATTTCATAAATTGAAATGCTGTTCAAACTAATATCATCAATATTTTCGGAAGTCAATGAAACACTTCAACTATTGCATTAGTTTTACCAAAAGGGTTCGAAAAAATCAGGAAAACCAATCGACGAATCATTCTCTCCACGATAATGTGAGCTCCACAGCTCAAATAAAGACAGTCAAAACATTGGATTGATGGGTCATCCGCCATACAGTTCTTGTTTGTCACCCAATGATTTTTCTTATTCCCGCAGATCAAAAATAAATAACGAGATCAATGTTTTCTACACCTGAAGAAGCAATGTATGCGTTTAAATCACGTGTTTTGGAGGTACCTCAAACGACAATTGGTTTAAAAGCATGCAAAAGTGTATTGATCGAAATTTTGAAAAACGATAAAGCCATATTCAATTATACATAGTTGTTTTCATTTATCTATTTCAAAACTTAAGTAGCATTCTTCCTATGATATCAGTACGTCATAAAGAACATAATACATTAGCCAGATATTTCACTAAATTAAAATCTAAATCAAACAAAAATAAAATAAGTAATATCATAAATCAAGTACTTTGTAGGGATAGTAACAAAATTTTTCTTTTTGATATTCATCTTATACGTGGTATAGTGATTAATTATGCAGATTGTTAATGTCAAGTTATATTTTGATCAAAGAGCGAAACAGGTCAAAATGGATATTGTTACTTGTTTCTTGATTCTAATTTTTTGTCCAAAGATATCTGAAGACTATTTATCAAGAAACTGTTACGTATTTGTTACTTCCAAAGTAGATCGAATAACATAAAATGCGTATTATAGGGGCTAGATACAGAAAAAATACCATATAGAAGCGATACAGAACAAACACTATAAAGCAAGTACAACTTATCACGAATGAAACTGTTGAAGTGAACAAGTCAACGATTCGTTTATAGTATATTGCACATGACGAAAGGAACACAATAAATCAATATGCGAAATGAATGATAATAATCTAACCGTAAAACATCTAATTCAGTAAATTATCTCTCTAAAATATTAGCTACTTGGCTAAGAAATTCAAACTTCAATCTTATTTCTGGTTTTTGTGAAAAATTATGCTTCCCGTTTTGACTCTGACATTTTGATAAGCTGCCTTAGATTCCTCCATTTGTGTTGTTTTAGCTATAATAGGTTTTTATAAATGAATGTTGTTTTACTTATGTATTTATTAATAGTTGCTGAACATTAGTAACGGATTGGAAATATTCGTCAAATAATTCTGAAATAAAATATTTATCTGACAAAAATTCTCACAATAAAAAAAGCGGCTTCCAACCAAGTGCCCCAACTTATAATAATAGATTGAGGTGCAAGGGGAGTGTTCAGTAATTTTTTTTCATAGAACTGAAGCCTTATAGGCACTTCAAGGAAGATTTTTTTTATATCTTAAATTATTTACAACAGGAAAATGTTCTTAATCTCTTCAGCAGCTCTATTTAAATCATGGGCAAGACATGTTAGAGTAAAAGATTTCCAAATTTTGCCCAGCCTTTTTCTTGTACAGTGCTTCATCAGTACTTCATCTGGTGCTAAGAATACCTATCATCAATAAATGAGCAATATAACGTCCTCTAGAATCAGTAGTTTCATCAAATTCTAGCTTCAATTCTCTTAATTACCAAATATGAGGAACCAACGTCGTTTCTTCGTAGTGTTTATTCACCTGGTACATTGAATTTGCAATACTTTTGAAGAAGACATAGATGTCGGGTGAATATGTCGTATTCGTTCAGCTTTTTAGACATTGCTTGGAAACATTGCGTTTTTGTGGGTGGAGACAATTCCCAAGATTCCATCTCATCCAATTTAGCAATATAACCAGAAGTTTTCACGTGTTATCCTATATGAAATTTTTTATCGCATGATATCTGCAATAAGAAAACAACAATTGAAATATCAAATTGAAAAGCAACAATATAACCACTCAGATATGAATTCCTAATGAATAAATTCAAAATTTGAAATCTGTTATTTTTCGACTTCAAAAACATATAGATAGAAAAAGGAATCAACGCTGAAACACCCTATACATTTCTCTGAATTTGCATTGTGTATGTTACCAAAAAAACATTTTACTTGTTTTTTCTATATTCTTACGTAATTGTAGTATGACTTAATCCATACTGCCGCAGAACTGATTTTATGCATAATAAAAATTAATACAATACTTCAAATAAATAGGAGCCGACACAAATCGGTCTACACCATATGTAGACCACCCAACAGAACTCAAAGTTAAGGATTTATAATGACTTTTGAATTAGGTTTACCCATATAATCTCTTGTTTTTTGAGAATTGCATTGAAGGTAATTGCTTCAGAATACCAGATTTATAAAATTGATTTGGCTTGAAACGCCTGTCAAAGCTCTACATTTTTCTAAATTTGTTCAATTATGCACGATATGTTATTTCCTACGGATACATGCAAATATTTGATAGCATGCATATAATATGTAAAATATGCGCTTTGAATATTTGTGTTTTCTTATAAATAGATAAAGATGTCTATATATAATAAGCTATTAATTCACTGATTTAGCTTATTTGGTAAGATAAACTATTATTCAGTTTATAACATTGGTGAAGGGTCGCTAGGTGTGGTGAATTTATTTGTGCAAAATTATAAGCTATTGACAATGGTGGACATTACTCAAAATAATAGGCAAGATACATCATGAAAATATGTTTTACATATCTTATAATATATATAATGTATATAATAAAGCAAAGAAACCTGAAGGTATACAATAAATAAATTTATGACAATATTTCTAGCTTATACGCAAAACTTTTAATTGTTAGTGAGCTACAGCAAATTCTAAAGAATAGTTTAGAGGACATAAATAGCTTCCAAAAACGAAAATAGTCGTGTGGCCATGAAAAGATTGTACTAATTCTATGTACTAAGTCTATGAACGAAAATTTTAGAAATAAACGTTGGAGTAAAAAAAGTGCAAATTAATTAGTATAATGTAGTATGTTACAAATATTGATTTATTACCTGAAGGAAACGGAAATCAATTGGTTCAAGTAAAGCTGTACAAGACGATCGAACGCATTCAAATTATAATTATAACGATGTCTATTATAGAAATGAAGAGCTGAGCGAGCACTGATTGAACAGGTTCGTGCGTAGGTCATTAAATATTATAGAAAAGTGGTTAACAAGCATCCATTCTACTTTGAGAAATTGGTTCTAAATCGATATCACACAATTGAATATATCTTGATTTACAAGAAATATGTATAAAAAAACAGGAAAATAATTATAAAAGCTTTATAGGTACGTCGGTATTTGACAATTGTACAAATCTTTGTATCGTTTTTGAAGCATTATTACAAGTATATGTTCTAAAACTCTTTTTGAAGTATACCAGTGCAGAAATCAACATTCATTTTGTCCTATCTTAGATATACGAGGGTTGCTACTTAAACTTGTAGATAAGACATATAAAAACAAATATATATAATTGGATCTGGCTTTATTGTTTTTCAAAATATTCCCCATTGAGACTAATACATTTTTCCACACGTTTGAGAAGATATCATTAGGTGCCAAACAAGGACTGTCCTGCGGATGACATATTAATTCGATATTTTGACTCTTCAAAACCGTTTTTATCTACCGTTTATAACGTGTATACCGTTTCGAGTTCATGTTCATAGATCTACGGTTCGTCGCCTGTGACGTATTTTGAATTTAATTTTTTCAGCATTTCTTTTTTCTAAGGCGATCAAATATTTTGACAGCCAAATGTTCTTGCAATATTGAATGTATGCGAGTGGAATGAATGCCCAAATATGCGGTATGTCACATTATGATCTTGCCACATCAGTTTACGCACAGCATCGATGTTGTCTGGCACGAAAACCGATTTTGGACGATTTTCACGAAATTCATCCTAAAGCAAAATGCAACCACGATTGAATTCAAAAAACCAGGGAAACACGGTGGTTTTAAATGATGTTTTATCACCAAAAGTCGAAACGAATTGATCGGCATACAGCTATGGGTTCATCGAAAGTAGTAGAAAATCATCGTACGAAAATGTTTGCAATTTGTTTTGTTTCCATTTTCTGACCAAAAAGAATGTTTTAAGTATATGTAAATAACTCAAATAGGACTCGTATAACAACACGTTATCAGTACATTTACAATCAAAAATTGGTCATTTTTATGATGGCAATTTCAGATTTGACATATTCAAATCAGAGTTGCTGTATCTTAAAACTTGACTAGCAACCTAGTATTTATTCTACGACCGTATGCAAACTTAATTTACTGAATGTACAATCGGTAGTGGCTTTAGTGGAATGCACGCTCTACACATATAGAATTCATTGGAAAATAATTATTGAATGGAAATCAAATCACGTATTCTATAAAATCCTACACAAAATCCTAACAGACATATAAATCGAATATAATTGATCGTTCAATTTAACGAGACAAGTTTGGCAAAAAATTATTTATCTGTGGTAGTAGCGGTATCAAGAGACCTGCATATAAATCAACTCAACGCAATTTTGTGGTCATAAAACTGACAAAAAATAATTCCGAAACACTGAATCTGATTAATTGCAATTATATGAACTGTACCTCTATGCTTTCATAAGGTTTTATATTTTTGATTGAAATGAAATTGATAGAAGCAACATTGTTTGTACAGTATACCAAATGTGTCTCTAAAATTCTGGCAACCTTTATAACCACATTCCAAATAATTTTCTCCATATATTTCGTTCTACATACCTACAACGTTAATTTGTTTTTTTTTTCTCTCTCTCTTTTTCGTTGTTTTTTATCAATTTCAAAGGTGAACAATTCATTTCGTTTTTTACATGTATAGCTTCTGGTTAGTATCGCGATAAAGTTTAAGGAATCTCCACACATTTTTATCGAGTCGTTCGAATAACTAACTGTTCTGTATTTTTTTTATTAAATTCTATACGCCCAATAGCTTAGTTTTGTTGAAATAATATTCAAAAGTCGGAATGCCAATTTGTATATTTCGAGATGGCACGAAACCAGCGAAGTTAGTGAGTCTGATTATAGTTATCACCGAAATATGAACTACCATCATTTCGATTGCGGTTTTAAGTTAACTACAAAATCTTGAACGGCTACAACGCGTATTTGGTAATTAAAGTCTATCACGTGCAACTGTATATCGCTGATATAACGAATTCAACAGAGGACGGATATAGGTTGGTGATGAGACACATGCTGGTAGGGGCTGTGTGATGCTGAAGCGAATTAAGCAACTATTGGTGTTTGATCCACACCATTAGATTATAGATTAAATTGTACAAGATCATCTTCATGTGAAAAAAATCGTTACTCGTGGCGTGCCACATACTCTCAACGGTTTGCAAAATCCAGAGCAAATAAGCGAATGTTGAATTGTATATTCTTTCTGGAATAAAGCATACCATTTTATTATATGCAAATGTTTGTCAAGAAATATTAAGTATGAATTCACTCTCGTAGTACAGGATTAGTGCAAACAACATATAGTTGTAGCATGGTACAATAAAAAATTATTTCCTGTAGTTTTTGAATCAGAAAATATTCGATTGATAGACATTGAATATCCACCCTATTCGCCTTATTTGGGGATGTGTGATTTCTGGATTTCCTTTAACCTGAAGAAACATGAGCAAGAATGAGATAGATGAAGCAATTTATTATGTTTTGAGTTTCAAAATATACATGGCTTAAAACTGATAAATTAAGTTTCTCAAAACATATATTAACCTTTATATTAACCATCACTCAATAAGTCGTGTAACTAACTAAAAAACACATTTTTTGCCAAAAAATGTATTCATGAATGTAATCTGCTTCAAGAACTCCTTCATTTAAGATGAATTTCTTACCGCGAGTATTTTTTTCAGATTCGGGAATAGCCATTAGTCACTGGGAAATAGATCTGAACTAAACTATGGATGAACAAGCAATTCAAAGTATAATTCGTTCCATTTAACCGTCGTTTCCATCGACTTGTGAATCGGTGAAACAGTGGTTTTTTATTCGATATATAAGGACGTTTCCCCTTGATTTTTGCTGGAAACGATCTAATAACTTTATGTAGTAATGATTGTCTCTTCCTATTAGAGATAGTCAATAAACAATATTTTTTGGACGTTTTAGACGCGGTTCACCGACTGCAACCCATTCAGATGATGGTCGTGTTGATTCCGGAGTGAAGTGATGGATTCATATTTCACCCATTGTCACATCGACGCAAAAAATCTGATTTATCAACGCGTTTTTTTTTATAGACTCTGAGTAAAGACAGACCCACTTTGAAAAAATCTTGCATGCATGATTGTAATCACACTGCCTTTTGATATCTTTTTGGTCTCAGTTATCTCACTAAATTTCATTTTAATATTATATATAACGAATTTGTTGACTTTTTTGAGTTTTCTGGAGTAACCACCTCAATTCGACGACCAGAACGTTCACCTTCATCGATGTCTGAACGACCACGTTTAAATTCAGTAAAACAATAACAAATGGTATTTTTCGATGAAGCAGTGTCCGGATAACATTTTTGAAGCCATTGCTGATCTTGTAAAGTATTTTTTTCAAGAAGCAATGATAAATTAGCACACGAAATTGTTTTGTAGCCATTGGTTTGAAACTAACAGAAGTAGCTTCACTCTGATTAATCGAAATGTCATGTCTTTTGAAAACTAGTACTTCATAAACGTCATACGGATTTGACAATGGCTATGCTATCCGTGTGTCGTCACACGGTTTATTGAGTAATGTAGTATATACTGTTTCCCATCCACAACTTTTATCCTCATATAATTTGGCTCATCTCATTTCCTGTAAATCATACCATCGTTTTTTTTTTTGGATTTTTCTCATCAAAAATGATGCAGGATTGCCGTCTTTTAATTTCAGAGAATAATATACACACCCAATAAAACTGTCTTCGTTTTATTTCGGTGTTACGTATGTACCATAACAGTGTATTTTATGGAAGTAATTTAAGCAGAAGCGAGTAAGTAATAACGGCACATCAACATGATTCACAAACGCTAATAAACAAGATTGTTAGGTTCCCGAGGGAGTGAAACTAAAACACGGATCTACTACTAGTTTAACAGACTAAATTATGTACCTAATATTCATGTGCTGTACCCCTAGAGTTACTTAACTTCAAGTACACTAATTTGTATTAATCGAAAATAATATTCCAATGATAATCACAATCATATAGTGGAAAGTAAAGGTAGTGAAGAGTACTTTAATTGTATGTAACGTTGAGTGGAACTAAATTTTAGAAATTAATTATCAAAATAACAATATTGCTATGGCACTAGCAAAAGAAAATATGCCACGCACCTCTGATATTTGGGGAACCCTGTTCACATCCGTATGTGCTTAGGAAGTTAGATCAAATTATTGGTTTATTTGGTTGATATTGAGAAAAAACTAGTATCAGTATTATAATCGATAAAATTTGATACTAGAAGACAGAGTTGCTTCATTGTTTTTTGTTTTTTATTGTACAACACTTTCTTTAGTCGAGCGACGCGTTGAGACATGCTTGGCGGCGGAGCTAAGATTAGAGCGGTGCTAATTGTTTACTCAATTGCTTAGCTTTTATATCAAGTGTGGTCGCCACAGTATCTTTGTGGGGAAACAAATAGAAATATCCACAATAGATTTCTTTATACATCAATGAAAAGTTATCTTATTCATTATATGAAATATAAAAAATTACAAAACAATTAGCAATTACATTTAATATGAAAATCGCGAATCGCTGTAACCAAGGCATACAAGCGATCAATGTGATTAGCATAACATCGTCTAAACACTCGCTCCACGTTTTGAATGTATGCACCGGATGAGAATCCACGAAATTAGAAGTATGATTAACTGTCACGTCCTTGATACCTATAATATTAAACAAAATAAATACATACATGTTCCACGATGAGCTTTCAACGATTGATTTATCCTAACCTAACCTAAGCTCATGTGCTATTGCTCTAGATGACCGCGTATTCCGATACGATTGGATAATTGTTGACATTAAATATGCATAAGATAATGAGTGTTATGATGGAAAATATGTGTCTCCTGCAACCTTAAAGTACTTTCGGAGAACTAAAAAACAACCCTATTTGGGTGAAAAAATTTTTGTAGTAAGTTGGGGGTGGAGCCCCAATTCTTCTTCTTTCGCTGTTTTAACAATGTAATATATAAATGTATAAATGTACTTGAATATAAAAGTATTCTTTCTTCATAATCATTCATTTCAAAAACATATTTTCAATTGATTGGTTTGATGAATCTCTCATCTCATCTCATTCCGAAAAGTAATCAGAAAAAACTACAATAGCGTAACTCGATTATTTTTATAAGGATTGCGTCCAGTTGTCGAGTGAAACTAAATGATCGATTGCTCGATGCGTAGTCACTACTATTATATAATGAATAAGTTAATAATATAAAATCATTTATTCTATATCAATATTAGACGTGAAGTTATTATCAATGATTTGTGGAACATTCTTACCTGTCGAAGAACTTACGCTTTTGTTATACTGGTAATGCACGGCAGAGTATTTCTGTCAGTTTTTCGACAATGCTGATGATGATGTTCAAATGATATTCCGAAGTTAATTTTTAAGAAAACTTCAAACAGTGGTTACAATATACTTTCATATACCCGCCCAAAAACCGAGAGTCTAGTTTTCGTTTTTGCCCTTAGTGTTAATATTTTAATAGTAAATTTTTCAGTATGCTATGATTTCAGTTCCAAATCGTAAATGGGAAAAAGAATCTATAAAATCCTATAAAAACACATGGGTCTGTTTGGAAACTCTCATGCAGTTATGTAAACATCAAATTTACAAACTTTGTGCTGAAAATTCGAATTAAAACCAGCAAATATACCGAGAGATTGGGCGTTTAAAATGAAACTTGTAGACGGCTTATAAAAAAACGATTGAAAACAAGCTTTCAACAGAGAAATGAATTTGATGATGTAATTTTTGAAAATACATTCTAAGAGAAAGGAATTACAAGCAATTGATAGAACAAATGGAAACAAGCTTAGACGGTTCTAAGATAGAATCTCTTTTTAACACCTAATATATGTCAGTGGAGAGGAAAATGGTCGAAAATTGTTATGAATTAATCAGAAATATAATAGCTACACAAAGGAATTGTTAGACTATTGGTGGTTTTTGCTTATTCCACTCTGATGAGCGAATTACATGGACCTTGCATCCAGTACTCACTAGTGCATTTAGGACACTTTTGCCATCCAGTACAAGCCTAGAGCATACCATTTAAGCTGTTATGGTTCTTATAGCAACTCTGCTGTCTTAGTAGATTGAGATTATCGCTCATCCATATTAAAACACAACGATTATTTAGGCTTGGACGACTTTACCGTGTTTCCCAAGAGAGAAAAATTAGCTCTCAACGGAAACCTGCTCCGGCCAAGTAATTCACCCTGGAGTCATCCGTCTACCACTTAGCTCCACTGTATACATATAACTAGTGTAAAAAGTATTTATTGTATTAATTGTTTGTAATAAGATGTATTCGCATTAACTATCAATAATTTCTGTACTTTAAACATTAATATATATTATATTAATATATTTAATATTAATTAATATACATTAAATATTGACATATATGTAATACTCCTATATGGACAGTTTCTATAAGTGGAAAGTGTTCCGACTAAGTGAAACAAATAGTGTATTGTTCTCTGTCTATTCCGAGCACTTCAGTTAGTTCTGCGCATCTTTTGCGCACATGAAGCATGCGCAGTATAGATAAAGTGTCTCGAACGAGGGAGAAAATGAATACTGTCTGCACCTTAACGTAGAGACGTTTTTTCCCATAAGAACTGTCCATATAGGAGTGTTATATATATAGAATCAGATAAAGGGAAAATTCATATTCATATTTCAAAGTCAAATGTCAATCAACATAAACTAAAACAGGAATTGGACTTTTCTTTTCCAGCTATAGTGACATTCATGATCATAAAAATTAGAAATTATGTATCAAAGGAACATTTAGAATATGGACTGATTTTGTGATTGCATTTGTGAAGTATTGGAATAGACAGTTATTCAAAAATACTTTTATTTGTTGTGAGAGGATGATTGATAGGAATCTATAAGTGGTATATATATATATCTATAGTGGTAATCTATAGTGGTAAATGCCCTGTTACGCTGTTATTCTATGACGCTATCTTACATTGTTTGCGCAGTTTGTGTGTTCGTTTTTGTGGAAGGAGAAAAGGGGAAAATCTCAAATTCTACAAGTGGTAAAAATAATCTAAAGGTTAGTAGACTTTCTTTTGAATTAGATTGAACCAATACGCACTGTATATCATTTCAATGTGATAATATAATTTATTATTGTAAGTTTAGGAATATTTAATCAAGTAATTGGTAAAATATGTAACTCTTCACATCTAAATCTTCTTCCGCCATCAGTTATGCTCATTTGCTCATGGTAGAGAAGATTTGAATAGAATCACTGAAGACATAAAATGGAACAAAATAAATCAAGATAATAATTTGTACCGAATCAACTGGTATTTATGTCAAATGTGTATATACATGGTTAGCTTTTTAAAAAAGGAAACTTCATATTTCACTGTCACTAAAACCTTAGTTTATTCAGCTTGACTATAATGATTAATAAATCCGGTTCATTATACAAAAATATTTATTCCATCCATTATTTGGAAGATTAATAGAAGAAATTGTTCCTAATACTACTCAATTCAATGGTAATCTTCTGATAAAGTTATTAAATTTCACTATTCAACGCATTTCTATTTCTAAATATACACTAGGATGACCATAAAAGTCAATTATCTGACAAATCGTTTCTAAAATAATGAGAATTTCTATTAACGATGTCAATTAAGGTAGGAAACGAATATCCTTGAATCACTTTATGTTCCATATTAAGTCCGTGTAACCAGAAATTATCTAAATTGAGTTAAATAGGTTTTAGAAATAATTACTATAAGTACTAAAAACGTCATCATCGGCTGAATAACAGCAGGCATAAAACTTGTTTATAGCTTGTTTTACTGCTTGCTACGTGAATGCCTGAATCCGATTCCGACTACAATCATCTTTAATCTAGTGCGTAATCACCTAGCATCAGATTATGGAAACGTTTTCATTTTTGTTGTCAAAATAAATTCCTGACGTACAGGGTGTAGATTTTAGTGAAAAGAATTCTTCAAATTTATCCTATAATATCTATATAGAGTGACAATTCATTAAAGTGGTTTCCAGTCTATGCCTTAAAAAAATTCACGTTTAAAACGAAATTTCTAGAAAACTGAATCGTAGGACCCTTCTCAATTAATAGAAAGGAAACGAAAATATTTGCTTCATGTTAATTTTTAAGAGATTAGACTAGACATGTTAAACTACTGAAATATTATCTAATAATAAAATTCTTTCTTCCCTTGGCCTATAAAATTACTAGATTCATCTTGGATAAGGAAAAACTATCCAACTTTCTGGGCAAAATACAGTTGAACAATTGAAATATTATGAAACTATGTTTTTATAAGACATTTGGATATTGTCTAAGTGAAAGAGTGGATTTCTTGAGCTTCATTTAAGATGATGTTTCCCCTAGTATTGTTTTTTATCTACTGTTATCAATTATTTTTTAGAATCCATTTTCTTTTCCAGCCATTAAGGCAAAAAAAATATTGTTAATTCAACGTACACCTAATTTTATTGTTCATACTGATCGATTTCGATTCTAATAAGTAGACTGAGAATCTGAAAGACTGAAATAAATGAGTTCTTATGAGTAATCTTCACGTTATATTGAAATTTAAATTAATAGATTAGGAGTAAGTTATTCAAAGTGCTCACAATGAATTATCTACGTTCCATGCGATATTGTCAAAGACCTCATATTTATACATACAGGGTGATCCAATGAGAACGGACGGTTTCCGACAACAAACCGTCCGTTCCAACGCATCGGTTCAAAATACCATTTCGACGTCTAATAGATTACCAAGCACATTCAAAAAGGCCTGAATGGTTTTGAATAACATCGTAACCAAGTATATTCTCTAATTTTCCCATGCTCAAAATCCAAAGAATTATGCCACAGTTATGTAGGTCCTCATCCAATACAACGGTGCTACTGTTTTCAAGGAAATGAGCGTAGGTCTCAAAGCCTAACTGTGAAAAAATGAATGTAGAATTATGCTTAGAGTCATGCCATGAAGTCATATGATACTTGTATCATTTGGATTCACGTTAGGTTGGGTCTTAAGAAATGTCACAATCTTGTCTTAAGTTGAGTTCGTCTATAAACAGAACAGCGGCATTCATATTCGTATTGTTCATAACTTCGTCGTCAACGGTTTCTTCACTACCCACCTGTATCTGTAGGGAAGAAAAAATATATCGCCTTTGAAAAGCTAGAAGATTGTAAAATTGAAATTTATGTAAAAATTCCTAATTTTGATGTTAGTAGTGCTTCTTTGTCTACTCACTCCCTTTTCAGTTCCCTGTCCTCTACCTACCTCCTCTTGATTATGATTACTAAAAAATTGAATATCTTCTTCCAGAGCTCTTCGGTTTCTATCAATTTTACTATTATATTTTCTGATGTCGGCAGTTCTTCTATTTCTTCTCCTATGTTTTTCCTTTCCTTCTCCCAATGAGCATATTTGTATGAGACGTGCTGCAGATCATACCTGCATTTACATACTCCGCAGTTTTCTTTATTTTCTGCGTGAACGTTCGAAAGGAGCCATATTCGGTTAACAATTGCGTGAAAAGTATGATGTGTGCTTGAGTTTGCACTGCATGAATTGTTTTATATTTGGAATTAATCTCTATGTCCACTTTGCCTTTGTAGTTTCTTTATGCCATCTTTCCTGCCACTTACTTAGTGTCCTCTCTTTTGCTATCCGCTTTTTCCCTGTGTGACTTCCACTTTCATACAGTGTCTCTCTGAAACCTTTTAATCTACTGGTGTGGTTCCAGCAATTATTTGCAGTCCTTCAGCTGCCACCGCCGACGCCACTCTTTTCAATCCTCTCCTTTGAGTTGCTATTAATTTGTCTACGGTTCTAATTTTCTAATTTTTCTTTTGCAGTATGCAATATTTCAGCTTGTATTTTGCCGCTATCTTTATTGCTTTTACCGTTATATTGAAATTGTGAATTTTCCTCGGTCCCTTAATTAAAGCTAGTTTTGTTTTATTAATTGTGACTTGTTGTTACCTGCTTTTTAACTACTGTAATGCCATCTCCACGGTCTTTTTCGCTCTCGTTTTGCTATCCTCTAGTCCCTTTCCCTCTTGTCATGACTTTGGTCCCGTAATCAATTCGTAGAACTGCATCATACATTACATTCCATAGGACATAACCTAACCTAACTTAATACGACCGAACCAAATCTAATCTAACCTAACTTAATTTAAGCTAATCTAACCTAACCTTACCTAACCCAATCTAACTTTTCCGTTTAGATACTATTACGAGTATATAAATATAACCTATCATATAACATAACCTAACCTAACTCAATACAACCGTACCTAATCTAATCTAACCTAACTCAAACTAAGTTTGTTGCTTTTGAATAATAAACTGGTCAAATTAAAGTGGATCCTTTTTTTTTCTTTTTGGTTCCTATATAAAAATCCGGCGACCAATTTACTTATAGGGATTGAATGAAGCCTTAAATTCCGGCGACGTATTTATATGTCGGAGTAGGTAATCTTGGCGAAGAGTTTACCACCGTCTATATTTTTTCGTATAAAGGAATGACATTAAAAAATCCCAAATTCAACGCCCTGTTATCCATTAATGTCAAGATTTATCTCTTGTTTACAAGAACTTTTCATCTTAAAATTAAATAGCGAATCGACTACAAGATATTTCAGATAAGAAAACGGCCCAATTAATATTTGAAATACCGTGAATAAGCGAGAATTTTCATTTTATGATTAAAATGTATGTTGAACAATAAAAATATTATGTTATGAAGTCAGTTTGAGTTTGAGTCTTATTAACCTTGAAATAAAATGCAATGTATTTGCTACTATCTCGAACTATTATTTTTGATCGTATAGAATGAACTTATTTATTATTATGAACTCTAACCACTTCAAGTTATTTTGCTATAAATTTTGAATATGTTTAGTCTGTCTGTAAGTTTATAGATTCCACTTCAACCCCATTGAAGTATCTTCCTCAGTTAATTATTATTAATGTGACAATAATGAACCATGAATATATTTATCTAATTTCATAATTATTATGGTATAAGATAAGAACTAATATATAAAGAAGCCTGTGAAACTAATATTTTGTTCATTCAACTGATATTCGTCTAGTACGCTAGTCAGATTGGTGTAACTATTTGTAACTTTAAATTATTAAGTTCTCAGTTTGCTAAATAAATTGTTTTTAAAAAAGCAAGTTGGTGAATAGAGTTCTTTAATTCTAGTACCAAGATTTCTTTTAATTATTTATTATAACAATCTTTCTGTGCCCGTCAAAAGGACTCTTATCAAGGCGACTTTAACGCAATTGAAACTAATTTCCATCATTTGGAGGTGAACAGTGGACTTGAACTTTATCTTTGTATAGTCTGTTTACAAAGGACTGAAGGAAATTCAATTTCAAATTCAAGTATGTTCACTTTAAACAATCTAGATTACTACTTGTTAAAGTTGAATATGAATAAAAATATCATTGAATTATTCTAGATAAATACATATTTAAATTAAGCTAGATATAGAGATTTTTGAAATAATCACAATTTTTCTATCATATATGTAAAAATATTTACAAATTCTTGAGCTTGAATATTCTATTCAGATTACTACTAGTGTCACTGGCTCTTCGTTAAAAGAAAAAGTCATGTTTTTGAAGCTAATTAGGTTGAATATATGAACCAAAAAGTCCCTCGTTACTTTTCTTTGTTTTTTCAAAAACCAAGATATGTAAAAGTATTCCTTGAGGGATAAATGACGTGAAAAATCTAAATTACCGAAGAAAAGTTTAGTATGGAGAGAAATATAAGGAGAAATATGGCTTTCGTAGGTTAGCGCTTCACTAATGTGGAAAAAGTTAATAACATATACTCATTTTGAAAGATACCCGACATGTTTATTTTATTACACTATTATGCTCTAACCCTCGGTTACATTAATGCACTCGTAGGGTGCTAAATTGACTATTTTTCATCATTATGCTGTCTAAGGAAATTGATAATGGTAAACGTTTGAAGTCGTAAAATGAACGACAATGTCTATAAGACTAGACCCTTATATAAAACGGATACGTATCACATGCTTACGTTTGTAATAAAATTCGTCTTCGCCACAAAATTGTTTTTGGATTATTTGCATTTTATTGGGTTTCTGAAAGCTAGCTATAAAACACAGAATTTAATCTGATAATGTAACTGCACTTTTCAAACAGTGTCGGTTTTAACGAACGTGTTGAACGTTCTAGCAAAAATCACTGTTGAAATTTTGTGTGAGAAATAACACGTATAGGAAAGCATTTCGCTGACAGAAAAAGGGTGGAGTTGCAATCCACCATTTCTTCTAATGCCCACTTCATATTGCATCAGCTATAATATTGAATTTTGTTTATTTAGGCGAACTATTCATGACTTATTACGATAAGAAGTCGATGGCTTTAAAGTCTACCTCTTTTTCGTCTATATGCCGATCTTCCAGCCATGTTTTAATTGCTCTTATCATGTCTGTTGATAATTTTTTCTTTCCTTTAATATATGTTTTAGTCGTTAAATTTTGCATTAAAATCGCAGAGAAAAGCTAGTTTTGTGGGCCAATTCTCATCTTCCAATTCGTCAATGTGCTCTCCTTTCATTTGTTGAAATTTTTTTATTTCTGGTAACAGAATTCAAAATCAATTCACCAAATCCAACAGCTTAGCCACCTCACGTCTGTGTGCAATAAGATATCTTCATACTCTGATTCAGTTTCATCTAAAAGCGCCCGTAATTATCGTCTCTGATGATCTTAAAGCGTAAACTGTGGTAAATTTTTATTTTAAAATCATGTCATATTGACTTCTGTTAGAACAACAACAAAGTTGGAATTTCTGGAACAGAATGTTTCTGTTTTGGCTTTTACGAGGTTTGATGAAAAATAAGGTAAATCGATTTCGAAATCAGTTATTATATACGTTATATCTGTTTCACCTAGTATTTATTGAAAAAAAAATGCCATAGAAGATCCCGAAGTATTACAATCTTTGTTGTTACTTTGACGATAGTTGACAAATATTATAAGCGATTCAAGAATATATTTTAAACTCAAAAACATAAGTCAAAGAGCAAATAGTAAACAAACTTGTCTATTCAAACAAAGGATTGACTATTCTAGAGCTTACTAAACAACCTAAGATCTTGACCCGTCTGTATGGAGCTTAATAGATTATTTGAATCTAAAAGTCTGTCTGTATCTGCCTTAATCTACATCTAGCACCATGCGAGTTCTGGCTCAATCTGACAATGAAAAGTGTGCTAGAAGAAAAATATTCTGATACACACAAAGCCATTCGTAAAGAAACCTCCCAGAAATGGTTTCAGCCCTGGAATCAATATTAGAATCAGTGCATTGGCAGCTAAGTTTAGTACTCCGAATGAAATTAAATCAAATTTGATGTCACTGTCGAATTATGTTTAAAAACATTAATCGTCGTACTCCTCCTCGGTATTAGTACTTTTTTGTGATTTTTTTATAAATAAAGTATTCAATATTCTCGTGATCCAATAAATGATTTATTTACATCTTTAATTAACATGAAATTTTTATTTCGTTAAATTGTAAAAAATGACCGGTATATAGAGCACTCTTCAGGGTGCTGCGCAGCGAGAAGCCTCAATCGGCCGGCTATCTGGAGTCCACATTTTTCATCTGGAACAGAAAAATGTGAAATTTTTATAATTAACAATGTTATAATTTCTATATGGACCTGTTTAAAGATAAAAAAGAAAATAACTTCCAAAAAAATTTGACTTTTTGAGCCAATTTTTTCACTTTATTTGCTTTGAAAACATTATTTTCCAAAATTAATAGGTTCATTGTAACAGACCATTCGGCTTGTTACGTTTTTCTTGAAACATTTTGAATGTTCCTTTGTTCACGTAATTTGGCTCAGTAGTCACTTCTATTTTAATTCAAGTTTTTGAAAAAATTCATTTATCATCGAGTTCCCACTATCGGAATTTAGAAAACTCCAGTTCCGTATCTAAATCGTCCTCTACACTCGAAAGCATTCTTCTGACAAGAATATTCAGATAAAGGTATTTACAAGAAACCCTTTTTCAAATCAATAGATGTCAAAATTGCATCTCGGAGTTTACTAAGAATGATATCAACTTGAGCCATCGGATATGAATAGAAAATGGTAGCCTTGTTTAATTTTCGACCATCAAAACAAACTCGATATTCTCCAAACTTTTTAGCGACAATCCAGAGAATGGAGTGGCATGTCGATAACAAATGAATTTTTTCAGAAATGCTAGAAAATGTTAGAATTAAAATAGATTCACTGAGCCACTATGCGTGAACAAAATAATATTCAAAATGTTTGGAAAAAAACGTAACAAGCCGAATGACATGTTACATCATATTGTAACTTTAACTAATTTTTGAGAAACTGTACGTAAGATTTTGAAGAAATTAATAAATAATGTTTTGAGAGAAACGCGTTTGAAGTTTCGGATTTTAATATCTTACTGCTTCGTTTGCATTTCCAGCTCCATATGAAAGTTCTGTGTTCTCTCGAAGAACTCATTTCTGCCGGTACTTTTCTAGTCGTCTTTTGAAGACGATAAGCTTCACCCGATTTCACCGCCGCTTCACCCGATTTCATCGCACTTATCGGCGTAATTCTTACATCTTACATGTCGATCAATAATGATTTTAGAATTTTTAAACTCGATGTGTATTGTTTAAGGCAAAGTTTTAAAATTTTGGAGACGTATTCTTGAAAGTTCAAACTAACTAACTATGTCATCTTCTACGTTGAACATGTTTCTTTAGGTTAGAGGATAACCAGAAATCACACCTCTGCTTATTTGTCATTTGATGGCACTGGTGAACTTTCGTGAATCCACACAGGGATCTCATGACGGGTAAAAATGATGTATACGTTTCATCACCTGATAATAGTTCATAAAGAATACGATGTCTACCATCGTTCTCCATATTTTTAAAGTAAATAAAGAGCAGCCTGACAGTCCGTGGTTAATTACAAAGTGATATCCTTCTATTTTCAATTCGCTGTACTAGCGAAATACAGTTGCTTCATTACTAAATGCGCATTAAAGTCTTTTTGTTGACTTGAAATCATAGTAGACCACATACTGAATCATATTTCGAAGGCTATTAATATTTAATATTCTCTATCTTTTGAAATCAGCGAATCAGCTACAGTCAGAGTTTCCTAAAAGTTTGCTCTGGTTTTATCGTCTCAAAAAAGTTCTTGTGTGTGTAATCAGACTTGATCAATATTAGTATTTTCCAATATTGTTCACGTTTTGAATTTCTTATACACTTTATCTCGTCATATAACTATCATCGTTTTTATCTATGAAGTTGAACCCAACTATCTGCTACAACTTGTTTGGAATTGTTTGAATGAAAAACCCATCAAATTTACTCAAATTAGAAGAAATGTTCTCATTGCTGGATATTTATCCAGTATTCCAAAGTACTGCTCCATGAATAACTTCCTAATTATCATATACAGCTTTGTAATGCAGTCCTAATAATATGTAATCAAAAAACAACTTCCGATTTTATTAGATAATATTCATAGATTATGATATTCATTATTATTTTAAGACATTTTTCATATAAATTGTTTCTATAGAACAATAATGGTCTCTCCAAACCTATCCTGATTTAGTGATAGAACTTGGGTAAATTGCGGTTCCCATTTCCATTTTTTCCACTCGATATCATCTCGATAGAAGGCAGGAATAGAAAGTCATAAATTTTAAATTTGATTCCGAACTTAGATTAAAAAGGTTTTCAATAGCAATAGATTTACTTGTGATGAGTTGCGGTATTAGAAAAAAATGACGGATATCCGGTGAGATATACATGTAGACTTAATATTGTTCTATGATTTAACTGATAATACGACATTTAGGTTTTTCTCTCTCACTTTGAAAAGTTTCTATGGAATAATTTTTTTAATATGGTACACTCTATCTATTTAAAGTATTTTAAGATCTTTTGTTTTACTGGAAATATTTTCTTCAAATGTATTTTCTTTTGTTTCTGAAAACTACTACAATGAAATATTCTACAAAAAAACTAGCAAACAAATATTTGGATATTCATATCATGTTAAAAGAAGAGGGACGTATTTGAGTAATGAGCAAATTAGAAACACTAGAAAACATTCAGTGAAGGTAGGTACTAAAAATGTTGGACGTTCACTTGAATACTGAATACTTGAATAATAACATATTAACTAATTAATACTACATCTGTTAAATTTATACAAGTGGCTCCTGAAGATTACGGCTTATTGAAAATCGTATGGATTTAGAACTAGTAGTACATTGCTTTTATATTAAAAGTTTTGGATAATGAAGTTTCAAGAGCAAAATACAATATAAAGTAGTTACGAGGGTAGTACAAAGATACACAATTATTTTTGAACACACATGCGAAAAATTTAGTGTCGTGGCTTCACTGGATGTTAAACTGGTCTGTTACGGGGGGCAGTGGAGACCATATAATCTCGCTTTTTTAGTATACTTATAACCATGGAAATCCGCGGAAATGTATCGAAAATCATTCAAGCAATTCGAGAATGAGTGTCTCCTCAAGACTGAAGTGTATGAATGGTGTTCCGTTTTCCAAAAATGCTGAGAAGTAGTGGCAAATTTGCCACAAGCGCGGCGCACCATAAGTGTTTCCGATGAAAACGTCAGCGCTGAGGAAAGACAGACCAACGCAGTACTGTAAGCTGTACGGCTGAAGAATTGTGCATCAGCGTAGATAGAATTAAGGAAATCATTTACGAATAGCTCGGTTACCGCAAAATTTTAGACAGATGGGTGGTAAGACTTCTGAACTTTGAGTTGGGAAGTTAGCGCCGATCTCCTTGAGCGGTACGGAGAGAAATAATTGAATTCATTGCACCGAATATTCATCATAGGAGAGAATTAGGTACACCACCATATTTCGGAAAGTATTGACTGAAGGAAGAAAGATGAAGGCGCGCCAATTAGAGCTAATGTTATACTTAAAGCGGGGAAAGTCTTGTGTACCGTATTTCGGGACATTAGAGAATTAATTGTAGTTGGTTTCATCATTGGAGAAATAAACTGTGAACGTGCAGTATTATGGTCCTCTAAACCCTCCTAAAAAACACAGTGAAATCTGCCTACAGATCGAAACGACGCGATGTTCCAATACGTAGTTCGATATTGCTGCAAGATAACGCTAGACTGCATACAGCTCGGCCTACGATGCAAATGTTAAAGGATTTGTTTAGGGAAATAGTGGAAAATTCTCTATATAATCCCGATTTGTCGCCATGCAACTATTATTTATTTATTCGTGCAAGAAAGGTGACAATCCGAGAATGTGATGGAGACTATCTAGAATAACTGTGGAAAATTTCAGCTCTCTAACTCAATAGTAAATTTTTTTATAACAAAACTCCAGTTTATATTTGAACCATCCTTATTTTGATTGGGGAATAACCGAGAACATATGTCAACATTTTGTGGCGTTAGGATGTGGGATATCATCCATTAAGGATAGTCATGTGACAATCTCTACAATTATACCGATATTATTCTCCGTTAGTACAAAAAGTGACTTTATCAAAAAATATTACTTCATTTATCAATTTCACATATCTTATAATAACCTTACTTTGCAAATATTAAGTTTCCTCTATATTTATGTAGTACCCAAATGTGGATCGACATGTTTTCACTTGATGATTTTATGACACTAGTTGATTAAACTGTTTTGTATACCCAACTTTACTAGATTTCTAGGATTTCGGTTAGGATATAAATTATTAAAGATTAAAGATACTACTAGCTTCATTAAGATCTCAATTAGTTCTTTCTCGAAATTCGAGAACAAGTCTCATTTCCATTAAATATCAACATTATCCGTTTATTATATCATGAAATTTTTATTGTTGAAGTCATAGTGATCTTAGTATCGACTTCAGAGAAGATAAATAAATTTAGCTACAGATTCTTAGCATTGTATGAGAAATATTGGTCATTTCTGGAGAATTATTAATAAACTTTTCTAAATTACACATAAAAATGAAAAATATATGATCGAAAACTAAGAAATAAATAAAATTAAAATAGTATAAATAATACTCAAGTTTTAGTTATTAGTGCTGCGCGGTGGCTTCATACGAACTATCGCGGCAATACAAGTTTAAGACGCCATCTATGAGTGTTTCGTATACAAGATTTTAAGCTCAACCGATTATATATTTTGTTCTTCACGTCTTCTTACTCGAACCTCGCTGTATTCATTTTATCTGATAAACTGGTAACAGATAACCTTCCAAACATAAACTCCACCTATGCTTAGATATATTTCTGTAGTTGTTGAACATATCACCATGTTTATTTTATAGTATCGAGTACTTTAAATGCAGAGATAAGAAAATATCAATGCTTGCTTCTCCATGAAAACCAGGACTCGATTTCTATTTCAAAAAGTATTTTATTGCCGTTATTCTTGGGGTATAGGGCTGAATATAGATACGAATTTTATTTTTATTATCACATACGCGCAGATTTCTATCTTCTACTTCACGTAGAAAAAGTAAGATTCAAACGCGGATTTTCCAAATCAAAGGTACACAGTTCTATCCACCCCTCGACCTCTACTTCTATTATTTATTTGAAGATTTGTATATAGTTCAATGATGAATAATATTAAGTGGTTTTATGAATCGTCTATTCAGCTATTCGTGATTAGTCTGAATTAATTTGATCAAAAATTATGGATCTATTGGATTACTTATATGCATCTATCGTAGAATTAGGTTATAAGAGAGTATCCATACTAATAGAAATTACTATTGAGATAGATCCTCAAAACTAAATAAACTGAAACGAATACATTTTGCATGAATAATTCAACGACTAGAATAAATGTGTTCTTTATAATGTTAAAATATTGAACTCGAATTATTTTTTTATAATGGAAAAATAAGAGAGCTCTCACTTGCATATTGCTCCATTCGAAAAACTCCCCTCAAAGCTGTCGTTTTTCTCGCGACTCCGCTCCATCACTGAAAACTTAATCAACCCTCTTCTTTAAAACGTATTGCTAAAATAAATTTCTATCACAGCCTGTCACCAGCTTACTGAAGGAAATTTATTTTCTCGATTTTTTCTAATTTGCCGGTGTTTGTTAAACAAGGGGCTAATATAAAAGTGAAATCTGAAAAAAATCCCTGTATGCTTGTGTTTATCTTGTTGCGTTTATCAACATTTCCGAGGGCTCTTACCTTAATTGTGAGGATGTGAAGTGGAAGGGCTCTCTTGATTTTCTTTTTGGTTTCTTTTTTTATGCGTGACATTTTAAGAGTGTCTCTGATTAAACACAAGAGAAACAAGAAATACACGCTTCCAATTTTAACGGAAATTAGTAGATTGTATGCAATTCATTGTAATGAAAATAGAGTTCGTGGTAATTGACAAAAAAGTAATCGAAGTTTTCTGTGATCATATTGATTGAATTCTGGATAAAATTATCAAATAACTTCACTCAAATCTATTGTTTTCCTTTATATCATTCCGTTAAATCCTATATGCTCTGATCTTATCTGCATTATCAGAATGTCATCGACTAATTTCTTCATAATCGGCTCGTTTTTTGTTAACATCAAACGTTTTGTAGGGTTACATACATCAAATGGAAGGATCATTTAGTTATTTGTCTGTCTGTCAAAACCCTTCATGTCAGGAATGTGTGAAGATATCGGATTGAAATTTAAACCAAATACTAAGGTCTACAGTTCATGGCAGCCCAGCCGTGAGAACGGAAAACTCCTAAGTTTACGTAAAAACCGTCCACCTTTTTATTTCGAAAACGTATTTTGTGTCATTATCAAAGGACAAAATGTATAACGGATATTCAATTAATCATTTTGATGATGTATAAGTGTCAATTCATGACAAACAATGAAAAAAAAAACCTTTACGCACTACTCTGAAGCGTCTACATCAATGTAGAGTCAATTGACACTTTTGTTTTCTGAGACCGATTCAGAGCATCATACTTCAATCACGAATCTCGATTTTTTAAGAAGGATAATTGCTATACGTAAAGTATATCATGGAATACGAGAAATTAATCTTTTTTTCTATCGTCCACGATAGGTGCAGCTACTTACAGCTAATTAACAACGAAGCCATCTGCGCTGGTATAAAAACACGCCAAAAAGTTAAAGATCAGACCAGATTCATTACAATGAAACCTACTCGCATCAAATAAAGCTTAAAAAGTCGCGGGTTATGGTTAATAATGATAATGAAGCTGAAGATCCATTCATTAAGGAAAGAGCGCTAAATAGTTTTACCAATGGTTATTGAAATGGGATGAAATGATCAGTTGATCAATATAATGTTACTTTAGCCGAATAATATTGACGTTTGAAATCCTCAGAGTGGTTTACCTGAAACGTTTGCTCCAATTAATTTGAAGTTGACAGATATGGTTTATTGATACTTCTTAATAATTAGTTGTTTGATCAAATAAATAAATTATCCGTCAAAATAAGATAAGTAGACATCAAATAAACATCGTCGTCTTTATTATTATTTTACAGTAGATGCAAAAAACATCACGAAGAATGAAATTGAATGAAAACTACACCTGTTTCTTTTTTTAATAAAGGATTGAAATAGTGGTCAGATAAGAAATTTCGGAAAAATAATTGAAGACAAACCGTCAAGAGAATTAAGATGCAGTGCAGCTACCTTAAAAAAAATGGCGGTCTCGAGTTTCGAGGTTTTCTACTTAGATTTTTAAATTATCACGAATTTTTTTGAGTCTTCACGAGTTCTTCTATTAGATGCGTTTAGAAATTATCTACCTAATGGTATCCAAATGTTAATATAAGAAATAAATGTTACGTGGTTTGCGACTCAAGCCGACATGTTAGTTTAGAAAAAGTGATAGCTGATTTTCTAAAGATTCAAGATGAAATTTTAATAATAATAACATGTTATCATCATCTTCAATTAGATAAGCCGTTATATTTCTGAATTGAATAGCTGTTGTTTAAATCAAAAGGAATAAAAAACAAAATTTCCACATTATAAGTGTCTCTACTGGTCTTACTTTGACAATATTTTTATTCTTTATTATCCAGTAGGGGACGTGTTCGAATTATATTATGGATACATTAGAAAAATTATATTTTATGCAAAGTTTTCCTAACAATAAAAAACTTTCTTCGTATCAACGTCTTAACAGTGCTACTTCATTTTGAATTTCCCTATTCAAACTTTTCACAAAAAAATATCTGCATTTTACTTTCTTTCTTTGTCTCAGAAACTACGATATCTGAATGTTAATTTTGTTTCGGAGTTCGAGAAACGACTGTCAATATTTTTCGTGAGTTTGGATTTTCCAATGGCGGAGTAAATCAGTGGCTAGTAATTTATTTCCCTCATGGAAAATATAATATCGAATTTAAATAAGATAAGATGAAATAACTAGAAGTTTAAATAACTTTTAAGAGTTGTCCTAATGAATTACTATAGTTATTACAGCTCTGGTATGAGCTATATAAATTAATTTATATACTTCTATTAAATTATACAATTATACAATTGCTTTGAGGAGATTAATATAGTATCTATAAACCAACAATATGATTTGTAATGTCTCACTAAAATAAAATTGTTGAAATTGTTCACGACCTGAATATCTTTTACTTCTGTATAAGCCGATTGGCTGAAACGGCTTGTACAGGCTGTTATTTCAGGGTCAGTTCACCTGAATAATTTTGTATACCTATTTATTCTAAATTTTGTGCTGAACAATATGAATTTAGATGGCGAATATTTTAAACACCTCTAGAAATAAGCTAATATAACCGTACCGAATTTATTTCCCGAAAAATAAAAAATCATATTAGACAAAAAAAAATAAGAATGAAGCTGAATCAAGATGAACGTAAAATTGCTTAATATAAATAATATAAAAATGGGTTTTTCGCGATTATCAGCAAAACGGTAAGTCTTATCATAATAATACCACATACAAAAATTGTAGATCATAAAATTATTTACAAGAAACGTGGAAATAGCTTTTTTCCTACGAGCCACCGTTTCTGAGATATAACGATTCAAAAAGTTCAAAATTTATAATGTTTCAGATTTACTGTAGTTATTTAATGGCTATAATGATTCCACGAGAAATACCAAAGCTGCAGAACAGCATCGTCGAACTTTAGCAACATCTTCGTCAATTGATAATTTATCTGATGAACTTATGATAGTTCCCACCAGTCAACAGAAATTTCTTACAAATACTCACAAGTCTCGGTTCATTTCAATGCTGTAAGAAAAGTTTACTGCTGAAAATATATTGATGAAACCATTAAATACGACAACTTTTACAACTTTCTAGAAACAGTGGTTTGTAGGAATAAAGTATTCATACGTTTTTTGTAGATAAGTTTATGATCTACAATTTTCGTCTGAGGTATTTTTATGATAAAACTCACCGTTTCACTGAGAATTGCGAAAAACTCAATTCTTTGACCTTTGACCTTGGATAAAATTTTTCCATACACGGAAATGATGTGGAATATTCAAATTCTATGTTTAATTGTATTTTAACCAATTTTACTGATTTTCAGCTTGATGGGAATTTATGTAACTTCGATTGTCTAAATTGACCGGATTATAGAGGTTTGTATAGAAATTTCAAGAATGATGTAGGAGTAATGGAATTGACATCTACTCCATGTTAAATTGAACTCAAGTAAATAATGGAGTTATGTGCGTTTCTTGAAAAACAAATAGAGAAACTTTAGCTAAAAAGATAAAAACTTTCACGACAAAACAACTAAATAATTGTATAAACGAAGCTTCGGATAAGAGATATTTGGCGGTGATAATTCAATCTCTATTTTCATTTAATCATTTTTTTAAGATGCTCTAACACTAGGTATTAAAGTACTTGTTGTGTAGCAGAATTATAATATTTGATTTGAGATTTAAAAGTTCATGTATCAATTTTTATAGCCAGTCTACAAAATACAAAAACAAACTTTGTTAGACAATACATTGTTACGGAAAAGTTTTGTACCATATAATAAATTATAGATATAATAAATAATAAAGCGATGAGGAGAGACATTACTACATTACTGGACTATAATTTTTATACAGGGTATTGTTAATGTTATTCGTCGGCAATATTATCAGTGCATGCTAGAGGAAATATAATAACTGTAGTGAAACGCCATGATGATTGGCGATCAATTAATATGGCTCAAGTCCACCCGAAACTATCAATTATATTGATAATTGCATTAATAAGCGCTTCTCATAGGGCTCTAATAAACATTTCAATGTTTTTTCAATCGTGAGTTGCTCAGTGAATCTCTCGAGTCGTTTATTGTTTTGCAACGGTATGGTTTCCAATGTCGGTTTGGTCTATGCGTTCTTAACATTGAATAGTTGATCCGTCTTCAAATATATTCAAACGTCTTCAGTAATTTCGAGAATTTTGAAAAATCTTTCAAATTGCACTTACACACCATCAATACCAAAAAAATAAGGTTTTTGGATCTGCTTTTCACAGTCATGTAGCAATTATAGAGGTTTTGTAATTGTCGTTATTGATTTGGTATTTTTTGTAAAATAAAATTACTTTGATTTTAATATTTTTTTCTCATGGTACAAATATAAATACGAATGAAATTGCTTATGTGTACGCCTATGGTATTTATTCATTTTTTCTTTGTTTTCTATCCCTTATAGTGTCTCTTTCCTTTTCGTTTATTGTCGGGGAATAAAAAAGCTTATGAAATTTTATACTTCGTTAGACTTTTATCGAATGAACGGGGGCTGTAAAAGATATGTTGCCTTTTTCAGGGAAATCTAATCTATTGGAGTTTTTATTTGTTTTGTTTATGGTTGAGTGGAGCTGTAGGATCATTTTAAAACTGAAGATCATCAATTTTTAACGAACGCTTCATTATAGACTTCGATAACTGATAGTGTTTAACAACGAAGAGTTGGTTATAATTATTACAATTCTCCGACTCAATTCTTAACTTATACAACTCGACAAATCTGGTATGATAATCTCGATAAAAACTAACCAAATTTCTAGACTGATTACTAACGGGTAGGGTGGAAATTATTCTTTCTTTGGTGAGAAGTAAAAGATATAAACATTTTTGGACTCCATTTTGTTAAAGCAATAGAAGATCCGAAAATTTCTGAATAATAGAGAATAAAGCTGAATTTTCTTATATGAAGACGTTACTAGGTTTACGTTTGCCTTTTTTCAGCTGCTTGTGGAACCGCTTTTATTCTATATTTGTGATTTGTGACAGTATTCTACGGTACTGGACCAATTTTCACGGTATATATTTCTTTCTTTCGAAACGGTAAGTACCGTTTATTATGGACGAGTAGACAAGACTCCTGGACGTCTGCGAGTCCCAAAAGAGAGTTCCCGGCTTTGATAACTACAATATTTTTTGGTAACCGTGTGGATTAGTTATAGATATCAATATAAAATCAAGTAAAGCATATTTATTCTATTGATGTACCTCCAAAACATGTGATTTAAACGCATCAACCGCTTCTTCATGTGTAGAAAAACGTTGACATCGCAATTTACAGAAATAAGAAGAAATCATTTGGTGCCAAATATCAGTTTACGCACAACATCGATGTTTTCTGGCACAACAGCCGATTTTGGACAGATGGTGGCTCGAGTCAAAGCGAGCGTCATAGAAAATCAGCGTACGAACAAGTTTGCGATTTAATTCCATTTTTTGACTAAGACGAATGTTTAAAGTATCTGTAAAAAACTCAAATAGTGCTTGTATGATAACACGTTCTGAGTACACTAACCTTTAAAAATATCGAACTTTATGATGGAAGTATCAGATATTGTCATATCTCAAAACTTAATTAGCAACACTTGTACTATTTATATTTCTAGCCTTACATTCAAGAAACAAGGAATTGTAATCGAAACGAGTTTGTTTCTCAAAATATTCTCTAGGCAGTTAAACAAATTTTCCAATCACTTTCTCTGCTCAGACCGAGGATCTGCATTCTTCGAATTACTATATTTAACTATGTAAAGTTCATCTGGAAATGTCAGTGTTAGTGAGAAATAGTCAGTGTTCTTTATTCCAAAAATATAAATAACAATGCTTCCCACGTATATATACTAAGATAGAGCAATTTATTTATTTATTCTTTGGACTCATAATGAAAAAACGTTAGAAAATGATGACTTGAACATACCATGAATCGATCTGAGAAGATTATCAAACTGTAACCGTTATTGCGTTTCATCGATATGACAGCCATCAGAAAATGTACACTCAATACCGACAAAGCATGGCATTTTCGATAACTAATATAAACACTTGTCAATCAAAAATAAATGATCCATTGTAACATATTATCAGCGGGAAATCTTCCGTGAAAATATTAATGATGTTATGCATGCATCAGTTGATTTTACGAGTAATATATTGTTTTTTGTCGTACGTATTAGAGAAGCTATTTATATACTTTTCGGTAGATACTCAATTCTCAAACCAAAATTCAGTGGTTTCTGGTTTTTATATTTGATAATTACAAAAATTCTAGTTATGATACATTTTAAAGGTTTGATTAGTTTACTTGGAATAATATTTTACCAGATTAGTATAAATACAAAAGAAATGATAAACAAAGAAAAGAGTTTCCAAATTTTATTACTTTTTGTTTTGTATAATTTTTCCACATATGTCTCTCATTTAGCAATATATAGTGACTTTTGAGCCCAAATGACAGTATCATGACCGTGTATCGTATATCTTTAGGAAAGCAACTTACAGATTGTCTCTTTTTCCTCATATTTTGAATCATAAGTACATACATTTAAAATTAGGTGTTTTGACATTTTGACGTCCATAACTCTAATTTATTGTGGTCTACTCATAGGGAATCATGTCAGTGATTCACTATTCCTAATTATATTCGTGTCTTATATCTGCATTCAATTTTCTATCTCACGATTTGTATCCTCAGATGATACTGAGAGTTATTTGGGTAGCTCAAAGTATATTTTTCGATCAGCTGCTGTTTGTATAGTATAGTATATATTTATATTTAAACTTTTTATTGGTGATATTTATTCGATTATATTATTTTGATTTGTTCGATAGTTGTGTTCTCCACATCTTTTTCTTAGGCTCTGTTAAACAATGATCTAATAATCTAGAGGTTATCAGTCTATTTTGTAGAAAGTCAAATCTTAGCCAGATTTTCAACATAATCAAATTAAAATTTCATTAATTAAGTAAGTGAACAACTTAGTCATTCCAAATACCTAATTATTTCTTTTAAATTACAACATCGCGTGTTTATACAGCATTCCTTGGTAATAATTTCAAAAACCAATTGAGATATTGTGAAGTAGTGAAACGTAGTAATAAGCACTGTTGTAATAAGAATTTTTTCTTTATTAAAATCGGATACGCCTCAATGAATAATTTTTCATACAAATGATTTAGAGTAGAGAACCATTACAGTACACTACAGATTGAGTTATCACGATCTACTAGATTTGTTAGTTGCTATACATATTTTGTTCTGCATGCACTTTACTTGAATTATTATAATAATATACTCGTTCGTACCATATTTATTTGACTTTGGTGCTATCTCTGATCCTTGAATTATTACTATAATTTTGCAAATTCATGGCTGTTGTTGCCCTACGGTCAAACAAATAATGTACAATTCTATACGAAGCCCAAATAAGGATGGAATATCACGTGAGATGCAAGCATATTTTATTATAAAATTGTACATATTACACCAAAAAATTAAAATGAAAAAATGTAATCACGGCTCAACACAAATTTTAATTCGACTTTGAAGCATGGAATTTTGATACTTAATCTTTAGATTATTAAAAGAATGAAAAATATAGGACATTTGCTTTCGTTTATAGGACTGATTTTATATATATATATATATATATATATATATATATATATATATATATATATATATATATATATATATATATACAACTGTCATTCGATGTATTAGAGTACGACTTTGATGAAAAATGTGCCTTTGCGCTAACAGGCCTATAATACCTTTAGATCCGATTGTTGTGGCAAGAATTGTTGCGCTGTTACAAGATGGTCAGGGGCAACGTGAAACTGCAAGAATTGTTGGCGCTAGTCTTTGTGGTGTGCAAAGGGTATACCAGTGCTTTCTGGAGACTAGAAGACCAGGGTCTGGGTGAAAAAGAGTTACCACTCAATGAGATAACCGTTTTTTGGTGATCACAAGTTTGCGGAATAGGACACTACTGCGGTTCCACTGCGAAATCAGTTGGAAGAAGTGAGAAATATCAACATTAGTAAATGGACCGTTAGAAGAAGACTTCATGCTGCTGGACTGTCATGCAAAAGAATGGCTACAGGTCCCCCGTTGCAAAGTCAGCATCGGACTGCAAGATTGACATTTGCCAGAGATCACGTTCGTTGGAATGATGATGAATGGAGCTGGGTATTGATCTCAGATGAGTCGCGTTTTTGCCTCACCGGGTCAGATGTTTTGGGATACTATTCATGTTTTTCAACCATTAATCAAGATGTTTCATGTCTAATGCAATTTTTGGTTCTTTCATTTGCTTCTGCGCTAGGTAGAAAACAATTCCCACACTTGTGGCAGGTGTTGGATTTGTTGGATCAGACATTCTTAACTTTCTTTGCGTTGGACTAATATTGTCTTTGTGGAATAGTGTTTTTTAAGCCTCCAATTTTCTCTCAACATTTTTTGTATGCCCAAAATTTTTTATAGGTACACGAATCATGAATATGAACATCTGCAGGAATCTCTAGGATTGAAAACTTTTTATCACCTCCTTCAATAGATACAAGTGATTTTTTTACACCTTTTCAGTCTACATACACAAGTTTTTCACCGTTTTTTTTTATTACAAATACTATACTCGGCCATATCAGTTTCTTTAGTACTGCTGCAATTGTTTCGTTCATTGCAAAGAAATTTTGCAATTAAAAAATGAATTGTGGAAGAAAATAACAATAAAAATCACTTTTTAACTACACGATAGAATAATTTATTTGCAATCACGTTAATCAAATTATAATAATATAAAACAAAAAAACTCACCAGTTATACCATATAAGAATAGAGATACCCAAAGATCTTTTCACTATGTGGTTATAGGTTGATTCTGAAGAAGAAAAAATATATACAAAAAACAAAATTTTCAATAAAAAAACTAAACTTTTTGTTTTAACGTATCTTTCTTGACTTATTTTCAATAAAAGACATTTTTTCCAAATTAAAAAATGCTTTTTCCATTGTAACTATAAATTTTTTCAGCATCAAGTTCTCTAAACAATTCAAACTTCTTGACCCTATCACTTGTATTTATTTGAAGTGATATGCAAATTGTACTTCAATTAGGGTGTCAATATCAAGGGTAGAAGTCCAAAAATATAAAAAAAATAATTTTTTATATTACCTAATATAAAATTGTGATACTTTATCGATAAAATTGTAAAATTTTCTAATGACAATAAAGCTTATCTCTCTCCATCTCTCTCTTTCTAGGTAATTATATTTAATTGTATTAGTTCAAACTTTTCTTCTGTTGCCAATAATTGGGAATAATTGTGAAAAATATCAACTAATTTATTTTTACTGATAACTTCAAAAGTGATATGTAACTTCAATATTCAATAAAAGGAAGAAATTAAAGAAAATAAAAGAAAGAATAGAGTTTGTTAAAATGATGTCATATTAATTGATATTTTTTGTTACAGGTAAGCAAAAATTTAAACGTTGGTGTGAAGATAAGTGAGTATTCTTGTTATTTTTATACGTATCGAACGGTTTCCAACACACATCGAAGAGTTTCCAGATTTTTTCTTGGTTATTTTGTAGAAAATAAAAAAACACTTTAATTTCAAAAATTTGTGACCAAGAGAAGAATCTAGTTGGATGCAAATTTGATAATCGCACTTTAATATCATGTTTTTTAAGAGACGAGTTTTGTTTATCGATCTTTTTATTCTTATAAATAACGACCAACGTGTTTTGAGAACTGAATTAAATAGCGTATATCTACATAACAAAAACTGTAATTATTTCAACGTATAAAAACACAGGATAATTGTCGTTCAAAAAAAATAAAATTAAAACTTGCAACCGTGCAATTCAGCGCTATGTTTACTTTCAACATCTGAATTTGCATTTAATTCCTATGATTATAAGCAACGCTGATAGAAAGACATAATCGTTAAGTAAACAGCTGCAGGTACTGTGATGTCGAAAATAAATTCAATTATGCCTTCAACTAGTTCATCGTCTTAATTAAAATGAAAGTTGTGCCAATTTATTTACATTCAATATACAAGATATTCAGTCTTCTATATCGATTTATCCATCAAAAATATGGACAATATTAAAACGTAGTTTTTTATTTAGCTTGCCGGCATGTGACATCTTTGGTTACATTGGTAAACACTGTTTTTGTCACACGAACTTTGTGATGATTTTTATTTGTTTTGATGTACTCTCATTCATTTATTCATCAATTATTTTGTTTCAGCCACATTCTTTTCAGACCCCATTTAGGTAGTTTTGTTTGAATAACTTAATTTAGGCCACCGATTGCACTTAACTAAATTACGTTTGTTACATTGTAAATGCCGGGAAAGTGTTCTAATAAACCGGATGGTTTTTGTTATGTCATTAACTGTAACTATTTAGATTATTTTCGTTTTTCTGTGCGCTATTGGGTTCCACATTTATGTATATAAGACTCCTATTTGGTTGGGCTAAGGGCTAAGCAAGAATCTAAAGATTCGCCTTTTAGTATACCAATGATTTGAACGGAACCAAAAGATCATATAAGTGATTGTTATTTGTGTTTGATTCAATCAAAAGGCGTTACAACCAAGTCCAAACACACTGTCCAGTACCCAAACTTGTCATCGGCCAACAGACCAATCAACTAGTGTCGAACTGCCTATGACAAAATCTCTGAATCAAGCAGAAAGTCAGGATTCTGTTACTAGTCCGGAATTTGCTCTTAGAGAACCCGATGAATTATCTCAAGAGAGTGACCCAGGTTAAGAAGTGCTAACTTCAGAAGAACCACATTTATTGATACAAAGTCATTTAAACGATTTAAAAGGTGATTTTAATTGAATTGAGCTTTTGAGGTCTAGATTAAACGACGATCAAAAGAAACCTTTTTTTGAAGTAAATAACATTCCTCTAGTGATAAATATGAACCAAGTCACTGGCGATTGTCCACTGTTCTCTCAGTAACTAGCTTTCTAGTTTCTGATATGTTAGAGACTTACGAAAACATGATTTTTCTTGGAAAAGTTAAATACAGTGAACATGTTTGGAAAATTTGTAGTCATTACAACTTGGTTGAACAAAATATTGCTGTTCCATTTACAAATGGGACTGCAAAGACAGGAAAGTCACTACAAAAAGAACGTATGGTCTAAGCTTACTCCAGGGCAGAAGACTCAGCGAAGTAAAAATTAAATTTATTGGTCCAGAAATACGTGATTCAATGAGGGATAGAAAGTTTCAAAGTCAGCTGAATGATCTGGAAAAAGTTGCCTGAAAATGTTTTTTGCAAATTTGTCCAAAATTTTCTAGGAAACCATAAACAGCTTTGGGATATAATATGTCTTTGAAAATACATATCCTGCACTCATCCGAATTTCTGTAAATTTTTTCCATATATACTTCGATTCTTACTTGGAGGACTATAAAAAGTATAATGGATATTCTATCGCAAAACCGATATACCGAGGAATGTTTCACGACAAAAATAAAGAATTTTACTAACTTACTTATTCCATATTTAGCAACCACGAGAAAAACGCCGCCAAAGAACATGCGTGCCTGAAACGTTCAGATCCAAAAATAAATAAAATATTTAGCTTCATCTCGACTGTTGATAGTGGTACTTCGCCGTGTTGTATTTTATGCATTTAAAACCTATTTAAGTTTTGTTTTTCGTGTCTTATGTTAGTTTTTGATCTTTATATTCAATTTTAGTGTCTCGTTTCTATTCATATTAACATTTTAAATTCCTTAATGGTGATAGCTTTTTGGCGATCCTTTAAAACGATACAGTACAGAAAAAAGATTCATATATCCAATGTCGAAAGGACATTTTAAATATCTTTAAGTGTCTGAGACGACAACTTGAAGATCAATTGGTTGTTGTTATTGAAGATATTGAACAATCAACTCTAACTCCATATTCTACGATTTTTCGCGTTGGAAAAGTAGAGGATGGTCACTTAAATGAACGGAAAACTGATGAAAGCTGACCTAATATGTGATTCGACAGTACTTTTATGGAACCATCTAAGTACCGACATTGTTTAGAGATACTTCGGTCCGTTGCATTACAGTGTAGTTTTGAGCATGAAAAAAATTGACAACAGATAGAATCATGTTGTATCTTCTAACTTTAACAAAAAAATTTACGACATATTAAGACTTACTAAGACCGAAATATAGTGTATTTGGACGAACTTGGATTGACACACATGACGTATTTAAATTTGACTGGGTTGACGATTATGTTTTTTTATACTTGTAAAGTAATTTTTTGGTAGCTTCAATAATCTACATAAAATTTCAAATTGAAATTCTATTTTGTCTATTATAATACAACTCACTTATCTTAACAATGAGACGACGTCGCTGAAGAAGATATAAACACGTTTGATGAAAATATTTATATTTATATATTTATATATTTATAAAGATCTTCATTGAGTCATGTATTTTAGCATGCATGGAATCGTTCAACATCTCTTCTACTCAGGCAATTAAGCTCCAAGTTATTTTTATTCCTGATTTATTTAGCTTTGTATATATATACTAATGTGAATGATGCTTATTTCGAACGCAGCATAGCGCTTTTACAGGATTTAATTATTCGAGACTAGGTTAACTTAATTTCAAATTAATTTCCATTGGAATTTAATTTCCCTAATCTACCTAATTGAAACTTAGTAAGATTAATGGAGAGAATTCTGGTGGGGAATGTAAGATACGACGATGACATTTATTGTAATTTTAAACTAGTTGGGAAATAAGCAGTGACGAATGGTTTATTATTAAAAAAGTACTCCATCAAAAACATATACAAACTATTGAGTCTTTGATTACTTCGAACTTTCTAAGAAGGTAGATATAAGTGAAAACTCATCATATTATGATAATATTTATAGGTTTTTACAAATATCTTTCAAATAATTGCTAAAATACTTCTCAGTCTTATTACTCAGTTATTTTGATATTTAATTTTTCTAATTTTTTATATTTTATTACCTTGTTCCTAAGTTTCACATTTGAAAATTTCTTTTCTCTAAATCAGTACAGTCTACAAGATAAATACGAGAATAATAGGAAGCAGACTAAAAGAAGGACTGGAAAGCATTATAGAAGATTCATAACAAGGATTTAAAACTACCGAAGGAACAACAAATGCAATCTTTACAATTCGACAAATAGCTGAAAAACCAATAAGAGAAGATGGAGACATACAACTGTGCTCTATAGATCTCAAAAAAGCATTCGACAATAAAAATAGAAAGCAAGAAGAAATGGAAGAAAAACTAACGATCGAGTGATAGCTTTATATGATCTGGAACTACCAAATGGAATATTTTCGTTAATAAATAAGTTTTTTTTGGAAAAATGCACGACAGACGAAAAATTATGTCAGAACTAAATAAGAGATATCAATATGTTCGAAACTATAAAAGAACTAAAGTAAATGCCTATCATATCAAATGCTCCTTCTTAGATATAACTTTCAAGTAAATTTTATATCGAATTTAATGCACACAAATCGCAGTTACACGTAAATGAACAAACTTCTAGGTTTATTAATTTGACACAAGACATATCTTTTTGTTTTTTCATAGATCACTACTTGATTTTATATATTTCCATTTTAACTTCCATAAAGCAGTTTCCCGGTGACAGCATAAGTAATAATGACATAATAATTGGAACTATTATTAATAGAACAAGGAAAGACAAAATGTTAAAATCCGTTCAGTCAACTGGGAGTAATTTATGTTCAAAGGAAAATGCTTAAAATTTACATATTTCTATATCTCGTGATACGAAACAGATATCGATATGCGGTTTTCGCTATTCAGTTACTAATTTGATCTACTTTTATATTCCTCAATTAAAACTGAATATTTCCATTCAACATTTTTCAAGGATAGCTAGATTTAAAAAAATAAATAAATAGCGCCCTCTAGCGTATACGTTACTCATTAGATTGTTTCGAAATTATAACTCTTACATTGGTAGAAAGGAGCTATCTTCAAAAAAACTAAGTTTGCATAGATAGGTTAAGTAGAACTGGACTTACAGGCGTTTTTTCATAATAAAGTTCCCGCTTCCCCCCACGTCTTACTTGAACAGATAGACTAAAACTTGTAAAATCAAATATACGCCGAATTTCTTGAAGAATGCGATAATCATAGTTTAAACGCATCTTAATTAGGTAAAATTTGTAAATTATTCATTTTATAATTTTTGGTATTTAATTACGCCCTCTGGCGGTGGACCTACAACTCTGTAAATAATTTCTAGGTTTTTTTCCAGATCACTATTGTTATAATTTTTTTTCCTGAAGCTGTACTATAAACGGTTCCCGAGATATGGCCGAGAGCCATTCTTATTGGGACACCCGGTACAATAAGCCAATTATTCTTTACCACAAATGAAGAAAATACTGAGACAATAAAACAGTTTAAAATCTGATACTGGAAAACAGAATAGATTGTCAGTCTACAGTTATTGAATATGAAAATACTCTAGGCGATGATAATAGACCGAAAGGAGAAGACACGATGAAAATCAGCCAAACCGAGAAGACATATATGATAAAATTAGAGAATAGAGTAAGTCAAAAGTATCAAATACCTTGGCATGGAACTAACACAACATCGAAGACTGGAACAAGAAAAAAGGGAGAAGCCTTAAGCAACTGGAAGTTTATTCAACGCAATTCAGACACATTTTCCAGCCAAAACGAAAATATCAAAAGAAATAAAAACAAAACTATACGAAAAAGTGACCATACCCAGTTCAAAACAAAATCAAAAGAGAACTAAGATGGTTCGATGGGAAAAAACGATTAAGACGAAATATGAGGGATAAAGCAAGAGCTAGACAGACATAACATAAAAATGAAAAACAAAGTATAAGACAGCAAGAAATGGAATGAAAGACTGGTTTAAAAAAGAATAGAAACAGCTGTGAAAAAATGCCCACGTAATGACTGTAGTCTTTAATGTCCTGCACCTCAAAAGGTAGAATGATATTTGAATATAATACGTAAGCATGATTCTCTGTATCGTAATTAGACAAGTTCATCTCATTGTTTCACATCTTAAACAATAATATTTTTTGTCTATTGCTTCACTTTTATAGGATAGGATTTCGATAGGGTCAACATCGAGTAATTTTACTACCTTTTTCGTAGATGGTTTTCAATCAAAATGTAATCGTCATATACAAAATGAGCGAATAAAATCCAATATTTCCTGTTGATATCGCAGTTTTTTCCATTTTTGAGACTGTATTTTCATACTTTTATCTGTGAAAGTGAAACTGAAAGAAAGTACAATCCGTCTTAGTTTTTTATTGTTCAAGCTGGCGACTGTGAATAGGAAAATCATCAAAATATTAAACCTTTCAACACAATTATAACTCTAAGTGAGAACTGGAGTAGTTTTTTTTAAGGTTTTAAAAATAAAGCTTCAAGACCCACAAATTTTTTGTATATAACTCAATGGAGTGTCGACAACTTAAACATCTAAACAAACATAAATATATTAGAGTGTGTTTATTTATATCAATAAGGTTTACGAGCTAATCGTTCGACTTATTGCTTATTGCTGAATGTTGAATGATACTTAGTGTTAAGAAATAAATAACGATATGAATATAAATGGTTTCAACTCGCTTGAAAACCAATAAAATGTTCTTCTAAAGCAGTATAATTAAAATAGACACTTTTATAGTAGGTACCCATTTACGTGGTGTGAACATTAAATCCGCACGAATTAAAGAAAAACAGAAAGCAGCGGAAGAATAAAATAGATATACGGTAAATATTAATAGCTAGGAAATTATTGGGAGAGAGTTTTACAGAATTGCATAGAATTATACATACATAAAGGTAGGCTTGATTTAGTCACGCATCACAACGGAGTAATCATGATATTAAGTGATAGCGTAATGATTTAAGAATGTAATCCCACACTAGTCAACATATTGGCACAAATATCAAATTTAGAAGATGAAAATCAGTTAGCGGTTCACATATAGTAATCTAAAATAACACCAAAGAAGTGGGAAGATTATCTAGTTGAAATTCGAACACTAGTTTCTGAGAAAGGAAACTGAGAAGATAATTGAAGTGAACATCAAAAAATGAAAATAAAATGAGTGATACCGCAAAACTTCTATGAAGAAGAATGCAGAAATTCAAGAATGAAACAATATATTCCTACTTACATGAGCTTACAAACGACAACAATACCAACTACTCATTGTGAAAGACCGTCGCCAGCTTCACTTGCAGGCAATAGATACTAGAAGCTTCACGAAGAAGACATGTAATGGAAAGACAGCTTCAGCAATAGTGCTGGAATTGAATCCAAAGTAGCTGACATTGCTAGGTTAAAATTTGCACTAGAACAAGCGAATTGGTGAGGTTCAAGATTGTGGTAATGTATTTTCCACAAACGAGTCCAGATTTTATTCATGTACTTCAGATGGAAAAATATAAGTTGATAGAAGAGATTGTGAGGGATATTTTCCTTGCAGCAAAAGACCTTGAACAAATATTTGAGGAAGGATCTCTTCAAGGGTTCACACAGGTACTGTTAAATAGAGGATCATTAATTGTTCATATGTACATTACATAGATTTTAGAGTCACATGTTGATCCTTATGCTCATTTGATAGGCAATAACTTAGTGTTAATACATGATAACCCGCATCCACATGTCGCTGGAATATTATACCAGTAACTTCAACCCTATTGAGCATGGGTAAGAAAATATTTACAGAAGGATGGGGGAGATCAACAGATTTGATACTAGCTAACCTTTAACAACTTCAAGATGTGTTTATGATTGAGTGGGAAAATTTGAATCAAAATAACTTGGATCACTGGATCAGAAGTATGCAACGGCGTTTTCGTGATGTTAATAGAGTCAGAGATGATAAAAAAGGTGACTAAATTTGATTTATTTAGTTTCAAAAGGATTATATTGTATTTATATTATTTTTCGACTTAACTTTGTGTCTGTTATTAATTTAAATACAGAAAATAGTTACATTAGGTTAGATTAGATTGCAGAGCGCGGAAATTTTTTCATAATAATTTGTGAATGTGTATTGGATACACCCTTCATCATTCAGCTTACCTTTCGTTAAATAATATATATAGAATATAACCAAAATTTTTTTCGAGAACATTTCAGTTCAATCACTGAATAACGGCTGGTCTACGCTTCATGAAACTGACAGTTCAGTTACAGCAATTTGCAGAGATGCAAATTAATCCCATCAACATATTTTGTAATAGTTTGATTTATATAGTGTATGCCAAGTCATATTTAAAAAAAAGTAATTTGTATTCTATAACAAATAACTTTTGATTATTTTGATATTAAACAGTTTGAAGCGCAAGGAATAAATATGATCCGTAATAATTATACTAGTTGATTTGAAAGTATTGAAAACTGTAGAAAATTCTTTCCACCTTGTACGGAAACCTATTTATATCAATTACCCGTACACTTACTTTTATTTTTGTATACAACAATACCCGTAACACCCATAATGCAGCAATTTTCTTAAACTAAAGGCACTCCCACTTATAAATTACATGAATACAAACATACGTAGAGACAGCTCGACAATGAGGAGTAAGAAATGAAGAAGCAGAAGTGAGTAATGGATATTAATTACAACTGTATCCATTTGACTTTGTTTTTTAATTACAGTTGAATACGAAAGAGGAATTCATATTTGCGATGACATGATAAATATGCAAATTCTATAGTTTGCTTTGAATATGCTTACTTGATGTATGATCACAAATTGTTATAATGAAGTGTATGGTGATGATAAATAACTAGTCAAGAATCTCTTGCATTGTGTAATCTGATTTTTCTGTATTTCTAATGACTGGAATGTCAATTATATAAATTAGAATCATTATTGAACTTATAGTAGGAATATAATCATTATTTGAGGAATTAATACCATCATGCATATCATTTTTGTAACATTTATCGATCTTGAAAATTAACAGCTCCAGCTCTGTTACCGCTAACATTTTTGTACAGGAACGTCCCACTAGTATTATAGAATAAATAAGTATTCAAGTGATTTTGAGGTTATCAAATTTAACCAACAGTAACAGACAGACGGTCTCATCCATTCGTTTTTGAATAGGTAATACACATTATGCATGTTTATGCTCTCTCAAATACTAATCCTATTGTATACAAAAGCTATGATTAATTAGATTTATGGTCTTTAGAGTCACATCAATATAAAAATAAGCGTAAGTAATTTGATAAGTTAATGGAACTTCAAGTGTCTAAGGGACATATGGAACCGCTTAAGTAAGATGTTGAGGACGGTCAGTTTACAATAAATCTTAATGAATACTCGTATAATAGTAAGTAGAAGTTGAATAGGTAGATTTATGATTCTTCACAGTCACATTAATATAAGACAGAAATTAGGTAACGATACTTAATGGCTAGATAATTTGCATAAAAATTATCCAGTATGAAATGACTTAATGAATTATAATATGTGACTGATATATAAGTCCTCTGCAGAACAGTTGATTTATATATTCTTGTTGAAAATGATTCAATTTATTATGTTTGATACTTTTTTCCTCTATAAAATCATTCGTTGAACTTGCGTCTGTTTGTAGCCCTACCATTTAATATTTCTAATAATCAAATATCAATCATCTTTGCTAAAAATGGAGAGGAATTGAATATAATTAAAATTGAAGAACATGAATATCAATATGGAGAAGACAAAAATATAGCAGTAGGGAAAAACGAAAAGTGCTTCAAAATAAAAATACATGAAAAACAGTTGTAACAAGTGGAGTGTTTCAAAAATTTTAACGTGGATATACAGAATGATAATGGAAATAAAGAAGCAAAAGTGAATGAAAGAATCAGCGCAGCAATTAAACTTTATCATGCGTTAAACTTTTTTGCGATGAAAAGAAATAACCAAAAACATGAAAACATACTTATGCCAAAAAGGGTTGAATGAGAACTGAAATAATAAGAGAAGACTTAAATATAGAACCCGCAATTAAAATAACTGAAAACCAGTAGCAGGGATGGTTTGGACACCTGGATATAAGAGAAAACAATAGACCGGAAAAAAGGATTTGGCAAGCTATAGAAATGGGGAGTAAACGAGGACGCCCAAGGATACAACCAAGGAAATCCTGAAAATCACAATTGCCAAAAGTTTGATAGAAAAAAGACTAACAGAGAGAATGAAAAAGGTTAGAAATGGAAATTTGAGTATGAATTAAAAGACACACACCTGACAGAGGGTACACACGTTTTCATGATTATATATAATAATACTATCTAACGGTATAAAATCAATCATAGAATTGATGACATCCCGTAATCAAGTTTGATGTTTATATCCAGAGCAAATCCAAATATTGTGTTTTTTTTAAATTTTGTTGATTGATTCCTCATTTGTGTTGAATTGCCTCAGTTCTGATCAGCCTAATTTCGTTGTTTGTTGATAATAGCGTTTGATAACCACTTAATGACATGTCCAGAGCTCATTGATTAAAAGGCTTCTGGTACAATCGAATTAAAGGTCCTAAATAAGAAAGATATTTGAACAGAAACAAAATTTTTATACCGTCGGTTTAATTCAGTTCCATCTCTGTCTCTAAATGAAAATTTCATATCTGTGGAAACTTTTATATTATTATTTGAATAAATTTTTTGAATTCTTAATTTATTCACTCATTCGATTTTCAAGTACATATAAAGTTGTTTATGTTCCTCTTAAAAATATCTCATTACTAATTTATGCCCTGCATAAACCTGTCAAACTCTGAGAGTAGCACTTAGTGTTAAATGTAAAGGAAGACATCCCAGCGGGGGAAATATCGAAGTGTTTCAATGCATGACATGAAACGTAGGTTCGAGATTTCATATTTGTTGAACGCAGGACAACTGTTTTACTGATATTTTTCAAGTAATGGATCAATATATTAAAAAGGTTTACGATTGGAATTTGAAGAGCGAATGACTCAGCAAGAGACAGTTTACTATACCATATCATTTTTGCTGTATATTTATATATCTCACAACTAGTTTCGATTTTTGAATAAACAAACTGCTTCTTTTATTGATTCAATAAAATTCTACAGATTTAATAAAATTGAAGCCATTCTTTTTTATGGCATATGAGTAAACAAATGTTACAACAGAATTTGCTTGAAAATTTAATTTCTACAGTGACCAGTTTTAGGTGATCATTTCAAAAATCACGAAACTGTCCACATCTTCACTCATAACTGTTCAGCCTATTGAAAAAAAAAACCTTTATTAGTGGCAGTAATAGATACAAAAGACAGAATATAAATATCTTGTCTATGTCCGAAGTTATGAATTTTTGAAGCTGTAATAATAATTTTGGAACATTCTGTATATCTTACAAAAATGTTCGTAAACGACTACTGAAATGTTAAATCGTATGGAACACCCCAAACCGTGAGAGGATCCCAACTTTTCATTCATACCTGCGTTGGGACCTTCGAAATGTAAAGTAAAAAATATAAAAGTACCTCACAGGAACAGGTAACAGCAATAGACCTATGAATTTTTTTTCAGCTTAACGTGTCTCGACAGCGCTGGTCATTGGCACACAAAAATAATCATATGATACATAAATTAAATAAAGGATTGTTACAAAATCTATCACAATACGTAAATTAGTTATATTTTCTTATACAGCTTGGTAGCTTTAAGAAACTATAAGTTTCTGAATTTCCACCGGGTAGTTAGTGTCTCCTTGAGGTTGGTTTTCATATCAAAATGCTGGTATGCGGTAGAGTATACTCTGCAATCGGTGAGGATGTGCTTAACAGACACAGGAACGTGACAACTATGGAAGACAGGACGACGTTCTGGCGACATCAAATAGCCGTGAGTAATTTTTGTCTGGTTGATGCGGAGTCTTCTTATTGTCACAGCTTCTCTCCTTCTTCCATTCAAGTTTAGGAAAAGGTGAAAAGTAGATGGGTGGATGTTATGTAATGCTGCAGTGTTCTCGCTCCATATATCGCGCCAAGATTTTTGAATAAAGTTTTTTAAGCTGGTCTTCAGATCATTGGCAAGCTGAACTGGGATCTCAGGAGGATTCTTCGTGGCTTCTATGAATTGTCACACAGTACAGATAAATCTTTCAGAAGTGATGTTTCAACAAGATTAAGAAAAATCTATCGCATTATGTATCATTTTAAATCTACGTCTAATGAAGTCCATAGAAGTCCAATAAACGCTCTCACTCTAACCCGCAAGTTTCCATATTTGGAATTTCGTTCTGGCGTTGTATATTATTCATTGTTTATTCATTTTATTTATTCTGTAAAAATTTTAAGACTGATAAAATGAAAAAAATGGATTTTTGTGTATAAATATTTATAGCGTTCTGTCAACAATTAGGAATATGTAAATGCTCTGGCAAAAATTCCTTGAAGACAAAATACTGTCGAAAGTAAATATTCATATAATATAATTATTTCTTACTCTCCTTAATATTTTAGGATAATCTACCTCGACCACACAGGGCTGCCAGAAGTGGATTTTTATTTTCAGTAGATACAGAGGATTAGAAAGTCTCATGACTTTTGAAATGACCACCTAAAATTGGTCACTGGCTCTTCCTCTATCATATAGAGTAGTGATGTAAGGTATAGATTTTTGGGTTTGAACTTATTTCAATAACGATATTTAATAATTCATTATAATAGGCATGTGTTAATATCGGCATATGATGATAATGATAAGAATCTTTAAAGTCTGAGACTACTCTAAAGCCTCTAATTTTTGAAACATCGCTGAATATTTTATTACCGATACTATGAATTAATTTATGAGCAATTTTGAATATTCAACCTATGACATTGTTTTATGGCTTGAATAATTAGATTAAGGAACACTTCGCAGAATAAGATGATATTTTTCACGAACTGTTCATCTTAGATCGACTAAACATTTAACTCATCAATACTTCTATGATCGCTTAAAATGATAGCGAAACTAGTAACGATGCTAAATGCTGGTAGATCTCTGAAGATGAAATATATTTAATATATATGTCAGAGAGGCAGGGGCTTCTGTTGATTCAGTATCTTGTGATTTACTCATTTTTATTAATACAATTAATTAATAGTCGCGATTACAACAAGATCAATTATTAAGAATAAATAAATAAACTCGCACAAGGTTAACAATATTGATAATATCTGGGACAGACCGAGGAAATAACGAATTCGCGATCACCAGGACATCCGTTCGATCTCAATTTCAAAGCAAGACTGTCTTTTTCAAAACTATTCTCAAATAGTCTGCCTGCAGTACATTTCTCTTTTTTTTTTTTTATTAATTTTATGATACCCCCATCGTCCTGGGATCCCGACTACGTTGACAACCATGTGCGTTCCTAGGCCTAAGCCTACTACAATTTCGTTAAACCTTATTTTACAAAATATTAAAGTAACATTTAAAGTAACCGTACATTTCTTAAAATTATTAAAAATAGAAATATCTTAAAGAATATTCTCATCGCTTCGTCAGAAAATACTCCACTGTACTTTATTCTCCAACATATAAATATCTTTGTTTTACATTAATATTTAACGTTTATGAAAAAATAAAATTTTTTCATGATTTTTGAGCATTTTTAACAATTTTATAATCCATCCTAAATTTCAAATTATACAATGTAGACTAAGTAGCACATAGGAAATTTTACAGTAGACTTTTTAGACTAGAGTCACTGAATTTTCTAATCAAATTTTTATTACTATTGAATCAACTTTGTAAATTAATCAACATTCATATGGTACCAAACATTTTAGAAACTTTAGATCAAAGTTTAAAATTTGAAGATTTGTAATGTCCCCAAAACATGAAAAAAAATAATTATTTGAATAGCATTAGCTGGATTTGAACTTTCGCGTTGATGATTGTGTGGTTGCGGATTAAAATCTGACTAGTTCCTTTCTAATTTTTCATTGTATAATAATGGCTTCCATATAATTACCTTGATTGTGAAATAATTCCGACGAGCCTTGGGTCAAATAGTGTTCCAAAATAAAATAGCTTCGTTAGTTATATGATTCATGAACGTTCCTCACAATCCTCGTTGGCTGAATCTTATCAGGGACTTAAATAAAAAAATTTTTTTTAGAACTCTTGAATTTCGCTCTCAAAGTATTTTACTGCTTCCATTTGCATTGCAACGATTCCATCGTTTGGAGTACCCAGAAAAATAATTAACTTATCATTTTAATTCAATTTTCAAATAGAATAAGAATTTTCTTGAAATTTAGCATTGATTTTAAAACAATAATTACACAATTTTTATGTACGCTACTGACTAAACAAATCAGCACAGCCTACAATATATTTACTTATGAAATGGTTGCTTATCCAGAAATAGTCGGAATACCAACGATTTTATATATTTTAGAAGATCTTCTACACAATCTTGTTCAACTTGACTTTCCTTCCCATGATGCTTTACATATACGAAACATTTCTATGGAAAGTACAGAAAACTACAAAGATCTTTTACTGAGTTCTATTGAAAGTAACGTGCCCGAACTTTTGAAAAAATAAAAAAGTGAATATGTAACAGAAATAATAACTGAAGAAGATGTGAAGGTTATCATGATAGATGATAATATGATAACAAAAGGGAAGGTAAAACGTCAAAGAAACGAATAATTCCTAAATAACATATAAGAGATGGGTGTGTGGTATATATGCAATGAGAAATCAATAGAAATACAAACAAATGTGGAGAGCGCTTCCAAATTTGAGCATAAATCCTTTCCAAATTTGTCAATGACTTCATTCAAAACGTTATATAACAATCTGGCATCGTACTTAATGTATATGCACCCGCCCCATTTGGCAACCACCCTGTGTCTGCGTCTATGTTAAATAGTTTATGCTATTTGTACGTCAAGCGATGAGACTCGTTGCATAATAATTCTTGGTATTGATTTGTTCATATATAGTTCAAGACAAAGTTTTTCCAGAAAATATAAGATTCCGTAAATACTTTTCATAAATCTGACATCATACAACCACACATATTCACAAAATTCGTATCTATAGTCAATAAACAATCTACGCTGAGCACTGTATGTATTTTTTGATAAGAAACGGTACATATACATTGTATTACCATGAATTAATTTCACAAGTTATTCAACCAATCCCACTTCCATGTATTGTTTATCAGTTCATCGGCCATAAAAATGATTGAAAGAATATAATTGGTCTTTCAATCATTCTATATTTCATGTTGAAGACAATAGTGGTTCTCAAATAGATCTACGGGAGGTCATATCGCTTTCAATTTAATCTAAAAATATCATATTCGATCATGGATGCCATTGTTACATAGAGATATGGTATCAATATACATTCGTCTAAATCAACACCATATAATAGATAGATGTTTATTTGAAATAGTAAATTACAACTGTTTGAATAAAAATAATAATTATGTTATATAACTTACCGAGGGATTTATAATATGGATTATATAATAGGTAAAGTTGTGTTTTTTAGAAATAATTGTTAGATTCCCAAACTTTTAAATAATATCAATGGAATCAACAGATCGTTTTTTTTTATGTAAACAGCAACCACATGAGAGTAAACCATATTACACTCGAGTAGTTCGAGAGGTGCCTGTTGTGTGGAGATGCCTGTGAATATTGATCTTCTGCTTCTGTAGGTTGTAGGGTTCGGGAAAAACGTGTCTTTGTAGCTGATTTCAGAGGCTTGCACTTCTGGACGACTGCAGGCGAACTTGGAGTTCATGAGTCACGTCTGCCTCTCGAGTAAGTCTTCAAAGTACTGATCTAGGGAGGGTTATGTTGGACAGCTCGGAAAAGCATCTGTCTTGGTAGTATCGGTAGTCAGGAGAGCGACGTTTCTTCTAGGCTCTAAGCCGTTTATGTTTCTGGTCAACTCTGGATCACCTATAAGTGGAATTGCTCTCTTCTTTATTGACTCGAGCATATTTAGAGTATGATTATGAGTCGAACTCTAAATGTGAGGCCAGAACTTTAAAGATGAACGAATCGGATGTTGTAAAGGATTAGAAGTTGTTGCGTGGAGTTGTTGCGTGGTATAGAGACTTTTGATTTTGATTGAATCTTGTTTTTTGATTTGTTCTGCTTAACGACAAACAACCTTCCCCAGCACACCGATGCCGCTTATTATTATCCAAAAGTTGTTCATGCACCACATTTTAAAACCAAAAGGGTTTCCCCCAAATCAATTGGTTACAGCTATGTTTTCCAAGTACTTACAGATCATAACATACGTGCTCTTCAGGTGGAAAGTAAGTTGAAAAATTTTATTAGTAAACGTAAATGCTAAATTTGGTAAGATAAATCTGGTTTTGAATTATCGGCTAAGAAATTAAATCGTGAAATTTTCAAAAAACAATCGCTACGCTTATAGTTGCTTATAAGTTCATTTTTCACGTCTCGTTCTCAGCCCCATTAATACCTCTTTACTGGTAGGTAACTGTTTCAGCTAAAAATAAGTATGGATTTTTGGGGTCAGGACAGTTTTTAAACAACACTATTTCGTTGTCTTCTCAGTTAGCATACATAAAACATTTTTTTGGTAAACCAGTGATATGGCGTTATTCTACCAATCAAATAAGCGACTGTTATTTTTGCTTGACCAATATCGAAGGTTTTTAGAAGAAATCAAAGTATACGGTAAAAGACGCGGAGGTATCTTCTGTTACAAAATCAATATCTCATTCGGAAGAAGTTCATGGGCCTTCTCCAGTAAATAAAGTCCAAGTAGTTCTGAAAACTAAGAAATTGAAACAGAATTTACAGCTACTATGAATCCTCAAGCATCGCATTTGGTTAACCAATTAGAGCTTAATGATCTCACAAGAGATTTGGATTTGCCCAAATAAAAAGCTGAACTGGAATAGTGGAATCTGCTTATGACGAGAGCTAAAGTTAGGAGGCACCGTAAACGCCATAGTTCATATGTTGATTTCTTTTCTAAAGAGAACGACATTGAGGCCTTGATGTTGAAACTGTGTTATGAACATAGATCAGAGCAATAAAGATTCTTCATTGATTTCTCAGATTCATGTCAAAAGGCTGAACTGCTCCATAATGGAAATAAATTTCAATCACTACCTACCTTTAGCTTACGAAGCTCATTTAAAAGAAACACATACAGCATACAACAATGATTAATCTGTACAGATTTAAAAGTTATTGCTTTGGTTTTTGTATTACAAACTGGCTACACGAAATACTGTTTTTTTACGAGTGCATAGCCGAGAGAGATATGGCCGCCAAGAACTGTTTACATTCCTGGAAACAAAAATTTGCACATCAAATTAGATGGAATCAACAATTTTGTAAAAGTCTTGGACAGAGATGTAACTTGTTGCAAATATATAAAATAAAACTTTCCTTCTTTCATGATACTAAAATATGAGGTTAAACTTTTTTCAGAACTACAAATCTTCTTCAAATATTCTGACCCTATCAAAAAAATGCTCATTGCATATTGTAAATTGGAATGTAGTATATCCTAGGAAACAAAGTTACATCTTCACCACTATTTTCTAGATAATATGAGCGCTTTATATGACAAGCATGGAGAGCGCTTTCATCAAAATGTCGCCACAATCGAAAAGCGCTAGCAAAGGGAAAGGGAACCGACAATTCTTGCAGACTACTATTGGTCTTTAACAAGATACATTCCGAATATAGGGGACATGAGAAACGGTATAAGAAAACATGTTTTTTATAATGCTGGTAATAAAACTGTAGTTTCATAAATAAGATTTTTGGAAATAATAATTTTATATCCCCCAAAAATATGACATGACTCAATTTTTTTTTCACCATTTTGATTTATTTCTTATTACGAATCTTATGATCTTATCCAAGAGGAAAAACTTGATAATCTTTTTGTTGCCTACTCTTACCATTTACAAAATGTACATTCAATTAATTTCGAAATTATTTGACTCAATCACATTTAATATATTGATAGGTATAGCACATATTATGATCACGCATTTGGTTCGAATAAAATCTAAATTCTCAATGTCGGATGAGAACATTCTTACCAATTCACTAAAAACTCTCGTAGGAAATTATTTTTTAGTTTTTTGTATTCTATCAATAATACACTTCCTATAAAAGTGTTATTGTGGCATCCCGTGTAGTTTTTCATAAAAATGGAAGTAACAAACCCCTGAATGTAATCATTACAGCGGGAGACCACCGTACTAGATATAATAACTCTTGTTTACTTTGACAGATGCAGTAATAAGCAAAGACCTAGCAGTGCCCAGCCCACATAATGAATACCAAACTAGTAAACACCAATTCAATGTCCTGATTTAATGAGCCCATAATTGTAAAATATTACCTAGAGTACTGCAAATCGTGTTAAAACAATCTAATAGGGAATCGGAAAAGAGACGTTTGTGTAGGTACAGCTGTTATATGACTTCAGTTGCCATAATAATAAGATGACAAGCAATAGAAGTCAATGCGAGTGAAACAACCGGAAAATTCATCGTAACATTTTTATTGCAGCACAATAAGCAAGTTGTAAAATCCAGAATTTATTATGTGGAATGAAAGTACGATATTAAAAATTCTACGCTGTGAAAAAGCCACAAACATGAATAGGATACATATACTTAAAATATACTTTTAAGAAATTGAAGCAAAACTTGGTAATAACAAAAAAAATGTTTTCGGCTGAAAACTATTACTTACGAAGTAATTTTATTATTATATATGTCTTTATTAATTGTTTTTGATTCCCTAATTACAGATCATTTAATGATATACATAATAGTTATTTACGTTATAAGTCCGAGAAGTGATTTAGTACGGTACGAGATAGATGTTTATGGACGAGGCAACGAAGGAGCCGAGTCAAGAATATCTAATCGAGTAGTAATAATAACTTCACAGACATATATCGTAATATATATTTTAAATAAAAAGCAAAATTATTTCAAAATATAAAATGTTATATTTGACAATTCTACTAAAAAATAGCTCCTTTGATTATTCTCTTATTATTTTAAAAAAATAAAAATTAAGCTTCAAAAATTAGTTTAGTTATTGATGTTAATTGATTTGTTATTTCAAATGGGACTGGTAGAATTTAAAAGTACTGTAATTTACAAGGATACAGTAAAGTGGAATTTTCCGGACTCAAATTAATACGTAAAGTCGACTTAAGAGTCCGGTATGAAAAAAGTACAGTACAGTACAGTACAGTATACTACAGTATTTTTTGTCGGTGTTCCAGCGGTAGTTGGATGATTTGTATACATCTAAAGATGTATTCGCTTTATCTACAAATTTGATGTGAGTACAATAACTTTCCCCAATATGTCCATGTAGCTTCTAAAATATTTTGGCTTAGTTATCTCTGAACAGCAACAGGGTTTCAATCACAAAGTGATATTAGATATCAAATTATGTTTCAGGTTTTTCGAACCAACTTTTCTTAAGTTTGGCGCAAAAGGCAATCCGATCGAGCCAGATTATTTGATTTTGGCGCATGAGGTAATGAATGAAATTACAGTTCGGGTTGCTACGAAAATACCATGATTGAGTAAAAGCATTCGATGGATAAATGGATGATAACTATTTTTTTCAGCAAAAATGATCGTTTTTTTAATTTGGCATTAGAAATCAATAAAATATTGCACCTTTCGAATCTCAAACCGTCATGATCATGTTTTCATTGGCCAAAACTAACAGCGGGAGATATTTTCCCGGGTGAAGTCTAATATTTCAACTGATATTTTATTTATGGGTTAAGGACCTAAATAAATCAATAGAGAGCAGCTTTAATAATTATTGCAATATATTCGATAAGACACATTCAAATAGAATATATGAATAATAAAAAAACTGTAATAATAATCACAGAAAGATTTATTTTGAAAAAATTAACAAAAAAGTATTTTTTAGTAATAAGAAACTTCCGCCCTTTAATGGCAACTATTGGATTCACGATGTTGTGAGCGGAGGTATGTGTGATTCTTGATGGCCTCTGCAAACCACTTGACGCAGCGTATTTTTGCGACGTTGCGATATATCATTCTCATCAATCATTTCTGCACAGACGCCGACTTGGCGGCAAGTTCGCGTCACAATATGTAACAATGAAATATAGTCTTCATAAGCCACAGAATCCAAATCACAATAAGAAGCTTCTTTATTACCACAAGATTCGTCCACGAGAAATACAACACGATACGATTGTATATAAACATTTTCTCCACCGATTATTTGTCTGATACATCAGGCTAAGATTCTCAAATTTCTTCGTAGTTGGCATTATTTACTTAAACACGTGGACTTATAGATAAAGATAACATGGAAAAATAGTTTAGCAGCTTATGCTTCATTTTATCAGTCGACATACATGCAGAGAAGTAAAAGTCCTTAAAGAAGACACCAAAAGTGTAATTTGAAGGAATGTTCTTTCTTTTTATTTTGAAAAAAAAATACCCATTCTAGATAAGATTTTAATGGAGCTTGGCCAGGATGACAGTATTTCGTTGATAACTAAAAAACTTTTATGGACCACTTTGAGAAATATGGATTTTGTCTGCAGAGCAGAAGAAAATCTTTTATCTTGATGAGACAGTACCAAAAATGTGGCAAGACAAAAATATAACCAGTGCTCGACAAGTTTTCATGGAAGGCCTGTCAACGGGTATTAAGGTGCATTCAGGTAAAGGGAAAAGATTAATAATCGTCCATATTGGAAGCGAAGACGGATTTTTCGAAGAAGGTTTGCTAAACTTTCAATCGTGCAATACGGGAGATTACCACAAGAACAAGGATTCGGATGTTTTTGTAGACTATTTTGGTGAAATGATAAAATATCTTCCGGCTGATTCAGTAGTAATTATGGATAACGCAAGTTATCATTCTCAACGCATAGAGAAGACTCCAACTTCATCTTGGAGAAAACAAGAAATTATTAACTGATTAACCACCAAAAGTATTGAATTCGAAGATAATTTGATAAAAAAAGAACTATTAGCTATAGAAAATTGACACAAACATCGTTTTATGAAATACGTGAAAGATATAGCAGAAAATCATAATGTAACTGTCCTGCGCACCCCGCCGTTTCATTACGAACTAAATATACTATAGAACTTATATGTGCGCAAGTGAAAGAATTTGTAGCAAGACACAACACGACATTCAAAATGAAAGAAGTTAAGCTACTATTTGATCAAGCCATTAAGGAGGTGACACCAGAGTACTGGCGAAAAGCAGTACTTGCAGTATCAAAATATAGCATAACCAATAGGTTGAAATATTTCTCAAAATATCTTACTTAGTTTATTCCACAATTCTTAGACTTTACTAACAATTTTTAAAGTAGTTACAATAAAAGATGATTACTGTATAAACCGCTCTAGCACATCTGATACTGGTATAACGTGCGCAATAATTTTCTTAGCGAAACTAAAATTGAAAACCAAATGAAAGGTATTGAAGCCGGTAACACTTAAGAGAATTAACTTTGGTTGAGCTAATAAAGTTATCCCCGAATAAGATCGTTTAAATTGATAAGAATCACAGAAATGAAGCGAGAAGTTTCAGCAAACTATTTTGACAAAAATTGCAAACATTGTAAGTATTCGTTTGAAATTTCAATAAAATGTTGCCAGTAGTTGCGGCAAAATCGTAAGGATTGTGTATATGACTAAGACAAATTGATAAACTAATTAGAAAAAACATCTCGAAAAATTTACCATGAGGATTACAAAAGGAAAAAGAAAAATAGCAATGTGATCATTATATTCATCACAACAATCCATTACGCTCTGATATATTTTCCAGCTCTAGTTTATAATAACATTCCTAAGTTCCCATAAAACATAAGTCATATTCTATTTGAAAATATGTATCAATGTTTACGTTTTTACTAACATTCTGTTTAAATCTCCTCCGACTGAGGTTTTCGTTTAAGTAAATATTATTATATCGTTGATGTATTGGTTACACACTTCAAAACACATAATACACAAAATGCGATTAAGCAATGTAAATAATGTTTTATATTGTTGGTATTTCCAACGGACGCGTAACATAACTGAATCTGTTTCAAGAATATCTTGTCCTAATAACAATAAGAAGATTTCATCTGGTAACGTATAGGTTTATTATTGTATTCTTAAAATTTTCTATACATATATATATATATATATATATATATATATATATATATATATATATATATATATATATATGTATATATATATAGTATTTATCTCCATAATACAAACCAAACGAGATTCCAATAGTAATTAGATTTATTATATGAAACATAGTAGCCACTGACATCATGAATCTGCTTCAGTGATTAGTATTATTATAATCTCGACACTAGATTACGATTCTCGACTTCTTCTAGCTTCGTTTTCCAATCAGCGCTTCAAGTTGAGAGCTCCATTCCTACAAGCATCTTCTTCAATCCTCTCACTTCATATTACTTTTTGTAATGCCAATTGTTTTGATATTGTTTATGAGCTCACGTGTCCAGTCCACCTGAGTCTTCCTGGTTGTCACAATGTGTACTACTTCACTTTATAGTCTTTCGATAGATTTCAAAATGAAATTGACGGCGTTAAAACCAACAGATATAACATTTGACTCCATAATATTCAACTCCCAAGTCAGAGGCTTTTATCGGTTTTGTTTACTGTCCAATTTTCCAATTCATATTTACGAATCAGGATTATAAATGATTTAAGAAGTAACCGCCAAAGTAACTTCTATTTGACAGTGATATCGTTGTTCTCATTTCTTTGCTGATAATTTTGCTGCTTATTATCTAACCACTCCTGATGGGAACCATTGGGATTTGCTAATCATATATTTAAGCGATACAAATTGTCCCTTGGACACTTGAAAGTTCCGTCAACGTATCAAATTAATTATTTTCATTTTATATTCACTACACTCAGAGCGACCCTAAATATCCATTTTTATAATCAATCATAACTTTGGTATACGATAAAATTTAGTATTTAAGGCAGCGTGTACATATACATGAGTTTTTAATAGTTTGTCAATCGTCGAATACGCCAGTCGAATTATTGAAACCATATTTAATCAGTTATTTTTTGCTAAATAAATAGTTTTTTCAAAGTAACTGAAGTTACTACTTACGAGTGATCCCATATGGATGAAAGACTATGGTTTTCCACTGTTATGCTTTGTAGTATTTTTCTAGTTCTAGTCTTTATTCGAAGTGATAATATGAGTTTGTTTTTATTGCCATTAACTTTCAACCCAATATATCTGATGCGGTGGAAAAAACTCAGTATTTCACAGTGTAAGTCAATTGCTATCAACGTCAAGAGCACTTCCAAGATTCTTAAACTTTTGTTGAATGTGGTGTCACTCACATTCATTTGCGCTTCCTTTGCCACGCTTTCTTGAGAAATGTAAAATACCAGCCATACCTGAGTTGTGAAGGGGACAGACAGTATTTTGTAGTTTCATTTCCATAATCAGGTAATTGATTATACATTTGCCATAATTTATTTAATTTTAAACTTCACATTATTGGACTCAAATCTTAAATGTATTCAAATTGCGAAGATTTGAAAATACGATATCCCTTCATTATCTCAATGTTTCATTTGTTATAAATAGTTGATATTATGATTCCATTAACTAGATTACTAATTTTCTAGTATTTAAAAATCATGTAATGAAATTCTGAATTGTTTGAGCAGCTCTCAAGCAATCTTTTCAAATGAAACTAATTGATTTGTCGGTGGAAGAAATTTCAACAACTACCGTTTTCAAATGTAAACAATGTTAGTAATTAATTACATTGAGAGAAGGCTATTTAGTTCAGGGACAAAAAGGGTCCCAAGGCGCCAGATCATATAAATCTGTCGGGTTTAGCTATAAATTATAGAGCTACAATTGCGGAGGAGTGATTAGGCACTCTTTTTTTTTAACAAATATGCTTGTATTTCTTCGGTTCGGTATCAAAAACACATTTCTCGGAAGATCTCTGTTGTTTCGACAGTATTTTTGTTTAAAAGGAAATATTCCAAAAAATTTTGGAATTTCCACTCATATTATCTACAAGAATGTTGGCTGATTTTGATATTGAAAATTTCACATATTTTTATGTGCTGATGATTTTGTACTCTTCTCCGAATCCGAAATAGAACTAAAAGTGAACCTTCTAAGTCTTCCACCCTGCTGCTCTAGGAAAAAGTTTAATGTTCAAACAGGCTCAAATATCGGAACGCACGGCAATGAACATCACCTGGCGAAGGAACACGAGACAACTTCCTTTCTAAGACTACAGTCTTTAATAGATTTTCTAAAAATCCATCAAGTCATATTCATAAAAAAACTGGGAAAACGAGAAGGAATTAAGACCATGGAATAACATCCCAGGAATATGATGGCTAAATGATAGATATCTGGCTGTCGAATTGGTCGAATAGAAGCAATAGATTGACCAAGACGAGCGTCTCTATATTTTCTTTTGAAGGCATTTGAATCTATTGTTTATTGAACACAGCATGGAGATTTGGAAGAATAATAATTGCATGTGGAGAGCTTTAGCGAGAAGTTTTTCCAATGATTAAAGAGCATATTTCAGCACCGAAACACTAATTACTTTGTCTCAATAGTTTTTTCAATTAATTTCTCCGAATTTGATCTTTTTAAAAACATTTTTGTTTTTAGTTGTTGTGTCCAGCCTCGCTAGTAGTTTTTGATATCATTGGATATTTAGAAGTATGGTTTTCCATATTTTTAAATTTAGTTACTACGCACAACTATATTCGTAATGTATAGACATGATGGTGGTAAATTTTGAGGTCATACAGATTCATATCTCAACATACAATGTTTATCTAGGAAGAATGATAATTGGTGTCGTCATTTTAGTCCCAGACAAACAATTTCCGTCTGTCCACCCATATTCACAATATTAAACACAAAAAATGTAAATTCACATTTCCTATTTAGCAAGAGATAAATTAACTTGACTTTTGACTTGATGAAAGTCATTCTTTAAATCATTCGGTACTGATAAAATCTACACGGTTCGAGTTAAACTATATATATCTTCTCGACTTGTTGAAACCCACCGTTTTTGAATTAAGTAATACTGAAATTTATACAGTTAGGCAAATTACATTCGTAGTTGTACTATTTTTTCATATCAATAGCTATAGCGATATTTATAACTTGTTTTATTACATATTTCCATATAAATTTAAAGTAAAGGTCAAAAGAAAGATAGGGAAAATCTGGATAAATTAATCCGATTTTTGTTCAAAGTATCGTATTTTATTTTAAATGAGACTAGGTGACTCAATGATTATAAAAATAAAAAGGGATTTATTCAAGTATTGAAGCATATTATATATAAGTAGTATGTGTCCATAAGCTCTTACCCTCATATTGTAAATATTCCCAAAGGTCTCAACAAGCTTTACATAAAATTTCTCTTTGCTTTAATTTATTTTATTATAGTAGAGCTCAAACGACCACTTGGTGTTTTGAAAAATGTCTCAAATTAAGTTTCGTTGGTATAAAATTTTCAACTAGAAAAGGAATAATTGCAACGAAAATAAAAAATAGAATGAAGGCTGTTTATGGTGACTTGTGCTCATATTTTCAATAATTGAAAATTGGTCAAGTTGTTTCGTTGGGGACGAAAATCAATAGGAGATGCGGAGGTCCTGTGAGAGTGAGTACTCCAGAAAACATTACAGTATTGTCCGAAGTGACCGGAGTCTAAAAAAAAAAATTTCAGCACAAACCGGTCTTTCTAAAATAATTGTTCAAGGATTCAAAATGAGCATTTAAATATGACAAAAATTAGTGCAAGGTGGGTGGGTACCTCGAATTCTCAACGCGTCAAGTTGCGATTTCTAGGATTTTGTCGCGAGGACCCAGAAAGTGTAATTCGATAAATTGTAAAGGGTGAGGAAAGTATAGTCTACTATAATCTGACGTCTAAAAGAGATTCCATGAGAAAAAACAGTTCGTGCCAAAAAAAGCGAAGCAAAATATGTTTGGACTGCGAGAGTATCCTTTTAATTGACTTTAAGCAGTCAAATACAACCGTGAACGCGGACATATTACTATGGCAATGTTCCAGTCCACATTGCTTAGCTTTCCGTGGCGACTTTACACGAATATAGCTCCATAGAGACTGAGCACCCACCATATAGCTCTGATTTTCCCCTGTCGACTACTTTTTGTTCACAAAGCTGAATGTTGAGTTAAAGGGTGAAAGATTCAACAGCGAAGATGAAATTAAACTGGTGGAGTACAAACATTTTGAAAATAAAGTTACATTATATTTTTATAGTGGCAGCTTTGGTAAGATGTTCTGAATAAGGGAGAAATAGAAAGAAAATATATTGAAAAATTATCAGTTGCTTTAATTAATAACTTTCTTTATATGTTAAATTACAAACTAGTGGTCTACTGTACGTAGTTGATGATATTAAATTATGAATAAACTTGTTGTTCTTTTTTCTGTTCAACTTATTCTAGTCATTAGGTACAATCAGCCTTAATAATTACTTTCAGCCAATCTGAAGGTAAGCCGGTAACCTAGAAATCTAATTTCTGCAATATTCAATATCTTGTATAAGTTAAACAGTCATGAATTATGATTCTTTCTACCCTTGTAAAAAGGTGTGTAAATGCGATCAACTGAAGGGTTGTTTCATTTGTCTATAGTTTTTAGAACTTTGAAACCTATTTATTCCCCTTAAATAGCTTAAATATTAATTCTCACGAGCAGCGTCATTGGTAGGTTACTGAGGTTTGAGGTTCTCATACTTTCACCATAAAAATGGCTTATTAGTTTTAAACCTTGCTAAATCTTTGATAACTGCTCAATTACAATTATTAAACATCTAGAATCTATTATAAAACTAAATAAATATCATGAATAATAAATTTGAAAGCTCGAAGTAGCTTTTTAAACATATTTATTATAAAAATTAATAGAAGATATGAAGACAACTACAAAAAAAATATATGTTCTGGACTGAAAGCGTGTTTAAGTTTGCTTTTTATATTATTGCTCTTGAGAACATCGGTGATCGGGAGTTTCTGAAAAGACTGGTTAAGGGAAATCGACTGTGGGATGCGTGCCGTCAACATTTTCTTATGGGAACCTGTGTTGGAAGAATCGACGCACAAAAAAGTGATAACAGTCAAAAGTTCTTGTATATCATGTTTTAAATTTGAAATATCCATCGAAAATGAACGTGACGTTCGGAAACTGTGATTTGAACCTCGTTCTGGGCTAGTTGATGGGTGATTCACCTGAACTCGGGTCATAATTTCTTCTCATTGGAATACAAAATACCAAATATCATTCAATCATGAATAAATTCATGTTTTAAACCTCACCGCCTTTTTGCGCGAGAAAACTGTGAATCTAATTTATTGCCCTTATATTGTAGAATTAATTTTTTCTCAAGCTGCTCTTTTTTGTGTCTTATACTTTTCGATACATTTAAGAGGGCGAATCAACTGAAAAAGAACACTGCTTTTATTTACTACTCGACTCCTATGAATACTTGGAGAAACTGCCAACATAATCAATTTTTACGCACTTTATATAAATATATATCATAAAAAGTTGTTACCTTGATAAAATCAACTTTATTTTCCTTCAAACTGATCATATCGAGGAAAAAAACTTTCAGAGAAAGATCAAACGCAATGCCGCCTTACTTACTTGATAAATCAGTTTAAATTGTACAATTTAATCTCATTGGAAGTTCTCTCAACCAAATTTATTTCTTGAAAATTGGTGGGGGTCTCAAGCTGGAGCATTTTAATATGCCATTATTAAAAGTAAACCTATAAATAAATCCAATACTGTAATGTACACCAAAGCAAAACAAAAAAAAAACAAAATTATAATATAAAGAGATACCGTAAAGGCGAAATGCCGAAATGCCTTTAAACAAATATTCATTAATGAGATTTGATTGCATTTTGTACGGCGTTTGTTCGTCGAAAAAGAACCGCAGACACAATAAAACAGCGCATCCATTAATTAAGACTATAAATACTTTGTGTGTGCCATTTATTCAGCCGGCTCTGTGTCAATGAATCACAACACGTGTTTACAACAGGCTGTTTAATCCTACTCAACTGACTTTTTACCTTTCCCTTGTCATCCCGATAAATCCTGTTTTTCCGACTGTTTGTGTGGATTTTCCAGATTTATGAAACTGTGCAACATAAAAAATATTGAGTTTCAATTTTTTCAGCAAAAAATGTAAATTGTTGAAATATCAGTTTTTTAATGAATCATTGGTGAATATTGAAGTATATTTTGTAGTTATGTACTATACAAAGTTTTCTAAAAAGGAACAAAACAAATAATCAGATGGAACAATACCCGGAGAATATGTAGGTTGTGGAAGAGCTTCCCAGTCTATTTTTTGTCTCAAAAACTTGGTCAAATCTTTCTCATTGTGATTGATTAGTTCATAATACACGATACCTTTTCTGCATGTTTGTCAGGTTGGTGCTGTCTTAAGTTAGTATTAGAGTTTCCGAATGAAAGGAAGTCTGGAAAGATACAAGATCAAAATAGTTAGGGGAATTTACACCTCCCTTTGGAGTTACATGCAATTGGAAACGTCGATCGGCATTATGGAGTTTTGTAAAGAGTAATTTAATATTCATTGTGGCATTAGCTAAGAAAATAGTTAATTTTAACTCATATAAATATTTCATTAAAACTTTTTTTACAAAGCCTCGAAACATTTTTTCATTTGTAAGAAATAACTGACTGCTCCTTCATCGGTTTTTCGTTATCTCTAAGAATAAAAAAAAGTCACACGGTACCAGGTCGGCAACCCAAGAACTTTACACAAGAGATATATGTGCAGGTGCAATGTCATGGTGGAATAAACAGTCCCTTGTCTGTCTAAAATCAGAACATAATCGCGAAATCTTTTTAAAACTTCCAAGTAAAAACTTTGATTGACCAGGGATAACAAACTTTGTATGATCTACGTCCTCAATATCAGATAAGCAAATCAGTATTGTTCTGATCGTGATTTAACTTTCGACATTTTTTGGACGAGGTGACGATTGCGTCTTCAATTGGGTTTCATAACTATAGTACCATGATTGATAACACGTAATTATGTTATGCAGAAGTTCTGGGTTACTTTTAAAATATTCTTCCAAAGCACGACTTGTCTGTTATTCATTTTCTCACTGAATCGGTGACAAAAATCATTACTGGTGATGATTTCGCAACAATTTTTTCATTATCAATGTATTTAATAAAATTCTCTAAACAGAGCTTCAATAACCCAATAATCACTGACAGTAAATTTTTTTCAATATCATTGTCGATTTGGACAGTTATTTTCAAAATTGAAATAGTTTGAGCAGCATTTTTACTAAGTAGAAAATATAATTTTGATAAAGACACAAATTAGTCGAAACGTCAGGATTTTTATCTATTTAAAAATCAATTTACCATTAAGAGAGACCTAAAATTGAGACAATTTAACAACAAATATATACATATAAAACAAAATCGGAAAAAATAATTCCAATCATGAGGTGGCATAAAACAAGTTTTTATGTTTAAATAATATGAACTTAATATACCAAGCTTTTGGAAGTCTATGCATCCGTTTTGAAAGCTAGGGAAGATACCAATAAAAGTTGGTTTATGTTACAATTTACTCGTGAATGAGATTGCAAATTGAAATTCATATTATCCAAATTCTTTGGAAAATGCTTCATCTAAAAATTACTGTCTGATATACAGCATTAATTTGAAGACTTAAATGTGGTTTAAGTATGAAAAGTTTTTTATTAAATTCAGGAACTTCATCAAAAATAAAATTTCCTGCTTATTTCATATTCAAACATTAGTATACTGAGTGAGAGTTTTATTTCCAATTGATACAAAAGGATTAAAATGTGTAATCGGAACCAGAAAAAAATATTGAAACATTATGCTATAAATACTTAACAAATTGTCTGGTATTGGTTTTATTTTGAGCTTCTGTGATTGTGTAATAAATTAAAAAAAAATGTGAAACAAAATATTTTGTTTGAAGACTTAATCTCTCACCTTAAGTCCTGGCCGAATGGAAATCATCAGCATCTGCTATGAGGCGTACTACCTGAGCTGTATAATTTTTTTTAGCTCAAAACCTGTTTGCTATCTAGGAAAATAGCAGATATTTCACTATCACTTCCAACTCAAAGCATAAATCCGATAACAATTTAATCAACGGTCAATTGAATATTTTTATAGTCAGATATTCAGTTTGTTTGATATGATGATATTTTTAATGATTTTCTTCTATTGTAGTTTTTTTCGACATCAAGAATGTTCATATTATGAAAATTTATATCACGAAATTCATCTATTTTGTTCAAATAATGCTCATTTTTCTTTTTTAGCTTTTCATGGCTTTTGTGTTCGTGAAGTTTTACGTTGTAATGCGTTCATTTTCCTTACAATTTTTGTATTTTATGAAAGGTGACTCTGGTAGCTTTAATTTAGTAAACATGTTTATAATGGTATAGAAAGCTTTATGCACTTGTTACGTTGGGTGCTCTTTTAAATTTTTTCTAATTTTTTCGAAAAGATCGTATGTATCAGCATTCGAATATTAGTAATGTCATATTAATCTTCAGTAATTCTTAAGTCATCGATGAAGTTACTGCTGGCAATGCTGTAGATCAACCTCTTCAACAATTTACTGGGATAACTATTTTTTTCGAGGTAACTATGTTTTTAATTGTACCAGTCGGGGATTATCTTATTCTCATTGGTTCTTATTAGTTTTGTATCTAGGATGGGTACATATCTATTATGTATTTTTTCTCAGTTAATTGAATATGTTTATTGTAGTCATTGGAGATATCAAGAATTGTTTCCATCGCTTTCGCAGGAACTGCTGTGATGTCCTCTTCGTATGTTTTTAAGAAAAGGATAACTTTCCAGCACAGATGTATTTATAAAAATAGGGAACACTAAGCTCCAATTCGTTTCGACGAACATTTGTTATTGAAAGCAGAAAAATCTACAAGTTCTAAACATTGTTATAATATTCAATATACATGACTATTTATTTGAATCTTATTGTTTTGTGATCCTACCTTCCTCAAGAATTTGTGATATATATTTTCTATATTATATATTATAATTGAGCTTCTCAAAGTATAAATATCATTCAGAATTCAGTCACAAAAAAACTTCACGCAGGAATCTTTCCTTTAAGTAGCTTTTAACGACTTATTACTAACGAACGGTCTCCCTAATTGAATTCAATTTTATTTAATCGCTTTGAAAACTGTATGGCAGTTCATGTGAAATTTAATTACGCCATGCAAATTTTCATTTCTTCAAGGAAAATATCTAGAGGGTAACTTTCAATTAATTAAATTAAAACATGAAGTTCGCTTCATACTACTTAAAGTTGTTCGTTCCCTTTCAAAATTCATTCTCCATTTTGTTTTCTATCAAATGAATTAGGTTTTATCAGTTCATAGGCTTCGACTGTAATTCATCTGTGACTAATTGAAACTATATTTACATTTACAAAATCATTATATCACTTTTTCACGAGCCTAAAATAGTCTCTCACTTCCTTATTTGACCGTCATTCAAAAAACAATGCTTATTCACTGAATAAAGAAATGTAGAGGAACAGAAAAACAGAGATTGAGACATTTATCATATCTGTGGACAAGCTTGTCAATACCCTCTTCAAAGAAAGTTGCCGCACAACACAATCACTCATGAAGTTTTCCCCATACACATAACTCATTCTCCGATGGATTTCTACAGCATTATGGCCTTCAGCCTGTAGAAAACGAAACACACTTGGCCGGGGCATCAATAATGGCGAACATGTATACGGGACTGTAGCACAACGCCGACTGACACCTGAATATCAACAAGGGCGGAATGTGTAGTGCGAGAGCTTCGTAGTCGCCTACAGTGGATACCCGCTTTTTTTCACCCGCGTAGCCTCTTCACGGAGCGATCGGAGGTAGGAGGAGGAAAACTTCCATCGTATCTTAATTGCTAGGGCACTCTTCTATATTATCCGTATAAAAAGCAAGTGCTAAGCATTTTTCAACGTTCATAACAATGACTCATTCGCCTTAGTTGATGGCAGCATCTTGGTATTCGTGCTAATTGGTTAGAACTAACGCGCTAATTTTCTTACGGACGCCTCGTTTCTGTCTTTCACTGGTAACAATTCTTGGTGTTGCACTTTGGAACTTTCAGAGATGTTATATCTTTCCCAGTCGGCTATAACACGAACTATGTCCTATGTCAGGTTAAGGAATCTGTCCAACCGAATTATATATGCTTCATCCTATATCCAGGTCATAAAAGAATTGAATACAACTGAGATTATACAGAAAATAGACATTTGTTTGTTTACAAAGCCACTTTGGTAATTTTATAATAAATGTAATGTTCCAGTATCGGGAATTTAAAATTAGAAAGTTTCGTGAGAAAAGTGAAAGTTGATACATGTATATTGTTAGAAGTATATTATTATACTTATAATTGTAGGTATTTCGAGCTTTTATTATCAAATACAATGGCCCTCAACGGTGCTAAGGTCTCTATTATCTTGACTTTAACGAAACAGGAGAGAACTTCAAGGCGCTATCACGAAGAATACACAAAACTAGAAAAATAAAACATGTATTCATATAGAAACAAAATTCACAAAAGGATGTTCTTCCATTCCTCAGCAGCTATATTCATAATCTCTTGAGTATCTTTGGCTGGATTGTTTCGCCTGAAATAATTATATAATCCCACACATGTTCAACAGGATTCATATCGGGTTACATTGTCAGCAAGTTCAAACTTTTGACATTTTAATTACTTATCCAACTGTTCTAGTGCGATGTGACCTTCCATTACTATTCTGAATAACGAAATATTCTTCTACGTCGTTATGCAAGAGAAGAATAATTATAAAGTCTATTACATTTTTGAGATAACGCTGATCTATTATTATCCTCGATGTGTATTAATTCTACTGTCCGATTGTACATTATATCAGAAAATTTCTGTTCTACCCCAGAAGGGTGTAACTTTCTAGTTCTAAGGTGATTTTTAATATTTAATCTTTTTCTGAAGCAGGTGTGTCTTTCTCTAGATATCCTGAATAAAATTTTTCTCGCCACGTTTTCCCATAATTCGAGGAGGGCTAGATTCAGAATCAATTCTAGTGCAACCGTTTTTACATATACAGGCCAGTCTTTGTAATTTTGAGAGGCTTATTTTCGTCGGGTACAGATCGGTTCTAATACCCCAAATCACTGCGCCATACGTGGTAATTAGTCTCATCTCAAAGGATGTTTGGGTTACAACCCCCAATATTTACTAATAATCTCCTTTTCATGTTAGTTCCACAATAGTTCAATATCTAGGGCGAGTCCCAGATATTTTCCTTTTATTTCTCATTCAATAGCTTATATTTCCAGATTGATGGCAAAAGTTTTAGTTTTTTCTTTCTAATGAAGTGAATTAGGTAGGTCTTGTGCTCTGATTGACGTTCAGTCCAACTGATCGACACCACTTTGATACAATCTTTACATTTTTGCTATTCATGTAGCTTGTAGCTGTCCCATCCAATTTCGCATTTCAAGGCTTATTCTATGTCCAAAAAAATACATCAAATTTCCTTTCTTCACCAAAGCATTCTGAATTTCGTTTTTCAATTGTACCAATGTATTTTAATTAGATTTAGTTGCGTGTATTGACGTAAGATAAAGTGATTTCTATTCTGATGTAGTTGTCGATAGCTTTTACCTTTATCACGGTGTGAAACTGACTAGTCTCCAGAATTTGGAATACATGGTGTCCCACTTTCTACTTTTAATATGAAGGTTAACTTTTCCCAGATCTTTGGTATATATTCCATCTCTAAAGTACTCCGACGAAGGTGGTTCTCATATTTATGATGTAAATAAATGTGAACTCGCAAGATATATTTTCTCACCCTTATTTATACCAATTAATTATTTTTTAAATAATTCATAATTGATTAATATATAATTATCGACTTTTTATTTTCTGTGTACGTATGGTTGATTTAATTTTAATTATATCGAATGAATCCAGCCCGACCTCGATATTGGTTGAAATTGCTTGTTAAAATTCTGGTATTCAAATTAACCCATATATAATGCATTTTCAGTGGAATTTCCTTTTTATTTATAAGCGGTTGCTTCGAACAATCGAATGCCAGTATTTAATGCTGCTCTCGAGATTAATATAAAGGGGAAATGCTCACGGTTTGGGAAAAATTTAATTTTAAAATACCGTCGATAGAAATGCAATTAAACTTACTGGACTTTATATGAAAAATTGTGGCTATTAAATAATTGCTTTAACGTCTAAATTTCAATTCCTCCGTGACAAATAGCTTACGTGATAACATCGTCACATGAAAAATAGAAACTTCAGATGTGAATTAACCACTTTGACTTGAAACACGAAGTGCCAAATGAAAATCGGTAATTAATTTTTTGTTTGTTAAGATTTTTTAGACTAGAATTTAATTTACCAACATATGTAACTGGTATTCAAATGAATGAATTTTTGTATGAACAAAAAAATAACAATTTTTTAGTATCAACTTGATTTCACATTTACGATGGTTGTTGTTTGGTTTCACCAGTTTGATAAATCAAGCACTTACTCATAGATTTAATACGAATTATTTGGTCTCTTCTGGTTAATAATATTGAAATTAGACATTTCAATTGATAAAGTTAATATCACTATTTTCTAGATACATTTTTTTATTTCTTAAGTAATAAGTAGTACCCTCTAGATGTACACGAAATTTGTACTATATGAAACAACTTGATCCAATTTTCTAGTTCTGTTCGAACAATGCACATATTTGTACAGTGCAGTGTTAAGGTATATGGAGGTTAGATCTAAACTATATATTTTAAACTGTCAAACTCTCAAAGTATTAATGTTGATATATTTGAATATATGGAAGAATAAAAAACTTAAGGAAGACTCAAAATTCAAACTGATGACTTTTATTGATAAAAAAAAATAACTAAACTAAATTGACTAAAGCATATTACGTAAAATAACAAATACTTAGTGTTATCTAAGTTGTAACTACTAATCTAAATATACAGAGTATAAATGTATCATTTCAATTAGTTGTAATTATTGATGATAAATCCTAAAATAAGTCAAATAAAAATTATAAGTTGATATTCTATAGTGTGAAAAAAATGCGATCCCTACTTCAATCCCCTTCAACTGTGTCTTCATTCTCTATTTAAAAATGAAAATTTACGTTGATCATAGGTATACAAAAAAGGTGGGATAATATAATCAAAAACTGAAATTTCATGCGAAATGTAATAAAATGTAAAACAGTAAAAAGAACTACGGATGTCAATGAAGTAGATGTTCAAAATTTTCACGGCGAATGCATTAGAAATATCCTAATCTTAAATAAAACTCTTCTCACCTTCTCTAGATAGACACAATCGAAAGCGTTATGCGTCATTTAAATCAAAAGGTTGTTCCGTACACAATACCTTTCACATATCCCTATAGAAAAAATCTAGTGAGAATTGCTAGACGACTAGTAGCGGAAAGTTTCTCGATTAACATGACCGTGAAGTAGAAAGGTGCATTCATCAGAAAATATAGTCTTTTAGTGGATAATATAACGTTGCTTTTGACAGTATTTTCAATAAATACAATCTGATTATGGAATTTCGGTATCCACATACAATTTTAAATATCTTAATTGTTGAAGAGGCCTTGGATACGATAACATGTTTGAACAAAAAATGGGGAGATTTTTTAATGACCCAAACAAGCCTATACTTTCCATTTAAAAAATAGGGGCCTGTACCTTTCCTCGAAGCGAGTTGATGGTAGGCATATTTTTATGATTATCAGAAAATTTTGTTATAAAAACATCCGAGGTTGCTTACATGCCGTCGAAATTGACAAAAATGGAGACAAACACAGCCAAAAAACTTGTTCATAGGTAAAGTTATAGACATAGTGTATCACTTGTTTGTAAATAAAAAGTTCTTAAGACTAATATTGGCATTCTGCTGAATGCTAAATTTATAAGATGACTTAAGGGCAATCCAAGAATTGTTGCTAAAAAGATGTAATTCAAACCTAACTTCGACCTATAACATACTACGAAATGATTTAGATAATATCAAATTGGAAATATTCGAATGATAATATTTCAAGACAAAATGGCCACGTAATACGCCAATTACCACCTAGACTTGTCCGTGGTATCCGTGGTGTCATCTGATAATACTAGAGATGTTGAACAGTTACATGATAAAGTGATAACTTTTTTGAAAGCAGTACCTTCCACACACGTAACAACAGAAACTCTTATCATTAATTTGATTGACGATTCTGAATTGCAAAGTGAAGAAGACATCGATGATAGTAACATTGAAGTTGCTATTCATTATTATAACTCAAGTTTAAAAAACGGTTTATATTAATTGATATTGTTTATTACCAAATGAAATGGTGAATATCCAAAATAAATATCATGGCTCTAATTAATTTTGTAACTTAAACTTGTTCACGAATTTACACCTTAGTCCTCGCATAGAGAGTTTATTTTTTTTTCTCTGTCTTGCATAACACAGCTAGTATTTTCCCTACTGGCTACTTCTTGTTCTATTAGCGGCACCTCGCAAATATGTTTTTGAAAAAATATATAGAGCCTTTGATATAAGCAGTATCAAAAGTTTATGAAACGAATTGTAAGACACACAAGGATGATTCCAGAAGAATTTGGCCCAACAAAGAAAAAACTAAAATTTTGGAGAAAAATTTATTTATTCTTCAACGTAATCTCCTTATAGCTCCATATATTTTTCCCAGCGATGTTCAATAAGCTCGATACTCTTTTTATAATACGAATCGTCAAGCTCCTCAAAATAGCCACTTTTTGCCGACATCACCTCTTCAGTTTGGAAAATATCTGACCACCGAGCCATTTTTGTCAAGTCTAGTAACAAGTCACACATCAGTTATTGCCATTGCAATAACGGATGAGTGAGTTTTTCAAAATAGTCAATGGAGATTATCCCACGCGCATTCAAAAAACCGACGCCTTGACTAACCTGCAGATGGAACAGTTATGAAACGGCGCGAAAAGTCTGTAAAACATCGCCAGACACTCGATGGAAACGTCTTCATGTCGCTGTTTTTGTTCCATTGTAAGCAAACGCGACACCCATCTTGCGCGCAGCAGGCCAAGTACTTCTGAGGCCATCCCCGTAATAACAAAGATAAGAAACTAGATTTTCATTTCCGGAATTAGTTGTATTGAGGAAAGTTTGTTGGACAAATAGATCTGGTAACGTTAGATTTGAGTGGCATTTAATTTATTTGGAATATGGAGGTAGAGATGAATTGAGTATTACTTTTTTCAGTTTTTATTTTACGTTTTTTTCCAAAAAAATAGCAAATATACACTCAATCAGAGAGACTGGATTTCTTATGAATGGAAAACTGGATGCTTTCTTCAACTGAAAAAAGAAAATTCATTATATACTGTTTGTTGACTGATTAGTCACTAAATCTCAAACATTCGAAAGTAATGTAATTAATGAGAAAATGAATGGAATATTTTTGATTCAATTTTTCACAACACGAGAATTTTTATTTTTGTAGATTATCTCCGTGTGAAATGTCGCAATTTCTAAGGGATTTCGGGATTTAGTTTCGGGTATGTCGCTTGCCGACAAAATGCTCTTATTTGCGAATGAATTTTAGGGATTCATAAATACTTAATGTAAATATATCTCAGCATCACGTCGCTTCCCGAATTCCGTAGAGATTCATTCTCACGAAAAACAAAAAAGGTTCATAGAGGTGCCCATAAATGTGAACAATAAATTAAATTTTTGTTTATTATTACATTAGAAGACATATTTCTCTATTCTCTTCATTTTAACCTAATATTCATCTAGTGAGAACAGAATTTGAAATATAACGAATAAAATAATCTCAAGATCCAAAGTCAGTTCGACTTTTCTAACAGAATTAAAACATTACAAAATTTTTGGTAAATCCATGCTTCATTAATAACAAATATGTTATTTATAGCTGCGGCATACCTCACACATAACCCGTGTAATGAGATAACGACATTAATCTTAATAATTCAGTCAATAATGCAAAAAATTTAACCATAATCAGTTTGTAACTGAAATATCATATGAAATGCAAGTTTGCAAAGTGAATAATATATGGGCAGCAACGATCCTGTCAAAAGAAAGAAGATCGTGGGACTCCTGTTAATCCTTCACAAGAAAAAAAGAGACAGAAAGAAAGTTGTGATAGTACGAGTACCTATTAAATAAGAGGGAAACGTTAACAATGTATAATGATAATACAGAGAGCAGAGAGTATTATATAATTATAAATGGGGTTTCGTAACAGTTGAATGGACGTTGATTGAAATGATAGTGATGAAGCTTCCTTTTTAAATTCAATTCAACCATCTCAGTGTGATGAAATGATGCTAGTTAGTTGAATTTTATACATGTTATTCGTAGAATATTTGATTCTGTATAGAAAATTTTGTAAAAACATTGAAATCCTAGCAGATTTTTACTCGATGATTGCTTTTGTCCTTGAAAACTAATAGGATTTGATCAATTTTTAAATTAATAAATAGTTTATTCAACAACGTCTGTTTTTCTTCAGTGAACAGCTTGAGTACTGGTGGTTCTCACTATATATTGGAATCACCTTACAATTGGAACGTGAAATATATTTCACCTCTATTCAGGGTATTTCCAAAGAAGGGTGTTATGGTCTCTAGGCTGACAACTGAAAAAGAATTGAGTTTTGCTTAGTAAAATATTTTAGTAGCACCAACCGTCCTCAATACAATGGGTATTTTTCACAATTTCGCCGAAACTACAGCAGCATTCCTATTACAATTTATATGTATATATTTTCGACGCTGATTATATTATTACAAATTTGTCTTTTATATCTGACTATCATGGATTAAATAACAGCCGAAGCTGGTATAAAATTATCAAATATTTATTAATTATTACTATCAATTAGTAAGAATTATCTGAATTGTATTTTTGTGGTGTAAATGAGTCCTCATCAATAAAACGGATACATGTAACAAACTGAACTGTAACGTTTAATCGGTTTATCTTGCTTTTCTTAAAGTTTGCCATGGAAAACTGTCCTATATGATACCATCAAGTCCAGTATATTCAAGACTCTTCAATTCCAATGGAATACACTGTATATGTCCAAAAGCTTTTCAATAAACTGGTTTTATTCACGATTGTTGCTTAATGCACCCATTATACGTCTGCTTTTTCGATCTTAATAATACCCTTTAATCACGGCAGTGATTACTGCATCCATTAATTACTGCTGCCAGATGTTTACTTGATTTGACTATATTATATTGATTTGATTACAAAAAATCGGTTTTTATAATTGTATCATGTGAAACTCAATACTTTCAATTTAGTTTTCTACCCATAAAAAAATATTCTAGGCCAGAGTCGAACCCGGGACCTGCAGTTTGAATCCACGTAGCATTAACACTGATCTATCATCGACATTGAATGTGTTGTCGTATATTTTTTTCGAATTTAAATACATTTTTTTATCACACAACTACCCACTAGCACTGTATGTCGACTACTGTAAACGAGAAGTCGTTCGTCGTTGACATATGAGATGTATTGACCACTGACGATGTGGTTGGCGTTCAGACGTCGATTAGAACGTTGAACTTAGTTTCTAGATTCCAAAGAGAACAATTTGAATAATAACTTTACAAAATTGATATGAACATTTTATTCAATTAATGAGTTAACTACACATAAATCTTCAAGATAGTTTACTTCGAAGTTAATAATGTTTTTTCTGTATTGTTCTATCTTGATATGATATAATAGTTTTACCAAATAAATTTTGATGGTTTTCATGTGTTTCCAAATAATATAAATATTCTACCTCCTTGGATAATCCCTATTCTCACCATCAATGTCAACATGAACCCCTTTAAAAAAGAAGAAACAAACCGTTCTCTAATAACACAATTGTTCCGTACTCTTACGGTACAAGTATGTTTTAATGAATATCATTTTCTATACACCGACGTATCCAAAACACCTAATGGTCTAGGAGCTGCAGTAGAACTAGAGAACGGAATTTACACATTTAAATTATCTTCACATACTAAGGTTCACACTGGAGAACTCTATACCATATTACAGGCCTTAATTATCGCTAGAAGAAATCGAAACAATAAAACAACCATAATTACAGAGCTGAATACAAACCATTCAACCAAACCAAACACCCAACTAGTATCCTTATTATAACCCAATTACACCTTATCCCCCAATCCAAGGCAAACGTGTCAATTATTTGGGTCCTATCACTCACCGGCATCTCAGGAAACGGAATAGCAAACAAATCAAATATCTAAAACACACTGAAATGTATCATAAACAAGTGACATGTCGCTAATAACCTTTGATGTTGATGCGACAATGAAAAAAAATTGTTTCTTCCACTAATTACTTGTTTTCTGATAATAATAATGATTTTAGTGTCAAATTACAGAAAGAGTATGAGTTGTAGACACTTGTAAAACAATTCTAAAAACGCCCCAGGAGGTAAACCCCAATAAAACACAAATCAGTTTCAGCGAATTTCTTAAATGGAATATTCAGTTTTTTTATCAAAATGTCAATTTATTTCAGCTCTTGTTTTAAATTGTCTAATCATTTTAATCGACAAATATAAGAGAAGACAAAAATATTCTTTATTTGTATAAAACCTGACAAAACCGCTCAAGATTTAATAACAATAAATGAAAGAAGCACGAACTATCAAATTGACTAAGAACCACAGAAATAGTGACATAAAAGGGATTGTCTTTCCTTATTATTCTTATTACGAATTAAATTTTTTTTCAACGTTAAAATGATGTGACAAGAGATAAATTCGCATCTAATAATTCAAATATACACGAATTGAGTTTGATACTGTCCAACAATATCAAGTTCAAGCAATGAATTTCACGTTCCAACAACAAAAAGAACTTGTTCATTGGTAGTTCAAGACGATAAAAAAGGTTTCAAATAAGTTTTGGAACCAATGGATCTGCGTTCTTAGATTCTTCATCGTGATTTATGAGTCGGTAGTGGAGAAGAAAGTGAAACTATATTAAAGCAAAATTGATGATTTTCTCCTTTTCCCTACCTATGATGAATTTTGTTACTCAGCAGCAATTGTTGGGTAAGTGATCATAATAAATAATAGTTGAGACATGCGTAGTACAAAACAATATCACAGTATACTGTCATACCCTCAACTCTAATTCAAACATAAACTACCTAATTTTTTTCCTTCTTTTTTATTTCGTCTTTCATTCAAATTAGGGTTTTTCTTTCCTATTCCGAATCTTATTTAGTTCATCCACTTTCTTCTCTTGATATTCTTCCTACTTACACGACTTTTCTTGTATATCTGATTTGATTCCGTTTTTACCCTTTATATCTCATATTTTCGGATCTTGTTTTGTTATTTGTCTCTATACATTTGTCCTACTTCGTCTTTTCCGCTGTTCTCCTTAGATGGTTGATTTCAATTTTGTTATTTCTGCCTCTATCTTCCCATCATCTGCATACATATAAATTAACTCTTCTGCAGGAGTTCAATGTGTGAAGAAAATAAATAGCTCAGGACAGAATTCTTTCTCAAATGAATTATCATATTCAATATTCTGAAAAAATGAAGTTGAAGTGTGGGTATCATATTATTTTCTTACATTCATAGATGAAAATTTGACAGAAGACAACTTGGTCAAACTATACCGTAACGCGGTAGAATTAGAATAAACTTACTATTTGTATAAAGTCATAGTAATTACATACATTTGGAATATTCCATACTATATCTGTATCTTTCTACCATGTTATTGATCGAGTGGAAATACTTCAAACATTCACTTCATATCTGAATCAATTACCGAATTATCAGGCTATGTTTAATACAATGTCAATTGTGGTTACTGTTTGTCCTACAAACACAAATTCGATACCTAAATTTAACCACGACTACTACAGATCCTCATTAATTCCGTCAAGGAGTCTGCCGTCCGTGTTAATCTTCATGTTATGTCACAATCTTGGTTTTAATGAAATTCTAGTTGCATCAACACGATCCAAGAGAAATGGAATCTGCAAATACATATTCAGTACATATATCTCTAATTTCTACATGTGCGTGTGTTCGGGTTCAAACAAGGATTCAAAATGAGGTGGCAACATTCTTGTTTTCGCCCACCCCATAATCTATTCATTAAATTTCAAAATAATACATTTTGACAAATTGCTCTTTCATATTGTCAAGCGAAGGTTGAAACCAAAAATAATAGTGTCTGTTATTTATTTCTCTTTTATATGAGCGCATGTTCATATTTTTTAATTGAGTGCGATAAGTTGAAACTTGCAAATACCGGCTAATTGGTTTATTATTCTGAAACATTGAATTATTTCTTTGGTATTTATGATTGTAATTTAGTCCCATCTAGCCCAGTGAGACGCAAGAACGTACTATGATTTATGCTTTTTAGACAAAGGTAGCTTTTTATGCAGTTTGTATACGAATTGTATATTCAGACTTTCAAGTTTTGAAATGGGTGAAACCAAGGAACTACTGGTTGAACCTCGTGCAATGATCGCAACTCTTCATAGTCTACGCAACAGCAAGCGTACTATTACCACCGAATTAAAAATACTTCAACGTACCGTGGACTAAAACTAAAACTACATCTACCAGGAGATTTGGCGATCTAAAACTTTAAGGACGGCGTCAAAAAACTACAATCGCTGATGATAAAGTGAATTGAAGTATTGTATTGATCACTTAACGTGATCGACGTCTCGCGGTCCCACAGATAGCAGCTCAGATCAATAAATCTAGGGATCTGCCTTTGTGTATTTCAACAATGGAAAGGAGATTGAGAGAAGCTGTTAAGCTGTTCTTATTGGAAAGTGAGGCAGCGGAGCAACCTCTTTTAAGACGTCAAAATTAAATTAGAAGGTTGCAGTTGGCCAAAGAACAAAAAAATTGGACGCATGAAGAGTGAGAGAGACTTTTTTAGATTCATGAGTCAAAAGCCTAAAGTAAGAGTGTGTTAGATCCTAAATGTAAAACACGGTGATGTTTCAGAATATTTTGCAGGAAGGGCGACTGAAGATCTGGTAAGAATTGAAGGGATTTTGAAGAAAGAAGACTATGAAAAAATATTGGAAGAGAATCTAGTACGATCTGGGCAGCGTCTGATCGGTAGATCGAGATTCTTTGAAGCTGTACAAAGAATATTTGAAATAATTGGAAAGAAAGAATGTACTGAAAGTAATGATTTGGCCATCACAGTCATCCAACCTCAATCCGATCGAGTTCTTATGCGAAAAATTGGACAGGGAAGTCGAAAAGCAGTGTCCTACTTCCAAATCACAACTTTGAAATATCCTGAAATATAAATGGAACCAAGTGAGTGGGTGAGTGGGAAGAAACAGGCTAAGCTACAGGAATATATTACACAGAGTAAAGCGAAATTTATTAATTATCTAGCATCGTAATAATATTTCTGAATATTTTCTTCTTCGTTCATGAAGAGTACCTGTAGCTTCTTACCTTGATAATTTGATTTTTTGTGTTCACATTTTAGTAGCACTAATACGAAATACCCATTTGATTTAAGCACAGAAATCGCCGAATCTCGAACCATCAATCTCAAACAATTTATTGCTGACTTATTACCGTTTATAAAAAAACAATTAAAACTACATTTTGTTAGGTAGAGATCGACAGAGGCCAGACAATTTTTATCTCTCAAGTTATAATAATACTTTTCCTGTTTTTACTAATAAAAGATGTTTATTTTCACAATTTTAAAATCATTAATAGTAATCACATTTTAAGTCCATTGAGTAAGGTATCATTCAACTAAATCAGGGCAGTTGGGTATCTCTTTGGTGAGGTTTCTTTGTAGAAACAGTTTACTAGAGTTACATGAACTAGCTCTGAATTGATTGCTTTATTGGATTGGAGGTTCCATGACAACGAGTACGTCCAAAGTCAGTCTTTTTTAGATTTTTCTTACATTTCGTCATATTCTTTACAATTTTGGCATGTTCTTTAATCGAATTCATTCCATTCATTCATTTCGTTTAATAGACTTTTCGATCCTCTAAAAAATTATATATAATAGCTGGTGCTTCGCAACGTCACTCTTGCAGAGAGCTGTTCTTAAAAGCCATAAGTACCAAGTGCAACTAGAGTTGCGGGACAATTCAAGATTTTATTAGAATGGAAAATTTTCAGTTTTCAGAAACTTAAAAGGGTGAAAGGGAGTTGTTTTGGATAACTCTCTTTTTTGCCAGTTAAACTGTATTATGAAAATAGTTAACTAAATTTACTATAACTAGAAAAAGAATTGAGTTCAAATTTCAATGCTGCTGATTTTTTTGCAGAAAAACTGATGAAGTTTTTCGTATTTTATTATTTGTAGTCAGAATTAAATTGAGTAACTTCTTGAATGGCCCACCTGCCTCTCGCTTTACCATTAAAAATAAAAAAAAAAACAGAGGAATTTAAAAAAAGGGGGAAAACCGAAAAACAACAAAAAAACGGAAACAAAAAAAATATAAAATATCTTCCCAAACTGATAGGAACCGTTTTTACTTAGGCTGGAGCACTCTCTTCTTTGAGCCAATCACAAACTAATTTACTACAACCTCAGCACTGCAGAGGAGCAGATCCTATATCAGTGCCAACTCCAACAAACCTTCCCATATAAAAAACTTTTCCCTTATCCTACCCAAAAACGAATCTCTCCCTCTTCCCCTAAATAAAGTATTGATATATGATGTGGAAATTTTTGAAAGAAACGTCATAGTACTAAAATGGATAATTGAAATCGATTGAGAACATAACTAGTAACAGTTGAATTTTTCATTATGTGGAAACACGGAACATTTTATACGATATGTGTGGATACGAACCAGACTTGATATAACAAGGAATAAATGGACATTTTTTATAAAAAAGCTCTAATCGAACACCGACGAATAAAGATTTCCCTATGGGAAGTACCCAGTTTATTCAATTAATAATATAGTTAACTAGGTTTAACTCGTTTGGGTCATGCAATATGTCTCGGCAATGATATTATTGAAACTATAGAATTGATAATAAGCATTAAATTTCCAGTTACCTCTGATTCACGTGAATGCAATTTACCTTTTCAATTTTCCTCTGGATATAGTTACGGAAAAATATTGTTTTCTTTTATCTGGAAAATATTTGTTTATAATCTTCTTAGTCATAAAATTTCAAACTCTTTGATTTTATGATTTTGACTTGATTAGTAAGAGTACATTAGGGAGCATGATTTTTTTTTGTATAATTAAACCGCCGAGAATTTAAAGTTTAATAAACAATAAACATAATTTTTGAGAATAAGCCCTCTAAATATAAAAGTTTATATTTCATCAATATGTAAAACTTCACAAACATTGTAAAGAGATAGATGGAATACAACATGTGACTTAAAATTTTCCTAGCAGCTAATATTGAAATTTTATGTTGTATGGTTTTGTATTTAACCTAAAACTAGGCTTCAGTTTCAACGATAACCTCTCCATCAGCGCAAAATTTCTGTCCAGCGAGCACCCTCAAGATATCTGAGAGTAAAAAGTCGCTGAGAGCCAGATCTGAGAATACGGTGGATGCGGAAGCAATTCAAAGCACAATTCATTTTGATACCATTTTCATTGATATGTGATTTGGTGTATTGTCTTGATATAATACCACTTGCTTCTCTAAAACGCCCCAACAACGATGAATATTATAATATGGGCCATCCCATCCCAACTTTTCCGTCTTCCTATGCTTTGAAGTCCGTTCAAAACTTGTCGATTAAATTTCTGTGAAAGATTGCCAAATAATCGACGGAAACTTCTTTACGACACTGTATTTGTTCCATTGTGAGCAAACGCTGTACCCATCATGCACACAGCTTTCTCTTGTCCAAATTTTCAGTTAATATGCGCCTACTATATCTACTTGCTCGCGCACTTATCCAGTTCGAATTAGTGGATTTTCTTCAACATTTCTGGAGGTATTACCTTATTTGGTCGACCATTGCGATGGTGGTCTTTGCAGGTCATACTGTCTCGTTCCAACTCTGTTATCCAATATTTTACTGTTGATAACGTAGAAGCAGTCTCACCCACATTAGAATCTAGTTCAATATCAGTATAATAAAGGTAATGTATCACATAAGGATAACCTGTTTTTTCCATGTTTACAAAAACGTTCACTATTGATGGCTGCCAAACAAATTCTGAACAACACGGCGTCTTCAAACTTGGAACGTATGCTGTATAGATTGTGTACAGTGATATTTTGAAGCAACTATCATCATCTCTAGGTCAAGCTAGGTACCTGGGACCTCGTGGACATTTCTTAAATGTATATTAATTATCACGAAATTAGTGTTTGGTTTTATTATAATTTTATCTTGCCCTTATCCTTTGTAAAGCTGCTACTTATATTTCTTCAAAAATTTTACAAAATATTGCATTATTTGTTATTGCTGTCTGACTTAGAGCAGTATGTAAATTCAGTAGTTAATCATGCATGTCATTTGCATGTTTTTTTAGTTATTCAATCGGATAAACCAGTCTGTATTTACTTGATAAGTAATGTAGCGTACGATTATTTCAAAATAACCAATTCTGCTATTCTAATGTACTACATTGAGTTACATTAAATTCTGTTCAATGCGCTTATAATGGTTAGTGCTAACTCAATTTGCAATAGTCGAGTTCCATCAGCACTGAAAATTAAATCTCACAGTAGCAAATTAGATATCACGTGCATCTGTTGAAAGTCATGGTTGACCTTGTCTACTGGATGGATTTAACTGTATTCAAATATGTAAATCAGGAATGGCTCATTTATTATTTAATTACTTCTATTTCAAAATGAAACCGCTATTCAATTACTGCTTTGTATGTGGGATTTTGATCATTGTATTTGACTATTCCTAGAGCTCTTATATAATACACACATTAAACAAAAAATTAAAAATATAGTAAATATTGGAATGTGGAGTTAAAATATATTTTGGTATTTCTTCAAATAAAGAAAAAGGATGAAAGAAAATAACGGAATTTCGTTATGATATGTGGCTGAAAGTAGATTCTAAAATATGTACTCAAAATTCGGTTGGAAACAAAAGTTTTTAATGAAAATCGCGATAAAAAATCTTGTATGTGATTTGGGAGAGTCATAACCGATCTCAAATCTTATCCCGAAGGAAAATCTAATACAAAAACCAAATTTTTGTTTCTATCTATGAAGCTTTTAATTGAGAATTGGCGTAGCTAATTTACTAACGATTATTATACAAAAAATGTTGATTATCACAAAAATTTCTCATCACAAATAATAAATAGTTGTATTTTTTTTATAAATACACCGTTACCTAATCCATAATCCCAACAATTTTCAATTTTTTTCTCATTTTGAATATTTTTTTGACACACGTAAGATAAAGAAGAGACATACGTTCGAAATCCAAAATTCAAACTATAAATTTTTGCCAATGTGTCTTCGAAACTGTAGTTTTTTCGAAAAACGCGTACAAAAACCAACAATTTGAATGAAAAACAAATTAATGTGAAAATTTTATTACAAATTATTAGAAATTTTGTACTAATTAACAAAAATGAGATCTTAATTTGAAAATTCAAAATTTTTTGGATGATGTATAGTTATTTATGCAACAAGTAAGTAAAAATAAAATAAAAATACTTTTTTCCACAAGTAGGACGGTTTAACTAGTTAAAGGTGGCAATTCCTATGAGGGAAATAAAAAGTTAGTTCACTCACGAGTTTCATACAACATTTGTTCTATGTCCGTAGACAAAACTCCCATCAATTTTTATTTTGTAATAGTAATATTAAAATTACAACTGGGGACATTATTAATTTGAAGTGAAGAAGAAGTTACATTACTATTGGTACTTGAATTGGCAACATTTAACGAGTTTAAGGAAAATTTAATTTTAATTAGAAGCAAAACGGATTTTCTTGAACGAATATCAAGAAATAAAAGTGTGACAGTTTATCGGAGAATCGAAAAAACATTATAAAGAAAGCATTCACAGCCATCTATTTTGATAAAAAAATTTCATAATTGCGTTTAAAAATGATGAGTTATGGAACTTTTTTTACACAAAAGCGAGAAAAAATGAACCACCACGGTACTTTTTTTCACTCTTTTTGATCGATTCAGAAATTACATCCTTTAGGAATTTAATGAATGAGAAAAAACGTGAATATTATAACGGACGTAGAAAAAATTATATTATGAATCGATTTATTACTTTTGTCAACAAAAAAAAAACAAAATGCACGTTATGTTACCAGGAAAGTATGACGTATGAAAGAGAATGTTAACCTAACCAAACCTAACCGAAAAATATTAATTTTTTGATTTACTAAACAAAAGAATGGACCCCACTTCCAACTTATTTCCATAAATGTAATGTGTACCATATGTCTAATTGTTGAGAATATTTAACTTCTATGATTTTGAAAATTTCTGTTTGTCGTTATACCCCGAATTATTCAAATATAAACTTAAATATAGTCCAAGTTTTCTAAGCTGAAATGAAAATTGGTTTAGTACAAATTATTATTCAAAAAATTGATATATTTTTTTCTTCTGTTCTCTTTCAATATATTTTTCTATGCTTTTTACTACATTGGTTTCCCAGTTTTCAACTGTCAGATCAGTTATTTTGAATAAGATATGAAAGGCTGCAACTTCATTCTTTACTAGGGTCCATACTTTTAAAGCTGCAGATGATATTGTGGCAAATAAAGTAACTAAATATGATACACTAGAAACCTCTGAACAATATGTCTTTTATAAATGGGATTTTGTATTTGATTCAACAAACATTAACTTTGGTATAAAAATACTTCGTTCCATTACTGATTGTTGTAAGGTTGCTTTTTTCCACTCAAAATGTCAACTTCTACTTCTATTTCTTAAACAGCCATAAAAATATACAATAATCACTGCTAAATATTCTCATATTAAACCATACAAAACACCCTTGAAAGTTCCAAGTTTGTCGCTGCCATCATTTCTTCATTTATCTAAAATCGCTTCTCACTGAGTCATTTTTCTTAATTTAGGAACAAAAAGTAATCGGAGAAAATTGAAAGCTCGGCTAATTTTTACCAACAATAGCTATGACCTTATCTGCCGAAAAGACGGTTTTCTCTTTTTTGAAGTTCCATTTTTTTCCGACTCTATTTTGGTTTTTGGGACATAATCACTAAACAAAAGGGCATAAATTTTCTAAATCATTTCTGAAGTAGTAACATCAAATAACAGTTCGGACGTTCAGTGTCAGCATTAAAACATAACCACCTATCATTCCATAAGACGAAGTACATTCAGGATACTATCCACGAAACTTTTCGAAATTCCATATTCATCTAGCAATGGAAGAGTTTTTTTAATTTTTAAAAAGTCGTGCTTTCGTCAAACCACCCTCGCTTAATTTCTCAATAGGAATTGCTTGTGTCATTTTAATAACTCTAGGCTTTTGAGAAAAGCTACCCTTGTAGTTTTCAGTTTCCCATCTCGTTTGCAGAACCTCCTAAAGAAACTTGAGTGGAAAGTAACTAGATGAAGATGAAAATTGTCTTAACCAGTTTATTTGTACGTTCTATTTCTATATTGTTATACTCATAAACTGCTAATTATTGTTAATATTTCAATCTCAAACCTTCCTTATTATACATTTTTCCCTCGTATGAACTTAATATACCCTATAGCTTACGAGTTATTATGGGGAAACAGTGTTTAATGCATTCAATTCCAATTCAGCAATTTACGATTAAATTTAGTATATAATGCGCACACAGTGGATGAAAAGTTGATTAGGGTAGTATTTGGATTAGATGGTGATATTGTGGCAAACCGCTTTTCTCTTGTGTATATCAATCTAATAGACATAACCTCAGCTGGAAATTGTAGCTGTGATAGGTATATTTACTGTAAGGCTCTGAATTCAATAACCTGGACTGAATAACTTCATAAACTGTATCTTGAAGGGAAATATTTCACACACATACACAAAAATACTGCCTGATCAAATTATGATTTTTATTAACTAAGTTTTCATTCAATAGTTATTTCTTCAATTCCTTTTTTATACGTATGTCGAAGTCTGTGAAGTTTGGTTTCATTGCTATATGATTCAGGAAAATAACCAATGGATTTAAATTTGATTCGATTATACAAATGTAAAACTATTTTAAAATGTTATAAGGTGCTATAAACGTTTAAGATGCAAAATAAGGTGAAACTGAGCATTAAACTAAAGTGTAAACTAGGGAATGAGCTCTCGTTTAAACCTAAAATAAACATGGTTGCTCGTCTTTAAATAGTAAAATGGTCCAGAAGTACCAACGAAAAGGCAAACGACTTCGTCAAATACGAGAGTAACGTCGTCAGACCTAATGAAATAGGTGCAAAAGAAGAAAATAATGATATAAGAATTTCCTCGACATACGTTACCAAATGGATCTCTCTATAAAAAAATTCAAACCCAGTGAGATTAAATTGGTAATTACGAAATAAACGAATCCAAAAACAAAAAATGCACCCGGTTACGATCTCGCCACTGGCAAGAATGTAACCAAGAAGACAATACTGACACTAACATAAATATATAATGCAATATCAACACGCATTTTCCTGAAGAGTGGAAAGTTGCAGGGAGTTTCGTGGTATCGAAACTTGGGAAAAATCGCAATAAATTGACCTCATATAAACACATTAGTGTCCCACCTATTATTTTCAAGTTGTTTGCAAAACATTTTCTAGATCGATTAGATCCGATTTCATTAGGAAAAACCCACCATCAATTCGGATTCCGCCAGAAACATAGTACGATAGAACAAACGTGTTGACTGGTCAAACAAATAAACAATGAGTACAGTTTACATAGTTATTAGTCAAGTATTTGATAATGTGTGGCATGAAAGACTTCTCTACAAACTAAAACCAAACCTTTCCTCGAACTATTATCTAATAATCAAATTGTATCTAATTAGCCGTTATTCACTGGTAACAACAAGAAACCGGCTCGGAAATATTCAATGTGAAGGTTGGCGTTCCACAAGGTAGCGTAATTGTACTAGTACTACCAACAACCCAACTAGTCTAAGTTGCAGCTAAAGTAGATGACACAGTCACACATCATTGCCTCACAATAATCGTTAACAAACATCCTCACATTTGTAAGATAACCTCAATAAGGTAGAAATATGGTTATAAAGATTGTGAAGTGCTGAGGACTACAGTAGCCGCTCCATGGTACGTTCCAAACAGAATAATAGAAAGAGATTAAAAAGTTCCCAGCATAGAAGAAGAAATCAGAAATTACGATAATAAATATTAAAAGAGAATATACCACAATAAATAGAAAGAAGTTTGTACTCATTCCTGTTTGCCAGTGAGCTGTTCGCTATCCGTGGTGAGGTACGCAGATTGAACCGTTTCGAACCGATCGATTAAACGATTTTTATAAACTTTTACATTATCTAGTTAGTCAGTTTATAAAAAGAAGTTTTTTACTTTCTAATCAGCTCCGCAATTTCAAATTAACATTTCGGTGTGTTCCGAACTATCAGCAACATGTACTACTACTCCTATTTCCCCCATCAAAAGTAAAATTGCACAACATCTAATAGAACTAACGAGAATTAATGGAGATATTCGATGCGCCCTCTAAAAAACTGGAAAAATCTAGTTCAATTATTACAAGAGGGTAGAAAGATAACTTTCCTATTCCTTTGTTGACGAATTAATAGTCTTTCTTGATTCTTCTTTGAATAGAATTAATGATTCTTCTAAATCAGTAAAAATTATGTTTCTTCAATATTTGTACAAGAACCGAAAATGATTTCCTATTCATAAAAGCATTGAAAAAGCTTGTCGCTATTATAGATGTCATTAGAAGAAGCCAAAGGAATACTGCATATACTACATATTTATGAAAGATCATTTTGAAGTTAGTCCTTTTAGATGTATTGATACGTTTTCAACCAAAGTAACATTCTATCTAACTATATAATCTAAGAATGAAATTAAACTCTAAGAATATACCGCGTATACGAGAGTTGCTACTCAAGTTTTGAGATGTGGCAACACAGATGTCAAATGTGACATTTTTAATAGTGAACTAGTGAGTGTTATTAGATTTGTTTGCAGATAGTTGAAACAATGGATTAAATCCATGCCGATTGACTCGCTTCAACTTTTGAAAGTCGTCCAAAATCGGCTGTTGTGTCAGAAAACATCGATGCTGTGCGTGAACTGATATTGCAATATCTTCATGTAAGATACCGTGAAATTGAGGCATACTTGGACATTAGTTCCAAAGGCATAGATTCAATGTTGCATGAATATTTGGTTTTCAAAAAGATTTGTTCGCACTGACTTTTCTTTTCAAAAGACGTCTATAAAATCTTGACAGGCGACGTATCATGGATCTATGCGTATGAACCCCAAAGTTAAAAGCCACATCCAACAAGGTCAACGTTTTTCTACATCCGAAGAAGCGGTTGAAGATTCAAATTTTTGGAGATAGCTCCATCATATTGGAAAAAATTGGTTAAAACGCATGCAAAAGTGTATTGATCTCAATGGAGAATATTTCGAAAAGCAATAACAAATATCCAATTATAAATATTTGTTTTTATCTATCTCAAAACTTAAGTAGCAATCCTCGTACTAATATATCAAAAATAAAACAGTGCAAATTCAAATTATCTATGTGTACCACTTGTACCACTCCAATAAAGTTTCAGTTGTAGTAACTATGATGTTGATGTGATCTTCTATCTGCTTTAAAAAGTTTTCACGAGCTTGTGACATGAACATAAAATTGTACATAATTGCTTCATTTTGAATTGGATTGCGAACAGTTCTCCGGTTAAACATAAAATGAATAATTAAAATTTTATTGTTCTCAGCGTGATGAGAGTTGGAAAACAAGAAAAGTTGTTTTCTACTTCCTACCTAAGCACCTCATAATTTACGAATTCAGTACATTCATTATTGAATAATAGAAATGGAAAAAAAAATAATTCATTTGGCTTTAGATTCATCAACGCAAGAAAAAATCTTATAGTAAATAACCTACGATTGTTATGATTACATATTATAACCATAGCCAAAATTTTTTTCTTCTCATTCTAATATAAACAACACTTTTCAACCAATCGAATGACAATTAGTCGTCCCCTCTACATAAATGAAGACAAAAAATCAAAAGACCCTTAATTGCAGTAACGCATCAGGAGTACTATTTACTTAACATATGAGAGTAGTGGACGGGAATTGAGAGTGGTAGGATGCTTTGGTTCTTAATCGTTGCGGTTTGCTGATATGTTACGCCATGCTCCAAACTAAATAAAAATATGAATCAATAATACATTAAGGGACTATGACAGCTACAACAAATTGTATTCAATGTTTCAATAAATTATTATTGTTAGTGAATGGGTCGTTTATTTGAAAATAAACGAAATGGCGTAGAAGTCAACAAGAAACATGTAATATCTTTAATAATTTATATCCTAACCGAAATCCCATAACAAGATTTACTGTTAGTAAATTAGTAAAAAAGTTTAACGTAACTGGTTCAGTAAAAAATTATCCAAATTAGGACGCAGTAAAACTGCATCCACTAAAGACAAATCGGCATAATTGTAGATACTGGTCACGTAACAATCCTCGTTAGTTGAGTGAATCCCACACACAATTTTCCGAAAAACTGAATTTATGAGCTGGAATAATAGGCGACAAAATAATTGATCCCTTTTTCATTGAGGGTAACTTAAATAGTCCGGCGTATTTAGATTCATTGGAATATAGTATTTTACTTGAGTTGGCTCAAATATTTTCAAATCCAAGTAAGTATATTCAATTACATTTAAAAAAATTTCATTATTAGAAATTTTCGGACAGAAAATATATTCAAACGAGAAAATTTGGTAACATTAAGATGGTGCCCCACCTCGATATGCGTGTGTTGAGGCAATATCTAAATAGTAAGTTTCACAAAATATGAAGATTTAAAAAATATCGTTTATAAAACAAAACCTGCCAATATTAAAGAATTAAAAGATAGGATTCCACACAGATTAGAATAAATGAACAGCCAGGGATGTTGCAAAGTTTTGTTTGTGTTGAAGTAAATAGACAACATTTTGAGCATCTGTCTAATCGCGTTTACTGTATGTTTTCTGAAATTCGTAATTTTTCTACTTCACAAATGTCGATCTACTTATAACATGATACAAACATTTAAAGATTTGTCTTCAGTTGTTGTAGATTTTCTGCACTTCGATTTTGAATAAATATTTTACTGCACCAGTTTCGTTAAACTGTTTACTAACTTACTGACACTAGACTTTGTTTCGAGATTTGTATTAGCACATAAATTATTGAAGAATATTCAAATTAAACGAGTTTATTCAATCGTAGCCATCCAAATGTACAATATTTATTGTAACTTTGGTGGAGATACTCTAAATGTAGCTATTACTCTGAAATTATTGCATGTAGGTACAAAAATACATAAAAAATATTATCAGTATTTCTAAAAACACAAAATATATAGGTGTCTCATCTGAAGTTCATTATTTTTCCGGAAAAAGGAAAGATCTGACAACAATGTAGATACCACCATAATATCGGCCGTATCACAAAACTGCGCACAATTTACAAAAATCTTTCCCGTTCCCAAAATAATTGATGCGTTCCGAACATAAAACTCACTCTGTATTGATTTCTTATACAGTTTAGATTACATATTTTTTTCAGTTATTTCTTGAGAAGATAGTAGAAAAAATTACTATTCAAATTGTGTGTATATTCATGATAGTTGCAAAAACAACATTATTCATATAAATCGCATATACATCCATTTATCTTATCATTCACTGGTATATACAAGGTATTTATAGTATATCTAGAAAATGTCACTTGACAGCATCGCTGAGCAACTTAAACAAAGACCAGAGCTGGGTTGGCCCGGTAACTTGAGCCTATATAATGTATAATTTTACCATCTATCACGGTATAGAATATAGGCTCATACTTTATCATAATTATCCACAATTAATTTTCGTTTTTGCTCTTATTATCGTTTCTTTATATATCTTTCGTTTTGCAGTTCCTTCATTTCCTCCTGCCTTTCACAGAACAAAGCTCAGTCTTTCATATACTTATTTTGTAATTAGGTTATAAATTGAATATGTGAGAGACTGTATGAATGTAAAAATTCCAATCCTATATGTATTTATTTCTTGAAGCATGGATGTGAGCATTATGTCAATTTTTCATCCGTCTTCATTAATCAGCTTTTCAATTTAACTCTTAATCAACAAATTTTAAAAAACAGAACAACTTTCATAGCAAAGTATTGAGAATATAATTAAATTTTTTTGAATAGATTTCTATGAATTTCTCTGCTGAAAGTTTTCGGAGGACTATTGGAGCTGAAGGGTAAGTCAGTCGACTCTATCTCTCAATGTCTGTCTCAAATTCTTTCAACGTTTTGCTGGATTTTTGCCATTTAATTCTCAGCTGGACTCGATAAACAATTTCATTAGAAGTATTTCCAAATCTAAACTCTTTGAAATGTTTTGTGGTAATTTTCTTGCTTTTATACTGTCAATTTTCTAGAAGCTCAGCAAGCTTTCCACTTAACTAGACTACTAAAATATACGTAAAATCATGGAATTCTGTGATTTTTTGTCAGCTTTTACCTTTTTTTATAATTCAACAAACTCAGTAACTTCAATAGAGAAGGGTGTTAAGAGCTGTTCACATTCATTGTAAATGCCGACACAGGGTGAACAATGGGGTGGATTTCGTGGATGCTTCACAGGTGTAGGTAAAATTTATAGAGTTCTACATTAGGTATAAGGTATAAATACAACAAAAAATGTTGCCTATAGTGAGTTAAATTACATGTGCATTTTACGGGTATTTAGTAAGCTACAGTATGTCAGAATATTATAGTTTATTTTCTTATATTTGAAGGAATACGGTTCTTGTGCAAGAAATACCCAAAATCTTTAGAAGCTAATATCTTTATAATTCGGCTTTTGGAAAAGTTCTTGGAAAATAGGAATATTATTCCATTTGTCAAATGAAATAGCAATAAAAATGTTAGCTGCTGTTTAAATTTTTTTGAGACTGCAAACACATACAATTAAAAAAATGTTAATAAAGTGAAAGATGTTAGGAATTAAAGCATTGGTTGGAATTGAGTACTAATAAAAATATCGATATAAAGGTCTCAGTCCTTAAACTGCGTCTGAAATCAGCTTAAAAGTGCAAAATCATAAGTAATGACAAATAAAAATGTTAATAAGGTGGAAGATATTGGAATTGGAAAAAAATTAAAGAAATTGAAGTAATAATAATAATAATCAAAATATCAAGGTGAAGGTTTTAGTTTTCCAGCTGCATCTGAAATGTTCTTGAGATTGCAAAATCAAAATACTAATAAACATTTCCAGAATGCCGTGACATATCAAAGTTACATCTTTTTAAATAAAACACCCTATATTTTATTGTATTTTTGGAATCAGCTTGACTTCCTCACTACAATAATATAGGGTTATGATGTTCCCATAAATACCTGACCCAACAAAGAAAACACAAAAATTTTTGGGAAGAATATATTTGTTTTTTAACGTAATAATAACAGAAAATAGTTTTGGCCATTACAATAATGGATGTGTGAGCTAGTGCATTGTCTTCGTCTTCATGAAAAACACTTTCTTCTTAGCCAAATGCGGTCGTTTTTGCTTGATTTCTTCGTTCAAACGTTGCAATAAGTTCGCATAAAACTCACCGTTGATTGTTTACCTTTTTCAAGATAGTCAATAAAATTATTCCATGCTCATCCCGACGCCATGATATTGCCTGCAGATGGAACGGTCTTTGGCTTCTTTGGAGCCGGTTCTCCCTTCTCAGTCCATTGTTTCGATTATACTTTCGGGTGTGAAGTGATGGACCCACGTTTCATACTTGGTTATGGAACGGTGCAAATATTCGGCTTTATTTATGGGAAACATTGCCAAACACTCGATGGATACATCTTCATGACGCTGTTTTTGTTCCATTGCGAGCAAATGCGGCAGCCATTTATCGCACAGCTTTCTAATGTCTTTCAGTCGACGATCTTCAACATTCAACATAGTGATGACCAACTTCTTCCATGTACAAATTCACTGAAGACAATTGATGGCTGCCAAACAAATACTAAACAACGTGACGTCTTCAAACTTGAAACGTATGCTATATAGATTGTGTACCTTCTGTGTACTGTGTACAGTTATTATGTTTAGGTTATAAGGTATTTTTCAAGCAACTACCGTCATCTCTAGATTAAGCCAGGTACTTCTTGGATCATCCTCGTGAGAGTGTATAAGTTAGGATTACTTTAGGTAATAAAACGAACTACTCATGCCAGATAATTCTCAACATAAAAGGTGATAAGGCATACGAAAACCTGTGGTATGGAGGGTAAGAGATATAAGCAACGATAAATATTAATCTGGAAACACCCGACAATATATGCCGTCCCTATCAAATTTTCCTCATTAGCAACGTGTTACATAGTTCGTTATTAATCACTCTATATTGTGAAATATGCAGAAACTTACTCAAGTTGTTATTTAAATTATAAATCCCAAAGGAAATGTCTTGTGTAGGTGTTTTATATGCTACAGTTGGACAGCTTCAAATAAGATTTCAAAATATTTCCAAAGGACAGTATGTTGATGAACTTGTTATTATGAAGCTTCATTAAGCACATCTTAATAGGTTTAATGAACTAATTTTGACAAATGAGATTCAAATGAATATATCTAGAAGGTGGAAAAATTATTTTGGGTGAGAAGATTGGATTATATGAAAGACCGTTCATATCATAAATTACTCGGATGCCGATAGACTATTGGATGTTTATGCTCTATTACAGGGTGTCTCAAATTTTCAAGACAACAAAACACTCACCAAATATCTCTTGAAATTTAAATATTAACAAAAACTTTTATTTGGTAAGTTGGAACGCTATTATTTATTTCAACTATTTTTATGAAAAAAAAGACACTCATATGTTTTTTTGTTCTATTTTACATCGGATACTAGTCTGTTTACATATCAGAAACCTTTAGACTAATCTAGAGCACTTTATCTCAATCAAACAACATTACACCAACTTTTTGTGAAAAATAAACGTATTAAATTTGTCTTGATGACTGCTTCGGGCTTCAGAATCGACATTTATTGTGAATTCAATCAGGAACATCGTTAATGTTTCAAAATGAATAGCTGGGTTTCAAATGTTTATAATATTTAAAAAATCAAACTATCATTCCCGAATGATAGATACTTTGAACGAAATATCAATTATATTAGTTTTACATAAAAGTCTAATTTTTAATGTGATCACAACAAGATATGGACATTTTTTTCCAGATCAGTGTCTCTGGAGTAATTGTTATAACTGTTTTGAATCTCTTTTTTTTATTCGCAAAAGTTATCTAGTGGTGTAGACAGATACTAAAGATTCTTCATTAAATTTCAAAGGTAGAAATATTACGTTTCCATTGGAATAATGTTTTCTCTCGAAGCCATGGAAAATAAGTTCTGTCTTTAGACCACTTTCTATAAGTGAAGTTGGCATGGAAAGTATAAACTATAGACTTTAGAGCTCAAATTGTATTTACAATATGGAAAAGACTTTTATTGAAAATGTCGCTGTATTCAGTAGTTATAATAAGGGATTTATAGATAGGTTAATCGACCGTCAAGTCAAACCTCCTGTTTCTAAAATACTTTTCAATCCTGTTTATCAAAGGAATTGGGAGGAATTTTTAAGAGAGTGGGCTTAAAATTTGTTTATATATCCGCATTATATATAGATATATCCAGAATAATTGTTAGGTGAGGATAAGATACCAGATTTAGAAAAGTGTGGTATCTATGAAATTAGCTGTAATTAACTTGACAGGTAGTATGTTGGACAGACTAAGAGATCTGTTATTGTCCGGTTTAAAGACCACATAACTTGTTCAGAATATTCCTTATAGCCCTATAGTTTTGTAGTTAAGAAATGAATGTGAAATTTTCGGCAAAAGAAATTTAACGGCTTGAATTAGTTTTCGCGATGAAGTTCAACACTGAAAAAATTTAATATAAAATAGTTAGGTCAACTTATTATGTATTAGTTTATCAACAAATGATAACTTGGTTATGAGTGTTGATGTAGTAGTGTAAACAGTGTGTTCAGTATAGAGATTATGGTAACTGCAGTCTTTATGAAAATTTGTAAGTAACGACTAGATTTCCAAAGAGATATCTTTGGGCAACACGTAAAAGACTCTTTTTCTTTAATAACTTTTACTCGTCTGGTACACTTTTCTTAGAAACGCCGAGTTTATTCGAGATAATAATACCATATGCACTAAACGAAGCTTTCAGTTGCTCCGATGTATCATTACAAATGTAAATTTAGTACAATAAATATTATGAAGTGTTGACCACTATTCATTTGGATTACTAAAATTACAAGCAAAAATAAACAAATGGACCAGAATCAACTTAAATATTTATGAACATACTTAAAATTACAATACTATGTAATAGATTTGTATAGTATTTGTTTTACAAACAATATCGTTTATCATCCAACTATTTTATTCAGTTGTTTATTTTTTTCGTAAACTACCCTAAATTTTCTGAATAATTCTTGTTGACAGTAGAACCTTTCTCGCCGTCGATGTCACTTTGAGTTAACGAGCCGGAAAAGATGTAATAAATGACGACGAAACGGACTGTGAACCGTCGGCCGGTCGCTTAACCATAACCACATTTCCAGAGCTATGAAAAGTGTAGTGTTATGTCCTTCTTTTGTTGATCTTATGAACGTCTGGTATTGTAATCTATTGTTGCTATAAATTCACTATTCGTCTGAAATGTTTCATAACATAACACGGTCAAATGAACACATTGAACGACATTCCTCTCCCTTACATACAATTACATTGTTTCTCAAGTATTTTGATGCAACATGTGATTATATTCATTTTAAGGACTCAATTATCATACAAACCCCTCGTTGGAAGTGGCCACACAATTTTTGATCACATTAGTATTTGTTTAAGAAGAAATATATTCCAAAGATTTATTTTAGAATAATGTGAACATAAAAACATTATTTTTGGTTTTGGTGAAGGAATCGTATTGCTACTACTCCTCCTAAGCTTGGTATCTATACATTCTTCAATGAACCTTATGAAATCACTCAATGTATTTACTACATCTTCGATGGAATAAGCAGTTTACGATGGAAGTACCTGAATCATCTTTCTACAGTTTTAGAATACCCTCTATTTTTATCATAGGACCACCTCACCTTAGACATCGGTCTACGAATGTACCCGTCTCTAAATTAGTGAACACAAACTTTGCTTGATGCGTCGGTAAGCTTCTTCATACATCGCTCAACTTCTTGAGTGTGGCATGGACATTTTTTGATGGTGATGACAGATTTTCTCTGAAATGCTGTCATTAAAACGACAGTAGAAATATTTATTGAAAGAGGTTATCCATAATTTCTAATCTTAAAAATATTACCAATTCCAAATTCTCTTACAAGGCACCGAGATCTGCTATTAAGGCTGAAAAAATTTTTCGAGGGTGCTCAAAATTGTGATAATGACATTTTCAGAAACCTTCTTTATTTCAGTTGGCAATCCTCTGGAAAGATTGATCTATGCTGCGCTCTATACTGACTTATTCATTATAAAATTTGTTAATACAGCGAATGTATCAGAAGTCTCCTTTGTTTAAATATAAAGCTACAACACTCTGTGATCCATCATTTTTTTGCTCAGCTATTCAGGAAAAGTTTTTGGTATAAGTACTGTTGATCGTTACTTAGCTTTTTTCTTCAAGGTAAATTACTTGAACTTGCTTTATAGGTCTCTCTTCGCATATCGTTAAAACTCATTCAATGGTTCCTGAAAATGAATTTGATTATTATACCACATAGATGGTGACTTGTATTTATCATTCAAATTTTTTACGACTATACCAGTTCTAGACTATTATTTTCATATAATAATAATTTCAATTCATTTCTTTTGTAAGACCTGATCTACTCTACACCTCTGACTTATTAGTCCAGCTTAATATATGGCGCTTTAGTGGAAAGTTTTTGTGCCAATCAAAATAATTTTAATTAGAAGTACGAGTATACAAGATTGCAATTGATATTTCATTCAATTGATAATGTTTGAAACAAGCAATAGTCATAGAGCCCTACAGGAATGAACTAAAATCATTTCATATTTATTCAAAATACGCCGAAAGTATTTTGAATTAACCATAAAACATTTGGTTTTATTCTATTCACATTTAATTAACAAATACATTTACACAAAAGCTATAAAACTTCACAACGATATGAAATATTCGCAATTCAACTGTGAACGAATTTTTTTTTGCTATAAACATGGGGTAAATATTAAAGATAATGACAGCAAGATATGGTAGTTTATTCACTTGTGCCCTAACTTCTGTTAAAGAGAGAAAATATATCAGTTTACCACTATCTACCTCTCTCTATTTTATTCTGATTGGATTGAAGTTTTCAATGGTGGGAGGACAACAACAAGTTTTGATTTTAAAGCCGAAGAGAGAGATAGGGAGTGGTACACTCTTCCTCTCTCTTTCAATAGTACAATCCCACTTACATGTCGCTGTCTTTATCTTTGATAAAAACTTAACGGTTAGAAATCCGGAAATTCGAAAATGGAGATGTGGTGTTACCACTAATGCGGCGTATTGGTATAGCCGAATTCCATATTCGTTTCTCTAGAATATAAATTTTGGGGTGTTAATACTGAAACTATAGATGAACTAATTCAACCTTACTATACTTCATACTACAGGTGAAAGTCTTCAAAAAGAAACTGTCAATAAGTTAATTGATTCGATCATAATGATTCAAAATAAATGTGAGTAGTGCTGTAATTTACTGTTGTTTTTGAGAAACTATGAACGAAATATTTGGAAATTAATATTGCTGTCCCCTAACATGAGAAGCAATTCCTGTTTTTTCTTGAAAAATTACTATGAGTGTAATCCAATTTTTTACCCATATAATAATATCACCGAGGGGTTTGTTATGATACAATCGATCTATAAATTACATTGTAATCTCTATTATGAACAGTAAATTGAGGATGGTAATAGATGCGTCCCCCGAGTTTCAGACATTAGAAAAGCTTTCGGCTTAATTGGAAGAGACCAGACAGGGGTATGAAATAAAACAGACGATTATACCATATTTTCCGCAGAGCATGTCATTTCGTTTAGTACCAAGTGTCGTGTATTGCCGTTGACAACTTGTGAATCCATTCAGAGTATATTTACTATATAGTGTGGTCACAACATAGGCATTACGTATATGTAAAAATTTTTTGAAAATTACCATCGTTTTCATAATGCTTCAATGTATACGAATTCAAATTATAATACAATTTGAATAATTTTCTTAGTCAATCAAAGAAAATTTACTAACGATAAATCTCACTTGGATTATAATTATTCGGAACTATTTATTATTTTTCACTAACAATCTTTGAATATTTTGATTTATGTTTTATTGTGATATTAGAAAAACTTTTGTGATTGGTGTTACTATAGCGCTAGCCATGACGTTTGCATTTTTGCTTGATTCTAGGACATTCAACCCTCATATTTTTAATTGAATTTTTAAAAACTCATAGGCCCACACTAGCACTAAAAACTAAACAATGGAAGCCAGAGATTCCCAAGAAAGGTAAATAGTTGACTGCCCGATGGAAGGAGAATATACTTAAGTAACCAACAAGAAAAAGAGGAAGAAAGCGGAGAGTGAAACATCTGAAGAAGGAGACGCGGCAGATAACAAGAAGAACTAGAAAAAATAAAAAGTCGGGAAGAGAAGAAACTGGCAAAACCGGTGAGAAGGTCACCTCCAATAATATTGGAATCTTCAATAAAAAAAGGGGACGGACCTGTACAATGCTATAGGTGCCACGGATAAAGCACATGTAATGTGGACGTGAATTGTGTGAAATGTGCGGGAGCGTGTAAGGCCGTTGACTGTATAAGCAGCATAACTGAGAACTCAAAATGCGGAGGAAAGCACACAAACCCGAAAAAAGCACAAACAATCAAACCAACCATAAAAACCACACAAACAGTAGGTAGCTACGCCTCAACTGCCAAGAAAACGCCATCTCCACCAGTATAAGTAACGCCTGAGCAACATGGTACTTTATTTGAAAATATAGGACCTAAAATTGTAAAAAGATGAATGAACTGTTTGAAAAAAGTTTGTATAAAATAATTAAATTTCATAGTAATAATTGAAAGTAGAAGAATGAGAAGTTTTTCAAAATATTAATCTTCTCGGTTTTTAACATTTCAATATCCTCCAGCAATACTGTCAAATCAATTTAATCAGATTACACTGCAAGGGATTTTTTATTTAACAATAGCTGTGTAAAAAGGTGTTATAAATTATACTCACATATTCCATATAATTCCATAGCTGATTGTTATTTGTTATTCAGACCAAATTTGTTAATATTCTATAATGATTATTCGGAAAAATCACTAAATATGATTTCATATTTATAAAGTATTGTATTATACACTGGAGTAACAACAAAGTGGAACTACAAATGGAATAAATAATACCAATAATTCAACGGCTTGTAATATGTTGTTAATAAATGAATGTTCTGCAAATCACAGCAGATTTTTCTCTTCTTATTGCTTTTATTGATTTCTCATTCCATTCATTTTCTCTCCTACTATCACTTTTATTTTATTTTTCTATATTTTACTATATATCCCCTTGTCATTCCCAATATAGTCAGGTTACAAGACAAAAGATACAAAGTCTCACAATTATTCAAATAATTTAATAAGTTTTATTTTCAAAATTGATGCTTTTCGTTTTTCAATAGTAGCTCATTTTTCGGAAATAAAATTTTTTCTGGTAACACTGTACATTTAATAATATAATTTTAAATTTCAGCGACAAAATTCAGTCATAATCAGCTTTGTAAACCCCATTTTATTCTAAATTACTATAAATTATTTCATTGACATGATCACCCCTATATCATTTTATCTGATCCTTTTATCTGATCCTTTATGTGTAAACAACAATCTCAAAATCTTTTCAGCTTTTGTACACATCTTTGCCTTTTGTCTAAATGTTTTTACGACTATTTTTTCGAGATTGTGTTTATTTGGTCGAAAAGTGCGTTTCTGGAGACTGATTTAATACTGAGAGTAAAAGAAATTCTATTTTATTGTTTGGGCTATGCCACACAACTAGTGTGTTAGATTAATATAAGGAAGCATTCTCGTGAATTTGGGTTTATTATACATCATTAAGGTTTAACGACTAAATCTTTTTCTGTTTAAAGTACGTATGTCAATTCTCTTTTGGTTGGTTTTAGAGTATCTATCTATCTTATTAATTGCTTGGAGCAAGGTAAACACATTATACTGAATTTTGAAGTGACTTCAATAAATTTGATAGTCGCTTTAATCGACTCGGTGGCTACATTTTAAGAAGAATTTTGCATTTATTTATCTTCATTCCTCTACTCAATTTATAATTGATAAGCACTACTGAAGAATTACTTATTCAATACCATATTTTTTTTTTTCAATTGACTACAAATAAACTCATTGGAAAATTAAATTCCATGCAACTCCACTTATCGCTAGACTTTTTCAATATTCAATCGAGAATTATCACTTTTACCATTAGTTAGCAATATTTAATAAAAAATTCTCCCCTATCTATCGTATTCTGACAACGAAAATAACAGAAAATTGCTTTTTAGAACATATTTATAACAATTAAACTAAATTTGACTTGTATCTTTTGAAGACCAGGGCGAAATTCAGTGAAGTGAGATCTACGGGCAGAAGTTTTGTTTTTGGTTGGTATAGCAATTTGATAAATATAATTCAATCGTGAAAAAACCGTCAAAATACCACTAAAATTATATTTTATAATGGACGTATATTTGGGCAGTAGTATAAGATGTATATTTACCTTTGATATCATTACGTGAGAAATCTCTTATTTTTTAAGAAAATCGTTTGTATAAATATGAAAGAAAGATGCTGAATTTTATTGAATATATCAACCAAAATCCAAAGTAAACGCACCATGTAAAGATATGAATCTCCTTTCTATTGCATTCTTTTAGATACACCAAGAAGGGAATTAAATTAAATTCCTTTGGCAGATTTTTTCCCATAGACCTTTATTCCGATGTGCTCAGCGAAGAAAAATATTGCATTGGAAGTTTATTGGACGTATACCGATTTTGGTTATTAATTTAAGAACTATTTTCGGGATTCACAATATTAACATTATTATAGATAATATATTTGTGTGCAGCATTCCTTAGTTTATATCACATACGTGAGGAAAATTTCAGTCTAGTTTCCATAATATTTGTAGATTGAATTTCAGACAATAAAACAGAAAAGCATAGTGCTAAATTACATGGAAAATATTCACGATTAGATACGGTAAAATCGATGTGTTAACTATTTCCATAAAAAAGATTGTAATATATTGATTTGAAATTTTGGTGGAATGATGTAGGTCAAATACATAATTACCTCAATATTAGGTTAATAAATATATGCTGGAAGTTCAAAAGTGTTGGTAGTTTAGAGTTTGGAGAAGTAGAACACGCTACACTGGTTTCAGGAGAGTAATAATTAGGGCCACACATGAAGAACATGCCCAATAGGCGTCAAAATCTTGAGCAGAGGCGTAGTTGAAATATAAATTTGTAAATACAAGATCGTTGGTATAGTGTAAAAGGAAAAACAGTTAGAAGTATTAAACAGTATCATTCTTAGATACTCGTATGATGTTGAGCTTTTTCACAAAAAAACTCGCATTTATCTTTATCTACTCTTCACGGCTGATCTACTCAATAGCAATCATCTATTAGTAGCAACCTTCGCAGAGATTTTATTGTAGCATTAAATACATTACAGCTTCACTTGAATAAGGTGGAAAACTGGTTAAAGAAATAGCGAATTAAAGCAAATAAATTGAGGTCGGTTGGTGAAAGTTAACCAACCGTAAAAAAGTCACTTTAAATAATCAAACTCCATCATAACTGGACGATGTAAAATATCTAGGCATGCATGAGCGTCTAACCTGGAAGAAACACATCTTTACTAAACGCAAGTGATTGAGTTCGAAACTAAGGGATTTATATTGGCTGATAAGTAAGAAATCTCAATTATCTATGAAAAATAAGGCATAGATCTACAAAGCAATTCTCAAACCTACGGTATCCCACTGTGGAGATCAGCAGCCAATTACAATATTGAAATTCTAAAGCAATTTCAAGAGAAAGTGTTAAGAATTATTGTAGATTTTCCATGGTTTGTTATAGCTCATGATCTTCAACTGGAAACGGTCAAAGCGGAATCAAAAACCTCATCCGTAAGCTATCAAAATAGATTAAGGTATCATCCAAATACATAAATAAGTTTCAACGAGTATTAGAGATTGCAAATAAATAAGAAAATTTTGGAATTTTGGTCAATTTCTAATAATATTTGGTGCAGTCTAAATCAGCACAATCACAACAAAATGCAAGATTCTTTAATTATCTGGTAACTAATATCTATAAGACTAATCAAGACATGTGATATAAAATACAAGGGCGGGTCAATAAGTACACAGTACTTTAAGATTCGTCCTCACAATTGGTCTTGTCAACAGGCATTTGTTATAAATACTATGGGGGCATTCTAGATACTCAGTTGAAATCTTTACAGCCGAAACCACGATATAGTGTTGGAAGATCAGATTGTGAAAATCATAGTTATGTCATGAGACTGAGTGGCTCAAAGTTTTTATAATTACTAGAGTACGAAAATTTTCCGCAAGATGGATACCATTTTTGCACACAATTGACCAAGAATGCAATCGCATGATAACTTCTTAGTTAATCGCTATACGAACACGACTTGTCGAAAGATCGAAAAGCAGTGTAACCAATAGTTTTCAGAATAAATAAGACTTAAACAAAAAGGGCCAATGATACGGTGTTTTGATATGCAAACGGTACGAGGTGTGGCTATTAAGTAACACGGTTAGCGTTGCTACAGAAAAAGGACACATGCTCGGAAGGTTAGCGATTATCAACTGTTTTGTTCTGCCTTTATCAAAAAATGTGTATGGCAATGAATTTCTGTGGTGCCGAGATGATGTTGAACATGATTCACGTTCGGGTCGTCCGCCTACAACAAAAATTGATGAAAATATTTAAGTATTCGTGCTAAATTTATAGGAATTGACAAAGAATGTAAATGACAAAGTTCACATGAAAACTTTAAGATACGAAAAGTGTGTGCAAAACCTCATTCTGTACTGCCATTAAGATGTTTCTAGCTAAGCATAGAATTTCAATCTTAGACTATCCAACTTATTCAGCGGATCTTGCGCGGTGCTATTTATACCTCTACAATAAAAGGAATTTAATTGTCAAAAAAATATTTTATATCACCAGTGTCTGTATTTAATAGCTACACCTCGTATAATTCGCGATGACGTATACAAACAAAACTACTGCATTTTGCCAAGAAAATAATATTTCTACACGAAAGCAGTGTTAGTGGATACAATTTTTCTATTTCTATCTCATATTTCTAATCCCGAAAAACTTCTTTGGCAATAAGGTTATGACACCAAGGATGAAATTATTTCACAAAAAAAAACCCATTTCTATGATCATGACAAATATTTCTTGGGATAAGAAAAAAGAGAATTTTTTCTATCGTATTAAAGAAAGAAAAGACCCACTTCTAGATTTTTTTCATAGACAAGTTATTATTAAGTTACCTGAGACCTTTTGTATATTTTGTAATTTTTACGTACCCGTTGGTTCGGTCAAACCAGTATATTTAAATGAACATTATTAGTTGAATCCAACTGATAAAGAATATCTGATATTGTCACTCTGTAATTAAATTCTTCTTTCCTAGTACAGTATCGAAAGATGTTAAGAGTAAAATTATAATTTGATAGAGCTCAATTTTACCTTAACCAATTGGAAAAGAGAATTTCTATTTCTCAAGAAATCTCGTCGAAGTCACGTTCTTTTTATTAATGATCAATTAGTGCCAGATACAAAACGATTTAAGTCCGTGGTTACCATTTTATGGACATGGTAATAACGAAACTATAAAAGAGGCAGTGAAGCTTTGAATAATTACAGGTATAAAAAAATCTATAAGAATAAGTAAACTACTAATTACTTAGATAACAGGTGCATAAAGCCTTTCATATCTTTTTCTATTATCATTTGAAATATTATTTTATTGAAAAATGAAAAATACTAAAAATTTTACGGAAATATGAATTATTATTAGAATGAAAACTCTTGAAAAATGAAAACTCTTAACAAGAGATGTTGATGAAAATACCTAAACGAAAAGTGAATAATATCTTTTTTAACTTGAAGGAACAATATGAATATCAATTGCATTTCCAGATTGTTTTGAAAGCTTAAACAACAAACATCAAACCATGAAAATAAATATTGTTAATATTCTTTTTTTGCAATACATCAGTTAAATGAAAGAAATTCACCTTGAAGTAATTGCGGTTTTGTAGTATAAACTAAAACACTTTTTTTAACAAAGAATAGTTTCTAATCAATTATATATTTTCCACTTTGCTCAATGACCTTTTGCTATCTTTCAGCTTCATGATTCCGCGCTCATAAAAATTCTGGCTCTTATCAACAAAAAAGTGAACCAGGTGCAATTGAAGGTCATCTTTATTTGTGAAAGAATTCTGCAAACTTCGAAATAAATGGTAATTACATGGTGCCAGATCAGGGCTGTATGGAGGATGTGAGATCATTTTCCAGCCAAGCTACAATTGTTTTCCAAATATCAAGCTTCTTAACTAGCTCAAGACATTTTAAGGGTTTTTCACTTATTGTGTAGCCCCTCAAAATCTCTCGAGCAGTTATATGACGATACTCTTCAATTATTAATTTGATTTGGTCATCATCAACTTCAGTAGGTCGACCAAAATGTTGCTCATCTTTCAGGGAAAAATCTCCAGAACGGAATTTTTGATACCAATTTTGACACATGCGCTCTGTTATGCATTCAACAATAAACTTCACATATTTCTTTGTAACCTGTAGCAGCTTTCTCTCCTTTCCGGAAATAGAAATCAATGTGACCAATATCACGTGACAAAAGGCAAAGTACAACAATAACATAAGTTATTCAAAAAATTGAGCAATGCTCCCTATCAGTAAAAAGCGAATTTACTTAGTTGCCAAAGTGTCAGGCTTGATAACAAGCTTCAAAAGTATTTAATTGTATACACAATATTCATTTTCATGTTAAAATTATAATGCTTATAGTAAATCATTATTGTGGCTATCCTTTTTAATCAAAATAGGATATTAGGAAATGAATATACCTTCATTTTAAGTTAGTGCTTTGAGTTTGAAAAGGATTTCAGGTGTTTAATGACCTCAAGTCCAAATTAAAATCGAGTCGCAAGGTTGCCGTTTCACTGACAAACAAACAACGATGCAAATTGAAGAAAAAGACGTCTTACCAAATATGACATTTCGAGTGAACAGATTTTGTTATGGAAAATATGTCAATTTGAAAACACCAATTCTTTTTCATATAAAAAAATTTACCTCAGAAATGAAATTCCAGGATATCATGGCAGTGTAGAAAAGTATCAACTTTAGTTCAAAGGACAACTGTATGCTGCAAATGTCGAATAAAAGTTAAATGAACAAGGAAAAAGAAATTTATTTTTGATCAATCACTCGAAGCACCAAGACACATTCTTATAATAATCATGATAGATTATTTTCCAGTTCCTCTAAATCTCAATAAAATTAAATCAAATGAACGCAATTTATGGACTGCAACAAATAATTGAGTATGTTTTACCCCCAAAGTTTTGAGTATGTATGGTTATTTAACGACTTTAATTGACGTTGAAATGTAATTATATCAGAAATGGAGGATGGAGAATTATTTAGACACGGGTTAGTTGAGGAATTTTGTTTATTACTTATTTTAATGTCAGAATAGATTCCAGCGTCACAACTACATACTAATGTATTTTAAACACAATGTTTTTATGGCTAATTTTAATCAAAAAATTATTTCAATTTCTTAGCTCAGTTATTTATTTGTTCTTGATCCACCTATGATAATGTCATAGATCATAATAATCTAAAAATCGCAGTACGATACTGTCAGAAATTGTATATTTTTATTTTTCAAAATATTGTCTAATTTGCTCTTTCATAACAATCTTTGGCGCTTACTTTATACAATATTTGGAAAATCATACTTTATAATGACGGAGTTTGAAATATATTTCTGTTTACATAAAGATGAGAACAATCGTATTGTTAAAATGCGAGCAAAAAATATCCACGGGCATATGTTGTTTTATCAACTTATGCGGACACAACCGCCCAAATATTTGGTGAACGAGTGTCGAAAAGATGATACAAATGGACCGAATAATACATCTACCAAAAAATAAAATGAATGGGAGACATTGTGTATATGTTAGTGAAAATATTCATATATATTCATAAATAAATTTTGATTTATCGTTCAATATATTCCTTTCCTGGTAACCATTCTTTTAAATCATAATTACATAAGTAGTGGAATCTCTCGGAGAAAACTGAAACCGAGAAGGTTCTAGTACTTTCTTTCATGGTAAATGAGGTGTGTAAATAACTACTTTCCTGGCTAATGTCTCGCCGAATATTAAAATACAACTCCTTGGAAGAGCGTGATGTCAATCGACCCTTTTGTCAATATTAACATACCCAATGGCTCACAATTGCAAGGAGAGGCTGTAACTTCGGACTAGTTTCGATGTCACTACGCCTCATCAGAGCAGTTGAATAACCCGCGTAGTTGTATCTATTTTGTTAACTTTAGCAGCTTTGCGGAAGCTTGAACATTTAAGGACTTCATTTTCAGCTTGTTTTATCAATATCATCTAATATTAGCACTAGACCCTGCAGATCAATAGACTCAAATTTTAATAATAGAGATAGCAATTAGCATACTTCACACTCTACTTTCGTAGACAAACAATGGAATGCAGCAAGATAATAAGTATTATAATGCAAAACACATAAATCTTAGAAGATCAGTGCGAAACCCGCAATTGCATTTTAGTCGGTTCTTTTTTATTTTTATTACATTCTAAAGAAAAATATAGTTGCTTTTGGCTTAAAAACCAACCAGATACCAGTCAAATCTGTTGATCTATTAGTTTATTTTTCTGTGGAAAATCCTTTTGTTGGTTCGTGATTTTTGCTGCTGTTAATTATTTACTTCACTCTTAATTTTTAAGGGATGTCAATTTAGCAGCCACAATGAAGAGAAAATATTGAGTTTTGATCTGTAGCTATGATACAATGGGTAGAATTTTCATAATCAAGTAGCTTGAAACATCAAGTAACTTTCGACAATAAACTTGTCTCTAAGGAATGAGTAAAGCCGAATAACAAATAAGTCTTCGCCAAACCGTAGAAAATACTTGGACCACGACCAGCAGTGAAGGAAAAGAACGGTGAGGGACCACCAATTTCAAGTAGGGACAGATTCAGCTATGGGCTTCACAGAAGGTGATAGTGGGACTTTTCCAATAAACGGATGGAAGTAGGAAAGAAAGCAACCAGCACAGAAAACTGATGGCCCTATTGGAAGAGATGTGAGGTGGATATGTAAGCTCTTCCTCAAGTTCATTGTTCTTTCAGTGATCCATTTTGAAAGGGAGAGGTTTGGACTAGGTGTATGCGAAAACCATATTTTTATATGATAACAATCGCAGCATTCGTACTATGAAGAAATCTGTATCGAGAATATCATTACATTTTATGGATATTATTATTCACTATCACATATATACCAGAGCTGAGATACATCAATGAAGTAATTATGAATGTAAAATTTTGCCAGTTTTTTCAAAAAAATTCATTTTACTACTTGTTTTTTAAATTGTCAATGCTCACAGATTCTTATTTCACTCAATAAAACTATGAAGTTGTTGTTAGGAATATTTCATTTGATTATATCTTATTGATGATTTCCATATAAGGTACACAAATTTTGACTAACAAATTCTATTGAAAACAATAGGCTGTCATACAAATTGACAGATATATTCGTCGGATCAGATGAAGTCTCCTAAGTATTCCTTTCTATCGACTCTTGATTAATTTTTGTGGAAATTCTTTAGTAATCCTCCACGGCTTGCGCATCAGCAAGGTAGTAAAGCAGGGATTAACTAGAAAATTAGGGTGAATATAAAAATAAAAAATATGATTCCATCTACGAGCATGGTCCCAGAAGGCTGTCCCTACAAATAAAACACAAAAATTTTGGAAAAAAATATATTTATTATTCTACCTAATATCCTTTTAGCTCCTTACACATTTCTCATTGATGTTCAATAAGTTTGTTACCTTTTTTATAATAAGAATCGTCAAGCTCCTCAAAACCGGCATTAACTCTCCACATCACCTCTTCATTGCTGGAAAATATTTGACCACCGAGCCTTTTAAGACTGAGAACAAATAATCCGAGAGGGCTAAATCTGGCAAATACGTTGCATATAGATTAAAATTTTAATTCATCAATTTTGGTCATTGTAATAAAGTATGTGAGCTAGTGCATTGTATTGATGAAACAATACGTTCTTCTTAATCAAACGTTCTTTGCCTTCTTTGGAGCCGGTTCTCCCTTTTCAGTCCCTCGTTTTGATTGTTCGTTTACTTCGGGTGTGAAGTGATGGACTCGCGTTTCATTCGTGGTTAACGGCGCAGAAATTTGGCTTTATTTTTATGAAACATTGCCAAAAACTCGATGCAAACATCTTCGCGATGCTGTTTTTGTTCCATTGTGAGCAAACACGACACCCATCTTGCGCACAGCTTTCTCATATCCAAATTATCAGTTATTATGCGCATTTTTTGAAATCCCTACTATGTCTGTCAGCTCCTGGAATTCCAGTGCCACTTTGTTTATTTTCTTCAATATTTCTGGAGTCGTCACCTAATTTGGTCGGTAATAGTTCAGCTTTTATGTTGGTTGAGCTAATTCCTTTAAAATAAAAGTATTGTCTCATAACGATGACCAATTTTTTCCATATAGATTGTGGACTTTCTAATACAGTTGTATTTTTCAAGCAATTACCACCGTCTCTAGCTTAGGCTAGGTACTTCTGGGACTATCCTCGTAATAACAACCAAGTTGAACCGGTTTTTAGCCTTTGTATGTACGATTCTTAGACATGGTCTGTACACATTGGCTTTTTATCAGAAAATTATCGTCTACATGCTATAAAAATAAATCAAATTCCTAATTTTCTTCCTCCACCTCCTTAATGACATAGTTTTTCTTATGCTATAAGCTATTATATTCGCAATTCTTCTAACGCCAATCACTTATTGTTACGAACTCGTCTAGTGACGTAGACCATAAAGCTGGTCCTGTTCTATTATGTTAACAGAAAATAAAGTTTGGCGGATGCGGATGTTCCAGCTTTCAGAAGAACCATTTATATTATGTTTTTTACACTGCCACAATTATTTCTATAATTTATTCACAGTATGTTGTGGTCGTTTTTCATATAATCAATTCCTTAGAAGGCTTTTTTATTCGTTTACAGCAAATTAGGAATTTTCATTTTGTTATGTATAGATAAATGAAGTGATTAAGTAAGCAACATTGTGGATAAATGAAAATTATTTAAATAAATAAAAAAAACATATATTTAAAAAAAGAGCTATTCGTTTCTATATGGTTTAATCAAGAGATCACATCGTACCGTGACTTCTACTTCCCAAACAAATATTTTTTAAGCCTTCCTACATTGTTCATTCGTCTTACTTGCAACCTAATTCAGGATCTAATAATACGCCTATTCAACCTTCAGGAAGTTTTTATCCCGTTTTTAATCTGTATATTTGATCCAATAATCTATATTTTCGTTCGATTTATTCAGCATCAATTATTATAATAATGTATGAAAATATTATTTTTCTCCAACCATCAAAAAATGTTGACATTTTTGTACTATTTTCAGGTGCAAAAGCCATCAATTCCCTTACCGTACAAAAAGTTGCTCGTTGCTTATCAACATTTTCAGTTCTAGGATTAAAAACGCTACTTTTAAACCTAGGACTAAAGGTAATTGCATTTGAGCTATCTAATTGAAAATTGTCTCTTACAAACTTAGTAAAACAAACTAATTAGGCAACTATATAGGTATTTATTTGTTATTTACAGTGATATTGAATGTACAATTGGAACAATTATTGCAAAAATTCAAAGCACCACTGAAATTTTCACTAACAATTTTCGAACAATTCAAACAATGTTAGAACGACTCAAAATATTCTCCGTAACTGTTGATGAAACATTCGAGGAAACATCTGAACAGGTACTTGTACTTTCTTTGTCAGGTTGCAATATTTTTCTGGCAATTTTGCATTGCTCGTAAAAAAATATGCACTTCTAATCCTTATAATATAATATACTGTTTAAGTGAAATAATTCACGTGATATTTGATTTTCTACAAATTTTTCATTGGCTCGTGTATTTTACCATCAACAGCAAAGAAGTAAACGAAAACTCAACTAAATTTCAAATCAAAATAGATTGATTGAGAGTGAAAATTTATTTCGACTAATTTATTTAAATAAACAGAATAATTTAACAATAAATCCCATATTTTCAAACCATATTACTTACACATTCTGAGAGGCACTGTAAATTTAGTCCTCCAATTCTGTTGCTGAAAATGTTCGTAATTGTAAACCAAACAGTAAATTTCCATTTCCGTATCATTAATTAGCTTTAGACAGTGATTTCCTCCTTTTTTCAATCCTTGTGATCATCAACTGAATACTCTACGAGAGCAACCGAAAGATTGATGACCTTGTACAACTACACTTTCAAAGTGTAGTTATCGCATTTCCGCGATCAATAAGGGCACATTCGTTCGTCCAATTACACTGACAAATTTCGAGAGGCCCTTCAGCGTTCAGCCCCTTTTCAGTAATGTGACGCCACGTCAACATCAATGCAGAGAACGAGATTTGTTCGTAAAGTAAAATCCACTCATTTCAACGGATTTGCTGGTAAAATAAAATAAACGCTATGGTAGAGAAAACTAACCTCATAAACTCAGAAAGCTTTGGAAACAAATGCGGCTTTCTCTGAATGATTAAAATGGATAGAAATGGATTTGATTAACGTGAACTTTGGTTCAGTTACGAATTAACGTTATGTATGTAAATATTACATCTAAAACAAAACGTGAAATAATATATTCTAACAATCACCCTTGCGACTTAAACTGTATACAATCGTTTAACATTTTTTTCCCATAAAAATGATAATATGTAATTTACTGGTATAAAAAGTGATCACCCTCCCTCGTTACAAGTAGAGACCACACATTAATATAATGGGAAATCAGTTATGCATGAAATTAATTTTAAAACACAGACACTTGTGAGATAAGTTAATGAATATAAAACAGGAGATAACTTTATTATGAAATCCCATTAATAAAATAATGCTGAGCCTCAGGTATGATTTGTTGATTACAACGTTGCCGATTAGTGAGTAATTGATCCAACTCATATACATTTGTAATTTTTGGATATTCGTGTGAAAATTATTATTTGTGGAAACTGAATTGATACTCTTATTCTTTTCACTGAAAATGCATATTTTGATTGCCAAAAAACGTGAAATATTTCCAATTATCATGCTGATACTGGAGTTTTTTTATTACCACTTATTTTAATTAATCTTGAATATTAAATTCTTAAGCTTTCTTCTCTTATGAATCTTTATTTAGATAAGTGGCTCGAATTAAATCTTTTTAAATAATTTTTTTGTCTCTTTTTCTTCTTTCTTTCATTTAACTACTGCTTTCTAATGGTTTTGTTATACATTTTTGATAAATGCAAAATTCAATATGAGTGAAAAACTACGAAGGAAGTAACATTAATTTCGAGATATTTTGGTTCACTCTCCAGAACCGTTGAATAAAGACTTTTCCAAAACTTCAGCAGCCCACGGAAATATTATTTTGTCAATATTCGAGGTTTCTTCATTTTTAAGGCACTTTCAGAGAGACGAGAATCGAAGGTAATTGTGACAACTATAAAAATCAATAATAATTTCGACAAAATTCGAAACTATTAGCGGGGAATATTTAAATTTAAGTCACACAATCGTTCGTCTCATTTTGTCTAATGAATTGGAGATGGGACAGATATGCACGAAACCTTTTACAGATATAAAAGAACATCAGGAAAGAGAGAAACCATGATTTTGTACCAGAATATGGAATGGTGTACAAAATATTCTTGTAAGCTTCAAATACACGCTGATTTGTTTTTTCAATAGCCAATGATTTGTCCAGCAAGAAGTGTGCACCAAAATCAAATAGTAAATCAACACTTTCACCGCCTTTTTCTTGTTATATCCATGCGCTTATGATAAAATATCAAAATATTCTTCTGATAACTTACTTACCCACCTGACGTCCCCCGAACGCTGAACTAAATTGAAAAAGAGTTGGTTAGGTTAGGTTGAGACAGTTGAGACCTACGAGCTCCAGCTGCTATGACGAGTGAAAGGACAATCTGCAAGGCTGCGTGGTTTCTCAAAACATTACTTTGAGGAAAGCAACATTCAATTGCAAGTCGACTGAAAAAATAAGCCTCATCGCTTAATTTCCACACAATGATAACTTAGATCTTCAGATGAGTGAAATATTTTTTTCAATCGTCCTGTTGTTTATCGTTTTTTATTATTATATAATATTAAAAATTATTTTCCAAAAGTGAAATCGTTCCAGCACCTGCTCAGTGGTAGCCAGTTTGTATTTGTGCACGTGGAAGTGGATTGACGTCAAAAAAATATATATTAAGAAGTTCACAGTTTAAGTTGTTTTTCTTTACGCTTTCATCATCAGATAATCAGATAATTCCAATCTTGACGTACGGATCCGGCGTTTTTACTCTGTGGGTTTTATTTTGGTCTACGAAGATATTTTTTTCTCTTTCCAGACTTGTAAACGCAGCCGTTTCTTATCTCTCGTAAAAATATATAGAGAGGAGATAATCAATCCATTGAAAATAATATAACATTGAGGAAATCTATCAATTTCTATTGATATTAATTGTTGGAATAATAACTCGTAGAAGACTTGCCGTTGCTTGTCAAAAATTCAATAAACTATAGTTTTTAGAGTGTATATAAACTTTGTTTCGACTGACGAATATAAATATGTTCAAGGCAATTTTAATATACTTGATTGTAGGTTAATTGTATGTTTATAAATTCTGACGTTGAAATTCTTGAATGGGTAATTGGTAATCTCTAACAATTTGTACTTGGAATCCCATACATAATACGATTAGAGTAATTCATACATAGAAATTGTTGATCCAACATGATGATGCCAGTATCAAAATCAGGTCAATATCATTGTTTTTCTTAAATATACCATATTATTATTATGGACATTTTTATATTTCTATATTAATGTGATTCAGTTGAAATGTGTAGTACATTGTAATCACTTAGAACAAAAATATATCGATGTTGATAGAAAAGAAAACCTTAAAAATAGAGCAAAAAAATATTTACAAAAAAAATAATCTCGATGTTAGGCTATGTAAACTCGAGATAATAATAAAATGAATGACTTTTACTATTATTATTATTATTATTATTATTATTATTATTATTATTATTATTATTATTATTATTATTATTATTATTATTATTATTATTACTTGCTATAAGTTTGTAGGGATATACTTATAACTACAGGCGTTGTAGTCAACGGAAGTATGCTTTATTTAGGTTAATAAAGTATTCTTTATTAAAATATTAAATATATTTCAATTTAAAATTCTTGATAGCTATCTAACATCAAAATAATACTCAAGATCATGCTCATACTGAAATGTTAGTTGAATGAATAAATCTGATGTAAATCCTCGAAGAATTTGTTGGCGTTGTTGGTCAAATCATCTACGTCTGTTGACTACGAATCTTTTAGTTCAAATTGTGTCTGTTGATTTCGTTCATCTCGAGACTCTTGCGATTTTGATTCACGTAAGTGCCCCGTGCTAACACGTATATCATATTGTTTTGTTGGGTTTGTTTGTCTGACCTTCGTGATTTTATATCTTGCATGACTTTAGATTTGATTGCTAGACGACTCAAATTGGTCCCTTTGCGTCTTGCTGGCATTGCTGACTGTATATATACCTATAAATAAGTTAAAATACTTATTGGTGCAAAACAGTGACTTAATATTGTATTCGTTTTTTTATTATTTCACCGACCTTTCACAATAGACGTACTCGTTTTTGTTTTGATTCAAAACTATTTGCAAGTAATGATAAGTACAATATGTACAGATACGATAATGGCCGTTGCTGGCGTGTTTATTTACATGAGAGTAGAAACTGTCTTCAGTTATTGATAAATTTTCAATAAATGATTATTGCACTGGAAATTAATGATAACTTTACGATGAGATTAAAATTAATATGAGAGTTGTGCAGGAAAATGAAAATACGTATTACAGTCACTGCTACAAATAAAACAAAAAGCAAATGGCCGAAAACTATATAGTGTGCAAGACAGGCGTTGTTCTTTTCCCTACTGAGAGGTCAGAACAATAGACACCTGGTGGGGTAACTAATAGATTCATTTGATCAGTTGTCGACCGGCGAGGGTAAAACATCAATTTAAATTGAGAAAAAAACAATATTGATATTATAAATTCCGAATAAGTATTTATCGTACTATTTTATTCGATTGCCTTCTTGCAACCCCATAGCGGAACTCTGGATAAAATAAAAACGAAGTAAAAATCACGATGGAAACATAGGAGTCGTAGAAGGGTAAAAATTTAGGGTTGTATGCATTTCTGAATACTGTATAAAAAAAATAAAAACGAAAAATTCCATCTGAAAAACAAAAAAAATTAGAGGTGGACCACATTCAATATTTAGGGGTATGAAAAATAGATGCTGGCGAATTCTGAGACCTACTGAATATGCATATAAAATTTCAACACAAGACAAAGAGAGAGAGATTCGTGGGAAAACTCTTAGGTAGTATAAGTGAAATTTGTTATAGGAGGAAAGTTTATTGGTGTTGCCCTGATATAGGAGTTGCTCCTCTGCCGGGAGGGGGTGGGTAAGCGAAGAAAAGGAAGAGGGAGCTCTAGTAAGTAAAAAGGGTTCTTCTCGGTTTGAGGATTTTTTTGTTTCTTGCTTTTGGAAATTTTATATTTTTTTTTTATTTTTGAAATATTCAAATGGGTGGCGAGTGGGTACAGCTCCGGCTATCGTCGGCCATTTGGCTAGTGAAACGGCTCACCATGGTACAGGGAAACCGCAGAAAGCCTGCAACACCAACGATCGACGAATTGATGAAAGAAGATTTTATGTTATGGATATAGGAGAGTTGTCAAGGAAATTGAGATAGATTTCTGAGAGGTCATCATATGTTGTTGTTATCAGCCGGATGGGTGATAGAGGAGTTTTATCTTAAGCATTGAATCAAGTGGACGCATATTGAGGAGCCAGGAGGCTAGAATCGTTTCTTTGCAGCGGAGTTGTTTGATTCGATGTTACGAATCACATAGTGGGCTTGGAGGTCATTTAGACAGCTTGGGATAGAAGTTATGTTTGTATGGACATAAACGGTATTAGTAAGACTGAATCTTCACTTATATTGGCAGTATCTAAGAATGGATTGCTCGCAGGTCAGGATCCAACACAAAAAGAATTTTAGTATAGATATATAACTAATAAATTTTTTGGGATAATGCATCTTGGAATGAACTATAGTATATGATTGTCAAATTATGGTATGGGCTTTGATGCGTCGACAATTACACACGTCTATATAAAAGTTCTCCATAAATTAGAACCTTATTCGAGGTTATTCATGCCTTACATTTTCCTAACTACCGGATACTAAAAATAGAATCAATTCACTCTCTCAATATTGCGATTCCTCGCCGAAATATATAAAGAAAATCGGCGAAACACTACACTATTTATTTCACATCATTAACTTGTGTTGTCAGTCAGTCAGCCAGTTTTTTCACTTTTTCAAACAAAACAAGATCTCGTTACTACGAGTAATTAGCTTTCTATCGAGTTTCGTATTTTTGTTGAATTTGCTTGTAAACACCTTTATATTAATTTATCGATTTTGATCTTCCCATTCGTGTTTTGTATAGATTGTCTTAAATTTATACATAATTTAATAAATGACGTACTTTGATGATATTTTTGATAGGATGGCGCTCAATTAAATCTTCGATGTTTTTTGCAATTTCATTCACTAAACCACTTTTACAGCGTCCTCTTATATTTAGAGAATAACAAAGTTTATAATTTCATTAATTATCCATTTATTCAGAATTCGTGCTATGAAACTGGAATAATTAATGTCAAAATATACAGAACGGACTATTTTGCAATTGACAGAAGTGTCTGGTTTTGGTCATTTAATGATAAATTATTGGGGTAATTTGGTTTCCATTCGCAGTTTGAGGTAGCGTACCCCGCATTAAATTAGTGTGATAGGGTAATTAGACTTTTCAGATCCATTTTAATTATAACTATAAGAAATTTTGAATTGAGTTAGCGATTTTTTATCTCATATTTTCCATTTATAAATCAATACTTATGCCTACATTCAACCAATAAATTTATTTTTTTTTAATTCGTCACATTCGCTTGGCAACGTCATGGTCGGCTATATATTTTGTTATAATGGATTACATCAGTTTGAAGCGTTATATTAACTATTTTTTTCACGGATGCTATAAAATGTTTTACTGTTTTCATTGATTTCATATATCCATTAATTTCTAATAAATATAAAATAAATCAAAAGTAAACCATGAATGTTACATGTCAAATTGATACAACACGTTTTTCATTCTGATTTTGAAAGTCGCGAGCGTAGTATTTTGGGCAAATGGTTTCAAAGTGACTGTATCAACTTTTCTGACGACGAATGGCGGCCAAAAACTCCGACAACCAGAGATATCATCGAAAAAGTTCAATAAATGGTACTGGATAATCGTCGGATTAAAGTTAGATAGAAAAGGCTCTCGGCATATAGGGTTTGCTATATACAAACTGAGGAATTATGCCTGTGTAAGCTATCCATAGTTATGGATTATTGTACATAATTTTCTTGAAGAAATGTGCGAAAAACCAAAAAGAGGGACTGCATTGAAAAAGAAAGTACCTTTCCATAAAAACAAAGCACCATCTCACACGACGATGGCTAAAATTCGACTTTTTCTCATTTCCTTACCTCAAAATTTCACTTACAGGAGATATATTTTCATCACCCGAGGTCGTTATTAAATACATAAACAGGTTGAAAAATTTAGAGCATCGCTTGAACAATTATATTCAAAAATATAAATGAAGGGAACCAATGTCTTCCTTTTCCTGTCTTTTCAGACAAACCTTGTACATTTCTTCTTCTAATAATTATCTAATAATTATCAATTTTCTATAATATATAGATTCGGTTTCATCAAAGAATACTATCGAAATAGTTTGGAAAACATTGTTTATAACAAAAATCTTTGGAATAAAAATAACGGACACGGAAGACCAAGAGGGACAGTTGAGTAACAAAAGTACAAACAAAAAACATCAATTAGATATTCGAACTCTGGAATAAAGATAAATGTTGGAATAAACATCTAGTATTTCCTTTCAGTTTTACTCATAGAAATACGATAAAATCATTGAATATATATCAGATCATTCCATTTCATTTCAAAATGATTTATAAAATAGATCTGTCTGCTGGAGTTGCAGCAATTCTGCTTGGATATAGTCCAATTCTGAAATTCGGCAGAGGCTCTGCCTTGATAAAATATCTGGAATTCGTTTGATCTTTGTTCTTATAGCAAGCGGTTTATTCACATTGTTTATTTCGAATAATTTCTAGAAAGGACTATTTATCTATTGTCTTTATAAACTATATAATTATAATTCTTTTGGGATACATATAATGAGTTTCTGTAGCGTAGTTTACTTCAGTTTATAATAAATAGTCGTAGTGCACCGACCGAAATAAAAAGTAATCGAATAATTTAAATAAATTATCAAGTTAATTGATAGCGATAACTGATTTATTATATGTTAGTGTAGTGTATAGTGTAAATAAATTAAGAACGTAAAAGATAGTGTGTATTAATTCACCCTAGGAATAGAAGAGTGTAAATGAATACGAAGAATATTATATTGGTGTCAGGGGTGGGGTATTGTAGATAAACAGTAACATAAACATGGTGAAGAGACTTGGTGACCTGAAAGTGACGAAACTGAAAGCCGAACTAGAGCATCGCGAGCTGGAAACGTCCGGTAAGACGAGCGAATTAGCAGAAAGACTCGACTCTACATCCAGAATATTATGTATTCATAGACAAGTCACTTTAATCTCGTCAATTTCTAAAATGAAAAATGGTATTTCGACCAAAATTGACGAGAAGATTACTAATATGGAGGACGAAACTTCAACTTTGGAACACGATATCTCCATTAACAATATAGGACGATATTTCTACTATGATAAATGATATTTCGGCCAATATGAACGAGAAGATATTTCTGTCAATGGATATAGAGAACAAAAGAGTTAGAGAAAATAATTGCAAATTCAAGAGCAGAAGATATTCTAGTACAAGAAAAGAAGATCGATTAGACGAAATCATGTAATCCAGAAACACTACCTAAGACCGAAGACACCGGCGGTTTTACATGAGTCAATGCCCCAACGTTCGACGGCAAGACGTCTTGGACCAATTACCTTAAGCAATTTCAGGCAGCTGCTAGAGTGGTGTCCAATAAAGAAAAAGCAGTGAAATTGACCATTGCACTGCGAGGAGATGCCTTAGATGTACTCCAGACGATACCTCTCGCAGAAACTGATTATTTCGAACAGCTGAAGGAGTTGGATATGAAGAGCCGAAGACAGAAGCGTGACGAAACTCTTCAATGTTAGGGTATCCAGACATAATTAATACGTTAACACTCATGGACCGTTCTACTATACTGTACTATACATTTCTATAAATTGAAACAAAATAAATGCCACAACATGAATGTTAATTGTACACCAATAAAACTGAACTTGTTGAAAAAAGTTAATGTAACTTTTGTCGCATACGTAGGTAATGACAAAAAGAGCACGGGCTTTCTAGCATGCGAAATAAGTTGGGACTAGACGTTATGTTGGCGTTTATACCAAATTGCAGCGGTATCTCACTTAAAATATTTTCTTTATATACGCGAATCTATTCTAAAACTGAAATTTAACAAAAATTTATTATAGAATAAATTCTCAGGGATATCACATAAATAAAGTTTTAATGGTGTGTCGGTGACCTGAGAAAAATGTTTTAATATAAGATGTAATTTTCCTGAGCATGTGTGGTGCATCTCACGCCCAATTAAACTGGCAATTGATATCTTTTGAGACCGCACAAGAGCACTCTTTATGACTGCAATAAAATCTTCAGAATAGCAACTACTTATGTGTACATATTTAAAACCAGTTATGTCATTAATATGTTCATTCTTCTATTGTATTCAACAAAATATAATTACAAAACTTATTTAAAATGTTTCTGGAATCGATATTTATTCTGAACTGTTAATATCATTACACTCACACTCTCTGATAAGTCTGATACGACCCAAGCTAAATTTTTATTTATACTTCTACAAAGTCGAAGTTTTAAACATAGGTTGAATAGATTAGAATAGAAATAGAAATAGAATAGAAAAAATAGATTGAATATATGTATTCTATTGAAAACTTTTACTTTCTGTATTACCTCTCCTAATCTCTGTACTTATTTAAGAAATATAAAGATATTATTATTATTATTAAATACAATTAAAGAGAGTGCACTGTGAGTATTTTCTTTGCTCATAAATTTGAAAAGTAGTTGCAATAGGAAAATTTTATTCATTTTTCGTATTTCACACGATCTTTGTTTGTATGAAATATTAAATTTCAATCATTCACTTCTATTTTCGCGTATTGTGTGAACTAAAAAAGTTATGAATGCGAATTTAGCGAAACATACCTATTAGAAAAGTGCATAAACAAAATATTGGTTACCATAGCCACGAACAAGTGTGTCAGTGTAAAGTTTGACGTCAAAAAAGTAAACTAGAGTTACGCAATAAATTAAAAGAAAAAAGATGTCCACCGAAATTGTGAAAATCGAAAAATTGGAGTATCCAGCCATCATCAAGTACCTGTATTTAAAATGGTTAAAAGAGGTAAGGAGATTTACGATCAATGTCCTTCGTATGCAACCGTGAAAAATTGGACTGCAAGCTTCAACAGAGGTAAATTTTTCATTGAAGATGAGGACCCATCTGGAAGGCTAGTTTCTCTGTCAGTCCCCGAAAATATCTATGCAGTTCATGACATGATTTTATCAGACCGTCGAATTGGGCTAAAACAGATATCTGAAGCATTGAATATTTCATACGAACGCGTTCATCATATAGTTCACGTCAGTTTGAACATGAGAAAAATTGCTGCAAAATGTATTCCCAAATGTGTGAATGTTGACCAAAAGCGTGCAAGGGTAGCAGCATCGCGTTCGATCTGTGCTCGATTTGAAAACGATGGAGACTTCTTAAACCGAATTTTTATTATGGTTGTTACTTGAAATTATAATATCGATGTTATTAGTTATATATTCTCATATAAGATTTTACGATGGGCACAGTATATGCCCAGACTTAGGCCAAGTGTATACTCTGGCCCTAGTTATTCAGTGAACCTTTATACCTTTATAATATTATCTTTTCTTTATACTTCGGTCTAAATCCTTTGCACTTATTTCGAGGCAGAAACTAAAGATTCGTGCATAGGTAAAGCTTCACATAAGAGCTATGAACTCCACGCCATGATGCACCACATGGGCAGAAGTTGACTAAATCCTATCAGCTCCTTTTTAAATCCGTTCTTAAATAAGGTTTCATTTTGAGACATTTCTATTTTGTCATTTGGTAAATGCTTCAGTCGACCGCCTCTCAAGACTCTCATTTACAAAAAATCACACCCACTTTTGTAATTACCAAGCACCAGAGTATTTTCGTAAATTCCCTGCCATATTCAAGATTCTATGAAACAAAAGTGGTGTTTCTGATCCATTGCAGTCTCTTCCGGTACTCGTTAATAAAATATATAATTCAAACATTTTTACAATTTTAAACTCTTTACTATTTAAAAGCTGTTTGTGATAAGACACACTTGATAACGAGTGAAAATATTGTCGAATTTTTATATTAGGTATCTTTGGAAAATTATGAACTACTACCTCTTACTTTTGGTTCTGCAACTATCATATTTTGATCTCAAATTTAATTTTCTAATTTGAAAAAACACCAAAGACTAAAAACACGTTCATATCTCATATTTACCAAACTTCATAATGCTTTTTTCATTTTGGTTATTGCGACACGTATAAATAAATTTATTCCTTAAGTAACACTAGGTAACATTCAAAGTTTCTGGAAACAAATATATTTATCATTTTATTGGTAGCGCCTAAAGAGTTAATAAAAAAATCTCAGTTCTTTCACATCTAGAATTGTTTCAATATCTATTTTATGAAATTGTAACTTCTCCGTTAAATTTGGAAGTAGTTAAAATTTAGTTGACAGCTGAATCGTGTAAAATGACACGCAAATGTGTTCATTCTCCCTACTTTTTTTATATTTGCAGTGAATATACACTTAAAAGCCGAAAAAGGCTATTACACTTGTAATTAAGAACTGCTATCTTGCATATTTTAACCTGGATATTCGCAACTGGAACAAATATTATGTGCCACATATCTGCTTATCTCAGAAATTTGACCTGTTGTATGGACAATATGAACAATAGTCAGCAATGCCTTTTGATAAACCAGTGATATGGCGCGAAACACATTAGCGAATGTTATTTTTTCTTAACCAATATCAAAGGATTGTCGATGAAATTGAGGCATACGGTAAAATACGTGAAGGTGTCTTCTGTAACTAAAAGAGTCCCTTAATCGAAAGAAGTTCCTGTGCCTTCTCTAATTTATGATGTTGAAGAAAGTTTATGTAGTTCTAAAAACGAAGAAATTCAAATAGAATTTACAGATCCCTTCCCTCGCCGCGTTCGATTAACCAATTGGAGTTTAATGATCCCATAAGTGATTTGAATTTGCCCAAAGAAAAAGCTGGGCTATGAATATAAATCAGATGAATGGTACACTTTATTGATTCCTCAAAGTCAAGTATAAGGCTGTTCTGCTCCATAATGAAAATAAATTTTCATCACTAATTTTAGCTCACAGAGCTCATTTAGAAGATATATAAGACATTGACGTTCTTGGCCGTATATATATATATATATATATATATATATATATATATATATATATATATATATATATATAATGTAACCACATTTGCACATCAAATTAGGGCTAATCAAAAATTTTCTAAATGCCATAGACAAAAATTTCCTTCTTTGAGTGACACTCAGGTGTATTTTTTGAACCCAACGTCAAATATTTATTAGAGATTTGGTATTCATTACCTTCTTAAATGAAAAAGAAAAAAAAGCTTAAATAGCGTTTGTCAAAGTTACTCAAAACTTTTTGGATAACTACAGACCTCTTTAGTATTCTAACATCATAAAAACATGCTCAATGCATATGATAAATTGGGTTGTAATATGTCGACGAGCATGGAGGGCTCAAGATATCGCTACAATTGAAAAGCGCTAACAAGGAACATAGTAACCAGGAATTGAAGACACCACGCACTCCTAATACAAGAGTGAAGCAGCTCATGTTTTTTAGTGCTGACTGCTTATTGCTTAATACTTAAATTTTTTTAATCAATAAATGTATTTCTCACTAAAACGTGACGTGACTAAAATTTTTCTCCAACTTTCTTATTTATTTTTTCCATAAGAATTAGGAATCACATAATCTTATCTACGAGGAAAAAGTTAATATTTTTTGTTGCGTAGTTTAATTGACGACAAAAAATACTTATTAATATTAATACTTACTAATATTTATTATATTATACTTAAATTAATTTCAGAAGACGACAATAAATTTCAAACTTATTTAGACACTACTTAATCATAAAATTTCCTTATTGATTTACCGGCAACAATAGATTTTGGCACCTCGGTGTTTAAACAACGTTTTTAGAATATCAATGAGACCGTTTAAAAGTTGAGAAAGTTTCTAAGAACAGCCTATGGCGAAGGTCTAATGAGTTCTGAAGTTTATTAGAAAACTTTTCAAAGAAAAACAAATTACACCCGATCTTTACAAGAAATATTTAATCCCGAGAGCTTACTTTTAGAATTGTTTACATATAAAAAGTTCTCTCAAGTGAATTAGTGATAATATTTTGAATGAGATATGTAGTAAGTAAGTAGTAGTGATACTAAATATTGATTTAGTCCAAACTAATGTGTTAAAATTAATGAAAAAATTCATTGATTTGATTCCAATGCAATAATTTTCACTGTTCTGTAAATTTCTGCCAAACAGCCCTACTAATAAAAACAAAGTTCAATTAATTTTATAGGAATGTGTGATAAATTCGATGAACTAGGTGGAAATCTATTTCCTATAAGTCGTTTTTTTTCAAATATCATTCTCTAAACTATTTTATAATTTAGCTAGAAATCAAAATAGGCTTAATTTCAGAACTATGAGAATTGGCCCACAATAATGCGATTCTCGAAATTCAAATCGATTTCAATCAATATTAGTTAACTTTAGACAATTTCAAATTATTCAATTGTGAAAAAACAACTTTAAAGAAATTACGTAGTCAAATATTTCAATTTATTGTATATTATCTAATGGATTTATTCATATAATTTTGCTTCTCGATTAATTTAAATGTCTATCCTGAACTATCCAAAAAATACCACGTGACTGCAGCAATATTTGAGACCTTTTCTTCACAACAAAAGGGAAACATTTTATTTAACCTCGAAGAAAACAAAACAATAGCAAATGGTAATGAGAGTATTTGTTTAAATATGGTAAGTGGTGAAACGGGTTTAACTTTGTTCAAATATATGCAATGCACTTGAGCGCAAGGATTCTCTGTAATGCAATAATAACAACGGGATGATATATTTTATAAAATAAGGGTGCATACAAAACGACAACGACCGCTGAGATGAATGCTTTATATCACTACAGGACCGGGCTCCTTACATTATTACTCTCTTACTTCGTCTCACTTTCTGTAATCTACAAAACCTTATCTTTCACTATATAATCAATTTCTTTCTTGTTAAACTTATTTATTTTAGGCAGGCATTTTGACTTTTATACACTACATATTGCAGCGTACAATGGTACAGTGGTAAATAAATTGAATGACTGTATCAATAAACTTTTTAAGAAAATTCATTTATGGTAAGTTTTCTCAATGCGGTTCCTTCTCTGCACAGCCGGCGGCCAATATACACGAAACGCAGCGAAATTTGCAAATGTAGGAAACAACCCCCTGTTTGCACAAGGAAAACAAAATTTGAACGAGGAGATAAACACTCCACAAATATATAAATCAGTTGAACGTGTACAGTGTCTAGTGATTTTAGTAGTTTTAAAATATATGATATAAAATAAGAATACTTATTCATAAAATTCAAAATAAAGTTTATACAAGCTTATTTAGTTTTTCGATGTCTTCCAGATATTATTATTAATTATCATCTACAATATATATTCCATTATTCCAACATGCGAACCTTAATTGTTTAAAACACTGCTAGAATATTCTTTAATCATCCTCTTCAGGACATATTCAACTCAAAGATTGTTCCTTTTAATGTCTTTAATAAACATAAATCTAACAGCGCAAGATACAACTAATTAGACGGATGGTCCAATACTGGGATGCTAGAAACATCTTGACACCTCATACGGAATGAAGCCTTGGATTGACCTGGTGAAGAACTCATAATGTTTTTGCAGTTGTTTTTTCCTGATTATTGAAGGTATAAATGTTATTTGATAGTTTGATCTTCATGATCTCAGTAAAAGTAGACAATCTCATGAATATCGAAAAAAATGCAGTCATAGTTGCTTTGAAATGTGTGCTTCAACCGCTAATTATATTATAAGCTACTACTGCTCCTGTCTTGTTTCAACTTCAATAATCACTACAAATTATTATATAGTTTAATGTCTTTCAGGTAATTCTGAACAATCCACAAGAATATGTTCGATGATCAATTTCACATCACACTTGTAACATTTAGGAGGGTCTTCTTTGGATATTTTCCATCGAGTCGAGTATGGCCGAGTCTGAGAGTCTTGATTTTCCAGAATACGAAGGAGCATAAATGAGTATTGGATTGAATTTTGAACATTTGTTTCACGCATTTGAGCTTTTTAGCATCGGTTTCATTATATGTTATTATCCTATACAATAAGTTTGCTCCAATTTATTTAAACGTGATTGTAGGCAACAATTGAATTCATACTTTTTACATATGATAATTTCCCGAATGGATTCAAGTCAATGATCATTTCGATATTGTCGTAGAAGGACACCTTCGACGGGATTCACTTAGTACGTTTCCTCAGTTATCTTAGAGCGCTTAAACTACTGATAAACACGTGCTCACGATGTTTGTTCACTTCCATACACCTATTTTAATAAACTATTATGAATTATAACTTATTTCTTCAGAATTCACAATTTTGATGCGATTAAGGCTGCAGCTATACTGATTTGCTTACAGTTGTAGATACAGCCGTTGATGGTTGTGATTTGGTAAATGTAATTTTCTTGTGCGGTACTGAGAGTCTCTTCATTCAATAGCTATACTCGTAAAAAAGTAGGAATAACGAGATATGTGTAAATACGTGTAGATGTGTGATATATAAAAGCCAGAATTTATGAAAGCATTTTGTTTTCTGTTAAATTTGTGATTTTATATTATTGGTATATATATATATATATATATATATATATATATATATAATAACTGCAGGAGGCTAGCAAGTTTTTGTGCACCAAACAACAAAATGTACAACAACTTTAGGATAATAAAAAACCATGATTTATTTGTTAAAAAAATCTTCTATTATAAAAATTCCAAATAGATATCAATTCTCTCTAAACTGTTTACAATAAAGCAGTTGAATTAAATTAAAATTTATTATATTTCTTTTGTAAAAATTTCCAGCTTTCTATAACAATTTCGGATAGAGTGAAAACAACAATAAGACATCTTAAATTTCCAATTACCTCAAGAGTATTGATAGATCCAATTCAATAATACACATAATAAAACGTAAAACAACTCTGAAGTTTATCGTGGCTTCTCCTCTGACCAGAACTATTTACAATCCTGCCAAAGAAAACACGAAGTTCAAACAAACATTTTGTATTTGTTCGGTTCTCAGAATGAACCTAGAGGCTACATGGGTCAGCAATAAATTCCTTTTCGTGTGGTTGGAGACTTGGGGTCAACGTCAATTTACGCGACTTCGGGTTGGCGGTCAGTGATATACAGTATCTTAAAAGTTTAACCCAACCAAAATTATACATTAAACACCATTTTTCACCACAGTTTCTTGATATACGTGCCCCTAAATTACAGTATTAACTTTATAATAAAAGTAAATAAAATACGTTTTTAATTCAAATATTTTTCAACTGTATTATTTGTAATTCTGTTGATATCACTAAAACTTATTATTTGCAGTGAAGTTTCATGATTAGCTTATTAATTTTTTGCAAACAAATTATACATCTGTAATAATAAACTGAGGTATAACTTTTGGTATCACGATGAGTGAATGCCTTCCACTGCAGTCATTTAAATATCAAAGATTCACTAAAATTGTGTTTGCTGAACCACTTTTATTTTAACTCCCCCATTGAAAGTTTATTGAAGTGATTTAAACAAATGAATTCTAAAAAAGACCCTTCAGCACCACAGCAAAATGGTATGTATACCTACGAAGAGATATACACACAACTCATTTTCCCCAACTGAATTATTCACATCTAATTTACCGATGACTCTGTTTAAATACTTTGCTGCCAGCCCCAATTGGCAGTGGCGCCGTAATTTTACAAATATCTAAATTTACTCAATATCTGCAAAAAACCACATTTGTAAGTGTGAAAATTCACTCTAATCTTTTATAATTCAAATAATACTCACAAACTTTACTTGTGAATTAAAGCTGCACGATTTCTTAAACATTTCTCTCGAATCAACTCAAAGGTATGATCTACATTTGAGCCTCGTAAAAATAGTGCAAAGTTTGTCTAGATACACAAGTATATTGTTTTCTTGTTGAAGGATTTCAAAGTGAGAAATCAGGCAAGATTCTAATATTCCATCAATGAATTAATGCATATTCATATTACCTTTGATTAATAGAGGTTATTGAAACCATAAGAACCGAAATTATTTGTTACTGAAGATGTCATTCATTCCTGAAATATCGCTAGTCGTTCCTAAATCCATTTCTTCAAAGTTCTAGAGTTGAAGGTAACATAAACTGGAGTTTTTATGAAGATGTTGTTTATTCCTGAAATAACGCTAGTCGTTCTGAAGTCCATTTCTTCAGAGTTCTAGAGTTGAAGGTAACACCAACTGGAGTTTTTATGAAGATGTTGTTTATTCCTGAAATAACGCCAGTCGTTCTGAAGTCCATTTCTTCGAAGGTCTAGAGCTGAAGGTAACACCAATTGGAGATGTTATGTAGATGTCTTTCATTCTTGAAATAACGCTAGTCGTTCTGAAGTTGATTACTTCGAAGTTTTAGAGTTGAAAGTAACACACTGGAGATGTTATGAAGAAATATTCTTATCAGTCTACGAGCATTTCGTATTCTAACGAACCTTCCATGTTTTAAAAAACACTTAGTTGTTATTTGATGAGAAAGAAGATCTGATAACAATAGACGACAATCGTCGTCCAGTATTGTCCTGTTCAGTCAACCTGTATTACTGGCTCTTTATTAACATTAACATTAACAGTATCTATAATTTATTCTCGGAACTACGGCACAATTTTCCGAAGATTAATAATTCGACCTCTCTCGCACTAAGCTGCCGACAATTTTTGTTTACTGGGTGTTTAGGTTTTTTTTAACATGTAACTCATTAAGTATGTACCCAGTCCAGTCATATACCGAGTGAGTTTGGAATGTGGGTTACATAAACCCGCTGACATAATTAGAAGAACGTTAAAGGTTGGTTTCTATGACATTGTCGGTTTCATGAGTGGTTTTTGTGTTAATATTTTCATAATAGATAGTTTTAAGTACACTATACTTATACTATGGTACATCTATAGTTGTTCAAAATTATCCTGATTCATATTTGTTGTCTATACTCTTAAGATTTTGAACTTTTCAAAATAAAGTTTTTTCAGTTTTTGTTCTACGAATGCAGTGTCCACTAAAAAAGGAATAGGATGCGATAACTTGAAATTATTTCCATTAAATTGAGAGAAATCTCTTCATTATTCTTCCAATGATGAAATATGAAATGATTTACTCATGAAATAAATGAATTTTGTCAATCAAGTGAGAATCAATATCGAAATAAATGTTGATAATAAAACAAAATAATTTGAATTTAGATTTTACACACTGTGATACCAATAAATATTATATTTACCCGACACTGTTTACAACACCCACTTTTTCCCCTTGTACTGAAAATTAGGAAAAAGATACTTTCATCCTTGATTATCCCTCGCTGAGAATTTACATAACGCGATTATTGCCCCATCCACTGTTTTGTTGTATTACGAACCATCATCATTTCCTCTAGTGTTTGCTCATCTTCCGCTCGCGTGCAAAATTGTCTTTGGCTTTTGTATTGCAAACAGTTAAGCAATTTACTTTCTATATAAATCACAGGAATTGTCGAGCTTGTAACGGCGATGAAAAATGTCTTTTTACTTGTTTAAATTCCCGAAAACCTCTTCCAATAAATAATTCTACGTGTAGAAACTTATAACATTTATACGTAGACTTGGGATTTAAATTATCCAATGATTTCGATAGTAAAATAAATGACCATTTGTGCTGATTTAGGAAAGCCTATTAAAAATGAACTGATAACTTTTCAAGAACAACCTACGTATAATAATAATTTTCATGATAAATATTTTGTTCTATTGTTCACAGGACCTGCAGGACCACCTGGACCACCAGGAGCACCGGGAAAAAGAGGACGCAAAGGAAAAAAAGGAGAAGCAGGAGAACCTGGTTCTCAAGTAAGTTCAAACCTTTTTTTTTCATTCAGTTTATTCATTTTGTGGATGTGTATTTGGACATTGATAGATCGGCCGAGGATTTTAGAGTTAAGTGTGTTGAATTCAGTAAAATTATATGCAGATTTCGATGGCTTCGTTTAGAACTGGTCATAAGCACTTTGTTTTCTTTGTATAAATTCAATTTATCGTATCAACACTTTCTGCGACTTTTTATTTAAAACTATCATCTAACCCACGACCATATACAAGAGGATAACTCAGCTAGTACGATTTTTTAGACAAGATGGCTGACTGGGTGACGTCACATCAGTACACTGTCAAGTGATATTCATTTCAAATGTTGTTTCATCAGTTTTTTTTGTTTGCGAATTTTGCTTCTCTATACATTGTCTGTTACAAGTTTTCTCATCAAATTTTTTTAAATTGACGCAATTATTATTATTAATTTGGATTATTATTTTTAATCCACAAAAGTCATAAAAGTTATATCTTCCTAGTTTTTTATCTTATTCGCTAACCTTTCCATTACTCCAGGTGCCAGTTTTTTTTCACAGTCTTTTCTTGCATGAAAAAAGGTATAAACTCTGTTGTAGATGCACTTGGAACACTTAAAATGCTAGTGAATTCAGGATTGATTGTCTTTTCTTAAACCTATGAAGACTCAGGCTACTTGTTTTTATGAGAAAAGATTGTATCAGATCTCTTTTGTTTTTTTTTCTGATTTTCTCGTACAGGGTGTCTCCCCTTTTCCTGTTTTCAAGAAGTGCACTTATGACTATTTCAGTACCTCTTGTGTTTAGTCATTGCATAAAACCTATATGGCTATACTAAATAGAAATATTGGGATGCTCAAACAAATTAAGTATAGCTTTATACATAAATAGGTTAGTCTAAAACTCTACGTATAATAACCAAAATACCCTGCTACGTATCGAACCAAATACTGCATGAAGATCTTACTATATCATTTATGAAAGGTGTCAACAAAACACCACGATAGAACAGAAAATCACCTAAATGTCCATAACATAACATAACATCCATCATAACCACTACTTGGAACAAACAATACCAGAAACTAAAAAAGAATGGTCCCCTGGATAGACCGTAGACTGGATAGACTACTGTAATCAAAAATAACCAACCTCGAAACGGTAGAAGCTAGGAAGGACCCATCAATGGCAATAAATAGTTCTGCCATTTAATTATTTGCGTGAGTTGTAATTTCTATACAAAATGACGAAAATAGGTACTGTATAATCGATATTTTACAATATTGAAGTCTAGTGGTTGTTATATAACTTTATACTTAGAACCCAACCATAGATTGACATGTACGAGTATGTTAACTAACCGATAATCAATAAGAAATGTATTTTTTCATGATTCATATTAATCAAATATTCGTCGCAGGTTTTTTTGTATGTTTTATATGTAAAAGATTATTGTGAAATGTTGCATATTCTATTTTTTTATTATTATTTTTTCATTTCTCAGGGGGTAGCAGGAACACCGGGCAAGAATGGTTTTCCGGTATAACATAATTTTTTTTTATTCTTTTCTTCTCCATTCTGCTGAAATCATTTTCAAAATATCATTTTTTGCTTCATTTCAAACATGTCATCATTATAGGCAATAGAAAATAATGCAAAATTACATTTATATAATGCATTTGTGTTTGAATTTTCACAAGAAAAGCCACAAAATTTGTAAGTAACAAAACTTAGCATGGATGCTCCGAATTGTACTCTTGCACCTTACGTTGTTTGTGGGCTTTACGTTTTAGGAATGTCTATGCTTCTACATGTATCTATCTCATTTTTTCCGTTCTTTATTTGCGAACAAATCGCTTCGAGCTTCCTTGTAGTTTTGTGCAGCTGCTTCGACTGCTTCCCTATTTTAGCTACTTATTTGGGGAACTTCGATTGCTCAATTGCATTATTTGAAAGATCAGAAATTGGCCTTAGAGCAGTTGGCTCTATTAATTAGTTAGTATTACAAATATACTATTAAAGTTTTAGGAGGTTATTGAGAATTTTTAGTACTTTACACTTAAGCGTTATTGAGCAGCTTTTGCTGATAAATATATGATTTTATCAAAAAAATGTTCTAATGCTGACCAAATAACAGAACTAACTAACCTTCTATTACCAATTATTGATCTTTCAGATCAGTGCTTCCCAACGTGGAGCCCACACCCCACAGGGGAGAATTTTATTGTTAAGGGAGATAATTCGAAATATAGTCAGATTCGTGTTAAACCCTTTCGCTCCGGGTCATTTGAATTCAATGCTAGATTTCGGTGCCAAATTTATTTATTAGGTTTAACCTGGCTTGACGAGATCAAAATATCAACTTGGTGTTTGGCGTTGTCAAGTAAATATCCCTGCGGGGAACCCCGAACTTAAAGTCTCGCTAAATGATACAGTTTTTCGCACCTGAACGTTTACTTATTGTGTTTCGTTAACCATTACCTGATGATAGGGATTTTATTCTAAAATCTATAAGTTTCTATTATGTTTTTTAATATTAAAAGTAATGTATATAGGGGGGCGTACGAATGTTAGAAAGGCTAAAGTTGGCGTAGCTCAAAAAAGATTGGGAAACACTGTTCCAGATGGTATAATTGGTCAATAAAAACTCTAGACATAAGGTGCTAAATCTCAGAGCATGCTTTCATGTACTAAGAAATAGAAATATTGGTAATAAATTATTAAAAACGAAACGATTCGTTGGGTGTTTACTTAACAACATTGTAGTAATATATAAATAGGAGAATTTCATTAATTCGAGCAAGATATGTGATATTATCAGCATTTTACAGAAAAATTTCAATTAGAAATATTAATAAATCAAAAAATCAACTTCTAAAATATTTAGGATTTAATTTTATCACTGAGCACACTCATGTTACTAATTACCTTCCGGAGTCTAATTAAACGAATCTTCGTCTTGGAATATGTGTTATCCCTCAAATGTAAGACATGCTTATTAATGAATTATTATTTTTAGTTCACCAGTAGCTCCAAAAGTGAGAAATAATATTAAAAAATTCAAAGAAATAATTGTTTATATTTAAATTTAAATAGGTTTCGCTGTAGGAAAACTGCGAGTTTTTCAGTAAAACATAGAACATCATCACCTTTTCTACACATAAATGTGAATATCTAAATTCAAAACCGTCTAGAAACTTGCAAATACCAATGAGCAACCTCATCTGGCATTTCTTGATTTTTTCTAAAGAAGAACTTCCACATTTCAGTATGATTTTGATTTCAACAAACATTAAGTAATTGATAGGAATTTCACAAATATCATTTTCTGCTCTTCAGTTGATTTCAGGATCGGTTCATAAAACTGGCCATTAGATGGACATACCTTGTGTGGATTATTTTGCCATGTTGCATTAGAATATTTTATTAATTTTATTTAGTTAATAGAGAAGAAAAATAGTTATTATTTTCCCATATTAAAGACAAGAGTTCTACAACATCAGTTGTTGTGCAATGTTCCATGGAGCTACCACGTTCTTCTTTTATTTCTATGTTATTCTACTTCCTAATTTGCAATTTGATTACGCCTTATGGCACCAATAGTATACGAGGTGTGTATATTAAATTAAACAAGATTGGAGCTATAAAACATAATAAACATAATAATGTTATTCAATAGTTTTATCTTCAGGAATCCAGTGAAGATATATAATTCCATGTAATTCGAAAAAAACTATTAACATCGAATTTTTGGCGAAGTTGAGCTCCAGTGTATGGATTTGTGCTTTGTTTCAAGATTATAAGAATAAAAGGTAAAAAACCAGGTTTCGTCACAAATTATCACTATATCTAATAACTTTCAGTAGTTTTTAATCACATTCAAAGTTTCAATATAAATTTTGCGAGTTTCTTGTTGGTCAAACCTGAGGATTTTATTCACCAATCGCAAAGTCAGATCGAAGAAGACTGAGAGTTCATAAATTCGAAAGAAATACTAGCAAGTGTATCTAGATGATCAATAGGAGGTCGAAATCTATGTAGCCTAGATGGTTAAGATCTAATACTTTTTATATGTTTTACGAATATGTTAAAAGAGATTTCAATAAATTACCTTAGAATTAGCAGCCGAAATTATTTGATTTGCTTTGGTGACATGTAAGTTATAATCCATGACTTCTTGTGAAAAATCGATGTTGCATTGGAATGTCAAGAGGGTCGTTTAATTACAGATTATTTTACTTTCATGCTTTATGTATTTTAGGCAATTTTTATACAATTTATCTCAAATATTCTGCTGTACAATTTCCAAAATTCTCTCTATCTATGTTTTTTGGTTGGATTTCATTGTTCTCTTTCTCTTCTGAATCTGGTTCACACATATGATCAGCAATACTATCGGTATCAGAACAGTCTATCTCGTTTTCACACATATTTTTCCAAATGCTAGATATTTGTTCATCATTCGGGTACTGTCTACGACTTATGTTGAAAGCATAAAGTACAGATGTACTACAAGAAAAAAATTTCCACTAAAGCCCTAAATGCACAACAACAAACATTAAAACAGACCTAAAATCAAGACAAGTACTGACTAATTCTTAATAACAATAATTATAAAACACAGCCTTCATTATATAAATTCAAATATATTATTTAGTTTAACCGGAAATTTTTAGTTCTACACTCAGTAAATGAAAGATGTTAACTGATGAAATATAAGTGTTGTCACGAACGTAGTCATCCATTAGCATAACTTTGAATTGTACACTTAGAGAACACTGTAGCAAAGTTACTTTGAACCATTATGAGTTATTTTGTTATTATTTTGTATGTTGAAAAATAGTTTTTGCAAATTCGCTACAATATGCTTTCGATGCTTTCAATTTTAGATTATATATGGGTGGAGATAAATTTGGTTTTCGCCAATTTGATCATTTTCAATTGGTTGAACAATTTTGAATATTATTTCCTAATCCTCAGTTTCCATATTTGTGTCTTTGGTGCTCATTTTTTATTTAAATACTCTTAGAAACCGAATTTCTACATATATTTGCTTCATTCCTATTTACGTTTGTGAGTGATACATTGAGAGGCACACATATCAAGAAGCTGAACATTTTTTAGCGAATGTTATATGTATATGGCCATTTTAATGTCAAATCCAGTAGTTAGAGGAATAGAGTCTTCGATAGGAGATATTTCGTGGAAATTGTCGTATGTCGAACGTTGAGTGCTCCTTGAAAACATCTGATTCTGAAGATATAAAATAGAGACTCTCAATCTCGAGATTAACAAGTAGGAAATGGGTAGAAGAAAGAATACATACAATTCCAATCGTATACCTCAGATAAAATATGATATAAAAAATAAAGAATGAAGAGTTATTTGTGGTTATTCTTAATGGTTACAATTTTTTAACCAGAAACCTATTATATGATGACTGCTAATTGAAATGGAATCGTCAATATGTGAATTTAGTATAATCTTCATTCAAATTCGATTATTGATTAATACACAAACGACAGTTATAGCAATAATGATTCAATTAATCTGTTGTTGTATGACTTTTGTATCCCTTGTATGATTCAACGCATTGAAAAATGTGATTTGAATTATCTCTGATCTTCGATGGAACTACGAAATTGAAATGATGTGGGCAAAGTCAATTAAACTCTAGTAATCGATTGGTGATTGGGCAGGATATTAAAGAGGAAGCGACTACAACCCACTAGTTTGTTCATTATAGAGAAGAGTATTAGTAAATTTGCGAATATATAAACTACAAATAGATTCTATGCCAGAACTGTTGCAACTTTTTGATTATATTCGACATACTAATGACTAAAATTAACAAAAACGAGGAAATTTCAAATAAAAAACATTTTCTTAAACTGGATAGCACACATGTACGTGTGCAAGCAATGGGAATTAATTGAAAATCGTTTTTATTATTCATGGTATCCCATAAACCACTTTACTGCCTATATGGACGTACACAAGTATTTTTCCAATGAGAAAATGCACGACTACATATTGTACATTGATCTATGAATATTTTCCAAAAAGCTCTTCTTCTTATCGTGTCTTTTAAGGCCCCCCTGACATTAGAAATCACAACGCGAATGTATCTCTTGCTTCAGCTACTCTAAACACTTGTTCCATGCTTCCATTCCCGGATGTTCCTCAACTAGGAGATTTATTCTTTACCTAAGCCTTTGCGGACCTATATTTTGCTCTTCGTCATATGTTGTAGAATCCCTTCACGATTTTTACTAAGGACATAATACAGGTTTGACAGACAAAAGTGCACGAAATACTTTTGCCCTGTTTAAGACTGCTTCGTTTTCTTATATAGCTACCCATGGTATTCTTAGCATTCATCTGTTCAACCACATTTCAAATGCTTCTATACAGTTGATTGTGGTGGCCTTTAGTGTCCAGACTCCAGCTCCGTACAACAGCACACATCAAATATAATATTTAACCATTTTTTGTCTTCAGTTCAGACTATCGTTACAAAACAGTGATGATATTTATCTGTAGTGATCTGTTGAGGTATAGCTGCCGGCTACAGACCATAAAGTTTGACTAAACAACATTTGTATTCAATCCCAATGCCTGCTAATCATCACCATAACGAATTCTGTTAATTACTCCATGGTCCCATTCAAGAAGCTAAACTGATTAAAATCACATCTAGGAGCATGTGTAACATATGTATCAGCACATCCTCTCAGATCCTTTGGTACAGTTAATCTATGAAGTTAAAGTTGATGGGATTCTGAAGCCAAAAGCAGACATCGATCACTTTTTATTGATGCCTGAGCATGTACAGGTTAATTGTTAATAAAATTTCTTACAAGTGTTTTTCTAAGGTTATTCCAGAAGGTACAAGAATAATATTAATGTTTAAGTTAATTATGTCTGTTTGCAGTTGTTTAAATGAGATATTTCAAATTTATTCCTCTTTCTTGTCCCAAGAACACAGATCTAACTTCCTACTCTAATTAATGACCTTTGAATTTCGTACATTTATTTTTTTGTACGAACCTACAAATTATATACCGAAAATTATTGTTTTCATTTATTTTCTTGGAAGTGTAGCGTGCAGTATCTAATTTAAAATATTTATGTTGTGACACAAACAATCTGTTGCAGGGCCAGACTGGGGTGCGCGGATTTCCGGGATTTCCGGTTTGTTTCATTTATTTGTTACGGTGGTGGTGAAAGTCTAACCAATGTGAAACTCATTCTACGATTATTAACAACTAAATAATAACTTTGGTGTGGATTGTGCAGCCATATACAGGAATCATATTTGCTGGAATCATTTTAATGCGATTAGTGAATCATAATCATAATAAATTTGTTTTCAAATGAATAGAGTAACTTTTTGTATTAATTAATGATATAGCAAAGCATTGCTTAAATAAGTATTATATCAATTAATCGAGACTCCAAAAGAATATATTTCGATCTTCGCAAAACGCGTAATATTATTTTTTGCAATTATTTTAGTACAATAAGTAAGTTTGTATTAGCTTCTTATCCTCATTTTACCTTTCAATTACAAAATATTTGGTAATGAGAGTGATTAGCTAATTTAAAAATACTACTTACTAAAATAAAACAAAACTTAGAAAAAACAGAAACTAATATGTTGAAACATTTTGAAATAATTATTTGCTATCCTCAATTATTGATATTTGTTTTATTATCCCCCTAAATATAACAGTAAATAGACTTTTATTCATTTTTACGTGTTCGATTTTCATGTTTTGTTTATGTACTACATTCATTAAAAAATAATTTTTCATGTTTACGCTAACAATACACCAACACATACAATTGCACTGTCTGACGCGTGTTTTGTTAACCAATCTCCAGAGATTAAAAATAAACTAAAACTTATTAAATTTTCCCAGCAATGAACATCTCGATGCGAAAAAACTTCCAGCTGGAAAAATATTATCACATTCATTCCCTTACTCATAACTTATAGAGTGGACTGTAAGGAATAGTCTCATTGTCCCTATTCAATGTTTTATATAATATGGTGCTCTTTAAACTGGATATTAACAGACCTCTTAGTTTTCTCAACATCCTTCTTGTCACTATCATTACAGCTGATTTTCCAAATCAGATACGGAGATTATCCGACAATTTTTTTAATGTATTATTGGATTTATAAACTAATTTCAAATCTATTCTCTTGAATATGTTTTCTTATCCTTTTATTTAAACAGGATTAAAAGGTATCAGAGCGATTGATTTCTGTTTTGTTTTGTTTCTTGAAAGAAAGAGGTTTCACAAAGATATTTCTTAAACCTATGATGGTTAAAAAACTTATCTTCAATTTTCTTATCTTTAGCGTTAAATATAGCCACATTTTCAATAAAAGTAGTTTCCTTATTATATCTTCCAATATAAGTGGAAAATTGATCAAACAATTAACCAGGATGTACCTGCATTAACGGCGTTTTGCCTAAGTACATCAAATCCTAACTTATTCTTATTTTTAATCACTAAGGTTTCTAAAAATGATAGCTGCCCATTATTTTCCATTTCAGGATTGAATTTCAAAGATCACTGTAGGAAAATATGATGAAAAAAATAAGGTGAATTAATTTGGAACCCGTTTCAATCTGCTTCTATATCTGCTTTAGTGCGATTATGTTTTCTTGAAATATAGATCTTGAATTATCAGTGATCAATGTTGCTTAAACTTGGAAAAAGTGCCAACGAATCTACAAAATGTTAAAAAGTGCCTATAGTGACAATATAGGAACATTAAACACTGATATTTTGATTTAAAAGTGGAAATGTCTTATTTAGAAACAACTGTTATAAATCAAAAACAAAAAAAGTGGAAATTTTCATTCAAACTGGCGAAAGAAGTATTTTACGAAACGATATGTGAAAAAGGCTCCACTGCTTTGTTCTGCAACATGACTACAAATCGTGCTGCAAGTATCAAAAGGGAAACGTTTTCAGAACATTTTAGAAATTGGAAAGTTAGGTTCAATGAAAGCCATTCCGAAAAAAAAACATGCTAAAATGTTCGGTACAAGGACACTAATTTAAATTAGATGTTAGCTTTTTAATCAAATAAATTACAATATCTTATGACCATACCTCGTATAATACCCCTTAGTCGAATTAATACTATAGAACATATTCTTCTTAATTCTATATTCTGAACAACAAAGGATGAACGAAAATGTAGAATAGACTGTTTATCTCATTTGAACAAACGCTGAAAATGAGGAAAGAAGAAATCATTAAGCATACAAAACACGTATCTAAAATCTTGTTTAGAAATATCTAATTTTAGCGTCTATTGAACATCCTGAGAAACTCAACTAGTTAAAAGGAGCTTTGTTGGATTAAACATATGACAATAACTGATAAGTTCGAAAATACTAGAATAGACCCAGTCATCTTTGTTGTACTTCCATTTCTGCTAAAGTATTTTCTTTATTTCGTCAGCTTTTCGCTGTTGATTCAATCCATTTTCTTCTTACTCTTCATTTTTTTTGTTCACCTGCTTCCATTATTTTCCTGGTCAAATCATTCTCATCGCATTTCTATTCCAATATTGAACCAATCTTTTCAAGAACTTTTCTACCTTTTGATGTTCTAATAAAATTCATCTCTTTTATTTTTATGTATTGTCCATTCCTTTCATAAATATTTTCCATGTGGAATGCATCAGTATTGTTTTAAATCAAGTCTACTGCAACATTTCTATTTTATATAAGGGACTACACAAAAATAAGATTGAGGAAATTATGAGTTCTGGAGAATTTTTCAGATCGTGGTGGAGTTTCCTCTTTGGAAAGCAAATCACATAAATAGAGTACCATTTTATTGAGTCACATGAAATTATATACCCCAATAATGGTGAGAAAGTTTGATTAGGAGCTTTAATTATTAAGAATTATTATTGGATATATATCACAACTCTGTATAATAGTTAAACATTAATTGGATACTCAATCTCCTTTAACCAATCCTGCGTCGAAATAGTCAAGTTTTCTTGACTTTTTCTTACTAAAAATGACATAATTTATAAAATTATTATTATGATAGAATAAACATTGAAATTGATGCAAATAATTTCCTGTTATTGGTTGCATAATGGAATTATTAAAATAAACATAAAAGTTTTTAATATACCGAAGTCTTAAATTTAGTTACAGACATTAATGTATTTATTGCAATTAATTTTCAATAGAATATGATATAAGTTGAGAAATAGAGAAGTTTGGAATTAGATTCATAAAGTTTGATGACAATTTTTTGCAAACATAATCTACAGAATAACAGAACTAAAGCGAAATATCTGGGGACACTGCAATGCTCTCGCCAGATCGTGCAAGAAAAAGCTGTACTGTATATATAACTATACTGTAATCAATGTATTCTATTTGAACATAAAATATTTTTAATATTAATGTGGTAACTATAAGATGTTGTTAGATTATCTAATTACGTAATATCTTAAGACAGAAAATCCCTTAAGTAGGGACTGAATAGATCAACCGACTTGGTATTACATGGATCTCACAACTTTTCACGGTAGAAGAACTGAGTTGCGAGTTACTATAACAACAACAATATAATTCATGCGAAATTATTTTATTTTCGATGCGTAAGCTAAAATTTATTGTTTGACCTTAGAGAAATAGACTGCAGATCAAATTATATACAGAAAATCATAGCGTACTACACTTATTATAAAAAATGATTGAAGTTGTATGATTCTACTCCACATCCAAACTTTGTTTAGTAATTACCAGAAAAATAGTTGTGTGTTGTTCTAAGGTTTGTAAACTTTCTCACAAAATAGCGTTTTTCAACTAACTTAATTAGTTTGAAATTGACAAAACAAACAAAAGGTAGACACTAAAAGATATTCCATCTTTCAATTTTAAGTAATCAACCTTCTTTTTTTCATCGTAACTCATCAACTAACATCATATGTAATGAGCTTTTATCCCATAGTAAAAGATAGACCAAGATATTTGACTCAACGGGTTTACTCAATATACCTGTTAATGTTTTCCAGATCATCGATAAGAATTTTAAATGGGTGAATCATAAAACTATTCGGGTCAAATACAAAATTTTCGATAATAAGCCAAAAAAATATTGGGGAAACAATAAAGTATCTGAAAACTTTTACTGAAGATGATACGGTTCGTATTTTTTGTGATGTTAAAAATTATATCATCTAAATGACACAAACTATACTTTAGAATAATTTCAGACTGAAATGTTTTTATTTTGTCTCCACTTTGTTTTCCTTTCCATTACTCAATTGACAAAGTGAATCTAACTATTTATCAAAGTAAATCAAATTATGGTTGCCTTTAATTTTATTAACAATCCTTAATATAATCTATCGCAAATTACGTTCTACAAAGAACGAGATTTAATAGGAAACTTGTATAGGGGACATGTTTGTTAAATTTGTGGTCTTTAGAAGTCTTTAAATAAATACGAGGCAAATCCAGAAAGTTATTCTGAAACGAAAAGGATTCATATTTTCAGTAACGTATTAAACTAAACAAGATCATCGTGGAAGAGGGATAGTCGTCCTCTACGCTTTTCATTATCACTTTCGGAAAACTGCCTACACTAGCGACGCAACATTTGGTTACTGACGTGATGTTCAGTCCATAGACACACCTCGTAAATTCACTCTCTAAATTTATTCTCTAACATAAGAAGTTTAACAATAAAGACAATTGCAAATATTACCTGGATTTTTAGCGAATGATTTCAGCTTAGTAGCGCTTGGTGTAAAAGTTGAAATATGTCGTTAATATCGACAAAAAATATGATATTTTAACAATCCTTGGACCAAAGCTATTATATTAGTGACAACTGATATGGATTAAAACGACAATCAGGTACAATTATTTGCACTTTCCATTTCTCTATGATACGAGTAATCGTTTAAAAGCTACCTTCACTAAAGATACCCTAATTTTACAGCAGTCTACCTGATATTACCTACTAAGCATTTTTTTCCACTGTACTTCCTTTGTCTCGTTTTCCCATTGTTCTAGCTACGTTCTTAGAGTTTTTCTCTGGCTCTCCTTTTTCTTATATTTTGTTTGTTCTCAGTGTTTTCATGAATGTAGCTTCTTTCGTTATAATAAAGTTTATTGGTGGGATTCCCGTTATTACCTGCAGGTTTTTCTAAATACTGACGCTAAACGCAGATGTATGTACCTCTGTGATCGATTCAGTATTGTATTGGTTCTTCTTGTAACGACAGCCTTCTTCCACACAGGTGTTCCGTACAAAATCCTCATTAATTTTGAAATTTTCTTCTCTGTCTTTTGTGCTATATATTCAATGAGTTTTTGGAAGGTAGTCAACTAGGATTCCTAAGTGTTTGATGATGTAAGGGGGGACTATTCTATCCCCTTTCGTCGGCGATTGCAATGGTTGTAGAATCTCTTGTCAATTCCAGGCTAAGGACATTGTCTGATAATCGTTTCATAATGGGCCTAGTACTGAACCCCGAGGAACATCTGAGCCCACTTCAAGTGTTTCCTTATTCTCTAGGACTATCTTTCTTGACTTGAAGTAACTAGATACTAAGTCGACCAAGTATTTAAAGATGCTTTTTTATCGATTTATGATCAATTTGTGACTAGAAGTATTGAAAGGATATTGCACGTCTATTGCTGCTAGTACACAGCATTTCATTTTGAATTACCTGATCGCTTGTAATACCCACAGTGCTGCATCGACAGTGGATTTGCCTTTGCAGAAACCAAACTGGTATTTGTGTAATCCGTCTTTCAATTCTATCTCTCTGGTTAGTTTTTTTCTGATCAGTTATCAGAGTTGGAATCAATTTTTGGGATCAAGATGACCTTGGTAAGCTTCCATCTATCGGGAAAAGATTCTTTTGACAGTGAATAGTTCATGATGTCTTTGATCCAGTTTTGTGCGCAGTTTGCTAGTATCTTTATAGTGTACTGGTGCTTTACCATTTTGGATACTTCCAACTAAGTTGGTTATCTCTTGGACTGTAAACGGCTAGAAGTTGCTTTGTGTATTTTCGTGTGACCATTTTTTCGCTTTGGTTGGAAACAGTTCTATGATAATTTTACTTCGTCATATTTCCTCTTTACTAGTTATGAACCATTTCCATAGTTTTCAAAGTAATTTATCTTTTTAACGTTAATGTTTTCTTAATTTTTCTCAAAATACGAATACGTCTGTCATATCTAAACAGCATCCCAATTTCTTAAAAACTTTAGAGCATTGTGATATAAGTCTAATGGAAGTTCTACATGGAAGTTCGTCCTTCATCATGAGGTGCTAATCCTGTTTTTACATTGAATTGTCGTTGAGTGGAGATTACTCCGTATTTCGGTTCAGTACTACAACTACTACATACTAATAATTCACATTTTCATATTGTGTTAAGTTCCAAGTGATATGATCTGAAAACCATATACTAATACTGTCTCAAATTGCCTTCATTTTATGGATTGAAAAAATATGACGTTCACTTCCCCACTGGTCAAAATTGCCTGAATATTCAGAATTCTGCTAGTTATAATTTAGATAACGAAGTGGTGATACAGTCATCATTCCTTCAGATAAGTTAAAGTTCGAACAACATTGGCAACGTTTTGTCTCCAAATTATGAACCGAAATTTATTGCTGAAATCGAAATAAGAAATGTGAATTGTCTAATTAACATGATTTATACAAGAAACACGACTCGGCAAATGTCAAGTTTTTAATCAGTACCAGAATGATCGCCACATTCATTAGATTTATCGTGTAACTATTTCTTTTTATGATCACGCCTGAAACGAACTCATTGTGTTGTTAACTAACTGAATATGAAGAGGAGAATGAGCAATCGTTTTTAAGAGCCTACAGAAAGTATACTTTAAAACAATGCTGATTAAATTTATACGTATGTAGGTATCTAAAAGATAAATTACGAAAACCAGTCACGGACTTTGCTTCTGCAGATGTCTTTGTTGCTTTTTTATTTCCGAGAATATATAAATAAATTTCGCTATATTGAAGTTTTGAAAACGAATTCCATCATCATATGACAGATATTAGACATCTGCATCTTTGCTCTCATTCATTACCTAACATGCACTATTAACAATTACATAAATCTATTAACTCTGCTTTCTGGTATTTAATCAGTGGAGAGGAAATTGTCACATTTACGGGCTATTTCACAATAATTTATATTTTCCAGATCTTCAAGAGCAAATTTTTAAGAAAAATGAAACATAACAGAAAATTAGAAGGAAATGTACATACGTATAGTATAATAGTGGCATGTTCAAAGCTCCGCAAAATTTTGATTACTTCGATATTTACATATATAATCCTTCTGCCGTGCCAATTTTTTGAGGAAGACTTACAGATACTTCTGTTACTGATGAAATAATAACACTGAATACGATTTCTATTTATTTAACTTTGTAGTCTTCCAAAAATAATTGTTAGCTTAAGTGAAATTTATGAATAACCAAGAAATACTTAATTTTTAAAAGAAGAGCTTAAACTATAATTAGAAATTCTACATCCCGAAAAATTAGAACGAAAAAAACTACATACAGATGTATGTCCTTCTATGGGGAATCTGTTGATAACAGCTACTGATACAATTCTGTCTCAAGCAGAAAGTATCGACAAAAAATTAATGTCGTCGATGAAATTTGCTTTGGATGTGAATAATATAGGATAGCCATTTGTGACAATTCACCTTTCCATAATTATCAAAGAAATGATACAATTTGTTCCTCAATTCTATTTTTTCAGGGGCCCATTGGACTTGACGGACCTAAAGGCGAACCAGTGAGTATTATTTCATGAATTATATTATTCTATAAATAAGGTTATTTTCTAATGGATTGATAAAAAACTGTTGAGTAGGGAAAAAATAATTTCGTTTTTTTTTATAATTTATTTTTTAATATAGTCTCCATATAGGATACACAATATTTTTCTTTTTCATGCGTCTCGACAGATTTTTCAACATCTGCAAACTGTACTGAATCTGGTACCACACATATGACTTTTATATCTAAATAAAATTGTTCACTTCTTAACACGCAAATGCTCCTGAAGTTTTGATATAATCGAAATAATCCTATAATGGCTGGTGGCCAAATCTAAATAATATGGCAAAAACTCAACTAATTTCTGTCTGAGTTATTACGGTAATTGCTTTAGCGAATATGTAAGTGGGTGTATTCTCCTGATGCAAGAAAACATCTTCAATTTATCCCGGCGTTTTTATTTTATTATTGTAATTTTGAAACTAAACTAGCATAGTTAGTACGTGTAATGTGGCTCCATTCTCCAAATAATTTGCCTTCAATATCCCAAAAGAGGACTAACATTACCTTCCCTGCTGAAAGTTCTATATACAATATTTTTGGCAAGAGAGTCTCGATGTTTCTACTCTTCACTTTGCATTGAGTTCTCTAAATCTTAGTAATGGATTCTTCACTAATCCATTGTTATTAATCTTATAAAAAACTTTCTTTGTTTTATTAACACTGTGTTAACAGACTATTGCAAATGACTTTTCAAATTTGTTACTGCGTATCTGTACCTTTTTCATTTATGTACTTAATATATTTTATATGAAAGACCACTATATTTAAATATCTGTCTAATAGTTAAACATTCATGTTTCAATACATGTGGTAATGGTTGTGAATGCTTCCCCGGCGTGTTCGTTTGTATAATCTGTCTAATACATTCCAAATTACGTCATAACCTTTTTACTACGTTATGTAATACTATGGGTGAATGAATCCCCCTGATGTATCCACCAAATCTTTTTGAATTTGCGGTAAGGGTAAATTTTTTTTAAAAAAAAAAGGTGCTTCAACCTACTTTAATACTTAGGTGTGACTGTTTCGATACCGGCTTCTACTGAAAGCACGTTGCAAGAGGTTAAAACTTCTTAGAGTTTATACATAATAGGTTAGAATTTGAAGGGATGATAAATAATAGTTTTGAATCATGCTTTAGTACAGGAACTTACCATTGATCTCTAGTTTCATTGGAATATTTAGTAGATTCAAAAAAGAAGATTGTTCTGGTATTATCATTTATTGATAAAAATTGGGTATATCGATACATCTTTCAATACATATAGCATTGGTTGTTAACGCATCCTCTGTATGTTTTTCTGAAGAAAATTAAGACATTCCAACTTACTATGTCATGTGATATTGTAGATGTATGTTGGTACTGCAAATTCCCCTGATGTATCCACTAAATCTTTTTGAATTTCCGTTGAGAGTAAATTTTTTAAAACGGAATAAGTGGAACAATCTACTTTGATACAGAGATGTGACTGTTTCGAATTTAGGCCTCTACTGAGAGCACGTTGCAAGAGTTTAAAACTTGTCAAAGTGGATACATAATAGGTTAGAATTGTTTTGAATCGACCATTGATCTCCATGTTCATTGGAAAATTTACAAGGTTCAAAAAAGATGTTCCTCGAATTATCATTTATTGATAAGAATTGGGGTACAACGATACACTTTTGTATCTTTCATATTACAGTCCAATAGAATGATAATTCAAATTATTGTCCAAAAGATGAGCTGGGAGATTGCGCAATAAATTTAAAGTATTTATACTTCAAAAATATTGCATTCCTCTCAAGGGTGAAAAACATTTGGAAACCCAATAATTTTTTGATAATAGCTTAATATCATAAAAAATTTCCAAACAAAATATCAATTCTGGGATTTTCTCCATAGCTGTTAACCTAAGATAATTTCAATTTCAGTTTGTGCAATCCTCATTTCGAAAAAATTAGTGGTAAATTTGTGTAAACACAGATATTCTTGATTATTGAGAGAAATTGAGTTTTCATTACGTTACAATATAAAAATATATTGATTTTTAAGGCTTCCCTTTCTGGGAAATTCATGTACAACTTTAGTTCTTTCCTATTTTATACTATCATTTCATATTTCTTGGACATATTGTAATGATATTGGTGATTTTCTTTGTATATGGCAATTACCATTTTGTCTTAACTCCTTCCCAGTATTTTGGATTGAGTCATACTTATGTATCAATGGTACTAATAGTATTATTAGTATATGTAATACTAATAGTATTATATATTATATTTTAGGGCAGACCTGGGGAAAAGGGACAAAAAGGTCAAACAGGAAGCGCAGGAATAGACGTTCTTCAAGCTGTTAAGGTATGTTTCAATGTACAATAATCAAAAACAAAAAATGTACACAAACAATTAGAAAGTGGCTTTGTTTTCAAATATTTTTTGTTTCTTCTAATCTAGCTGCCTGGCAGGGTAAGTACTCGTCTTCCTGAGCGTAGAACATCTTTTTTCGTTTTTATGTTGCAATTGTGGATAATAGTTATCGTACAATAATTGTTGATATACTTTTCTAAAAGTTTCAAATTAATTATATACGCAGAAACAAATAATCTTATGAGATGATTTCAATTCAAATACGTGTATTTTTGAAACTGAGACTTTTAGTATACCCCATTTCCTTTGTGTAGTTTTTTTTATAGTTACTACAATGAAAGCACTAATAAATAAATCTGTCATACCATTTGTATAAAATATATTGTTCAAAACTGAACCTTTTTAACATACAGGGTGGCGCTATTTCAGGAAAGGTCAAATAATACGGCACTCCATTATCGCGTATGCAACATTTAGACTCATGTTATAACTTGAATGAAGATCATTTTTTAATGAATTTAATGTTCTTTTAATGTTAGCTTGAGAGGATTTTGAAATAATTTTTTAAAAGCCAGGGAGAAAGTCCAAATTGCCATTGCGGGTGGAACAAATTTGCTCCAAACACTCCTGATCATAAAAAACTATAAATCTGTTGATTGTAATACATTTAATATTTTATTCCTTCATATACCATAAGATGTTAAAGTAACCTTGATCATACAATAAAAACTTTGAAGAAAACAGAACTAAACAAGTAACTATTCACTTTTGACCAAATCGCGGGTGCAACCAGTTTTAATTGATGTGAACATAAACGTCAACTTGACTCATATACGAAGGTTGCTACTTCAGTTTTGAGATAAATAAATGAAAACAAATATTTATAATTGGATATGGCTTTATCGTTTTCTCAAAATATTTTTCATTAAGATCAATACACTTTTGAATGCATTTGAACCAGTTGTCGAAGTATTTTTTCCATAACGATTGGAGTAACTCCAAAATATGTGAAGAAAAACGTTGACATCGCAATTTATTGCGGGAATAACAAGAAATCATTCAAAAACGTTTTTCTTTGAATTGATGTATGAGAGCTCGCATTGTTGTGCTGGAGAATGCGATTGGTGTCCCTGATTTTTTCTTCTGTTAAACAAATGCTGGTGTACCATTCAGAATTGAACATTCTACATTGGTTCTACATTCTACGAAAAAACTGGCGATCATTTGCTTCGGAATGATCCATGCGCGAAAAACTTTTGATGTATTTGGTTTGTCTTGAAAGACCCATATAGTCTGTTATCACTTAGCTTCTAATTCATTTGCATAGATCCATGATTCGACGCCTGTCGCCTGTCGCAATTTCATAGACATCTTTTGAAGTACTGCAATTGAATTTTTTCAGTATTCCTTTGCACCAATCGACACGATCATTTTTTGAGCGATTGTCAAATTATGCGCCATCTAGCGCCAACAAATCTTTTTGACAGCCAAATGTTCTCGAAATATTGAATTTAAGGGATTATAACTAATACCTAAGTATGCCTTAATCTCACGGTATGTCACATAACATTTTTGCCAGATCAGTTTACTCACAGCATCAATGTTTTCTTGCACATCAGCAAAACACGGTTGCACAAGATGATGCTATTATTCATCACTAATTAGTACACTTTTATGTCACTATAAAGTTAGGACAAAAGGATTTACATTTGCCATCCGTTCGGAATCCCATTACTAGAATAAAATATAAGCAGTGAGTTAGGTTAGGTTGAATAGATGCGGCGGGCTTGTAAGCGAACTCCGCACTGATGCCAAAATAGGCCCATTATGAGTTTGTTTTGGAATTGATGACCGAGGGTCGTCATATTCTTTCTACTTAGTGCAATGCCCTCACTGAACATTGCGCCGTTTCATCTTCACACTTATTTCCTAGCTTTCTACTTCAGTCGCTTTAACAGAAAAGTGTATTCTCCTGCATTTGAGTCTATGGGCTGATTGGGGTATAACAATGAAATCCTCAAGTAGAAGGATATTGGAGCTCGTACTTTCATTATATCTTTGCCCTCAATTATGGAACTCAAGTGGAAAAGATCCCTGAGAATTAATTCGACTAAGTATTTCAGATTATTGAATGTTCAGCCATTAGTTCTACTTAGTATATACTATGAGCCTTCGGGAGTCTGAAGGAGATCTCTATTCCAAAATATCTGCAATATCCCTTGCGTATTCCATATTCTTCGATCAATATGTGAATTGTTTGAGATGTGGGGGTTGATCGGCGATGGAATAGATTAATATAGTTTTTCAAAATTTAATAAATTATGGAGTCCGTTTTTTCTGGAGATGTTATTTCTGGTTAGATTTCCTGAGCCTAAGTCCTGATATTTTAGCATATTCTTTTGTGTAGTATATCTATAGAGGGGAGAAAGTGAAGTATGTTCAGGGCAATGTGGATTTTATCAAAGACTCTCCAGCTTACCTGGTAAATTGGATTAGAAATATGCGATGTATACACAATTTTAGGAGGAAGAGAGTCCATTTTCTACCGATAGCCTCTATGCAATCATTGGAAGCAATGTTAACCTTTCTAACATCATCGTCCCAGGGGAATTTTCATCAAATGTAGGTCCTAGTTACTTAGTGCTACCGATAATATAGGTACCATTGAACTGAAGAGAAAGAAGATTTGAAATTTCGTATTTTCCAGTATCTAAGTTTGATTTAAGTTGGATAGAAAAAGTATTAACAATTAACAAAGTAAAATTAGACTTGAAAATAAATTTAGATGTTTTGAATACACTATAAATCCTGAAGCGAATATTCAAGCTATTACAAATAAAATGATAATCTGATAATAAAGATTCGCAGTTTGTATCTGTTGAAATAATGACAATTTCAATGAATTTGCTGTACTGATATACTAGTTATTTTGAAAAAACTTTCACAATAACTAGTAATTAGTCACGAAAACACTGCAGGTCAAGATAATGTAGCACTATGATTCATTTTACTTTTTTCGTCATCATGTATAACTGTATACATGCTACTAATATATTCAATACTATATAATGCAATGAGAAACAAAATCGATATCTTGTTTCATTTTGGTCAAATTCCAAATATTCTGCGCTCACGCTATAATGCAGATATTAATCATGTTCAGTGAAAACATTTTACGAACGATGAAATCATGGTACTCTTAAGAAATAAAACTGAGCGAAAGAATTTTTATTTGATAAACAAATGAAGTTTATTATTACCATCACGCAATCTTTAAGTCAATTTATATTGAAACGAATAATATATTGCTATTTTTACCATACTTTAACTTACGTTTTTAGTTTGCCTGATCCGATGGAATTTTATAATCAAATCTTCACTTATTTTTGATTGACTATACTATAAAAGTATCTTCAATGAAAGTAACTGTGAAATAAATTATTTACATTATACCTTAGCCAAAAGAGATTTCAAAAGTAAAATAGCTTCTATAGCTCAACGATTGTTGAGCACCGTTAAAAACATATGGTTGGTGGATTAAATCTCATTAGTGACATGAATAATAATATGAATTTTTTTCAAGAACTTGTATATTCTAATTCCAAAACGATTTTCAATTTTGTTTAACATAAAACATTTTTTGAAACCACATTTAGTTTAAAAGATACTAAAAAATAAAATTGCCTAATAATGACAAACCTGAAAAAGTTTATTGTGAATACAATATAACTATTTACTATAATTTTGTTACTCATCGTGGTTTTCTTCTGTATATTGAAATTTTATTTTATTTGTCTTATCTTTATTCAGTAATTTTTATGTTTGTTTTTTAGTTTTTACAAGCTTTTATCTACAAATTGTAACAATTTTTTGACAATAAAGGATTTCTCTTTCTTTCTCTCTTTTCTCTCAATACAAAAATTTAATTATGACAGTAGACTATGTATCGTCATCAATGCGCTTGATAACGACTATTTATCTCCTGTCATTGTAAACACTCCTTAGGGGCAAGTAACTCTTATTTGTGGGCATTTTTACACAGTTTATTATAACGTATTATAGTCCAGTCAATATAGACATTTATACAAAGAATTCTGGAAAGCTAAATATTTGTGGAGAGCTGGGGGTTTATCATGTGTGCTACAAAAGTTATTCGGGGTCAAAGGCCAAAATTTTAGTTTTTTTATATTTTTCTCGAAAAAAGTAAGTTTTATCAAAAAAAAACGAACAAAGTTGTAGACCTTGAAATTCTCTACAACAATAGTTCCTATAGTTTTCTTCCTAAGAGTTACCATTCCTGAGATATCTTGATTCTAAGAATCGCATTATACATGATATACACATTTTCACGCAACCTGTGAGGTAGTAGACTCGGCGCTTTTGTTTTACCGTTTCCCCTGTAGGCCTACTACACTAAATGTCATGACAATTTTAGGATAATTTAAGGGAACAATACCTATCATGTTCTAGATATAAGCTTATTGATATTTCTATGGATTATTGGGTTAACTATTGTTTTCATTTCTTTAGATATTTTAATCAGATTCATACTCTTGAAAGCCTATGTCAACAGTCTTCTACTTCCTGTTCCTCTTGCTGGATGTACATAAATTATTCAAATGTGGCGTGAGTCATTGGTCTCTTCATTTAAATCACAGGAAACTTCCTCTATAGTACTCAACTGGACATTTGGGCAAACGTGACATTTCCAATTGGTACCCTTCTTTTTAACATCCAGGAACAACCTTTTTTGCAATTGCAAAAAATATTGTTGAGTAGGTAGGAGTAAAGTTTTGATCGGTTCCAGAGCATTATTCAGGAATTTCAAACCCCAGTCTTCCGGATTTAATTAATTGCCTAACCATGTTTTAACTTGATAGTATACTCGATACAATGTTGAATAGCAGATGTCGATATTGGAGAAAGACATAGTTGTACTTGTTTCTTGTTTCGCGTATTTTTTATAAAAGTTAAGTATCGGTATTGATCAATGCAAGTAATTTTTTGGAGCTCCATAAACCGAAAAGAGAAAGCGAATTCCTTCCGTAATTATTGTTTGAGGTATGGAATCAATTTCTGTAAATACTCTAGATAAAAGAGACACAAATAGGTATTTATACTCGCCTGATCTGTATATATGTGACTTATATATGCATATCATGTATAATTTGACTCTTAGAATCGCGATGTCTCGAGAATGGCAATTATTTAAAAAAAAAACGTCTCAACCATTTTTATAGAGAATTTGAAGATCTTGATAAAACTTACCGTTTCTCAAAGAACATCAAATTTTAATATTTGACATTGAATAACTTGTAGCAAACATAAGATCGACGGGGATTTTTAAAATTTTATTTGTAATTGTAAATCTCAGCTCTCCACCAATTTTTGGCTATCCGGAAATTTTTGTTATTTGACCACTATTTTTACGTCTAAATTGATTGTATTATCAAGATAGTTGTTTTTGTATTAAATGCGTAACATGAGTATTTTTTCAAGTTAAAATGAGATTGTCAATTTTTCGGGTCTAAATATTTTTTCGAACTTGCCTTGAAAATAAAAAAAAGTTTATACACTTAATACAAACAACATTTTTGTACAACTATGATTGTGAGTTTACATTGTCGGAAATTTATTAAAAATAAATACATTCGATACATCTTAACGTGTTTTTTGTCCCGATAAGTTATCGCTTTTAAACGACTGTTGCCTTTAAAAACATAATTCCATAAAACAACATGGAAGCTGGAGATCTGTCTCCGTTGCAGTAGCATATATAAAAAATAGTTTAAAAAACAAAAATTTAAATTCTCAATAAAATATCAAACTGTTCATCTTCTTCCAAACATATTAAAATATCTGATGAAATTGTGGAATAGACTTAGAACATCAACGTTTCTGATTTGCAGTAACATGAAACATCTTTGGAAACTTATGTTTATTCCAATAAATTAAATTGTTTTATGATGAATAATCAGTTAATAATTGACTCTCTTAGAAATAAAGTCTTTTTCATACAACTGCATACAACTTTTAATGACAGTCAACAGTGTTTACGCGGAAACGTGTTAAAAATATTTTTAACAGGGTTATGTGATTATTTGAATATTGAAATGCATTTTGAAGCTTAATGTCAATTCTCTTGATATTTTAACGAAATTGGGCAGTTATTCAATAAACGTTGTATGAAATTTGTGATGGAAGCGATATTATTTTGTACGAGAACTTGTTTAATTCGCTCCGCACAATCCACAAACTTCTTCATTTACAAAGTTAACATTTGCATATCAATAGATATGCTAAAATATGAAGTTCTCTTGAACGTTGTACAAAAAATTTATTTTGATATATAAATGATAAATATATGTCATGAACTTAAATATGTGACAACAAATTATTTGTGTGTCTCTGAACTATAGTTTAGTTTTTTCCAATAACTGTTAACTAGAATTTTTTTCGAACTATGATGATTAATAATTCAAATGGTAATATTAGTGGGCACATTTTAAATAACAGTCCTGCCGAACCATATGGCCCCTCTTTAAAACTGCTTTTACCATTAAGTTGGGTCATTTCAATTTCTCTCACACTACCCCCAAACTCACTGTATATATCCAAAAATTAGATTTCTGATGTTTGAACGACCACAGTTTGAGAAATATTTTTTTATTATTGAGTTGCATTTCGGAAACTATATTCCGAGATCACCTATAAGCTGATTGCGTATACTAACCAAGAACAAGATTTCATCAGAGTGTACGAACTTACCGATTCTTGTTCGGCAGAAATTTCAAATATAAACCTCAACAACAAAAAGATTAATTCCTATTACTTTAGAAAGTCTTGGCGCTTCTCAAAGCACCAACCTATACTAGAAAATCTAATTCTGTATAATTTATGTATAACAAATATACTTGTCATACCTGTATGTGTTAACAAGGTTTCCCTATATTTGTCAAAAAAAACTACACAAAAATATACGATAGTACCGTAATCAAATTCAAACCCAATTTCAGACTTTAAAAAGATCGGTAACGACGCTACGAGGTGGAACTCTTGGATACGCCGAAATTGTCGCCGTCAAGGTTTGATTTTTTTATTTTCTAGGTGTACATTTGTGATATCTTTGTATATGAACAAACTTGGTATTTTGGTTTATATTTTTAGCATGCTCCTGTAGACTGCCGCAGTTATATTTATAGTTTAGTCCAATTTTGTTTTATTTTGTTTTTAAATTATAGTGCACGTTTATTTTTATTTTTAGGGGTTGCAAGAAAGGGGGCATAATATTTCTGGCGAAGTATTGATTACCTTAAAAGTAAGTGATTTTGTTAGGAAGCTTCATGTAGAAGTAATTCAATATCAAAAGTTTGCATGAATTTAGACTAATAGAATAGAAAATTAGAATTTTATTATGAATATTATTTCTGCATAAACTGAACCAAAAAGTTTTTAAAATCAAGTTTCCTTGTAAGATCTTCTTTTCCGTAGTATCTATGCTGCTAGACTTTCTCTACTAGATCTATTCTTCTTCCATTTATAATTTACCGCAGTCGGATTTGCTTCTTTGAAATGTTCATACAAGATAATCCATATTAACAAAATATGTATATTCATATATATATTCTCATATTGAAATAGCGGATTTTATACTATAATTTGACCCTTGTTAGTTTTGTAATAAAGAGACAAAGCTGTACGAATCCAACTATAATTTCTCAAGAATGGAATAATATATTGAATATTGAAAGGAAAGTTAAACTTTTGAAAACAACGTGGAATCTAAGAACTCACTAGGCTGTGATCAATCAACAAACTATATTGATGATAATTGTGTTGAAAAGTGTTTCACATTCAATGACATTATTTTATATATCATGCATTACACAAAAGCTGAAACATTGGTAAAAAATTGTCACTCTATGTCAAGAATTATAAAAATAAAAAGCTACAAAGAGAGAATATATGAAGTTGCACAAGGATTGTCCATCTCAAAATAAATGAATAGATATGCATAACTTCAGGAATATTATTCCAGAAAACGCGGGTTAAAAAAGCATCGCATGTAAGCTATGGATCAATGGTATATTCAAAAGCTAGCAAACCCATTCTAGAAAAATTCGACAGCTTTAACATTTCAGTTTTACGTTTGATAACTAGTGCATTTAAATCAAAACCAGTGTGAAGTCTGTATTGCGAATCAAGGGAACCATCCTTAGAGAATAGAGAATGTATCACGTACGCAGCCAAATTAGAATCAAATCCTTTCAATCCTACCCTCCAAAATTGCCTCTCCAACAAATTCCCAAATCGTTTTCACATAGACCCAGATCGGCAAAATCTTTCTATGCTAGAATTGACTACTATCTAGGCGTATAAAATCTTTCACTTTCTGAATTTCTTCCTATCGAATATTCTCAAAATCCACCATGGACAATAAAAAGCATCAATTTATAACCCTGCTTACATCAGCAGAGAATCATCGTACCAACCATAGGCTAATCAAAGGACACTTTAGTGATGAATACAAAAACTTTGTACATATTTGAACAAACACATCCAAATTTCAAGATGGTACGGATATCGCTATTATCACACCCACTACCAAATAGATACTCAAAGCACATCTAATTATAACCTCATACTCACAGATTCCCTTAACTAAATCCAAACTCTTTAAAAAACTTATACCACAAATTCCTTGGCAATAAAAAATTAACAGAACTACAATATATACAAGATAAAAAAAATGCATTCTGTTGGATCTCCTCATATACTGGAATAAGAGGTAACGAAAAGGCAGAGCTGGTCGCAAAAGAAGTTGTAAATAGTGGTATTGCGGAGTGCGTGAACTTTTTAACTACAGCCGATATTAAATCAACCCTAAAATATAAAGTACTCAAGGAATGGGAGAACTAATGGTCAATTTCCATGTAAAAGATTGGATAAGTGAAAGTCTCCATGAATCCATGGTTACTGCTACCGGAAAATAGAGTTCTCCTAACGTGTCATACGCTACTGCCCCATAGCTACTTATTCGATGGTAAATCTGGAACAAAATGTGAAAACTGCAATTACAAATTGACTATAAAACACATACTAGTAGATTATTCACCTTTTAATGCTTTAATTCGGTATAATATCTATCATTCCAAAATCGAAGCAAAAAAGGACGTTGCAATAGATACTTTAAGTCACAGTGTATATGATACCACAATATCCACATACATATAACATTTTACAACCTAAATACAATACATCAGACAAATCTTGACCATAAATTTAATAAATTTATAGATTCTAGAAAACGTACTAATACAGGCTATACAAATTAGTAACATAAGATCAAAAGCGAAAACGATTAGAATTATGTGAGCTTATACTGCAAAGACTGTAGGAATATTTTAATTTAATCATTTTTATTATGTGGAAAAAGTCTGTTCTGGTAAATGTCGCATAATAATAATAAAATTGTGGAATGTATATTTTTCCACTACACATCAACACCAGATAGTCAGTAGTTTGGCTTTTGGTGTAGCTGCCGAAAAATTTCAGCGAATTAATTTGACAACAGGACTGAGTGTCCTTAAGCAGACTATTTGGAATTAGAGTAACAAATTTCATGTTTGGGATTAGTTATGGTACTTCCATTGCATGACCATCAAATAATCCAGAGTTAACACCATGGAAAATTTCCGGAATGAGAAATTTTCTCATAACAGTGGAAGCGTTGAGATTAATGAAAACTTAGTTAAAGCTTGTCTACAAAAACTAAATAAATAACCATCATAATGCTAATGACAGGATATGGACTCTGAATACCACCAATAATGACGGCCATTTCCAACAATTCTTATAGTTAATACTTCTCAGTTCTCAGTTCATTACCAATTTTATTTATTTTCTATTGCTTTCATTAGTTATTATCAAGTGTTGTTGATTGCCAAATGTATTAAATTGTTGTTTAATTGTTGAAATATTTGAAATAATTTAGCATATTTCTGTCCAAGAACTGTAAAATTTTTAATAGGGGTAGTCAATTTATAGTGAAAAACCCTATAGACTAGTTTCTCCAATACTGGTCATACAAAAATTCAATCGATGCTTACCTCGGGCTTTAATGTGACTTTCTCAACTAATCAATAATTGATATATCTAACCACCCTATCACTACCTACGGACGTTCCTTATAATGAGTGACGAAACGTCGATGACACGATTTCAGACCTTAAACTCTATGAGTTCGATTGTATCTAATGGAATTTTCTATTTAGCAGTTATCTCTCTTCCCACGTAACAACAGTTGTTGAGTTGTTTGATTGTTTCTCGGCCACTAAACTCAATTTAACATCATCTGCTCGCCTCCTTATACAGGGTGCTTGATATAAATTTATGGATATAAATATGTACAATTTGCTTACAGATTATTTTTACTTCAGTAAGTACGCAGCTATGTCAAAATTACCCCTTGTTTATGTTATAATAATTTATACGTTCTTGAGGTTCTGCTTTTCGCCAAACTGTTGGCCCATCTTCACTTCATTATAGCGTTTTCTTCACTGTCTATTATTTTTGTTCACTTCCTAATATTCTCATTTCAAACCCAGTTCTATGTTTAGCATTATTCTCTTCATCACCATTTTCGTGGTTTTCAGCATCTTCTAATCATTCACTTATATGTGAAGATTGCGGGGTAGCAAAAATCGCATATTACAATCGTACATAGAGATTCCTCAAGGAGTTCTTACTCTAGGAGTTAGAGGCAAATGGATAGACAGTATAAGATATTGCAACGGATACACAGCCGCACGTCATTTGACGGCATCCATAATAATTTGTGAGAAACTATAAACTATTCTTAGGTAACTACATCATCATAGCGTTTTCTTGACTGTCTATTATTTATTTCCTTCTAATATTCTTATTTTTGGCCCAGTTTTATGAAGTCATTTTGAGCATAATTCTCTTTATCGCCATTTTCGGGGTTTCCAGCATATCGGTATTTTTGGTCAGAGTCTCTTGACCATTCAGTCATATTTGGATTTGCGTGGTACCAAAAATCGCATATTATTCATATATAGAGATTCGTTAAGGAGCCTTTATTCTAGAAAGGAAAGGCAAATGGATAGACAGACAAAGATATTGCAACGGATACACAGCCGCACTAACGTTGCCCATCATAATTTAATCAATACTATAAACTATTATTTGGTAAGTATTGTTCTAAATGTTTCTGAAGAAGAATTGAATAAAATCAGAGAGAAATTTTAGACAATGTGAGTTTTAAGCGTGAAATGACCTTCATCCACAAACCTTGCCCGAGAAACGTCACGATATTATGAATTACATGAATATAATAAATTGTGTAAGACATATACAGACACCTTAGACATAAAGAATGAGCTGGTTCAGAGAAATATGAATAATATTGGTAGAAAATTACTGGAAAGCATCATGAATGCATCATATTAGTGTACACATATAAAAATAGTTGGTCAAAAAGTAGAAGTTATTTTTCTATGTTTACGGCGCAAACTTCATATTTTCATAGCATCAACAGAAACGAATCCATCGCTAGAGGCCGTTTTCATCTCTTTAACCAGTATATTAGAAAATTCTAAGCAAATATTAGGTATACCGAACAAATATTCTTCAAAATAAAATGAAAAAAAAAATCATTGGGGATCGTACAAATAAAATCAATTCAATCATTTCGAGTGTTTAAAGGACGGTTATTTCTTATATTATCAAAATAAATTAACAAAACTGTGTTGTAACAATACGATTGCTAATTCTCTTACATTTAATACCTTATAAACAATTTTGCAGAAACTACAACGAAAATCTGTGTAATAACAGAGGGAAACATATCAAAAATTATAGCTGAGTAAATTGCTTTTTTGTTTTGGTCCTATACGTCCGAAAATATCTGCTGGCAGCATTTGGTCATTGGTGCCATATCATAACTTTTGCGTTTATTTGCTATCAACGTCGGAAAATTTAATTAGAGCCATAAATTGCCAGTACAGCATATTCTGTGCTCAACATAATATTTGGAATAGGTTCGTCTGTGAAGTTGACTGAAGGTAAAATCAATATTCACCACTTGAAAGGTATTTTATGATGTATGAGTATTATAAAACAATTGACATAAAGCAGTTATATCAGGTATTAAGGACATGAATATGGTGATCAAATAATAAAAGGGAAGCTTGAGAAAATTGAATTACAAATACAGTTTGACAATTTTAATGATGAAGTTACTTAGAACGTGTGCGAATAGAATTGCGATATTTTCGTGTGATGATTTTATAAGACTTTCGATGTGGATTAAACCAACAACAAAGTGCCGATCAACTCGTTCGACTTTTGGTGATAAAGCACTATCTGAAGCCACCGCGTTTCGTTGGTTCGTGAGATTGAGGCACACTAAGCATTAGTTCCACTCGTATAAAGTCAATATTGCATGAACGATTCGCTGACAAAAACATTTTTCTCGCGTTAGATACCGCATAATTTTACAAATCACTCAAAGAAACTCTCGTGTTGGTTGGTGCAAGGAAATGCTGGAAAAGTTCAATAGCGGCGCTTCAAAATACGTCTATAGATCGGGACAGGCGACGAATTATTGATCTATGCATGAAACTAAACAATAATCGACTGTATGGGTCGTTGAAGACGAGCCAAATCCGACAAAAGTTGTTCGTTCACGAAGCATTTTGAAGCAAATGGTCGCCTGTTTTTGATTCTGATTTACTTGCCACAAGAGTTCCAAAAAAATAAGGGATATCAATCGCAAAAGACGAATCACGCTCTATCACAACAATGCGAGCTATCAAACATTAGTTCAAACAAAAAAGTTTTTGTACCGTCAAAACATCGAATTGATGGGTCGTCCACCGTACAGTCCTTGTTTGGTACCCAATGATCCTTTATTATTCCTGCCGATCAAAAATAAATTGCTAGGTCAAACTTAATCCTTCATTAGATCACAATTACATTTCTAACAATCACTTCAGTTTATACCATTCGGATTGTTTCTGGTCACTCGCCACATATCTCCAATATTCAACTAATGATAGCATGTCTTATATACGTTTTAAACAAGGAAGAAGGGCCTAGTAATATCGAACTTCTTCGTACAGACACTTCTTGAGAATAGTTTATTGGTTACCCAGCATTCTTTCAGTAGTTACTAGTTTCTAAATTGATTCATGACTGACGCCATTAGATGATATTCGGCTATGGTTCCGTCACAATATACATACGTAGAACATTCATTAAATTCAATTTGAAACACCAAATTTATATGACAGGCAAAAAATATGTCATGAGTTAAAGTGAAGCAGACTTGGAAACCGTATTAGATCAAATCATCACTATGTTACATCGCAATTTCGACTTACTCTTGAATTCTTTCATATGTTTTATTATACTCTCAACTACAATACAAACTGTTACAAATTTCTTAGAGATGGGCTCGCAATTCTTAACGGTGCTCACGAGTTTTGATCTGAACATCTCTTATTATTTTTCTATCGTTTTCTTTTATCAGAATTCATAAAAACTTCCACGAAATGTAAATTGTCCACTCCACTAGCTGATACGACTCTTACTATCTGCAACGCACACTTTACTACTAGTTTTAAAACTTTCTTTGGATGCTTTATTACAAGCTGTTCTTCACCTATTTTTTGTGTCTCCATTATTTCATAATATTTTTAAATCGTTGCATGACGATTTTGCTTTTCTTGCTTCTCTCTAAAGTTCAATTTTGGAATAATACAGTCTTGGTCTTGGCCTTTGAGCCAACGATCTCGCTTTTTATAATATTTAAACCGGTATATCTTGACTTATTGAAAACTTTTTTTGCCTTTTTTAATGCAAATGAAGAATCAATTCTCTTATTTCGTCAGAAACAGCACCGCATACCATCAACTCAATTTGTCTCTTACATTTATTTTGGTACTAACTAACCATTTTATTAAGAAGAAGACCAATTCAACAATTTCAAAGATAGCCTCGTATATCTTGTTATTTTCGTATTTAACGAACCAAAAATACTTGTTTAGATATAAAATTTTAATTTGACTTGAAAGAAATTCATATTGGCGAGCTCTAACTACTTCACTAAGCACAGAGCTTTTCTACAACGTGTTTGTATCTTCCTGTTTATATTCTAATCATATATAAGCAATTTAAGCTTAAGTAGATTGTTTTCTTGGTGGTTTTATGTTCTTGATGTAGTCAAATTCAATTTCCTATAATTATCTCATTTCCAACGATGAAATATGATACATCTATCTTATGCGCTTTACTTTTCACGTAATTTATAGGGCGAACCTGGAGAACCAGGACCACCGGGCCCACCTGGTCCACCAGGATCTGAAGGTATGCCTGGACATGATGGTCGGCAGGGAATGACTGGAGAACCAGGTCCACCAGGTGAACGTGGAGATCCTGGACCTATGGGTCCACCTGGGCCTCCTGGATTGGACGGAATGATTGGACCAAAGGTAAAATAACATTAATATAAAAGTACATTACAATTTAAAGATGATTATTACATTATCTGAATTATTTTTATATATTATTTATATTATTTTAGAAAACAGTCGATATTTTATGACTCTATTTTGAATCTTTATCAAATTAACAGTTTATTTTGTCAGGAAATATTTGAAAACATCTATAGCTAAAATAGAAATATTGATTCATTTGAATATTGAATGTTAATGATTACAACTCTGAGAACTATTCATAATTAGAACGAGAAATGAAAAGCGTTGGAATCATAACATACTATTTACTACCACTGCACCAACACTCACAACTATAATGTACGACGCGCGTTTCGATAATCAAACTATCGTCTTCAGAGAACAAAGTTGAACTAAGAGAATCAAAAGTATAAATTATGAGTTTTGGTGTAGTTTTCAGCAATTTCAACTTAATAACACTGTTTCTCAGAAATGCAATGCTGAACATCTTCCAAATAGGGTCATAAGTTGTTACACCTATATTTTCATGTTAACAATTGGCCAAACAACTTAGATTTGAAGCTAACCCAATTCTAATATTCCAAAAGCATTTTTTCCATCAATTCTGAACTTTTAGGGCGACAGAGGTACTATGGGTGCTCCAGGATATCCAGGACTACCGGGATATATTGGTTTACCTGTGAGACACTTTTTATTTTGTAATCATTATATTCATCTTGTGATTAGTCACAATTTGTATTTTATATTTTTCCTCGCAGGGTATGCCAGGTAGAAATGGCAGTAAGGGTGAATCCGGTATCCCAGTAAGTTCAAAATTGTCGTTACGAGATGTAGAAACGTTTTGTGACTAACATAATTTTTAATCAGGTGGCAGTAGATAGCTGTAAAAATTATTGTCGCATAATATCATCAGAGAGTAGATTCGTTATTTTATCCCCATGTCTAAATGTTACAACGTAATTCCTACATCATTTGTGAAGAGTTTCTCATTAATGAATTGATGAATTCATTCAAATACTCAAACTTTTTTTATATCAGTGTGTATACACTACTTTGTCATCCACTTTCACGCAGAGTCTGAGCGCAATTCATAATAAAAGTTTATTTTGAATTTCTGATTTTATCAGTCCTTTTCCAAGTTATTTTGCGATTCTTTCAATAGATAAATATCTTATTTTCATTTTACATGAAATTTCTTGAACAGAAGCTTTCAAATTGTTACAAAAGGTTCGCATTTGATAGGACTTTGAAACTAGATAAAACCCTTTATCAGTATCTTTCTCTTACACATTTCTTATAGACGCTTTACCATTTAACATCTGAATTTCTCTTAGCTAAGTTTTCTACTTTTCTGTAATCGATTTTTAAATAAAAATATTTGAAATATACCCGTTACAACATTATAGAGTTTGAGAGTTTCTGATAACCATTCTTCATTTACAAAAGCAAAGTGCCACCGGCCTGAAGGCTTCATACACTTGCTCGTTTCAATTTTCGAGTAATAAATTTCCAACTTTTAGGACAGTCAGGTATCTTGGAAATATATATAAATATTCCTGTGGTTTTGGAAAGACTTCCTGCATTTTGTACTCCTTTTCAAAGTTAGCAAAGGCCCGATCAGCAGGACTAAAATAAAATACAACTTCAACACTCTGTAATGTGCGGTAAACGGTAAAGACTTTCTCGATATTTCATACTTTTTAAATCCAGGAAACATCGATTTTGGATATGGAAAAATTATATTTTTTATAACAAACAATCATTTTTGTTTATGCAAAATTAGTATTCTAGAACTGCAAGATTGAGTATTGTGTCGCTAATTACGGATTGGGAAAAATCTGACTGATTTAAATTTAAAAACACAATAGCTACTTGATTGCGATGTTCTTTTGGATTTTTGTAGGGGAAAAATTGATTAATTGAAGTGAAAGAGTATCCAATACAACGTTTTTGAAGCGCTGATTTCTTATGGAAATTGGATGTGAGTATAGTACTAAGTACTATTCATACGGAGCGATGAGAAAAAATAATCTTTCCAATGGGTTCCTTTGACCTGAAAAATCAAAGACTTAAGGGAGAGAAACAATCTGCGACACAAAAGCATAAAAGTCCTAAATTCGAATATCATCATCTGTATTATGAGAACTAACAAGATTGAAATTAGATGTTTCATATTGTCTGTGATTGTTTTTCTGTGACCATTTTTGGATAAAAGCAATTGAGCAACTATTCAAAGATCTGTTACATAAAATCTAGCTTTGGAGAATATCTCCATTCATCGATGGATAGTGCCGGAGATGACATAGATAGACATGTGAGAAATACAGACGCAAAGCTCTACATAGAATTCTCATAAAACTCAAATTGGTTCGGTTCATAGAAAATATGTTATCCAGATGATTATCTTTTCACTTGTTGAGTATTTTGCTTTTTTGATATTAGGAGTCATCTATATAAAATATTTATTTTTCGATTCTCACATTCACCCTTTTGAATTCTTTTCTATTCCAAAGGAGCATTTTCATCGGTTTTCAACTGATTAAAAAATTTTTCTCCAAATTTTCAAGACCAAGAAATATATCTTATTAATAGAATGAGAATCCCTTTCTATGTAACTGAGAATCTCCACAAAATGGTTCAAAACGTCTAATAATTCTTTCTCTTTAAGAGCACGATGACAAAGGACAATTTCCAAACTTCACTTGGCAATAATTCAAATAATTTTATTGAAGTTGTATCTATTACAGAATTAATGTATAGCTTATTACTAATTTGAAAAAAATATTAATATTTTTTTTTACAAAATTTTTATTTATATGTTTCAGGGAGACAAAGGAGACAAAGGTGAAAGAGGGCTCACAACAACACTCACTGGTGATCAATTCCCTACAGGCATTATTGAAGGACCTCCTGGTCCTCCGGGACCCCCAGGTAACTTTTTTTATTTTATAATATTATTAAAAATAGTAGTAAATGGAATAGTAAAAAATAGGTGCGATATTCCAGAACGATAAACTGTACTGTATTAATTTAACACTCCAAAAAATATTTTATAAGGTGATAAAGGAGAACCAGGACCAATAGGACCTCCAGGAGCTCCTGGAGAAAAAGGAGCAAGGGGAAGGCGAGGGAAAAAGGTACCGTACACCTTTGTTAGGCCTATAATGTCTTGATTTTTCAAAATTCCATTTCCAATATTAATTTCCTAGTTTTTCAATAACACTGTTGAATCCTAGTAAGTAAGAGACGACTAGCATTCAATTAAATTAAGGTATGATGAATGATACCACTTATTCATGGAATCAATGTATGATTACACTTACCAAAAGGTGAATAACGGATTAACCTTTCACATTATGGAAAGTGAATTATGCGAAAATTAGGGAACAGATTTTTGTTTGGAAATACTTATGCTTTAGTTATATTTCGTAGGGGTTACGTCAACTATTATGGTTGCGTGATGCGTGCCTTATTTTTTTTAAAAACATTTTCTTCTATTCAACGATATCGAATTTTTCAATCAATTATTTTGTACCGCCTGAGAAAAAATTTAGAAAAAAATTGTTTACATTCAAACGAAGTTTCAATAATTAGAAACAGATATTGTATGACATAAATTTCACAGTTGATGTTGTTCCTTCAAAATGTAAATCGGAATATGGATATTTCAAAGTAAACATTGACTTGTTTACAACAATTACATTGTACGATAAACATTTAGAAAAATGGGTATTGAAAGATTTCCAATATTTGAAACAAACATAGAAAAATTTACATATTTCATATCTTACAGAATTTGTAAATTATCACTATTAACATTAACATTACAAATATACGCGTATAACCACGTACCGGCACCTTCACCTTTTCATGGAAGTCGACGTCAACTTGCAGAAGAACAGTCAATTTGAGGAGTTTAGGGATATAAATCATGTAACTAAGACTCAACGCATGTCCAACAAATGTAAAGCTGGAGCTATTGGGAAGCATTGTAACTCCAATTATTTTTTTCCTTTAAATATGTTTTTCGAACATTTATGGCCTTTTTATTTTTTCGTACCCCTAACTCTACCCAAAGGAAAGAGAATGGAATGCTGTTCACTCAAGTAAAGCCTGAAACATGAACGACTTTAGTTATATTTCGAACTTTACCCATGTATGTTGGGTAATCCGTGGTTTACCAGAAACATATACATTATTGTTGAATCTTTTTCCATTTATTGCAGAAATTCATATTAGTTTCGGAAGGTCGTGATAGAAGATAATTCATTGATTCAAATCATCTCTTCTAAGGTTTTTCATCATTACTTATTCCCAATTTTCGTGCAGTTATATTTAATTCAACTGAGATTGTGTACCTTTTCCAGAAGAATTGGAGACATGGGGTGACCAATTTGGGCGTTAATTCGTATAAAGTGAAGTTATAATTGCCAACTTTTTTTGAAATTATATATGAAAATTGAGGAGAAAATTTTTCTATGAAATCATTATAACATTAGAACTTAAAATTATAGATAATTTTAAAAATCATATGTAAAATATTCTTATCGATCACTCTTACTTAATAGGATTCAAAATTAAAATATAGTGGACAGAAATGTCATGAATATTAGCTTATTTTTATTAATTGTCAAATGAACCATATAAAAGTTTCCAAAAATTAAGTATTATCATTATAAGAGGAAATTTGACGGAAGAGTGACTTTGCAATGAAATTATTACTTTATTGGGAAATCAATATTTCATTTTCAAGCATAATTTGCGAGTCTACACACTCAATCTAGCGAGCTTTCAATTTTTTAAGACCATGCCAAAAAATAATCATACAGCAAAATGGGTGTTTGTCTCTGTATTAATCTCTTTCTTTGTCGCTTTTATCCAAGCCATTCAGTTGAGTTTTGAAACAGAATATGGTAAAGCGAGATCAGATAAATATGGCGGATGAAAGAATAGATCGTACCGCATTTTGTCTAATATTTTTTCAATGGAAAGGTTCATTTTCGGGATGGAAAAATTAACTTATATTTTGTTCAAAATTATCGAAAAATTGTTCGATCCATTTTTAAATGCGAGTATCTAATCCACGCCAAGCAATTGCGACACCCACCTCTTTATCATATGTAATCTTTCATGTAAAATATGATATACCCGTTCAGTAACATTATTTACTTCATTTGCTACTACTCACCTACTTTTATTCCACAAATTCTAATGAGAGACACTTTTAAAAACAGAGAACCAATTACAAATCATTCCATGGGACAGAGCAATCATGGTTATATTCACGTAACTTTTTCTTGGTTTCTGTAATTGTTTTTTGGAATTCGAAATACTGTTTCCTAATATTTACTCAGCAACCAAATAGTTTATTTTATATGAGTATTGAGATTAATCAAATTACATCAAATTCAAGCGGAAACTAAAAATTTAATCACAGTATTGAAAGTGCTGTCACTCTTCCGTCAACGAGCATTCGTATTTATAGAAATGTTTGAAATTTAATCACATCCGTTATCAAATCAAGACATTATCGACATTCCACCTATATGATTTTCATCTCATTTCATAGCTTCAAATGATGATCTTGTATTGCATGTCAAATAATGCTGATTGAATTGCTTCTTCTCATTGATACTTATGTTAAACTATGCTTCATTGACCTTTGCTAGGTAAACCATAGACTTTTTGCTGCAACCTGCATGTTAGATTGAATGAATATATTCTTTATAATTTTTGCAGAGTATATATTCATTTTTTGCAAGCACTACTCCAACTATCGATTATCAAATTTAATAACGATTAATGTTTTGAAAAAATATTAATAGAATTTCCCATATAGTAATCAATTTTCACTGGATATTTATACTACGAATAATTATATTCAGTCAACAAATTCTAATTCTATGTTATAATAAATATTAGAGAGTCGATTATCTGAAATAATGTCATAGGTGGTTCGGATAATCTAAAATTTTCATTTTTTTATATACAATAAGGAGAAGGAAGATCTGAAAAACAACTTTCACAGAATCAAATGCAATGAACAAATTAGGTATAAAGTTCCAAGTAAACCAATACGTATCCAACGTCTAATTTCATTGAACAGTCACAAACTTTTGACCCAGATACAAATCTGTAACGAAGCAGTTTCTGAAAAATAATTAATGATGGCTTCCGTTATGGATTTTCTGATGAAAATAATCTTATTTTGTTGAATTTATCATATTCCAAATAACAAAAACCGGTTTCGATAACTGAACGTTTGGATAGTTATTATATGTAGTTGTTTCCACCAGGGTTGATGTCTAATTGTAGCGGAATCACTAGTAACTGTTGATAACAAATTTAAATGTGAGTAAATTCTAAATCATAACGCCGAAAAATGTCAGAGCTATCTCGTGGAAATAGCCATCCGACGTCAAGTAGCAATTGTTATTTTCGAGTACGATTTAATATAATAGCCCTAAAAACATTCAAGCAATAAAAAACAGCCACGAAAGCTTTACATAATTAATTCTTTTGTAGTATTTTCTCTATTGTCTTGTAGTTGATTCCATGAAAGGTTTCCGGTCCTACGAGGAATTATCCGTTCATATTTTAGCAAATCTGTGTGCTATTTCATTTTCTTCCTTATTTTTTTTTGTCCAATACATGGTACTGAATGAATTACGCATAACACGCTGTTTTCTAAATTGATTAATTCATCTTTCAAGGGTTCGACAGAGTTACAACAGAGATGAGTCAAAAAGTAAATAATTTCTTAACATAACAAATGGATAATGTTTTAAGTGGTGAATAATATCTTAATCTCAATTAAGTGATATCTCCATCTTTGATGAGGATGGTGCCAGAAGTAATTGACTGACCTGGAGATGGCGGTAGTTGCTTGAAAAAAATCACTGTGTTAAAAAGTACACTATATATTGAGTATAAATTCTAAGTTTGAAGATGATCCTACATTTTTTAGTAGGTGTTGACTCCAGAAATGTTGAAGAAAATCCACGAAGCGGTACTGGATGATAGTAACCTCAGTGCGTCATACTAGTCACACTAGATATTCCAAAAAGTACGTTACATCGCATATTAACTGAAAGTTTGGACATGAAAAAGCTATGCGCAAGATGAGTGCTGCGTAGGCTCACAATGAAACAAAAACAGCCATTCCATAACCATGCATAAAACTTCACACCCAAAACAAAAGAACAATCGAAACAATTGACTTGGGAGAACCGCATCCAAAGAAGGCAAAGACCGTTCCATCTGCAGGCAACCCATTGCAACGTTGCAAAGGAAGAGATCAAGTAAAAACGGCCGCATTTGGCTAAGAATAAATGTTCTTTCATGAATATAATGCACCAACTCGTTATTGCAATGGTCAAAATTAATGAATTTAAGTTTGAATTGCTACCTCATGCACCCTATTCGCCAGATCTAGCCCCCTCGGATAATTTTCTGTTCCCAGACTTGAAAACACGGCTCGATGGTCAAAGATTTCCAACAATAAAGAGGCAATGTCGGTAGTTCATGACTATTTTGAGGAGGTAGACGATTCTTATTATAAAAACGGTATCGAACATCGGTGGGAAAAGTGTAAGGAGCTAAAAGGACATTACGTTGAAACATGAATATATTTTTATCCAAAATTTTTGTGTGTGTTATGTTGGGCCGGCTACTTCTGGGACCATCTTCATATCCATTATTGAAACAATTTTAGATATATCATGAACGTTTAATGTTTGATAATTTAAAAGAAAATGAGATCTAATTGTTCATTTATCAACATTTTCGAATATAGGTATATATTGTAACACAAGATAAATTCTACTTTATTTTTCAGGGTCATTATACTAATAATATATTATTTTAATAAAGCACAGCTATTTTTTATCCGCTCACCCTGCTTAGTTTACCATTTAACACAAATTATCATTGTTTTTAGTTCTACTATTTATAACTGTAAGTATGTTTTATTATTGGTAGTTTATTTTTTATCTAAACATATATAATTCACAGAATAAATTCTGTGACACTAATCAATAGGAGAAGATATCGTGAAAAACAAAATTGTTTCTTTACATTGTTTCTCTCTTACCAATTCAACTACTGGAACGTACAAATGGTATAGAGTAAAAACTAATCTACTAGAGTAGAGAGATGTGGTCCAGATTATAATGACACTACAAATGTGCTTGCAATTTTCACCTCACAAATGTAAATATGTTATTAAACCAATATTATTTAAAATAAATTGTCTGGAATGGTCTGTGAAAAAAATTTTAAAATCATGTGTAAAGAAAATAATATGTACTTCTCTAGATACTGAAAAAATTCCAAATTTTTGTAATAAAGTAATGATCCAAAGTCCTCATTGAAACGATTTGAAAATTTTTCGGAAAATATAACCCTGATTCAGGTACATAACTTGATTGCGGATCCTAACCCAGAACTAGAATCAGATCACAATTCCCGAACGTTCCGGTCAATTTTCGGTAGAAATTTCAAATTTAAAACATGATATACAAGAACTTTTGACTTATCACTTTTTTGTGCGTCGATTCTTCCAACACAAGTTTATCTATAAGAGATTTTAATTTCGACAATGTTTTTCTGCGTCAATTTTTAGTTGTATAATAGATTTTTGATGTTTAATAATGAATATTGTGCAGTTATCAACGATTTACTAAATCACACGGACTTTGTACTGAATTTTAATACCATTAAGCTATTTTTATGCTGAAATGCCAAAAAATATAAAAATCGCGGTGGGAAAATAATTTCAAGTTCCAGAAAGGGTAGAAAGGATATGACGGCGACGAGTTCCTGAACAATAATGAACGTGATTTGGATTGATTTCGGAACAGTCAGATCATGATTAGGTTGACGCGATCATAGATTTCTATCAATTGAATTACTGAAAATGTCAATTTCGTCGCTACCATTGCGACATTACCATTCAAAATTGCATCTGAAACTCAGTGGTATTTAATACACTGTTTACTACCACTACTAACTAAACTTAGTAGTAAAATATATTGAACTTCGATCTATGAAGACGGTAACTTGGGTAGTGGAATTCGCATTATACAGTGTAGTTAAGAGGATAAACCATATTACACTCAAGTAGTTCGAGGGGTGCCTACCGTGTGGAGATGCCTGTGGATATAAACTGTAGGATGTAGTCTTCGGGAAAGACGTGCCTTGGTAGCTGATTCCACAGGTCTCACAGGTCTCAAGAGAAGGAGCCCTGAAAAATTGACGCTCTAGGCGTTGCAAGCGAATTCGGTGTTCTGCTGGTCTTGCAAATATTGCTCTAGGTGGAATTATGTTAAACAGTTCGAAAGAGTATCTGCCGAAATAGTATCGGTAAAACAAAGTCAATACAGCCATCTTTCTTCTATGCTCTAAACTGTCTAAATTTCTGATCAACTCTGGATCGCTTGTAAATCGAATTGTTCTATTCTGTATTGAGTCGAGTATCCTTAGGGTATCGTTGGGAGCCGAGCTTCACATGTGCGAGCAATACTCCAAAGATGGAAGAATCTGGACCTTGTAGAGGATTAGAATTTGTCGTGGAGTATATAGCTTTTTGGTCTTGAGGAGGGCTCTAACTATTGTGAAGCTGCCTCAACTAATTCGGCCATCACATATTGTTTCCAGCCTCAACATCAATTAAGCCAATTTGCGGTGACGGTGAGGATATTTTATGTCCAGGTAGAGCCAAATCCTAGGCTGTAGTGCCAGCCTTGATCTTTGTTCCATTAAACTCAATCAGATTGCTGGTATTAATAGTAAACAGTGGGTTTATTTGATTTTCAGCTCCACGTATCAAACATTAAATGTTACGTTGAGGCTTGCCACGTATCTTTTTGTCTGTCGGTCCAAATAAGTAATTATAGTATTGATCTGTCAGCCAAAAAGCTTTATTTAATACCGTGATTAGACGCCCTTTGGGCGATAATGTAGTGAATTTATTTAGAAATTACCATAGTACATCACTTTTATGGTTGCCTCAAACTCTATATTATTGCAACATCACAGGACTACAATACCCTTTTCAGATAGCCAATGTCGCAGTTAAGTTTCTCTCATTTTATGAATAATTCATCCTGTATTAGTGTCTAATTGATTTTTTTATATCCATCAACTATTTCTACAAGATGAACGAATTAACTAAGATTAATTAAGACCTCATGTCTAAAATTATAACACGAAACAAAACAAAGATTTTTTACAACTGGTGGGATCACGATTTACGTAAACTCTCGTTTTAAAGCGAATTTACTAGAAAAATTATTGGATGTTAGTGTCAGAAATTGTGAATGTGAATTGTATATGTTATATTTTCTCCACGTAGATGTAAATTTTATTTTCATTATCTTCTGATTGAAAAAATACACAAAAATATTTTATGTACTGAATAAATTTTTTTTGAGATTATACAAAATAATAATGAGAAGATAATGAATTTCACTAACCCGTGTAAAGTTATGAAGCCATTTGTTAATTGAAAATAAATAGAAGTTTCACTGTAGTGATATAGAAGTAGATTTCTGTTGGAATTATCTGAAATAGTAGACACAAAAGGCTTTTAATTAAGTTAATGTCCCGATTAGTTATTTAATATTATTCCAGAAGTAAATATTTTGACGACGTAGTCTAATTACTTATTTTGGAAACTAATAATGAATGACTATAGTGTAGGTATTACATATGTCGATTTTTCATTCAGTTCTCTAATATCCTACACTATCAAATATTCAATAAAACCTTTATAAATCTATATACTCGTATCATCATAGTATTGTGGCCGAATTATTTTAGCGTTTACATCATCGATCAATAAGTCCTCGATCCGACGGATAGAGCTCATCAAAAATCACATTTTCATACAGGGTAAGTCATGAGCAGCTTTACATACTTCTACCATATGTCGTAAAGTCGCAAAGGAAGTATATCATGTGGCTACTAAAAAGTGATTTGTGAAATTTAAATTGGCTATAGTGTTTACACGGGTCATTTGTTTTTTTTTTAATTTTTTTCATGATGCAATACACTACTATCAAATTCAAATGGTATTAGTTGAACCTAGAAATCAGTTTTAGGATTTGTATTGAATATTGCACCCTGTATAACATATTTTTTAAACGCAATAAGTGACTTTCAAACTACATAAATAACTAATGAAAATGACATATGCGATAAAGTTGTGGCATTTTTATTCATTTTTTAGTGAACAATGAAATTTTACCAAAAATAGAAGAACTGTAATGTCGTCTAACGTAATAAGGTATTAATTCAAACAAAATTCGCGTATTTTAACTAAAATGACAATCTGTATCGAATTACAATAACAAACAACAAAAAACAGTAACAAATAACAATAATAAGCAACAAACAATAAATAAAATTAGATTATGAACAAGCTCGCGAAATGGATCCTTAGGTCGGCCCTGTCCAACTACAATGGAATTTTAAAATTTGGGGAAATCACGCGGCGTCTTTAACACGTTTTATAAATGGCGGAAGCGTCTTTGATCGGTTCTTCTAGAACTGTTTATTCTTTCTTCTAAATAATTTCCCGAAAAGTCTATTTATTCATTTCTTCTGCTTCTTTTTGTTCTAGAACTTTGTAGAATTCTATTCGCGGTATATAAATAAGTTTATGTAGCGCAGTGATTTCAATTTTAAATAACTAGTCGGGGTGAAAAAATTATTAAAATATTATTATAATATTGTAAAATGTGTAAATAATGTAAGCAAATGTAAGAGACAGTATTTATTAATTCACCCCACGAATAGAAAGAGTGTAAATATATGCGAATAATATTACAATGATGTAGCTATAACACATAAATAAAAGCTGAAAAAAATACAGTAATTGGAACAAAATAAAAAGAATTCAAAGTAGTTTCTTGAAGTGGAACCCAGCATTGAATTACTTCTTTCCTTTTGGGATCAAACTATGCTTATAATATTACAAAAAAGTATAATATCAAGCAATTGTTATCAGTGATTAAATTTTATGACTAAACTAGTTGCTTCGATCGTCCCCAAATATTGTAATCAACGGGATTAAAATCAAGGGATTTCTATAAACATTATTTAGATATTTTCTCATTGCCAGTAAAAATTGGGGGGATGCCCAACATGCTGAAAATGTGCAAGCAAATTCGGCCAGATATTTTGTAGAAAATCAAAATAGACCTGTACTCGAAAAGGACCATCAAAAAAGTGACGACGTACTAATTGGTCATGTGATAATGTGAGTTACGAGAATTATTTATCCCGTTTCCTATAAATTGCACTTGGAATGAATGGAATGGGTTTTTTGTGAGACTCAATTTACTTGTTATTGATTAATATTAAGTTTTCGACTTACTTTTCTTATTATAGGCGTCAATAATGACATCCTCCTGCGCTCTATCTACACGTTGTTCTATTTTTCCACTAGGAAAAGTACCATTTTCTCAGAAATGATTGAAAACAGAAACAGAACCCATAAATAAAAATTATGTCAGCATATTTTGGGGTCAAAAACTGATGTACCATTTTAAATGACAGTAACAAAAGCTCTACCAAATCTAAAACAATAGTACGTAACGTAGATACTCAGAGAAGAAATATGTATTCTTGTCCACATAAATAACGATTCATGATGACAATGGTTATAAAATATCGAGAAACGTCAAACGGTCAACGTCAATCTTTTTAGAATTGGATCGTTATTTTTATTTAGTGCAGTTGATACAATATATTATTATCTGACATAAGATTCGAATCATTTACAATCAACACGCAGTAACATATACAAGAGGTTTCACTTTTCATTAAATTTAATTTATTATTCAACTATCTTTCTGCGGAGGTTGGCGATCCAAATGGCTATTGTCGCCCGAGAAACCGTAACTCTGAAAATTTCTGTAGACCTCTGTCCAAGCTATCTTTCGGCCAATAATTTTGTCTACGTCCGACCAACCGTTTTCCTTCGATCCCCCCTTCTATTATCAGGTGGAGAATCTCATATCGCTCATGTCCTAGGTACTGCAACTTTCTCTCCTTGATTGTCGTGAGAAGTTCTTTAAGTTTACCCATTTGTTGTGGGACCTCTGTGTGGTGGCGGTAAAGTTCGGTTATTATCTTTAGATCTTGTGCGTCGATCCCGGTTGATTTTAGAATGTTGATCATTTTTTGGTGTAACACATAGTCAAAAGCTTTTATATAGTCAATAAAACATGCAAATACATCAGCATTCATATCTCTACATCTCCGAGTCAGCACCTTCAAGGAGAAAAGAGATTCCCGAGTTCCCATTCCGTTTCTAAAACCAAATTGCGAATGATCAACCAGGCGCTCAAATTTTTTGTATATACGTGTATGAATGATCCATAAGAATATTTTCAAGGCGTGCGATTTTTGCCTAGTAATTCAAAATTCAAAAACAATTGATATTGCTATTAGAGACAATATAAAGTAACAGTGAACAAGCTGGAATTTTAGGTAATACCAATCGAATGCTTAATACGAGTAGTAGTGTACTAAATCATGAAAAAAAAAATAAAGAATCAAATCAGCTGTGTAAACACTAGCCAATTAAAATTTATGGTCTTTTCACCAAATCACCTTGTAAATTAATAAAGAAGAGAAGTTCACATTTTTTAGTTGCCCAATGATATCCTCTCTGAGGAGCTCTACATATGGCAAAAGTATGTGAAGTTTCTCTTGACTTGACCTGTATATATTTTTGAAATATTATCTCATTATATCAAATTTTGAGCTCACTCCATTAATTTGTTTCTAATAACTTCTAACAATGGATAAATTTGAGTTTTTTCAAACAATGAAAAAAATTCGAGATATTGATTGAGCACGATTTACCCAAAAAAAAACATTCAGACTGGACATTATGGTGACTATTTTCCATTTTCCATACATACTAGTATGCGATATTTAAAGGTGGTCGTACAGGGGGTGCAAAACAGCCGCTTAAAATAAAAAACAAAAGGGGAGGTCTGTTAATCATGGTAGTTCACTTAAAATGGAGCAGAAACTACAATGAATTAATTTTTTGGACTCTTTGAAGCTAGTTAAGCAAAATAAAATGGATTTTTGCATCGATTTGTACCTATATTATGAAACATGGGTCTCGACATGGTGAATACCGTGCAAAACGAGCAGAAACTCAAGGTCATGACTTTGTATTATGGAATACACACTATTTATAACACATAACATAGGATGTTTTAAACGACAATAATAATTACAAAGAACGTTTCACATTGTTACTGCACCTAAAATATTCTCTAACGACCACTAAATATTTTCAGACATAGGAGAGAAAAAATAAAAATATATTTTGACATCAAAGGAATATCTTACAACAAAAATGGTGTATAAAAAACTTTCATTCACCGAGGACATATTGATCATTGTTTTATCTTGTAGATTTTATGTGTTAATAATTTTGTTTTTGTAAATAGTTCCAGGCATGATTTTTAGTTTATGTGTTTTACATTCAAGACCAAAAGTTGAAGCTATGTATCTAATGAGTAATTGTGGATTGTATAGGGCCTAAATGGAAATGTGTTATCTAAAGGCGCTCCTGGAGAGAAGGGGACGGTGGGATCACCAGGTATTAAGGGTAAAAGAGGCTTTAGAGGGTTTACTGGGTTTCCAGGTATTTAATTCTTATAGGGTATCACGAATTATGTCAAAGAAACTGTAATATAACATTGTATAATATATATGAATACTACAACCGTTTTCGCGAGGTAACATAATTGTACTCCTTTACTTTTCTCTTGCGGTAAGCGTATTATTTATTTGTACCGAAATTCTAGTAATCTTTCAATTAGTAGATTAACAGATTTGAATATTCTGTATATCTATATTCTCGCACCTCATAACTAGATATTAACATGTCCAGAACTTCAGTAAGCCCCAGTCCAACAATTAAATATTCTCTCCAACATAATAAAACTATATTTTTCAAAGGACCTAAAGGAGAATCGGGAGTTATGGGACCTCCTGGTATTTCTGGATTAAATGGAGAACCTGGACTTCAAGGACCTCCTGGACTTCCGGTAAGTAAGAATGTGGCTCTAAATTAGATCGATATAATGTACTGCCAAAATTTTTTTGTTAGTATCTACTTTCCAAAATTTTCAGTGAAATGTTATACTCTATTATATTGTTTTATTATTAATATTGATGTAATATTTTTGGTGATTTCCTGGGCTGTTATATTTATCTTTCATTTGCCCATATGTTGTATGTCAAAACAAATGTGATTATTATTTAAAGAACTTGGAAAACCTTGTTTGTCTTCCATTTATATTTATTGATACATTTATATTTATAATGAGAAAAAAATAAGATTAAATAATCAGCGTCGATCGCAAAACAGAGAAAAAGAGAAGATAAAATGTATGAAATAGGAGAGTATCAAAATCTATTCAAATAATCTTCGATTCATCATCATTTTTTAATAAGATTAAACCGGATAAATTTCAGTTTTCAGTCTTACATTGTACATTCATTATACTATTTGGATATATGAGTATAAGTTTATATTATTCACATACCAAATAAAATTGATAGGAATGAATCTTGACATATTCTATCTTGAAAAAATTAGGGATCAACTGGTGAAAAAGGCGAGAAGGGTGATTATGGTGATATTGGACCTCCTGGATTAATGGGACCACCTGGTTTACCTGGACCACCAGGTTATCCTGGACAAAAAGGAGAGAAGGGAGAAAAAGGAGATTCGGTATGTAGAAACTTTCAAATTTCATTCAAATATATAAAACATGCGTTAATTCAAGTATGATATATAAAAAATATATAAGCTTGCATACAACTTTAACTCATAATTAACTACTCTTTATCATATTCTATGTATATAAAAAGAGCACAAAGGTCTCCTCCACCATTCAATGCCTACGAGGCTTGCCTCTTATGTTTTGACATATAAAAACACTGTAGTGGAAATGTCAAATCTGACATTACCATCATAAACATTTTTAATGGTGTACGTACTTAGAACGTGTTTTCATACGAGTTCTGTTTGAGTTGTTCACAGATATTTGAAACATTAAATTAAACCAAAAGCAGTGTGTCGATCAACCTTACCTAACCATAGTGTGCTACCGTGCTTCGCTAGTTTTCCGAATTCAATCGTGGTTGCACTTCGCCACAGGCTGAAGGTCGTCAAAAATCGGCGTTGTGCCAACGATGCTGTGCATAAACTGATACTACAAGATCGTCATGTGATATACCGTGAAATTGACGCATACTTGGGCATCAGCTCCACTTGCATTCATTGTAAGAAGACGAACTATTATCCATCACGACAATGCAAGTTCTCACGCATCAGTTCAATCAAAAACGTTTTGGAACAGTTAAAACATCGAATTGATGGATCATCCGCCATCATCTTAATTGGCATCCAGTTATTTCTAGTAAAAATAAATTGCAAGGTCAAGCGATTGATGCGTTCAAATCACATGTTTTGAAGGTACCTCAGTCGGAATTGAAACAATGCTTTGACAATTAGTTCAAACGCATGCTTATTGACCTTAACTATTTTGGACAACAATAGAGCCTTATTCCATTATAAATATTTGTTTTATTTGTCTATCTCAAAAGTTAAATAACAACCCTGGTATAGTTGTTTCCTTCAATAATTTTGAAGAAATCTGTCTTTTCAAATTTAGGCAAATCCTTTTGCTTTATTCAAGTATCTTGCCCTAAGGTACTGTAGTTTTCTTGCATTCTGCAAATTTGTGCATAGATGTTTCCATTCACAAAATGGAATGGAAATAGTGTGATCACTTATCTAAGACTTAGTATGTTGCTCCAATTATTCAATGTTTTATTTGTTCTATCACCCTATTTCTTTCAATATTGTATTCCATGAAAGTTATTCAGAAATTTAACACATTTAACAGCTATCCCATTCCATTCTTCTAGTATGTACCAATTCCCAAATCATTTCAGAATTGATTACAAATGAGCGTCGTGCTTTAATGCTTGTTGGGCTCTCCAATAAGAGCATTGTTTTTGCTTCCATTATTTCTTGGTGATATTAAATTAGCCTTTTTCCAAGCTTTCAGTTTGCTTGGTTCGAAGACCGTACTTTCATACCCCAGTTCCTCTCTGTTCCATTCGCCTGTATACCATTTAATAATATTCTTTTCTGTTTAATAATGTTTGTAGTTGACTTTGTTACTGAATTGAATTTGTGGCTGAAACTCATTAAATCCTGTGGCATTTCATATCAAGCGTTAGTCTGTAGCTCATTATTTTTTCATATAGTTCTAATCGCTGTAAGCAGAGGAGTGAGGTTAAGAATTACGTTTCTGCGCACAGTAGGTTAGCTTTCAAATTCTAGAGAAATAGTCCGTTATTATTCGTAGCCTATTTTCACTACTCCAGGTAATAGATGTATATCTTCATTATCTATTTGATAAACCATGTGACTCCATAACATGTTCAACAGGAATCACATGATTAATGTTTCACAAATAATATTACTAATAGATCATGATCAATAATAATATATATAAAATAATTATTTACATGTTGTAATGTAATGTGGGGCGTTTTCGGTTTTAGTTTCGTGACAAATCCCTTTGGAGTCTCTATTGTCGCCCTCTACAGAGATGAATAATACTCAGAGCGTCGCTATACTGAGAGCGACTAGGTCAAATCCTAGGTTTTTCTCCGATTATTTAAATGAGTTTAACAGTTAACAGATTTCTCTCAGCTATTAAGGTTTTAGATTGTCTATATTCAGCCATTCCCACTGCAGATTCGGGCCCTCTCAGGTCGTAAGCAAATAATTTCATTATCCCTTAAATCCTTATTTCCATGGAAAAATAGTTATCAATATAAGCGTTAACTCTAAGTATCACAGAATGAGTCCAAAACTTTAGATAAAATCATTTTCAACTCAATATGCGAAAAAATAAACTAATAGTTTCAAATATTTACTTTGATCCAAGAATAATTGTTGTTCTCTACTTCAATTGCGAATTTTATTTGATATTTATTATATTCCGAAACAAACTTCTCTCAATTTAATTTCAAATAAACTTTCAAAGTATCGCTGAGAAAAAAGGATGAATACGGAGATTATCTCAGTTGTCACTAAAAGTCTTTTTCGAAACCTGCAATATCTAATTACAAAACATTTTAGAGAAGGCTGAAATGGCTGAAAGCTTATTCTCCATAATACGAAATTGAGACTATAAACTTTGACTTTCCCTGCTTTTACCTAAATTGAATTCGTACTTCCAAAGAGTCCGCAAATTTTTATACGAACATTTTAAAAACAGTCTTGTTTTTTTCCATTGTTGATTTTATTTCAAATATACAATGTTGTCTTTAAACAATTAGATTTGCAATAATAATATAATTTTGAGATGTCTGATTGTTAATCCAGTTGGTTTCGACGATTTGCTCACATTCTAACAATATGTCAATCTTATGAACGTATAATCAAATATTATATGTTAAGTTTTCGGTTTTATGCAAAATATGTTAGAATTTCTTTCGAAATAATACTTCAGGAGTTGTATCAATCGGACATAATTCAATGTAACGTATATTCTTTGTTTCAAGGACAGTGTGTTATAAATTGCAAACCACAGTATTGGAAAAGTTTGAAAAAAACTAATTAAATCGAGCTGTCTGGTCAAAGCGACGGTTTTGGTAACTCCCGTTTGTTCACTTCCCAGTGTTTGTTTTCTTTTTTGATTTTAAACAGACTCTTGAAAATAACATTCATTTCTATAATAGTTTAGATTTTTGTTTTAATATTTGAGAAAAATGCACATAAACATATTTGTTTGTTTTGACAATTATTCTAATTCAGTAGGTAAAATAAAAATTTACAAATAGCGATACAGTCCATTAATAACAGTGTTTTTTTTTTCGTTGGATACTACATAATTTGACAATCACTCAAAACAAGCTCGTGTCGATTGATACAAACAAATTCTGAAAAAATTTAATAGCATCTGTATGTTTAAACAACTAGTAATTTGCTACTTTCGTAGTGCAAAACTCATCCTAATGAGCAAAAGTCATCATTACTAGCTCATAGAGTATACTCTACAGCAATTGCCAAACTGTCAACCGCTTACAAATTTTCGATCGAAACAATCGTGTTAATACCAAAAAAAAAAATTTAAACTGTGTGACATGTTACCTAAAATAACATACAATACATCTATTCAAACTGATCGAGGGCTTACAAAAGCGTGCCAACACGACCGACGTTCGCAGTGCTAATACGATTTTAGTTCAGTAGCCATCTTAAAACACTTTGTGATTTATTAGATTAATTTGAAACTAAATTGCTTGGCAAGTGAGGACAATCGGTATATTAATGCAAATTTCTCTGCGACACGACGTGGCGGACAACCGGTTTATACAAGGTGACAAGAGTAGTATCCGATATTCAAGTGAAGTAGGCATAACAAGGGGAAGAACCTAGAGTGACTTCTTGTCCTGATTTGTTCTTAATATCACAATTCTTGATCTGTATTTATTTCAAGAGAATTACAAGTGTATTTCATTCCTACTCATTAAACATAGCCCGACAGCATTCGAAAAATTGACAATTTTTATTATACGATCTATTGAATGGAATATGATATGATAGAGTTTAAATGAAATAAATAGATGTGAGTCTATTTTACTAATTATGAACATATTCAGCATAATAATCATCATGAGTATCCCAGCTAAAAAATTCGCTCAAGTATACCTACTCAGTTTGTCTTCACTATTTCGTATATATATTATTGAAAATGGTACGGTTGATATATTATTCTTTGTAAACGATTATATAGTGGATTCATTGAACTTTATTCCGACCATGCAGCAAATGTCTCTTTTTTGTAGGGTCTATAAAAAAACGTCCCATTTTACCATACAATGATACTATAATATAATTGGGATCCGAAGCGCATATTTACAGCAGTGATCGATTGTACATGTTTAAAGACGAAAAAAATGGTTTCGAGCAATGTATTATGGGAGACTTGTTTCATAGCCATGTGCTCATTGTCATGGAAAATAAACTTTTTCTAAGAAAAGTACTATAAACACGACATTTTTCAGTTTTATTGTAACCGACAAGATTGTATGTCATTCACACATAAACAAAACCAGGAAAAAAATGTATCTTACTTAAACAGTATTCTGCGGATTTCCTATTTACTTTTTTCTAGAATCTTATGTGAAAAGGAAACAATAATTTTATATGAAATAAATAAATTCTTTAGGTAATAAATTCTATATTCCACATCTATCAAATCTTACCAAAGAGTATGAACTACACAACCTATGTTCTTCATTAAATCAAAGAAAAGAATAACAACATTGTTATAAATCCATGACCTCATTATTATTTGTTTCGTCTACTTTGAGCTCTATAAGATTGGTTTAAAGACGTCTCCGACGATTCATCCCTTTTGAAAATAAAATATGTCGATGACATCAAAGTAGGTAGATGATTTCATTGTAGTAGTCGAATATTTTCGAGCAAAGTAGCAGGTATAGGATAAGAAAAATTCACCCAGGTCTGAATCAGGAGAATGGGATGGATAGAAAAGTAATTTCTGAATGTTTCTAACTCCTGCATTGTCGTGGTGCAAGAGCAATTTCTTCTTTGACAAATGCGGTCTTTTTTTAATCCTTTTCAAATCAATCCAGCAAGTTGCTACAATATCTTGTACTCCGTGTATTCCACAAATCGATGGCCATGATTCAATTCGCTGGAAAATTTACCTTGATCTTAGGTACTTGTTGCCTATTCACTCAGTGTTTTTACCGTTGTTTGGTTTCTGGTATATTATGCTGGGTATAAGTTACGTCCAAGGTCTGGAAGCGGTGCAAAAACGTATCCATATTGCAGTTAGATCAAACACTCCGGCAAACTCGTCTAGCGATTAGGTTTGGTGTACATTGCGATCATATATACCGGAAATACTATCTCATACTCAATCTATTATTCAAAATTGAAACTACTGAACCCAGTGAGATGCTCCACAATTTCGTGCACTTTCAATTTGCGATCAACCAATACCATCATTTTTTTCGAATATAGACACTTCAAGTGAGTGTCCAGAATGTTCTACATATTCCGTACTTGTACGATCATAATGTAATTCAGTAAACCACGGAAATTTATGATGCATAATTCTTAATGATTATACTTCTTATATCAAAGCTCGCCAATGAAACTGAATAACGTTCAACAACATTAAAAGTTAAATGACAGACGTTGATTGCACTTTCAATTTAAATAATCATGATATTAGTAATTTAAAATGTAGGAAACACCATAATTGTTAATGTTGTCATATAAAAAATACAAAAAGAAATAAATTTGAAACAAAAATTTAAAATCCATATTGTTTCAGGGATAAACTTTTCATAAATCCTTAGAGGGAATCATCACAAAATAATGGTTTTTGTTCGATTTAATATTATTTAATGGTTCTGATGAAATACGTGTTTTTTATATGATATTCTATTTAATGCGTTTCTTATTCCATACATTTCCAGGCGTATTGCTCTAATACATGTTTTCTTTTCATTCTTTTTCCGGATCCTTGCATCCTGACTAGCAGAAATACAAAAAGCTTAGGAGGCGACAGGTAAATATAAAGCTTTACAAGATTTTAAAATGAAAATGAGCTTTATAGAAGCTTTTAGCACTTTCATTAGGAATATAGCACAGCGAAATAAGGAAATGTTATTTTCGAAGCTAAAAAGCTGAAAACATTACCAGAGTATAAGTATATCTTAAAAAAACATATAAATTGAATAAACAGTGCATTTATAAGAGCATAAAGCCGCGTATAATTTGAAATTGCAGATCTGCTATTACAAGAAAGTACTTTTAAAATATTTCTTATAAAAACGTCTTATAAAAAAATCTTGAAGGATGCTATTTTCTGAAAGTAAGTAACTTCACATTTTCTCTAATGAAGTGAAGTGTCAGTTTTTCTCACTAAAACTTCGATTTAAATATTTTTTTAAAAGATATGAACATTGTTCTAGACGAATTTTATAGTATATGTCTTTGTTTTTGTATTTTAGAATTTTATATAACTTGGTACAAATCTGCCATAACAACGCTAACTTAGTAATAATGTCGTCCCTAGTATAATAATGTAATGTTTTCATTTCATTTCATTTTTTCCAATTTATTTCAGCTGTTTTTAGTTATGTCACTTTCAAGTCGCTTTCTTATTTATTCAAACTATTTCTAACGGTTGGGTAAACTATACTCACGTTTCTTACTTTATTCATTTATTTATATATTATATATATTTATATACTTCGTGTTAGTCTAACACGAAGTATATAAATTAGTCATTATTCACTAAACTATACACTAAGACTTAATACTACACCACTTATCTAATTCTTAACTTATTAATTTATTATAACACACCGTTCACTTTTCTATCCTGATTTTATTCGGGATGAGATCGTATCATTCACTGACTTCTTGTTGTTAATAAGCAAGTATTTATATTTAAAAAAATTTGTTGAATAATTCTAGAGAGTTAACAAACAGAAAAATGAATAAAAAGGCTTTCCTAGAAATTTTTTCTAAAAAAACTGCAATATAAACAAAGAATCGGCGTATTCTAAAACTTTAGACACTTCCATCATAATTCTACAGGAATGACTTCACGGTCCATGTTATGGACGAGCTCGTAAATAAAAAAAATATTGGCTCTTCGAACTATTTCGACCGTTTCATCAATTTATTAACAGATTTTTAGACACTATTTTTGTTTTAAATGCATAGAACAATAGTGAAAAATCATGGAGTAATGTTATTTTATTATTGAGAACATCATCATAAGCTGGATTGCTTATTGCTGTCTTATTGGTAACTATTTCGTCTTCATTCTGTAAAGTACTGTTTTCATGGTACAATTTCAACGTTGTCTTTCAGCCCTAAAGATCATTAAAATTGAAAATGCAACTGTTTATTCCATTTGTGTATATTTCTGCATGATATTGACCATCTACATAAAAGTTCGCTGTTGTAAAATTTTTTTAAATTATAAAATTCTTCATTAAACTGAAAATTTATTGTATTTACTAAATTGAGGTCATGTTATTAATTTTTTAGAACTAATCTTGATCTAATAAATTCGCCGTTATTATCTTATTACATAATAGTTTATGTTTCAAATAACATTATACAAGGTATGAGTAAAATATCTGCTATTAATAAGTACCTATAAATGATTTACACTGAACTCCAATTTTCTTTTTATTTCATTAACTGTTCCAGGGGGACGGTACTGGAGACTTCTATACTGGAGAATTGGTAAGTTTGGATACTACTTTGTTAGTATGAAAATGGATATCCAATTCCAATCCAAGTCAAATCCTATAACTTTTGTAACCTCTAGAAAGTGTTATGGAAACAAATCTTTGAAACCAAATGTTTCTAATGTTGATAGATAATGGGACCTCCGGGACCTCCTGGTCCACCAGGAATTCCAGGTTTGCAGGGTCCACCAGGCATCAAAGGGGATCGAGGAGCAGATGGATTAAAAGGAGAACAAGTGAGTTTTGTGGGATAAAAAAATTATTGAGGAAAATTATTCACAAAATGTAATCAGGGCTCCAGAAACTCTTTTTCAGATAGTAATAATGGGTAACTATCTGAAATAGACCAATTGGAAATGTTCGTAACTGACACGAGGGTTTTGGACCCAATCCCTCTATGTCCCATATATTTTTGATCAATAATATTAACCTTTGACTACTGACGTGGTTAGATTAGGACATTTATAGTGATGGGAAGACCCACAGATGGTTTATAATAGTAGATATTTAACGTAACACAATTAATAAAAAATATAAAAATAATAATAAAAACTATAATAAGAAATAAGGTGTCACACATCCAAAACAAATAGACTTGCAGCATACAGATTTGTACATAGCCTTTTAGATGAACATATTTTGCATGTTTAGTTTCCATTTATGTGTCACCTGAAGCAGATCTTTCAGTTTCCGGGAAAAATCAAGTCCAAGCTTCATTATCAGTGTCAATTTCACCAGCAGAAATTAACGTCACCGACTGTAGGAATCATTTCTGAAACACTTTTTTTATTCCACTTTTTGTTTTATTTTAATTGGGAACAATTTGAAGTTTATCGATTGTTTAGTCCATTTCAATTGTATAAATTATGGATGGACAGGACAGTTTTTATTCTATAGGTGCATAAGATATAATAGTAAAATACTTATTTTATTTCAATGTACCAAATATGTAAGATCTCTATTTTTTAAATCCATCAATTCTAGACCATTTATGGGCAATTATATTGCATTACATTTGCTTTTCATACTCCATATTCCTAAAAAGTTTCAGCGTCGTTCCTTTCGTATGTAATTTGTATGTAATTTACAATGCCAGAACTGAATTCCATCACCAACAATCTACCAGAGCGAAAAATGTCCCCGAGCGAATGCAAGTAAGATAGAAATATGGAAACCTGTGTATAGGTTTGGGAAATTATTCAATATCAGAAATTATTCCTCGTGATCGCCGTGATCAAAGCTCAATGCTCAATGAATACAGAATCATTCAAATCCTCAATGAACTCAATTCGAGGCACTAACATCTCATTATCTGTAAACAAGATTAATAATAATCAATATTTTATGACTTCATATACATACGTGAATAATATGTACGCAATTTATAGAAACAAATCATTTACCATTAATATTGGCATAATCTGCTTCGATATCAATGTTATCGTTAGCAATAGTATCACTGTAGGTGGTAGCTAATCTCCCTCGAACCAGTGAAAATCGAAATGACCATCATTTAACACCCATCCATCGTCTTAAGCATTCAATATTGTGGGGACAATCCAGATGTGAATTTGTTCGAATGCAGGTGATATATTTCGTTTTTAATACGCGTTGATACACTTTAATTTCAATTACTTTATTTTCAAATCTCTCTAAAGTAATGTTTCATCAATGTATATGTATGCATTATGTATAATTCTAAATTTTATATCTAATGAGATTCAAAGTTGCCCGGTAAGCGTTCTCTCTCTAACCCGCAAGTTTTCGTATTTCTATCTTACTTGTACTTGCACAAAGACGTTTTTCGCTCTGGCAGATTGTTAGTAATGGAACTTCGATCCTGCATTGTGAATTATTTATTGTTCATATATTTTTTTTATAAATATTTATGACGTTCTGTAATCAATTTGGAGAGGTGTAAATGTTCTGGCAAAAATTCCCTTAAGTCAAAATAATAAAGTAATTTCCTAAAATTTTAGGGTTGATACTTTAACAAAAATAAGTATTAACTTTTGCCTTCTTAAAATTTTAGGGTAGTCTGCCTCGACCACAGATGGCTGCGAGAAGTGCCTTTTTATTTTTAGTAGGAATAAAAGATTTATTGTGGAAAGTTTCATGACTTTTGGAATGAAATTGGTCACTTGTTTTTCCACTAAAAGAAAAATCCTTAGAAAACTTTCATTTTTTAATGATCATAAAACTGGCGAATAGTCAATATTAAAAAAAACTAATGGAAGTTCTCTGCTGTATTCTAGGTATTTCTACAAAATTATGGCTTAAAGTGTGAGATCTACAGACAAGTCTACCACATGGTACTATTTTTACCAAAATAATATTTTTGGTTTCTAGAAAATTGAGTGAAATTGTATACTGGTGTTCATTCAATACTGACCTGCGACTAGAAATGATGTGAGAGACAATCTGATTTCGTCTTTCTCAACCTCAGATTACTCGAGCTCGGTTCTTTAATGTTAACTGATAACAGAAAAAATTTCGGATCAATTTGATCGTCATCGACATCACTGAAGTTATATCTCATGCTGTAATCATGTTTGAACCGTTTTAAAGACTGAAACCCAATTAAATATCATCATTCTTCTTATACGATTACTTCCACAAGTACTATGTTCGTCCATCTACATGACTGTCCAATCGCAATTACAAAATACGATGCTTACTCTAGGTTAGCGTAGATTACTTGAATTAACAAAATAAGGTTCAAATTTGCCATAGCACCATCTGTGAGATACTCACGTGTTACTACTAAAGAATCAAAATAAGAACAAATATTCATATCAAAATAATGTCAGTACCTGAACAAATTATATATTTTTCTCCATGATAATTGATAATTATGAAAATCATTTTTCAGGGCGATAAAGGTTCTAAGGGGGATCCAGGACCAATGGGATTACCTGTAAGTATATTGACAAATAGTTTAATTATCCCAAAACAAGATTATGTGATTTTATATCTGCCATTCTATAAGTTAGTTAGTTTACGTAAATTGCAAAAATGTTTATTTTGTCAATTTAATGGAAATTTCTAAATAACTGAAACGGTTATTCTGAAAGGTTTGCTTGCAACCGTGCAAATGATAACAAATATCTTAACAGGAAATATTGAGTAAGCAATACATATAATCCAGAGAAAATTTATCACGTCAGCAGATTACGGATACAAAAAAAGGCAACTGCACAATTTTTAAAAATAGTTATTTATTTTATAATTAATACAATTTAAGGTAATTTTAATTAACAAAATCGCGTTGAATATTGACAAATAAACTAACTTCATAATGTTGCTGAAGATTAAAAAATAGAATCTTCAGCAAAACTCAATGTAAACAATAAATACTACTACTGATACAAAAATTGAACCTAAATATATTGCCAGGAATCTTATTTAATAGTGACAAATATTATTCCAAAATCTAATATCTCACTTTACCAATTGATACTACAACTCGGTGTGAGCTTTGGTCTCCTCGAAAATTCGCCTCCAATCTGGTCTGTTTATCGCCAACGTTCCCCATCCTCTCATATTAATTGTTTGTAAGTCATGATTCTCTTATCCACAATTCTTTGAATGTGACCTCTGGGTCTTAATGAATCGGACGATGTTTCTATTGCCTAGTATTACATCGATTTCTCTATTATTTCGGTCTCTTCAGTCTGCTTCGTTCATTCTAATTCCTCCATCTATTCTGACAATTTTTCTCTCAAATATTCATCTATCTTGGTCTTTTTGTGTCATCGCCCATAAATTGGTTCTATTAGAGTCCTGTAGATTTTTAACTTCGTTCTTCTTGTTATTAGTTTGTTTTTTAGAATCTTCAGTTCCGCAAAATAAATTATATTACCACTTTGTAATCTTTCTTTTATGACAGTACTTGGTTTGGTATTCGTAATAAATCTTATTATTCAATAAACATAAACTCATTGAAAATATCTACAACTTCTATACAACTTTTGAATGAATTTATGAAATTTCTCAACATTTTTACGTTAATTAAATGAGTCCGCACATAGATTTTTTTTATATTCTTAGGAATCGAGTTTGTCACGTAGTTGATCCCGTGATGAATTAAATTAAAAAACCATTGTGAAAGAATATCATTTTTCACTGAAATTAGAGTAGCAAATGAATCTTAAAAGAGTCAATATATACAGCACTATTTATTATTTCGTGTTAAGTATTGTGAAAATTTACAGAACTTATAAAATACTCAAGCAATGCTTCTCAGTATACTTTTAAACAAAATCGTGTTAAGAGCTATAAGAATTTCTCCCTAAGAACTTACAATTGATTTTGTTGCTTCCAATTGTTGTCCAATGAGTGAATTTGTTCTTAGGGACCAATGGGATTGAGAGGAGAAAGCGGTAGGCCGGGTGATTATGGAAAACCAGGTCCTATGGTAAGAATATCTCGCTTTGCTACACCATAAATTTAACCTCGTTCAACGTTAACCAAAGAATACAGTGAGTTAACCATATTAACACGCATTAACAAAAGTAACATGAAACTAAGAAGACTTAACCAATTTTTTTTTCTTAAAATACCCATTGTATTATTTTCAGATAATAATTTAGGAATATTAATTTTTTTCGTTTAATATTTTTTGCTGCTACTATAATTTAGGAGGACAATAATTGGAGATAAGAATTTAGGAGAAAACTCAACTGCCCAGAATAATACCTTTGTTGATAATTGAATTATTTGTAAAAACATTTTGTTTGACCTCTATAGATCAAAACCTGTATCACCTTTATTTTGTCATTCAAGAATAATACACTGAGCTTACTGCAAGTAAAACGTATATCAATTTTCAGTCGAACAAACAATTTTTATGAAAATTTCAAGACAAGACATCTAATTTCAATTTGATATCATTAGACATGGTAACAAACGAGTGCTTGAACCACCTTAATGTTGACAAGCACAAGCATAAACTTTCTTTAATTTTTCTAGAAAAGGCGCACTGCGAAACGTTGAGTTTGCCACAAAAGTATTTGGTTTACTTTTGTATATAAATTTTTTCCATTCCTCATTGATTATCTTTTGAATTTCATGCTTTTTAATAATCTTTTAGCATCAATTTAAAACAAAGGTACACGCATTAGAATCAATTACTGAATTCTGAAAAATTAAGAGGGTTCGTATCATCAAAAAATTGTTTATTCATCTGCAAATGATTGCATACGAGTTGCGTTCCACGGTCAAATTTTAATCCGGATTACTGTAAGTGTCTTATATGAATTGCGTCCCGAATACCTTCCAAAAATACTTTTGTTATGTAGTTACACTTCCCAGGATTATCGATATCTAAATATTGAATTCTAGTTAACCATTTTCTTACCTGGAACTTCCTAAGTAAAATACATAATACCAACTGATCATAACACCAATTCTTATGTTGGCATAATTGGGGATTAAATTGAAGTAATTGGTTGGAGTTTTATGACCAAAAATATTTTCACAACTTTCATTCTCAATTTTTGAAAAGCTTTAATTGTATTATAAAAATGCTCTAAATGTGTCCGAAATGTTACTTGAGGAAAGGAAAAGTCTCGTATACTGTAGACGGTTTTAAATTTAGATCTCAAAAAAATTAAATTGGTGAATTGCAGCGATGTACACGTACTAAAACAATGAGTAATCATATTGAAAAACAAAATGAAATAATTGTGTACGCCATTTTAGAACACAATCTTAACTTAACTTAACCTAACTTTACCTAATCAACCCGAACGTAACTAGTAAAGACCTTTACAGGTCCTGTTGACCGCGGGACACAACTAGCGTGTACCGCTGCAAATAAATCCATCGTTTTTTAGTGGACGTACTGTGCTTTTACCTTTGTCGTATTTTTTGAGACTTTCTGTATATTTTTCATTGAATTCATAGGTAAAATAGACTTTTCCCAATTAAATATACCTAGTGTGTAATGAATCTATTTCTAATTTGATGTTTCCCTATAAAAAATGTATTTAATATGTTCAAGACCAAATTAACTATGAATTTTTGAACGGCAAAATAATCAATATGCTATCAAAAATGTTTTTATATCATACTTGTATTAAACATCTGTAATAATCTTATTACAATAATCATAAGTAAAGTAAAAGAGAATAAGTACGAACAATTCATAAAAATAATTATAAGATTCATTTGTGTAAACTAAATTTCTTATTTATACATAAATTAATAACTTTTGAAATACATTAATATTAGTTATATTCTCAGGCCATGTCCTCAACTTATTCAATTTTGCAAATTTTCTACCGAAATAAGCCTATTTTTATATTTCCTTCTGCATCACTGATTAAATTTTGGGAAATTTGTTAACAGTCATCTTCTATTACGAAGAAAAAAGTACAGATGATTGAGGTGCCGAACCGTTTTCTAAACGACAAGGATTTATAAATATACAAAAACACGTTCGTATAGCCATTAAAATTAATGTTGTTATTGCCGTTCTGTCCATTGCTGGATCCGTTATGGACTGTTCAGATCTGTAGAAGCTTTAGACATTAGTTCGAAACAATAAGAAACAACGATATATTCATCAAAACATATGGTACAATATACATATTCACATTAAAATTTCACATTAAAAAACAGATAATCAAATTGAATTTGAAAAGAAACTCCAAGGAGTGTTGAATCTGAAATAATTTGTACTTACATACCAAAAAAAAGAAACATTAAATTAGTGACAAATGTCATGGGAAAGTTGAGTAAATTCAAATATGAGGAATTTCCGGGAGGAAATTAAGCTCAAATTGTGAATTTCAGTTAACGAGCGACAAGCAGGGAATTGAAATTTGTCGAATTTAATATTATATGAGCAGAACTGAATACAGAATTGATAATGATAAACAGATTTGCGGATATAGCTTACTACCTATTTTTCATATTATAAATTAAAGTTATTATTAATGATATTGGTCAGGACCAGAATTATAAACATTCTACAATTTGAAAACTGGTTAAATTCATAACAAGATGTATAAAAAATTTGATAACACCATATATAATCACTGTAGGCTTACCAATTTTTACGATTTTCTCGAAATTTTCTTTCTTTTACCATTAATCAATTTTTAAAGATATCTTCCACGAGATCGTTATTTGAAGATTGTAATGAAAACTAAATATTGCTTTAAATGTGTAATTAGAACATGGAGGTCAAAGAATAGTAGCCAATCTCACAACAAAGCACTTCTTTGAGAATTTTATTGATATACACTTTAAATATAATACGTAGATTTAACAATTTCCATGTTTAAATCTCTTCGTACTTATTTTCCTTTACATTATGAGAGCATGCTCTATACAAATCATTTTAACGTCCATTCACTAGTATTTTAAATCAAAACATTGTATTATACATACGTGAATTTAATCAAAATAGTTCTATGTGAAATCATAATTAATTCTTATTCATTATACCAGGTAAGCAACTTATATTCCGGAGGTATACTCAATAATTATTAGCAAACGCTGCAAATTTGTTAGAATTGATCATAATGTTACATTATCTCTTCTTAAAATGATTTTAAAAAGTAAAATTATCAAATTCCTTCAACTTTATTACAAAACTCTTATCTATAAATTCAATATAATCAAATTGCTGGATACAGATCGTTTATTTCATATTTATAATTTTGCGCAGTAACAATTTCCTTGGATATACACTAATTCAAAATGGTAACATTAGTTTCACTTAAAATAGGTAAACAAGATCCCCCTTATAGATTAAATCAGTTAATGTAATATTTGTTTCTCATCTATTGAGGAAACAAGATTCCTTCTTACATCTCTAAAACTGGATTTGACTGAGTTGATAAATCAAATTTTGTTAACAAAATTATTCTCACATATTGAGTAGAAACATAAAAATCAAACGTAACTTATATAGACAATAAATTATATTGGTGTTGGTAATATGTCATACAGATGTTCAGAATGTGGGATGGCTCTAACTTCCTGTCGTCTATTTCATACCCTTCCAAGTGTAGTGCTCTGGAGTTCCCTAGTATCTCACACTTCGAGATGTGGATAAACGTTTGGTTCTTCGCGCAACAGAATCTGCACGCTGCATTATCCAGCGTCTTCAGGTGTACATTTAGGCGACAGTCCTCCGACAGGACTCCCGCTGGGTAACTTTATTTCTGGTCTAGCTCGTTTAACTTGTTCAGGCATTCCTTAATTAGTTTGTATTTCATGATATTGGAGCTTAGAGATCTAATGGCTGCTTTGCTATCGGCCAGGATGATGATCTCCCGTGTGCGATAATTGCTTTCTAGATTGAATTTGACACATTTTCCAATGAAGAATGTTTCTTACTAGTTATCTTGCTTGGGTTATTTTTCCAGAGTTTTATATTATTTCGTCCGTACTTACTTCTCGTACATTAAGTAATAATATATTTAATTAACTTATATTAGTAAAGTGATATTAGTGTAAATATTGTAATTAGTGTATGATATAATGGATTTCTAAGTTATTCGCATTTAGAATCTATGCCGTTATCATTCATACTACGAACTGATACTGTGTCTGGATATAATTTGCTCTCTTAAAATAATTTTCATCAGTGATAGTTGATTTATGAACACCTTTATCTCTTAGCTTCACTTTCACCCTATTACTTTTCTTCGATATTTTCCCATACTGATCATTAAGCTAAGTGGATCTTCTATTGCTATCTTGTCTTTACATCAAGCAACAAATACCTCTTTTGGTTTCTTGGTTGCCTCTGAGGTCGAATATTTTCTTTTATTTTGTTTTTGTACCTCATATATTTCGGGTATAGATACCATTTCTTGTTAAAATTGAAATTTGTGAGGAACTGTCCCCTTTTTAAGCTTAAGTCTTCCTCAAATCAGCACATACTTGATTAGATATCTATTATGATTCTCACGCTAGTAAAGACGTAGGTAAAGAGTATAATAATAACAGCCTTGAAATTGTTCAGTACCACTGATCTGATAATACCTATACTAAAAAAATTCGAACTACTAAGTAAGTCACAACAAAAAACTGTATTTTTAGTTCCAAATGAATCAAACCTCTTCAAGGCGTTTATCCATTTCTTTCTCATTTGAGCATCCTTTGGAATGTGAGAAAACAACTTTTTAGTTGTCTTGGTTGTATCTATACATTTTGGCGCAACACAATCATAATTTTTTAGCATGTAAATTAGAAATTTTCAAACTTTAATAGTAAAATGTTGAGACGTCGCGTCCTTATCGCAGTGCGCGAGCTGGCTGATCGAGTGTTGCAACTATGGAGGGTAGAGGTAACGAGAACCGTCTTGTATTGGGGTTTAATTGAAAATGTATCCAGCTGCAAACAGCAAATTATAATACGAAGACTCGCCAAAATATCGCTAGTGTAGCAAGTGGAAATGATATAAATTTAGCAGTAGAATTTTCGAATGAATTTGTATATTAATAGTTTCTTTGAAATAGTTATGACATTCACAAAAGAGTTTAAATTACTATCCTACTCTAATAGTTTGTGGCGCATATTCCACTTGCTACTATAGCGCCACCTTAATTTGCTTCCTTTCAACAGACATTTTTCGATACACCGAGATTGTAAGGAGCTTCATACCCTCCATAGTTGCGATGTGCTGTCCAGCGCCGACCCGGTGTCCGTATTTTGAAATTAAATATCTCGGACACTATATCGCGTATAGTTATAATTTTTTCACTCATTTTTTTATTTACAACCGAGTTTACAGAGAGCTAAGAAATAAAATAAGTAAATATTCTTCATTGGATAAATTTCTGTTCGGAAACTGCTTGATGTGTCTTCCAGGATTTTAGAGTGTTTTCTTCTAGGTCCGTATATTCCTATTCTGTCTACGGTTCTAGAACCATCCGTTTATCAATTAATAGCATTTATGTCCATTTCTCTATGGTATTTTAATCCTTCTTGCTTTTATAGCTTAATATTGAGGTGAATTTTTCATAAATATAAAACTTTTATATGGACAGTTTCTATAAGTAGAAGCTGTTCCGACTAAGGAAGACAGAATGGCAACGATTTCTCTATCCTCCGAGGTTTCATCTCGGTTCTGCGCATTCTCAAGCATGCGCAGTATAGATAAAGTGTCTCGAACGAGAGAAAAAATAAATATTGTCGGCACTGTAACGTAGGGACGTTTTTTCCCATACCAACTTTCCATATAGGAGTATTACATATGAGGAATTTTTCCTCAGAGCTAAACTTTTTTGGTATTTCTTCGTGAGGCATGTCCCAGGTATTTTTTAGGATATGTAATTTGTTCACAATAAAATGTACAAAGGTATATAAAAAGTATGCATAAAAAACAGTCCATCCCGATATTTATTAGATTTTAAAGAAATTGTATTTTCTTAAAATCTAATGAACACTTTCAAATTTCAATTTTTATATAAATAATACTAAAAAAATATCTTTGGCTATTGAAATTTTTCTTTCATACTCCTGTTCAGTTCAATTAATAGCTTTTATACTTATTTGATTCTACATGACATAATATGGCAGGAAATTTAATTAAATAGAACCACGTTATCGAAATGAAACACTACTTTTTTCGTTTACTTGAGGATTTTTGAATATTATACAAAAAAAACATTAATCACTTGCCCTCTTATCAGTATTCAAGATGAGACATCATAGAACTTATTTTAATAAATTCACTGACTCGTATTCTTGATATGTAGTAGATGTATTAAGATGAAGACTTAAATATTATTTTAAGATTTTAATCTACTGTAATAAAAATGTTAAATTTTTTTAAGTGAGGTATGGTAGAATAGCTACTATACTCGTAACACTTCAAAAAACCTTTTCTAAATAAATTCTTTGGAAAGTTAAACTAATTCTAGTATGATGTGCGAGTATGGCAGTTATTTTTTCACTTTTGAAACTATCTGGTAATTTATAAAGTATAATTCAACATCAATAAACTTAAAAAATGTACGATCTGCAGTCAAAAGTTGGGTAGATATATTCCTTTACGGAAAAAAATTGCATCAAATATATTGAAATATAATCGTCGATAGATGATTTCCTTCCGAAATTTATATTTTGGTTTTAAAATTCATGAAAATATCCCGTCCAATCGATCATTTATAAAAAATAACCTGCATTCTTCAACTAATATAACCAATCTTCCTTGAAACTATATAATTTCTTTATTTTTACAACTACAAATACCTTCACATCCGGTTACATTCTTTATTTTTCTTGTTGTCGTTGATTCTCCTTCCTCGTTATAAATTCAATCATCATCCACCTCAGTTCAGTATTATTCTCTCCTTTCACTATATCTCGTTTTTGTCCTTAAGCGACAGTCTGTTTTTATTAATTATACATATATATTTTCTTATCCTTTTTTTTCTCATATCTCTTCATTGTAATTTAATTGTTGTGAAGTTCATTATAATTCTTTTTCAATTTCATTTTTCATATAATGGAGGATACAAATTCAAAGACAGTTTTTTTATTAGAATAGAAATATATAAAGAATGATTGAGTGAAATTTCAATTGTTTTATTGATGTGGATTACATAAATCTTGATATAAGTTGTGATTTTGAAAACAATAACAAAATTTTGAGACAATAGAAGGAAATGCTGCCGCTTATGCACATAAAATGGTTTCCGCTCAACAACACAATTCATTTATTTTTGTACGCCACTAAATTCATTGAAGAAGGTATTTTGGAAAGGTGTTTTTGAGAATAAAGTGACTGAAAAAGGCTAAGGGTTAGAAAAACCCCTGAAGAATTGTAAGATATTTTTTAGATTTACTAATTGACTAGGATAATTTTGATGTACTATTATAAACATGTACGGAGTAATTGTTTGTGCATGTGCTGTAAGTATTAAAGAAGCTTTAATTTATACTCTGCTTCATGCATTTTAACCTCTTCACGATCACATATGTTCAATTACAGATATATAACTTCAGGGTTTGCAATACCCAAACCAGTCTTGTCAAAAAATAACCGTAAGCTTATCATAATCATAAATTGAACAACCTTGAATCTCCTTATTAACAAGCAAGGAGAACTGCGTAATACAACTCGGGAACTATTGGAAGTTTAATGTGTGCCACAAAAATTTGGTGGATTCATTACAATTCAAATAAATTTTCATTTTTGAAACTTAAAATTGAAAATCTACCCTTCCGTATCATATTGATGAAAAATTCATGTCGGTTGCTCGGTTAACAATTTTATCTCTATTTCCTTTCTCTTACTAACAAGCATGAATAGCTACGGTATGGTGATTGAAAAGCATTTTGGCGCACATCATCAAAAAACGTATTCCGCAAAAACAATTTATATATTTCGTTATATATATTTCACAGGGACCTCCGGGACTAGATGGAATGAAAGTAAGTGAATTATCATTTGCTTTTTGTTTTGTTTCAAACGGTTTGGTAGCGAATGAACGAATTTATTTATTAACCAACTTTGTTATTAGGGGGCACAAGGGGAACCAGGAAATAAAGGAGAGAGAGGAGATCCTGGCCTCCCGGTGAGTAATATTTGAACTTTGATTAAAAACTATTCAAAGTTTATAATCTCATTTACATGTTATGGAGGATAGTATTCATAATGACCAATTAAAGAGGAAAAGAACTATCAACAAATATTGGTGGTGTTGAAACTGCCTGAAGGGCATTTCTTCTATAGTTTATACTGTTCGTCAGTATATAGATGAGACATTTGTTCAAAAACTATTTTTTTGGAGATACAATCTTGAAATTTTTTCATTTAGATCTTATTTAGTCTCTGCAATTACACTGCTCAACAAATGATAGGGATCAAAATGATCTTATATCTGATATGATGATAAATAAAATGTATACTCTCGTTTCCTTCTTTGGCAAACTAAACTGTTTTTTCTATTGCACAATTGTGATTCAGATATTTCAAAAAGTATGCCTCGAAAACGTTTAATACCCGCCCATATGCATTAAATTTTACAGCGGATATCTGAAGGAGTACCACAGTGTGAAGCTGCTCAACTTTTGAAGTTTATATGTTATCGGTATGTGTCGAATGGTGCAGCCTCATATATTCAGGGTTCAGGGTGAGATCGCAGCCCAACTGAAGCTGAGGATGGTTACGTATGAGGGCCGTGTTTTTTTCAATCTCCGATAGGCTATAAATAAAAAAAAGTTCATATAAAACAATAATTTTATTACCAAAATATTGATACACTTACAGTTACTGTTCGACATAATTACCGAAGAGATTGAGACATTTGTCATATCTGTGGACAAGCTTTTCAATACCATCTTTAAGGAAAGTTGCCTCTAATGGAGCCTAACCGTTCAGTAACAATAGAGTACAAAACAGACCTTGAAACTTTTGGAAATTCTTGGTGAATCGGCGGTTTTCTTTAATCATTCTGTCAACTTGTTGAACCAGGTCACCTGAAACGACAAATTCGCGCTTTAGGCCCCCTTCATCATACACATCATCATTACGGCCATCTCTAAACTTTCGACACCATTCACGCAAAACACCATCACTCATGATGTTTTCCCCAAACACACGACACATTCTCCGATGGAACTCTGCAGCACTATGTCCTTCAGTGGGTAGAAAACGAATCACACTTAGCAATTCACACTTGGCGGGTGCATCGATAATGGCGGATATGTTTACGTGGCTGTAGCACAACGTCGACTGACGCCCGAATGTCAACAATTACGAAGTGTGTAGTGCGAGAACTTCGCACTTGCCTTTAGCGCATGCCCGCTTTCTTCTGCCCACGGAGCGTCTGCACGGAGCGATCGGAGGTTGAAAAAAAAGGGCCATCGTATATGGTACTGCTCGGCATTGTTCTATATTCTTCCAGTATCAATAGGACGTAATGCCACGGGTACGATAATTTCAAACGCAATGGTCAGAAGGCGGATACAGATGGCTGGTGTAGAGAGAAGAAACATTACACCATATTCATAATTAACTGGAGCAAATGTTATTGAGATGGTGATGGACCGAGGAATTCAGATGAATCCAAGTTACTTCTAAGTTAATGCGATGAACGTGTCTTGATTTGGGAGGACTGATTCAGTGGTATAATGAACTAAAGGGAGTTCCAACAGCTGCTTTTGGTAGAAATTTGATTACAATTTGAGATGTAATTGGTTTTACTGACTACACAAATTTGATAGTATGGATCAATACCACAATACAGCAAGAATAGCGAGATATAGAATTATTTTGCAATTTGTGGTTGTAGTTTTTGATGATTTTATTTTAATTGATGAAAATGCCCTTCCTTACCATGTTCATTGTGACAGAAACAATGCACCGTCAAAATAAATTTATTTAAAAAAGGAGATTCAAAGAAGGGTTACTGTGAGTGTTCAAACTAATGCCCATCCTGATCAAAGCATTTACGGTAACGTTTATCAACGGAAAGCATATCAAGCTCTCCGCGAAGAGTTTCAAATTCTTCATCAATTGCAGTTCAGAAGTCGGGAAAGATGCGTGGTCTTATTGCAAAAACTCGGTCCTTAGAAAGCCCTACAGCAAGAAATCACAGGTCACATAACCGTCCAAGACGTTCAACAAGTCCTCGTCTGCATGTCCAAAATAAACATTAGGTACCCCAGCACTAGCACACATAACGCATAGTGCGGTGAAGCTCCATCCTGCATGGAATGACGGATGTTCTCGTGTGCTGGATCATTATCTATTTGCCCACGAAAATCGAACATTTCCAGATAAGTTTGGCCCGTCACGTGACACACAAGGAAGTACAGTTCCACACACATACCCCAGGAAAGTTTAATTTTTCTTCAATGAAGATGTGAGGATTCTGGTCGTTCCAGTACAAGCTGTTTGCCGATTGGCCGTACCGTTCAGCTTAAATTAAAGCAAAATTCCAATCTGCGATCGAAATCGTGAAGTGCGTGGAGGAGACGTGAAGGGTTTCATCAATTTTTCAATCCCGAGTAAATCTAGTAGATTTGAGTTTCGTTCGTAGTAGGATGGTTCAAAGAGATATTAAACATACAGATATTATTAAATTCAATTAAATGATAATTTATTTGTTAAAATGACATCTTTGATAGACTGTGATTGTTCCTATTCTGTAAAAATAGCTAATGAACTTACTACAAAAAAGGTCGAAGAATATTAACAATACGTATCATCTTTAGCAATTGTTGAGCAATGTATTAATAGTACTTTTTGACTGAAATAGTCAATTTATTCCAAAATTAATTTGAAAAACAAACAATTGGACTCATCGTTATTGTAGAATTGGAAACAAATGAACAATATTAATCAAAAATATTGAAATAATGGAATCACATCTTGTTTTATTAAATGTTATGTTGTAAACTACAACGCATCGTCAATATCCAATTTTAAATCACTAATGAAACTTCTGGAATTGAAGAAATTCCAGTACATTGGCAAAATGTATCAACATTTGTGTAATAAGAAATAGCAATAAACGTAGATAGATATACGTAGCTGCTTCAAATGTATTTATAACGAACTAAATCAGAAACTAAATAATATGAGTAATGCTTATTAACAAAATAACAAAAATATTATCAGTTGTTATCATTGTTTGTGGCTTTCTATTAACTACTAACCAACATATCCGTATTTTTATATTTCAGGGTACAGATGGGATTCCAGGACAAGAGGTATTATATCAGAAATATTAAGTTGAAGTTATATTACATCAAATTGACGCAAACCTAAATTTACTATGATAAATAATGTTAAACTAAAAATAAAAATTTCATAATTTCAACTGAAAAAATTAATGTAGCTCTGTATAGTACATTTCAATAAAAACTATGACGAATGACTATAGAAGAGTTTATAGCCAACCTAGAACTAATCAGTTCATCAATCAAATATGACATTTCAGGTCATTTAGCGTCTATTCCTGTTAATTCATGTCGTTTGTTAACCATTGAAGCCGATTGAGGTCGATTCAAGTGAGATTACATCATTTGGAGTCTTTATTGTCATTTAATGTCGATTATGATTCATAGAAACCATTTAAGGTCGATTGTCACTTGATGTTGTCTTTTGATGTCTATTGATGTCGATTCACGTCAAAACAAGTCATTTCAGGTCATTTAGAGTCTATTTTGTCAGCTCATGTGGATTGTTATCCATTGAAGCCGATTGAGGTCGATTGTCACTTAATGTTGATTGGTGTCTTTTTATGTCTATTGACATCGATTGGTGTCGATTCACGACAAATCATATAATTTCAAGTCATTTGCCGTCTATTACTCTATACACAGCTCCAGGTCTTGAATGTTCCCGAGGGAGGACAAAAACTGAATAATGCCGCGCTTGCACACCTATATTTTTACCTCACCATCTTGATTCCAGGTCTCCATTGCATATTGATGAGCTTAGGCCAGAAAGAACACTATCATAATATTATAGATTGAAAGAGTGGAGTAAATTTACAGAACAAAACAAATATTTGGAATAGCATTCCGCAAACCATAGGCGTAAACTTGCTGCAATCTGTCTTTTTAAATAGTGAACTAGAAGTGGAGTTCCAGCAAATGAACCATTGAAACGAAGGAACACATATCTTTCTATAGAATTTCAATATTTACCCATTTAATGTGTGGATAATACGTGTTTAAATTATTGACTTCCTTAATATAAGGAGGTTTCTGAATATTTTTACTATCACTTCTAACTGTTTCCTTTTAAATTGGTTTCTACATATTTCTCATATCCCGTAGAGTAGTGGAGCATATGAACCACTAAAATACTTTTCGAATTAATCCAAATAATGTCGGTTTCCAATATTCAATCTGTTTTTTAAATAATCATACAAATATAAAGCCTTAGTAATCGAAATATAGCCCATCGTTTTCTATGGTTATATCTCAACGTTCAACATCTCCTTTGGATTCAAATTTTTTCCCATCCATTTTTTTCTAATTTATCACCCAAACATATCAAATTATCAAATTTATTTTTATGGAACATACCTGCCGACTAATATTATCGGTAGCAATTAACTTCTACAGATATCACTATTTCTGAACTTTTTAGACATGGTATCAATTAATTCATTTTGTAATGTCTGTGTAAGTATGTTAGTTTTTCCTCTTTAAAGTATCTTACGTGAAGCTTAAAAGTTTTTTTACATGCAGTAAAATTTAATTTCAAGAAATTTCCTGAGGATATTACATGATGAGATTGCTAGAGATTTCGTGGGATTCACGAAAAGAAAACCACTTTGTTAACAGAAAAAAATTGAATATCTATATAAATACCCAGAATCTGTATCCAATTTTCTTTTTCTGAATGAATCTCTCTTGGAAGTCCTTGATCAATAACCTGTCATCAAGGACGTCGCCAGCTTCTAACTAAGGGGGCAATATTATGGAGGATAAAAAATATGAACGCCTGGTACAGTCGAGAGAACGAAGCGTTACACTTTGGAAGTTTTATCATTAAAATTATTTGTGTATTGAGGCGATCTTCTGCCATGGTGCTTCTTAGCCATGTTTTTATTATTTTGAGGCTGCTAAAGGATCGCTCTACTGTACAGATCGTGTATGGTAAAGCGATCAAAATTTGTAATGCTTTTTCCGTTTCGGGAAAGAAGGAGTTTGTATTAAGTCTATCGCCCCACAATTTCTGCCAAAGTTCGATTTCATTCTTTATGTTCGGTAAATCATAATACGTAATACATGGTATTGATGTAATGTTCTCTTCCAATCCGACTTTCTCTGCAATAACAGCAGCTTCCTTGATAATTTAGTCTGTCACTTTTTCCGGATTTTCACGGTGGTTTTTAATTAAAACTAAAATCCTTTCAACGTGTTCCGAGGCTTTGACCAAGTCCAAAGCTACATATTGGACACAAATTGTACAAAACTAACGTGAATGCTGGTTAACGGCTGTCGAGAAAGAAATGCAATGCACACACACACCATGCCAACCTACATATTTTTACACTGTTTAATGGCCTTGCATTTTTGTAAATTTGATATAGTCGTGATGAAAATAACAGCGATTTTAAAAAAGGATGTCAAAATCTGTTATTATGAATATTTCAATACTTTCTACAATATACATTAAACCTTAATTTGTCATGCGATGCGGAATTTATTAATAGATAAGGAAGTCAAATGCTCGCACGGCCTTAGGACTTTGATCGCTTTGCGGCTAGCTACATTTGATCTCTACGGGGAGGCAACTGACCTCCTGCCCCTCCTGGCGACGCCCTTGCCTTTCATGATTTAAATTGTTGTTTTTGCATTGTTCGTTTTATCACAAATACTTGGAATTCTTCTATAGTTAAAAAACACTGATGATTAACTATTTAATAGTAAGGAAGAGAGATGATCTGTGATAGATGTAATGATGAAAAACTAATACTGTTTTTACGCTATATTCCCTTGATCGAGATACCTCGTTGACAGTAGGTAGACACAAATTTTCTTTAACCAAAATAGGACCGTAAATACCAACCAAGGAATTCGCCGCCTCCATTTGAATTCATTTCCCGAATATATATTAATCTCCGCCCATATCAGGCTTTAACGATATACAAACCATAAAGTGAAAATATAAAAAACGCATAGTTTAATATTTCTCTAAGAAAAAGTGAAAGTGTTTGGAACCAGCGTTCTAGTAGTTTATAAAGAAATGAAAGTTAAGCTTGGACACAAAATTAGATAGAATTTTAAAAAGCAATAGACTGACGTTCGATTGTAAATTAATCAACTTCCAAACGATAAATAATCTCGCAAATTATACGGAATTTTTAAACAACATTCAAGTTTCTTACATAACTGACATTCATATGTTTGTTCACTGTTTTTCTGGTTCTATAATTAGAAAAATTTCAATTCAAATTTTCGGATTCGAAAGCAATAATATATCAGTAATTAATCTTTTGTCTGTTTCTAGGGACCCAAGGGTGATAAAGGATACAAGGGTGATGCAGTAAGTAATAAAATAATCAGTTATGTCACAACACTTACAAAAATAATCGATTATTTCACTAGTAACGAGATGTAGCGAACAAATTGGTTTTTAAGTATTATGTTGAGAACATAGAAATCGATATATTTCGATGGCTAGACTGGTATTCATTAATATTATATAATATATACTAACTCTTGAAAAAATATCTTCCGAACGCTTTTCTGTGTTAAATATCCAAGTTCTTAGCTTATTTCTAATGTTAAAGCTATTCCGAAGATATTCATTTGGATTTTATGACTTTTTGATAAATTTGAGGTAGTTACTATTGCAGCAAACATTGTTGGACCGAAGATACTGAACCAGAATATAATCTCTTGTCCATTCGCTCTGACCAATTCGTAATTTCTATTGGCTAATTTTATTATGAAGTATATAATCATAATTAAAAATGTTATAAACATCAAATATATATCAACAATTCTCATTAGCTACAGACCGTTATTTTTACGATAAATTTTCCATTTGTCTTTGTATCGTTGTCCTAAATATTCGCACAAAGAATATACTTAATCTTCGAAACCGATAATACTAATTCATTTCTCAAGGGTCCATTTGGAAAAAGAGGGAGAAAAGGGGATAAAGGTGATAAAGGAGATCAAGGAGTACCAGGATTAGATGCGCCTTGTCCTTTAGGAACCGATGGTTTACCGTTACCAGGATGTGGCTGGAGACCACCAAAAGTAAGCTCGTAAAAATGTTAGGTACTTTTAAGTAACCAATCCAGAGTCATTAACTTTTTTGTTTTGAATTTTGTTAGGAAAAATAGTATAAGATTTTATCTTTTCCATTTTTAATCATACCACCCGTATAACAATCAGTTTAATCATATCTGCAACTAATGGTTTGTAAACAAAGTGATTATTGGAACCAATAACAAATTACCATTATTTTAGGATCATCTTCTGCTTACATTAATTCCTCCAATTACACTTTAAATATTAGCTTTGTTCGCAGGTCTGATTCCGAATCAGTTTAGGAACCGATCGCATGCGCATTTTTAAACATGTCGTTCGAGGGGGGAGAAGTCATCAACCCGCTAACGATAACTTTCAAAGTGCGTATGCGATCACTTCCTAAACTAATTCGAAATGAGACCCGTAAACAAAATTATTTTCTCATTGTTCACATTACTGGATAGCTTCTATTATCCAAAAAAGATCTATTAGATTTGGTGATTAAAAGAAAAACATGAAACTAATAGCTTGATTGATCATAAACAAAAAATAATCACCAAAGTTTCAGCCAATGAAATAATATCAACCGGCTTTCGAAACAAAATAACCTAAATAAACCTTTGGTGCTCCGTATTAAGGTTACCCGAGCAATCTAGAGAGTCCAATTAATTTATATCGTAACTCTACTGTTGATTTCATAATAATCTATAAGCTGAATTTAAAGACCTATGCATATATAATAGCGGCAAATAAATTAAGCAGGAAAACCCCGAGCTGTATAAGAAGCTTGTAACAAATTCCGGTATGTTCTTAAAGAACCTAATCTTTTAAAAGTCGTGAGATACCCTCCTGTATACCTGACACTAAATTCACCTCGGCTGGTTACTTGGACACTAAGAAGTAGAGGTTAAGTCTAAAGCAGATAGGCTTCCTAAAAGTAGGACGATGAAACAGGATGCCGGAGAGTCAAACCAAAGTGAGTGTATAATATCCAGAGCGATTTGGCCGAGGATCATTGAAGAAAAAAAAATGACATAGTCGAAATAATTCAATCAAAAAAACATTGGAGTGATTTATACTGGCACAATACTCCAGAAATGGAAAATGACAATTTACAATTATTGCCTGTACTGTCGGTGCCTTTTCTTTAAAGAAAAACGATGCCAAACTCTGGGAGACGACACAACAAATTGCTTTGAAGAAATAGCAGAAACAAAAAAAGTTAAAAACTTCATTCGGGTTTGGAAATTATTAAAAGTACATTTGAAAGCTTGTTAACTAAGTTTCCAAATTGTGGAAAACAAAAGTAAGAAAATGTGCATCAGGCATCCAAGTGAAGCACGAACAATATAGTCTAACCTTAACAAATCCGAGCCCAATCCTGTGTAACATTATAATAGATAACATTAACATCATCTTGAGATTTGAAACATTCACTGTTACCAAGCGATTTCATTGTGTATCTTTTATAAATATGGTAATTTTCATTAAAATATTTGTCTTCATAACAAATTACTTTTGTTGAACTATTCTCTAAAATGTTGTCACAGGTATGATTAATAATGAGGTGCATTCTATTAGAAAATAATACTAACTGCCTCATATAACATAGTTTTAACGATATGTGTTGTAACATTAACCGCATGGGTGTTGGCGTTACTAATTTCAGGATATACCTCGACCTGCTCCACCACCTCCAATAAGCATGGACTTTGAAACAGAAGATCCTACTGATGAAGGTGAGGATTATGAGGAAGTCGAAGGTGAAGAGTATGACGACTATGCTGAAATCAACCAAGCACTACCAACTGACAGTTAATCCACACTAACGTTTCATATTTTTATTATTGGTAGGTAATTAATGAATAACCGTATCAACATAACTTGGAAATACTCAATAGATATCAGTATAATCTATTAACTGCATCATTAATACTTTAGAAGTAGAATCTTGCCACATAAAAATAAATTAATGTAGAGTAACCATAGTATGAAGCCTTCCCTTACGTAATCCAAACCTTACAAGGTCAATCAATGGAAGAAGATTGAAGAAAAGAATAAATAGAATATATTAGCTTAATGTTTTGTGAATTGTCAGTAGTTCTTGAATATCTTCTGGGCGGCGACTTCTATTGATGTTAAGATTATAAAATCCTATTTTAAGAGAACAAAGAATAGACTCTGTCTATTCTTGAAGCACTCAAAAATGATTTCCTTCTCAAACTTACATGGCACAAGTTATTTATCAATTGACACTATCGATCAATAAGTCCCCGGTCTGAAATATAGTGGTCACTACAACTCGCATTTTCAAAAAAATTTTTTTTAATTAAACCTTAGAAACTACCCCTGAGGTCATTCTCTCCAGCAATTTGTTTGTTAACAATCCGATAGCTATTTAACAACGAGAAAAAAATTAGTGTGTGTGGTTAGTGGTTGAGTGGAAAAATACTTTTGAGGCCGAGGATTGACTCGGAAAATATTATGATGATTATTCACCAAGAAAATCAACCTTAGTTGAGCATTAAACAGTTCGTATGAGCACCTATTATGGTCAATGATTGGAACTTTAAAACGAGGTAGTTACGCCTTAAACCATAACAAATTGTGGTTAAAAAGCTCTAACAAAAATTTTATAATAGAAATCTCGAAAATATCATATGAAAGTGTTTGCCTGAGCATTTCGGTTGACGCTGTAGTGCAGTAAAATTAGCCGTGAGTTATTAACGGATTTTTACCACGAATATTTTTTTAAAAAATAAACTAAACTTCCTCGGAAAAATTTTCATAGACGAAACATATAATGACATTATAATAGACTTCTACTAACAAGATTAACTGGTTAAAAATTTGTTAAACACGTGTTTTGTAGACCCCAAAAATAAAAAGAAATCACAAGTATTTTCCGTGACGCGAACTGAAGGGTCCAGCACAATAAACGTAAATACAAAATAGTTCAAATAAGAATACAAAAGTTACAAAACCTATACCATTGCATAAAAAGTTTTATTCGAGATTCAAGTGTCCTTTGCAATAGAAAATTTGAAAACATGGCGTTCTAAAATAGTTATTTTTCATACGGAAAGTGATACTTTCCCGCACGCGACTGTAGTTGTCCCGAACGACGCGGAGCGGAGTTCGGGCAAGCGGTCAAGTGCGGAAAGACACTTTACGCATTAGTTAGGAACATTATTTTTTCTACGACCGTATATACAACTAAGTATCATAAATATTGAAAACACAATTTGTTGCATTCCGTAGACTAGTAATAATTGCCGGTCCGGTGGAGTTATTTGTTTTAATGTGGTTTAATTTAGAAGTAGATTGTACTTATTCGGTCACTTCCAAGACTTTTTGAACAACTTTGACGTTTTAGTAACAATTACACGCCTGGGTTGTCATAGCAACTGCTATCAAACCCGGGTGGTTTGATAGTTGTTTTGTGACACTCCTTTGAATGTAAATGGTTATATAAAAAATATCTTTATATTTTCAAAAAATTAAAAATGCTACAAGAAGCTAGAAAAGGTTCAAATTTTATTTGATGGACTTTTTCGTGAATATTTATTAACCTGTAGTGACAATAGTTATAACCTCCGAAGTAAAAAACTATCTAATAAGGTGAAAATGTGCATAATTTTACTTTCCCGCACTACGCATGGCCGTAGAAAAAATACTTATATCACAATTTTTTGTTGATAGATTACTTATTAAGTATCCCTCGCAATAGTTGAAGGAAATTTGAAATAATTTTAGGACTTCGATTGCAAAACGAACGTAAATTTATGAATTTTTGGTTAATTGTTTTCTAATCAGTTGAACTTTGTAATAATTGAATATTTTTTTTTTATTTTTTGGTTCCTCGGTTCAGCATCGTGAAATATGTACAAAAACATTTGCTTGTTATCCACTTAATCTCTCCTCTATTAACATTTTTTCGCAAAAGTTTATTTTATGTTGTAAAAAAATATTCGTAGTAGAAATTCATGAGTAGTAAAAGCAAACCATCTGAAATTGGTAATTCGACGTTCAACCAGTTTAATGCATACAGTTAAAGGTAGCCTCCGTCGTTGAACTGTAAGTCCCTTCTATGTGTGATAAATGGGAAGTACAAAACATGTAGATGTGAGATGTCCTTTACGTCCACCCAGAAGAAGATGAGCTTTTAGAATCAAAAAATCAAGGAATCAACGCTGCTAAGTTTGGGATAGTTTTCAACTGTTGATAAGTACCAGGAAACTATATCGAGTAATTAAACGAAGTTAGATTTAAAACTTTTTTGTCACACCGATGACTTATTGATCGATTGCTCAATTCAAAATGATCAAGTTGTAGTTAATTCTCATCTTTCTTTCAGATCAGGCATTAACGCGACACCAGGACCTGGTTAGTACTTATAGTGTGAAGTGACCATGTATATAATTAGTGTTTCGGGAATTTTATATTATTATTTTTTGTTACTAATCAATTGAAGAACTATTAGAACTCTACAATTTTGTGTCTCTGTAGCCAATTTTAAATATTGTCCATATATTTATAAAAATTTGTATATGTAAATAAATGGTTTATGTCTAGTATTTTAGATTAAGTGAACTACTTTATAGTCTTTAAATGCGTTTTTGAAATTAGTAGAAGTTTCTGTTACGACTATCAATTAATATAAATTATTTGTGACATATTTGTTGTACGTTTTTCGATTAAAGTTTCATTGTATATCATTTTGTTTTTGTAGTAGAATGAGAAAAATAAAATCATACGATGGTTACTACTTATATTAAGTAAGTTAATTGTCGTAGTATTTTTTCATCAACCGCTTCTCCAGGTGTAGAACAACGTTGACCTCGCATTTTATTTTTTATCTGCGAAAATAAGAAAAAATCATTGGGTACCAATTAAGGACTGTAAGGCGGATGATTCATCAATTCGACGTTTTGACTATTAAAAAACGTTTTTTTTTAACTTGTGTGAGAGCTCGCATTTTCGTGGTGGAAAATGAATCGTCTTCTGCGACTGGTTTCCCTAATTTTTGAAATTCTGGCAAACAAATGCTGGTATACAATTCAGAATTCAAAATTATGCGGTATTCAACGCGAACCAGCTCGATATGGTGCTTCATTACGAAAAGTTAAGGCGAGTGGATCAGCATACTATGTTTGTTTAATCCACGAAAGTCATAGAAAATCATGGCACGAAAATGTTCGCAATTTAATTATATTTTTACCAAGATGAATGTTTCAAATATCTGTAAACAACTCAAATAGAACTCATATAACATCACTTCTAAGTATGTTCACCATAACAATTGTCAAACTTTATAATTGCAATGTCAGATGTGAAATATTCACATAAATTATAATTTAAGTAGCAACCCTCGTATACTAAAAGTTTTGATAAAAGTTCTTCACAAACTTTCTCTCCAATGAATCCTGCTAGGGTGAAGTGAACCGATTCGATGATCAGAATCATATATTTCAATCGAGACATTTTCCTTTTCTCTCAAACATGTGTTGTACACACAGTATCTTTTAATCTTTTTTTTCTTCTTGTATCGATTTTTGTTTCCATTCTTTATATATTTGCGTGATAGGTCAATTGATTTTTTTTCATTTCATTTGAAAAAATGTACCCAAGCGTTGAAGTTTAGTCCAAGAAATGAAAAGTCAAATTTTATTATTTTCAAAATAATTTATTCAATACATACATTATTGGAGATTATTTACAGTTATTCAAGACAAATTAATTGAATAGTATTTTGAGCACGTTAACCACAGGTGCTTCAAACGCTAACGAAATTAAAAATGCGCTCATAAATGATAGTACAAGATTTCCAAAGTAAATGACTACCTACAACAATAAATAATCTGTTAGTAAAATATGGGTGTGCTTATTTATGGGCAGTTACAAATTTTCCTTGTGATCGGGGGTACAAAAATGAAAATGGTGTTAAACAGATTAACTCAAAAGACATACAATTGTTGATAATTAGCTAACCGTGTGAAAAAATAAATGAAATTATTATAAAAAGTGTTATTGTAAAACTATACATTGAAATTCACATGTTTTATGATTTTGATTTAGATTTTTTTAATTTGATAATTAATATGCTTTAAAAAGTAATAGTTGGACACATTCATAGTTGAATAATATCATGTATTAAATTCGACTAATACTTATAAAGAAAACATTATTTTTCTATTGGCATGATTAAATTTATCATTAAATTTTATTAGAATAAATTATTCCTCTACTCTGTTTAGCTACTCGTTTTCGTTTTATTCTGGTACAGAATACTTCATGATTCCTAGACATAGTTTTATGAACTATATTTTTCATTATATTCCAAAAATAAAACATATGAACTTTTTACTACTAACAGGAGTTCTATCGGAGTACTGTCGCCTCAACAAACACCTGAAGACGCTAGACCTAGCAGATAATGAGGCGTGCAGATTTTGTTGCACGGAAGACGAATCCTTCACATTTTCTCGAAGTGTGAAACACTAAGCAATTCCAGAGCACTACACCTGGGACCGTTTGAAATAGAAGACGAAGATCTCTGGCAATTGAAGCTATCCCACATTTCACTCTTTAAAAGGAATAGGATGAATTGATCAGCTGTAAAGACTGGATTCTCCAGTATCGCAGCAAGAACGGGGGATACAATGGGTCCTATGGGTCGCAGACTTCAAATAACTATTTTGAAAATTGGGCAGTAAACGTCTTCTTATAGAAAAATGCAGTAGCGGGCTTGAAAGGGCTGTACAAAAAACTCGGTCTAGAGAAAAACGCACTCGAAAAACTTTGTATCCGAACTAAAAGCACTATGGAAAACAGACAACAACATTCAAGTCGTTTACGTTTCTTCTGTTTCTTTCCATACAAATGACAGTGTAAACGCAAAGTATTTCCAGGGAGTTAATCTGTCAAAAACCTTTATGATAGACCAAAATCCTCTGCATCTGTGTGAATGAATAGTACATATCCAGAGTTGTCTGTTTGGCAACACCATGAAATGAAAGCTAGGCAATTTCGCACTTAAAGACTCTGGAGGGGGAATCCCATTATCGCTTAATTATTTTTTTTTTCATGTTTTTTCATTCTCCTGTAAACGTAAAAGGCTTGGTTCAAGTGAACTTGAAAGTCGTTATTGATTCTTTAAGTTCATTCTATAACTGGATTCAAGAATTCCGTAATACAGTATTTGAAAAAAGCGTTACTGAGTCTAGACTTTTTTTGGAGAAAAGTACGAAATTCATTCTTAATTTAAGAAAAGAAAAATGGCCAGAAAAAAAATACAGTTAACAAAGTACAGAATAAACGTTTTTATCACAATGATAAATGGTAAGATAGTCGACACTGAATGTCCGTTTGAAGCGCTCAATGAAATATTTTGAACAATTCGGTTATGTTTATGATATAAATTATTCGAAATCTTTGTTAAAAGCATTGTAATACTTAGGGAACAATATGAAGAACTCAAGCTATTGAAAACCTGTCACTAGACTCTATCAACGACGTAAAACAACTCAGTCTGTACATTTTACTAAATAATTTGGAAGTATATCTAAATGTTTACAATACCAATTAGAATAAAGGTCAATTTATAAATTTTTACGCTCACGCCGACGTTGGCGCCCTCGTTCGCCTTCAGCATAAATTGATCGGATAAATAAATGTGATTAATAAACACAAACGCACGCGCTCGTGTTCTAACGCCTAGCAACGTTAACTCGATGTAACGCCAACGAAAGCGTCAACGCGGGCGTGAACATAAAAGTTTATAATTTCAACTTAACGTTCACAGTTCCAGTCAGTACAGTTTTCACTGAGAGAATCTTCTCAAAGTTAAAATTAATTGAGACCTACTTGAGAAGCACAATGACCCAGGCCGATTATCTACATAATCAAATGAAGCTGTAAAAGCAACTAGTCTTAGCTAGGACACAATCCAAAAAAAATTCAAAATTAATCAACGTCTACGTGTGGTCTACCGCCGCCACTGGAAAAATGGATCAATAATTTACCTAAAAGTCCACAATAGACAATTTTCTAAGAGTGTTAGTCTTCATAATTAAAACCCAATGTGGATTGTCAGTGGCTCAGTATCTACAGTTTCGAGGAGACACAACCCAATAGTGTATCTATTAACGTAAGTAAGAATACCTACGAATACTGTTGCCACCTAAAGCTGGGATCGTATGAGATAGAAGAGGAAGATCTCTAGCAGCTACAACATCCCACATTCTGATAATATTACGTGATCTAATTGAGTAAAGATTGTTTTGACACATATCATGAGACGTTCGCTCTCATTTGAAATTGAATAACTACACATTATGCACTGTTTCTAATGTCTAAATAGATTCGTCTAAATTTTAGTTTCTACGTATAATTTAAGCTACGAGCTCAACACTATATTAAAATATACAGAAAATACGTAATCATTGACCAAAAAAGCTCAAACAAATCTAATCGAAAATATTTATAGACTGAATAATTAAAAAATGTTTTATTATACTGAGACTTACCGCCATGGCTTCATGCATGTGAAGAGGTCCGTCTAAATGGAAACTCGTAAGACACATCAATACTGGATGGATAAGGTAAGCACAATATGTTAATCTGCTAAGAGGTAGAAAGAACTTACAGCTCAGAAAAGAGTTTACAATTCCTCCATATCCAGAACAACAAGCTATAGTAATCCAAGATATGGATAAACCCCATGCGGAGTGCCCCAATGATGCCTGGAAATTGAATAAACAATCTGTCGGTGAAATAAGAGGAATGTAATATGTAATTAATGGTAAAACCAAATATAAACCGAGCTATCAAGAGGTAATAAGAGATTACTTTCTTCATATTTTCGTATAGAGGTAATATAATTTATAGGATAATATCAAATGCAAAGATAATGAGCTTTTTCTAAGGCTACTTTCACCACATTTACATATAAAGATGAGATCATTTATTGATAATGTAGGCAAATCCAATATGTTTCTTCTAAGGCTACTTTCTTCCGTTTTACATATAGAGGTGTGATCATTTGTTAATGGTGTCGAAGGCAAAGCCAATATGCTTCCTCTAAGGCTACTTTTTTCAGATTTGCATATAGAGATGAGATAATTTAATAGATGTCAGGTTACTTTCTTCACATTCGCCCTATAGGTGAGACCATTTGTTAGATAATATCAAAGGTGAAGACAATGTAATTCATCTGAGGTTTCTTTTTTTATATTTGTATATAAAGAAGGATAATTCGTCGATAAGGTCAAAGACATAGAGAAAATGCTCCTTCTTAAGGCTACTTGTATGTAGAAGTCAAAGAAATATGCTTCTTCCAAACTATTTTTGTCAAAATAATCAATTAAGTACATTAAAAATTGTGAATAGAAAAGCGCTTTATTTAATCATACAAACTTGTAAAGATAATATGGAAACTCACGTAAAACGCTGATGTAGGCACAACAAGTCCATCTCGTCCAAGGCCGTAGACCAAACTACTTAAACATGCCACGGATAAAACCCATCCTATAGCGATGATAGCGGATGACATTTTTACCTTACAATCCACCTTAAAAAGAAAAAACCTCATTTAATAGTGGAATATTACGCAGAAATAAAATTTAAGATTGATACATTTATCACTTCCTTATCCATAACATCTATTATTATTCCTCTATATCACTATATTTATTACCTTGAACATGTAATAACCAGCGAGGATGCCGATGAGATATGGTCCTATTCTCAGCCAAGGTTTATCGTACAGCTGATCAAATAGAGCGAACGGTTCTTCTACTCGTGCCACATAATCCCACTTGGTTGCTATAATAAAAGTGGTGATCCATGAAGCACCCAAAAGAATAATTATCAAAGTTCCAGCTGCTTTAACATGTTTAGGTCCTCTAAAAATATTTTTTTATATTCCACTTTATTACTGAAATAGTTTTTTAATAATTATCATGAAATGAATACTATCAAGTTTTAAGCTAGAAACTTTATTTCTATTTTGAAATATTGGTGTGTGTATTTTTTTATTTTTATGTTAAATATTAAAAGAGTTTGATTCATAACAAGATGATATTTGGAATTGTGGATATTTTAAAAATGAGATAATTAATTTTAAATTCGTAAGAAATTTTTAAAACATATCAAAAACTCTTCTACAAATTATTGAAAATATGAGAGTAGAAAAACAGGACACATATTTTATTAAAAATGTAAAATGTACAACTACGAAAATAGTTTTTTTTTCAACCTCCGATCACTCCGTGCAGATGCTACGCGAGCAGAAGAAAGCGGGCATGCGCTATAAGCGACTGCGAAGCTCTCGCACTACACTCTCCGCCATTGTTGACGTCTCGACGTCATAGTGCTGCAGAACTCCATCGGAGAATGAGTCGTGTGTATGGGGAAAACATCATGAGTGATGGTGTTGGGCGTGAGTGGTGTCGAAAGTTTAGAGATGGCCGTAATGATGATGTGCATGATGAAAGGGGCTAAGGACGCGAATCTGTCGTTTCAGATGACCTGGTTCAACAAGTTGACAGAATGATTAAAGAAAACCGCAAATTCACCATTAATGCTTCGTCTACGGAATTTCCAGAAGTTTCAAGGTCTGTTTTGTACTCTATTGTTCTGAACGTTAGGCTATATTAGCAGTAACTTTCTTTAAAGAGAGTATTGAAAATATTGTCCACAAATTTGACAAATGTCTCAATTTCTTCGGTGATTATGTCAAAAAGTAACCGTGTGAGTACCAATCTTTTGGTAATAAAATTATTGTTTTATTTGGACTTGTCTTTTATTTATAGCCTATCGGAGGTTGAACAAAAGCTGTCCTTGTATTATGAAGGAAGTGGAAATCATTCAAAGAAGAGAGAAACTTGCCAGAAACTACTCAATAATAATTCGGAACATACAGAAGAAATTAGAAAAGAAGAAATAGAACATGCAATCACAAAACTAAAGAATAGAAATGAAAAGAAATTTACACTTTTACTTACACTTACAATTTACTTTTCTGTAAAAATGCAGTAGAAACATAAAAGTTGCTATAGCAGCGGTGATACAAGCGATAAATACACACCGTTTTTATTAGGGTTGTTCTCATTTCAACCCCCATGGCACTCACATCTCTTTTTGTTCTTCACGATTATTTTCGCTTGTGTCGCCGCTCCACTATTCGTTCATAGTAAGTTCTACTTTCAACTACATACCTGATAGCTATCAACAGCAAAATCGACGCAACAACATAGAATTGCGTGTCATTTGCCATATACCAAGACCAAAGCATACAGAACTGATGTTGAGGATAAAAATTATTAATATACAAAATATTTCTCCACCAATAGTTATCACAACTGATATGATCGATTATAGCAGGAGAAAAAACAGAATTTGAATGTAAATATCTCATTGTGATTTCATTGAGGGTCAAAACGAATAGGTAGGCTGGAGTTAGTCTGAATAATCTGTAAAATATCATCACAACAAAGCAGCGAGTACTCGACGTTACTTCTTCAAATAGTCCTGTGGGCTGCACCGATTTTTGTTTTTTTATAAATGAACGGAAGTAAGTTAGAGTAACAAGAAAGCCGCTGAAACATAAAAACATCGTTAACAATAATAGTGAATGAAAAACGATACTACAGTTTGTTGTAAGAGTGATTTTTCAATAAAAAACATTGTTGTAAAAATTCTATTTTTTAACATAATCTTGTTCGTTTTTTTTTCAAACACAAGTTTATCTCTGCTATCTACATTTATCTAAAATCGCTTTCTAAGAATACGTTTTTTGGAGAGAAACTAATCGGAAGTTAATATGGTGGATGAGGCAATAAATCGTAAGGAAATTGTACTAATTTTTCTGCAACAATACCGGACAAATGGGCAATTGCATTTTTGTGAATAAACAAAAGTCTTTCCTCCATCAAACGTGTTTGTTTTCTCTTGAATTCGGCATGTGATCTTATTAACCGAAAAATATATATAAAAATTCATTTATTTCCGGAGTAGTTACAGCAAATGACGGTCCCAAACATTCAGCATTATCCTTGTTCGTATGTCCACAGAGAAAACAAATCATTTCATGGGACTGAGCACTTTCAAAATAGTATTTACGTAGCTTCTCCTCGGTTTCTTTGATTGTGTTTCCACGTAAAAAATATTTAAATAACATCGGCAATTCTTTTTTCCTCTTATTTACCCAACACCGAAACAGTTGTCTTCACGTGAGTGTTAAAACTAATCTATCTATTAGATTTATGTAAACTTTGAACATCAGAAACTTAACAGAAACTAGCAATATAATCACCATAGGCAACTGTTTGAAACCGCTCTCGTATATAACGTAGTCTACGATTATTTTTCAGTACAACAATAATTTTGGCAATAACATCATACTGAGAATAGTGTAGTTTGATATTGCGAGACTATCTTAAAGTAATCTGTAGCTGTCAAAATTTTTGACTATTCTCCTCGACATGGTCACATCTTTCTTTCTCCATTCCCGTTATTACTATATATAGTTATTTTCCTTCTGATAAACATAAAGTTTTCAGAGGGCTGGCACTGCAGCTAAGGATTTGGACCAGTCTGTACATAAAATATCACCATCACCGCAAATTCATTTTTTGTATGTAAAGGTAGAAAGCAATAATTCTCTACAAGACTCGGATTCATCCTTCTTTGGACTATTGCTCACACATTTGGAGCTCGGCTCCTTAGCATACCTTTAGGATGCTAGTCTCATAGTTGACCAGAAACTTGAACAGCTTAAAGCATAGAAGAAAGGTCATTGACCTGACCCTGTTTTAACGACACTACTACGGCAAATGCTTTTCCGAGCTGTTCAACATAATCTAACCTAGAGCAGTATTTGCAAGACCTATTCGACAGGCAGACTGTGGTATCAGCTACCAGCACGTCTTTACCGAACACTACAATCTACAGAAGTTCAAGATCAACATCCACATGCATCTCCATACGTCAAGTACCAGTGGAACTACTTGAGTGTAATAGGGTTTGCCCTTTTGTGCTTACTTTTCACATAATAAAAAACTGTTTTCTTATAAATCAACTTCTTATGTAAATCTATTACTCATTACCTTGAAAACCAATCTAGATTCTGTGTCTATTGAGCTCCAATAGATGAAAAGTCTAACTTCCCCTATCAATAAGGATGCTTCACTTCCTATCACAATTAAATGCACCTTAGTAACATCTCTAATAATCCTCACAATTATCTTGACATCAGTGAGGATAACTGGATGCATTGATTGCATGCAGGTAGAGATTAAACTACTTGTACAGTTTAGAACACTTTCGTAAAATCCATTGCCGATTCAACTTCTCAGAATCGACATCTGAATATGGATAAAATGAATAAAAATTGGAGTTTCCACAGAAATAACTTCCTAAATTTATTTTAGAAGCATAGGATTTCAATTTGGCAACAACCGATATGGTAGTTCTCAGTTAGTTTGATCTGGCAATTCATCATGAAACGACTGACGTCGCAATTTTGAATTAATGTTCTCCGCTTCTGCAGACACACTTTTAATATAAATTGCGAACAATGAGAATATGAGTAAAAGTTACATATAAACTCAATCTATCTATCTATTAAGCAGAGTATGGCAACAATTAATTATCTTTTGGATAGTTTCAACGGTTAGTTTCTTTGAACATTTATAGAAAATATTAGTTTATATAGGTCAGATATTACATACCTAATAAAGAAAAATGTGTCAACTGAAAAAGTAGCATTGGATATAGTTTGATACATGAACCCCCTTTCAGTTAGTATCCTCAAATTTTTGTTATCGCTTACAGAAAATATTTCCAGATAACTATGTACTAATATAATCCACGCGATTGAAAGAAATCTCAAACCATGAATACACTGTATAGATTCCAAGCATTTTTGTTCGACAGAAAGTATTGCTCTGCTATTCGTTACAGCTGAGAAAGATATCAACAGTTTCATTGGTATAGCTAAAACAGAGTTAATATTTTTTTAAAATAAACAAATATACCATGCAATTTATATTTTTGATCATTTCTAAATTAATAGATAGATACGTGTAAACGATTTGCACTGGTATAAAACTTGTAGGTAATTGTAGGTAATTCAAAAGGATCTGAGTTGCATAAAGTACATATTGAGGGAATGTAGTACATATACTTAACTTAATTTTGCAAGGATCAACATAATTCTAATCCCGAAGTACAGATACGAAATAGTTTATTGTTCTAGTTCGGTTAGTTCTTTCAACGATTTCATATTATTTTTGCCGCCGAGTAAATAAAAAGGAAGAAAGCAAAACCTATTTTTTTGGAATCATACATTTAGTAAATCACGTTGTTTCAAATAAGTGGAAGTAAATCTAAGTTTTTGCCAAAAATTACTCTTGCATAACTGTAGCACGAAACATAACTACTTATATGTCACTTTTGAGCCTATCTGAAAAAATGTAACAGCTGCTGATTTTTCAACTATCGCTTAAGTACCCTATAACCACCTCCAGTTACGTTCGTATATCATCTTATATGAGTTGAGAATTCATCATAACCTCTATAAGACTCCACGTGGTTTGATACTTTCTGTTTTCTCTAACATTGAGTTAATTTTTTCAAAAATTATATCCATTGATTGTGTGGATGGTTTACAATAAGACAATTCAAGTTATCCAATATCAATTACAGAATATATTTAAATGAAGAACAATTAAAACTCGTATACGCAAAAAGCCGGAAAAAAGTTAAAGAAAATTATGTTTACTACTCCTACATTTAAAGGAAGTAATAGCCCATGTAGGCGTGTTTTACGAACGCCAAAATGCAAAATTTTTAGTGTACAAATAATAAAAACTGTGAATCGTATTATCATCTTCATTTTCTCAGGTTTAAATTGTCTTTTTATGGTTGATATATTCTATCATCCTAGCGAGAGAATTCGATTTTTCTTCGACCATATGAATACGAAATTGTATTCACACAGATCAAGTGAGAATCTTTTCGCATATAAATTTAAATACAAAGTCACATATAAAAGCCGATTAGTTATTTTAAATATATTTGATTGTACAAAAAATTAAAATATCAATCAATCTTTCAATTCAATTATAAGAATTGGAGAATCAATAAAAATTAAGAAACTATTACAGAAAATGTAAAAACATCTCAGAATTTTTTTAAATTGACAGAACTAATCCATACACTGAACCATTTATTATCGATATTAAAATGATACGAAAATTTCCTGTTTAACTGGGCTATGATCTGAAAGGAAATGATTATTATACTAGAACTAGAAACGGAACCCTTGTGAGTATGTTGATAATTGATTATTGCTCAATAATAATTATTAAACATCTAGAATCTATTATACAACTCCATAAATATCATGGAAGAATAAACGCACAAAAAGTAATAAAAATCGAAAGTTCTTGTAGATAATATTTATATCAGCTGATAAGTGATCCATCTAAACCCAGGTTATAGTTTACGAAAAGGTTTTATGTTGCTCAACTGATGCTGTTGCTCTTTATAGAATAAATAATAAATAAATAATTCTACACAACTATCTGAAGGCCAGGGACTGCTCATGCCCAATAGTTAACAATCCGTAACTTTTACAGGGACAACCTACATAATCTAATAATAATAGCGGAAGTGAATTTCTCAATCGATTTTTAACAATTTTTTTTTGTCTCAGTATTATTTTTACGACATCTACCCACTACCAAATTTTTTGTATCAATTACCAGAACAATCTGTATGTTAGAGCATAAGCTGCTTTTGATCAAGATCTGTTATAACTACTTGTTCTCCCTTTAGTAGTTTCCATTTCTTATTTTCTTTTAGCAGTTTTGAAGCACCAGGTTAAGGGGTTAAGCCGCCATCAAAGACTCAACCGGTACACCACCATCTCATTGAATTCAATTCCAACAACTTGGAGCTCAATTAGCTGCAGCGTTCCCAGATTTCCGCAGATAAGTCCCAGTTCTTGTCTGAATATATATAAGCCTGAGTTTTTTTATTTATTGCTGCTTTTTTTCGTTGTTTTCTCTTAGATACCCATCTAATATATCTAAATAAATTTATTATTTGCTGATTTTTTTATTGTTCATATTAATTTTTTTCTGTACTTTAACTTCGTTGGTTAAAATGCTAGAGAATCAACCTTGATTTCTTCGAAAAAATTGCAAATATAGAAATAGAAAAAATAAAAAACTGGGTTGGGAATACTAAAGAATGAGCTGTAAGAGGGAAAAAAATAGGAGGATATTCAGCTAGTCAAGTAAGTTTCTTCCAAATCTTGGAAAATAAAGGGTGATACAATGAACCTCAGGCCTTCTAGTGAACCACGACCAATATAGATTGAAGTGACCTAACTTAATCTATACTCTCAGTAACAAAAGTAATCATTTCTATACAGTTGTACGCAATAAGTTTATGAACTTTGTTCTTAAATATCCCCGAGTTTTGTTGTTATTATAGTTTATGAATATTATTTTTTACTCGGCTAAAATTTTGCTACAAAACATGCTATTACATCTTTCTCTGACCTAATCTTCTTACCGTTCAAATTAATTTTTATCTATACCAATAATTCTATGTAACACCATATATCTGTATCTTATGCTAAATATATAAGATTCAGTCGTTGTTATGTGAACCTCGGTTAATTAGTTACAATCAAACCATGGCTGATAAAAAGTAAAGTTCTCGAGAAACACGAAATTCGTCCCGCAATGTTCTACTACTATCCATGCAATAAACAGCAAATTGTAGTTAGATTTTATTCTACTTCAGTAAACTCAAATTCAAACCTTCGGATAGAAAATAAATGAATGTTTTCGGACGAATTAATAGGAAGTTCCTTCGCATTTCACGCGAATCAATTTTTAAGACGTTTGGATACCGATTATTTTGATTCGTATTTCATTTGCTTTTCTTTTTTTATATACAAGATGCAACCAAATTGAATTATGATAATGATATATGTAATTTTAAATGATACAGATCGAATAGAAGAACTCACCGCATACTTTTCCATTATTTTTTCCAGACTGGACAACAGTATCCATACTACCGTTGGTGATATTTGTAGTACTATTATAATTATCATTATTCTCTGTAAGTTGGAATTTGTGACATTTCGCTTCATTTTCGTTAATTGAAGTTCTGTTATAGTCTATTAACGATGAAATTAATATTAATATGAATATCATTAAACAGCATCCCCTAAAAACAATTAAAAAACACTAGCAAATCTAAGATTAGCTTAGCTTATGCTGATATAAAAAATAAATTTAGTTACCTTCTTCATAAACGTCACCCCTGTATAATTAAATAAATAATTTTTGTATTTGACTCGAAAACTATCAAAAGAAAGTTAGAAGAATACTCACCCTAGAAGGTGAACTTTGAAATCGGACAGTAGGGAATAATCCCCAGGGACCTTTCGAACGCCCACAATATTTACTGAATTTGCTTGATTGCGTTCCAATGCCAGCAAGGATCGCACCCCCTGCACATCGCACGATTGGGGTAGACATTCTCCCACGTTTAATTGCCTGGTCTGAAAAATGTTCAGGAGCTTACGTTATTGTTAGGAAAGTACGAGAATTGGAAACAAATTTCCACTCATATTTCAAAGGTTATGAAACGAGGAAACGTTTATATTCGACTAGAAATTAACAACCATTCATCATATCATTTCTATATATCATATTTTGAATATAACTCATTCAAAGCAAACGTTAATATTATTTTTTTTTTTTATAGATAACGATACCCGAATGAGTTTAAAGAAATACATACTAATTTATTGGTAGAAATATTTCTCCTCTACGTTTCATTTAAATTTACTCAGTTTATTGATTTTTGTCAATTCAACAAATACATTAATTTTTAGATACTAACTGTTCTATTTTAATGTGATTTTTAACCAAGCAGCGTCACTAAGAAGGGTCAATAGCTTTTGTAACTAATTCACCTTCTAAGCTTATGTTTATGAATTTTATGTTTTATGTTTATGAGTAATTGTTAAAATTATATTTACGAAGCACAATTATCAGTTTCAGTTTTTATTATAGGTAAGATTTTGTAGTTATATGGTGCTAAATCTGGTGCTAAGGTGGAAATGACTGAAACATTTAATGGTCAAAAATGGCGAGTCAAATTTGTCGCCTGACGCTTTATTATGATGAATAATAAAGTTGGCTTATTTTTAAGTCTTTTACTTCGCATATCCCTCTGCAGGTATTCCAATAGCACTATTAAAGTTTATTTATATATGTACCCATTTTTGCCCGCGTAGGTGTCCTGGTAAAAACTAAGCAAAAACCGATCTCCTTGAAATAGCCAGCACTCTCCTAGACTTGAGTTCACTACACCTGGGAGCGCTTGAAATAGAAGACGAAGATCTCTAGCAATTAAAGCAATCCCACATTCTAGGCTTTTTAAAAGGAATGGAATTAATGGATCAGCTGTGAAAACTGGGTTCTCCAGTATCTTAGCAAGAAAGGGGGATAAAATAGATCCTTTGGGTCGCAGTGTATACAAGATCCCAAATCTGTATATACGTACATAGACTTGAACCTCATAACGACACTAAGTTACTGGGAGGCTTGAACAAGTGTTAGAACCTTGCTCGTGTTAGTTCTGGCCACTCACCGATGACATAATCTGCTGTTTCTTCCTTCTCAATCAACGGCATTTCGGATCGTCAATGAGATGCGTATTAGTTGATCTTTCGTGAAAAGATCAGTCACTAGACATATTTCGTGTCTGTTTAAATAGAGCAGTTGATTAATCAGGCAGAAGGCCTTAAATTGTCCCCTACCAGATGTTTCTATCCATCTACGCTAAGACTGTCTTGTAGACAGATCTCTTAGCGATTTGATAGCTATACTTTACTATACTATAGTCCTACTAGTAGTCAATATATCCTCACAATCAATGACCATGACAATTATGTTCAACTTTGATTTACGAGCTTCTTGAAAGCGAGTTGAGTCACTGGCTTTTAATTGAGAACTCTGAATTTTATCTCCAGTAATAATTTCGGCAATAAAATCCGGATCTCCGTACAAACTCATACAAGCTATTTTTTTGCAATCAGCGAAAAAGCTTGGAATAAATTTGACAATCACTGATTTTCAAATTATTAGTTAAAATGCTGTGGATGAACCCGAACGAGGTTTTCAGCTCTCCACTAAGCTCTAAAATAGTCAATGGCCTGTTAAAGTTAGTGAGTTTCATGCATATTTTTCTCTGTTTTTGAGATCTGAGGACCTCTCGACGTTTCTTCTTCCTGAAATTTTAAAACGCTCATAGCACACATAAACAATCTAATTGTCACTACATTATTAAAATAGACTGATTTTAACATTTTCTAAAATCCTTTGGCCCTTTTTTGCATTAAAACAAAGTTAATGTTAATGTTTAAAATCGACGATATACACTGCGAACCTACAGCGGCTGTACTAGGAAACAGACTCAATAAATACTTCATTTTTGATCACACCTCATGAAACCATTTATATTAGCAAAATTAATTTGCTTTGCTTCTATTCCTTCTGAGTAGCTAAATCGACCGTTCCTCCTTTAAATACATACCACAGGAGTACTATTCCTATTTAAGTTGATTCTAATTTTTGACACAAAGAAATTAACGTCAAAAGGTGGTACAACTTCATTCCATTCTTTCTTAGCTAGTTCCTCACACAACGTTTTTGATCCCAACCAATAATCATTTCCGAATAAAAACTGACCACTATATCTTCCAGAAGCATCGTACACTGCAAACAAAAGTTTGAATTAGACTTTTTAGAGAAAGTTGGCATCGATAAATATATGGTATATGAAATACCCAATCAATCTAAAAAATTCCGAGCCTACCATTTTCGTTTGAAACAGGATATAATTAAATATTTGTACAAAAATAGGGAGTGCGGTCCATGAGTTCTTGGCATTATATAGTAAATAGACTGCGATCGCAAAAATCTTTATGCACATGTCAGTGACAAATTTCAACAAGTTTTACAGAAAAAGCTCGAACGACCAATTAATCAACTTGTTTTGAAAAAATCTCAAAATGAATTTCATCGAAAGAAGGATTAACCCAAACCAAATACTGAATGGAGGCTGTTTACGGTGACTTGTAACCATCTATTCAAATAATTAAAAATTGATCTAAGTTGTTTCTCTGGGGACGTGCTGGAGGTCTTCCAAAATACATTAAATTAGTGGAAGAAATTATTCTAAGTGGTCGGCGTATAAACACAAAAGAAATTTCAGCACAGACCGACATTTCCAAAACAAAAAGTTCTAGGAATACTACATGAGCATTTGATTATGACACGGTGGATATCTCTCATTCTAGGCGCACTACAAAAGCAGCGTAAAGTAGAATGTTGTGAGCGATTTTTTGAGCTTTGTCATGAGAACCAATAAAGGGTTACTTACTAAGGCAGTTGCGTCGAAAAATTATAGAAAAAAGGCGCAGCAAAATTACATTTTCACTCATCGTATTTAAGAATTCATGAACCGCATACTAGTATAAACGATTATGTTGAAAATAGAGCAAAAAAACCTTTTCTCTTGAGTTAATTTCTTATGAAATACTCCTCGTACATAGAGAGGTGTTACCCAAAACACCATGATTAAGTGATGATGGATACCAGTGGATTGAAGGAAAGCCAATCTTCTTAATAATACGTGACAAGAATATATCAACATAATACCATGTCTGCAACCTGCTTGTTATTAAATAAAAGTATATACGTGTCCTTATGAAAATAACAGTAATCGGCAAACATGCAGATTTCGAAAAAATAATGGAATGCTAATGATAACATAAGACTATGAAATTCTCTTATGGGTAGTATGGGTACTGGTCCTATTTGTATGAGTGGTTCAAGAACATTCTTCAATGATTACTCACTCCATTTATCACGGAAGTTCTACTTCTCCACAAATTATAATGAGCTAATTTTTATTTTAAAACCATGAAGAGTCGTTTTATCCAATGACAATAAAGGATAGTTAAAAATAATTGTTAAATATAATCTCATTATTAATAATAAAAAAATGGTATGAGAACAGATAATGAAGGACTTGCTGTAGTAGTAATGATTTTATTCAACGATTGTTTGCAAAAGATGCAACTCTCTTTACAATTCGTAATTTTTTGTATTAACTCAAACCATTGATCGTTCGTGGTAAATTACAGAGGATGTCTTATAAGTAAGGTTGGTTTTCATATGTAAAAATTCCTAGACTTCAATTTAAACAGACTAGTCTCTAATTCTATGAAAAGTGCAGTTGCTCTACTTGCTCTTAATCATTCTCTCTATGTTTATTACGATACGATAAATATGAAATTCGTGAATTGTTTATACATTATTGAAAACAAAAGTTGAACGCCGAACCAAGGGAGCAAAAAATTTGTGCAATTGAAGGGCAAGACTCAATTAATTAGTCAACAGCACACTATTTAAAAGTGGAGATTAACGCTTGCAGATCCTTCGCGCTCAATTCGTACACCTGGAGGAATATTAAGAAAAGCAGGAAAAAATCAACCTAGTACTAGAACTCACTGATTATTGCACTCCGTTGGACCTTCTAAAGATCCTATACATCGCCATTTAAAATCATTTGGTAAGATCTATGAAAGTTGTAGAATAATGCGACACAAATTAATCGAGATTCAAGTGAAACGTGGCGTCGAATAGATGTGTGTAAGCAACTCTTTGCCCGGCCAAAATATAATCGTTTATTAGACGCATTGTTGCTTGATATGAAATATGGATTTATCTAAACAATCCAAACAAGGAAAATTAGTAGTTGCATAAAAGAAAATCTCCAGAACCCGCCGCGAAGAGAGATCGAATCGAGCGGAAAGTTTCGTTGTGGGTCTGAGAGAATTATGAGGGTGCAATTTACTTCGAAATCATTCCAGAAGATCGAGCTTCCGAAGTAGACAGACAGACAGACAGTAGACAGCTGATGCGAATAAATGAGGTTTTATCGGAGGAATATCCAGGTTAGGTTAACTTATAACCACATACTGCGAAAGTTACAATAACCAGTACTTAGTCCGTACTTTGCACATACAGATTACTATTTATTCAAATCCATGACGAAATTTTGTCGTAGGAAAAACTTTCAATCTAAAAGAGATATTGAAAAGGCAGTGTGATAATTTTTTGCACCAAGCCCAAGGTTTCAAAGAATCATACAATAAGATGGACTATACTTGAATATTAAGGTTTTCTTTATGTATGTTTATTTGATAAAAAAATGATTACTAGAAACCAAAATTCTTTATGATATGAATATTTTCAATGAATAGCAAGAAAACAGCTCTTAAATGATCAATGACGATATTTTTTTAGATTCTTTCATTGTATCAGCTAGATCAGTCATGTCAATGATACGGCCCGCGGACCGCTTCCGGCCTCTGGCCCGTATCAATACGTCCCTAAAATAAGCCACAATTAATAATATTTGACAACGTAGAGCTATTTTCCGACACATTTTTATTGTAGCTATTGGTATTTAAGCTATAAACATAATTTAATTAAATTATGAATTGGTTAGGTAAGGTTAGGTTGATAAAAAGGCAAATTCCATATAATTATAAATATGGTATTTCTGGAATTTAACTTGAGCTTTTTAGATCAGTTACATCTATTTCCGTCCAAGCTTTTCCACCACCAAAAAGTAAACAGGAAAAACAATATAATGTTTTTTTTAGCTACAATCACAAATCCAATCATGTTCAAAGCCGCCTCTGAATTAATTATCACAAAATGGAAAAATCAAGTACCAATTATTTTTTATCTTGTATGAATCAGTAGAAAAAATAGAAAATAGGGAAAGAGCCGCACCTTCTAATGTGACGCAAATATTTAACTGTAAACAGCTATGTGCGTGTAAATGGTAATCATGGTAATAACAAATGCACCAGCCAAAGTGAAAGGATTCCAAATTAAAGTGAATCGAATTAAAATTGGAATTAGGAAATCGAATATTCAACAATTGTAAAAAATTCAGTAGAGGTGTGATGTGAACAAAACATATCTAGCATATCGAAGATCTAGACCACAAATAATCATAATCAATCTACACAAAAAACTGATGTTAACTATAAATATCTTTTTGGAAAACATATCATTGCAGTCTCATTTACGAGGATTCTTGTCTATCTTCCATCTCCGTAATGTTTATTTTTTGGTTACTACCTATACAAAGTGAGTTTTATGTATGGAACGCCTCAATTATCTCAGAAACGGCTTGTACTACTTTTATAAATTTTTCTACGAAGAGTCTTGTCATACGGCCGGTATTAAAGTGGTATTTATATTGTGGTAAGATCTTTCCTTTTTCCGAATGTTGCAAAATGTATTACAAAGTTTTTAAAATCGCATGGCTTGTTGAATTGAAGTAAATGGACAACGTTTTGAGCATCTGCTGTAATCGCCTTTACTGTACGTCCTCTAAAATTCGTAATTATTCTACTTAGCAAATTTGGTTTGTCTTTAGTTGTTGTAAGTTTTCTGCGCCTTGATTTGGATAAATATTTTACTTTTTACTAACTTACCGACACTAGACCTTGTTGCGAAATTTATATTAATACATAAATTATTAAAAAGTATTCAAATTAACCGAGTTTATTCAATCATAGCCATCTAAATGTACGATATTCATTGTAGCTGTGATGGAGATACTGTGAATGTAGCTATAACTTCGAAATTATGGCATTTAGGTATAGAGAATATTACTTAAAAAATAATTAGTATTTTTAAGGATTTCTAAGAACACAAAAATATATAGGGTGATCCATTTGCAACAACAAAGTTCATTATTTTTCCGCAAAAAGGGAAGATCTGACAATACTATAGTTACCAGAAAAATTTATGAAAATCATACAAGCTGTTTCCGAGATAATTGAGGCGTTTTATACATAATACTCACTTTGTATAATTTTCATATTGAAAATTTGACTAAAAATAGAAAGTTTTCAAAATAATGCTACGTTAATTCATTTAGTTCAAAGTTATTATTGCTATGCACTGTACTAATGCATACATAACCTTTCTCTACTAATAAATCCTTTTCTGTTTCTTACGTACTTACTCTTCAAGTAAAAATACCACTTGCCTAAGCATATTTTAGTACCGGTGTTGCAATAAAAATAAGTTTATGTAATAACCGGTCTAATAAATGTGATGAGATCAATTGCATTTGCCCATTATCGAATAGAAAGTGGAAGCATATTAAAATTGTTAGAAAATGGCAACAAACTGTATCCGTTAGCGAAAAACATAAACTATTTAAAACAGCAGTAAAACAGCGTTAAATGAATGAATCATACTTAAGCTATGAAGACTGTAATCCATTGAAATATTGCTAGAATACTTTGCCGTACTTTAAAAAATATTTGCAGTAGAACTATAGTAGAGTGAAAATAAAATCTATTTTATTGAATTGTCAAAATCCAGTGCCTAAAGTAAGTATTTCTGTAGAAACTATCACGTTGGATACCCGAATCTTCAGTCATTTATGAATATCTTTATACATGTTGATTGATAATGAACATCTTCATCTTCTTAGATTATATTCTCTTCATTAATTTATTCTTTATACTATTGGGGAAACAGGAAAGTAATATCGTTTATGCGAATGTTAGATTGTCATTTTTCAGCTCATTACATAGTTCAAAGTCATGCCAATGACATGTTAAGGTAATTGTTACCCATTTCTAAATAATTAAACTAGATTAAATTAGAATCTCTTTGCAATTTAAGCAACCAAACAATTACCAACGAACATATCCGGCATTTTATGCTTTTCAAGTTTAGCAAGGGTAGCAATGTTACGTTGACTGTATTAAAAGTTTGTAGATATTAACTTCAGATCCAATAATTTTGATCCTCTGATTCCAATCAATCAGGAGTACCAACAACTTTGGTCAATGACGTGCTAAAGCAGAAGTGAAAGCAAATTTATGATATACAATCAAAGAACTCTCAAACGCCCTTAACCAACCGTGGTCACCCATCCAAAAACATTTAAAACGGATTAAGAAATAAGTAGAGCAGGAGTATGTACCTCCCATAATCTATCCGAAAAGAACAAAGCCAACCGATCCATCACTTACAACGTATTGCTTTAACGGACCATGTAATACCGTTTTTTGAAAAACTTGATTAATGTAGATCAAAAATGGGTCCTATATGATCTGCAACGGAAAGTGCCTATCTTCAAAGGAGTCACCACGAAGCCGGGTTAACATTCCACAAAGGCGGATCTGTTAATGCAGATCTTTATTTTAAACAATTGAAATAAACTTAATGCAAGACTGTACTGTGCAAGATGGAAAAAATTGATGAATTGAGGTGAGAGGCACTGTCTTGCTCACTAAACTCGCTCGATATTTCATCTCCGGACTCCCATTTATTTCAGACGCTACAAATTAGAGAAAAATTTTAAAATTTAGTAGATGTACAAAAAACCATCTCGAGATATTTTGCCCGGAAACCAATTGATTTTTATTGGATCCCCTTTTATGGATATATATTTAAAAAGAATCTGGATGAGAGAATTAATACTGCACAACAAGATCTATTCTAAAAGAGAAACCTCTGATTAAAATTTGTAGGTCAAACTAAACAAAAATATACAAGATTATGGAGATACTACAGGAAATGTGTTTTCCATATTGAAAATCTACTTCAAATTGAACTTTTACCTAGCATGCATCTATATTGAATTTTATACAAAAGCTGACTGACCATAGAAAGTAAATTTGCGATAAACTGAAATTAAGAAATTGTGAATACAATATTCTTTACTTACTCAATTTAGTTACTCAATTTCCTCAACAGATGCAAGTATTCTAGGCAATCATTTTATCAGCCCTATAATTACAGATGCAAACTTAGCAGATGAAAAATATTAAGGATTATTATAGACGAGGTTATTAGGTACTGAGTTTGTATATATCCCAACGTAATGGATCCGAACCATCGTTATGGAGATAGAGAGAACTTTCCCAATAATGGAATAGATAAAGAGGTACTACCTAGCCAGCTAGGTCACGAGACCTTGCACTATTGGTTTATCACAAGAAAAAATTATAAACAGTACAACTAACTACAATTGCATGCATAGAAATTGGCGCACTGTAAACTTTTGACTTCAACAATTTTGTTAAATATTAAAATTATTGCGTTTGCAACAAAAATTTGCATATGATTCGTTTTTTATACTCTCAATAGTGTTCAAATGGTTCAGTTTAATCCATACTACGAAAATATGCTTGGTCAGCGAGCTAGACAATTGTATATGACCTGCGCAGCGCTTCGAAAATTATGCCAGCGTTATGAGTAGACTGGATTCGTTCATAGACAACTTAAAATAGGCAGAAGGCGATTTATTGTGTCAAGGGGTGACTATTAGTTAGTGGACAGTAAGATGAAAACTGCAAGAAAATAACCTGACCCCTAAAACACCTACAATTAGACCAAAACTTACTTCAGCTCATCGACAAGCACGCCTGCATTCTGCACAGGATCATCTGAATTGAACGTTGGAGCAATGGGGATCTGTTCGGTTCTCAGATATAGCCAGAATATGCCTCCATGGTAGCAACTAAAGAAGGAAAATGTACCGAACAATTGACCGATTGCAACTTCTTAGAGCGGAGTGCTTATGGAGTTGGTTCTTACATGATCTGGGGTGCAATTTCTACAGGAGCACGATCCGACCCTGTGTTTATTCGTAGGGGTGACCGTGTTCATGGAAGAAGAGGTATAAAGGCTGATGGATATATCAAGGAGATTTTAGCAATTCATGTGGTCGACTACATTGGATTTACCTTTATGGATGACAGAATTCAGCAACAGCCACAAAGCTGTTACCTACAAGATTAACGCCCGATGTTCTGTTTGCCTCGACGAAGGCAGCACAAAAAATCAGGACCACATTACCGAAGGTAGCAGATGTCCTGTCCTAAAAAAAAGCATTTCAGAAGATGGAGAAGAGTCGAATATGAAGATATTACAGATAAACCTCAATCACTGTGAAGCCGGGCATAATTTGCTCTGACAAACCGTGCGGAATCTAAAGCCATATCATGTATTGATCTCAGAGCCATATAGACACCTTATTAATAAACCTTGGGAAACGGATAATACCAGTAATCATTTGATCATGTTGCATGTTGCAACATTATATTCGTATAATAATAAATAAAGTGAAAATCCTGAAAGTGGTCAGATGTTATTTGAAATCGTTCGAATTGCATTAGTTTTCTGAAATTTATAAGATAATTTCCTACATTTCTTAGGAAATACAATTTCACCATCAATATTACATAAACGGAAATTTGTTACTTATAATAAACTTTTAATATTATGTAATTATATATAATTATTATTGATTACCCTTAAATAATTATTGAAGAATATGACAAATTGAATGGTTACTCAACATTATGCGTGAAAAAATTTAAAAAATAAGGAAAATTAGAACCAAATGTTTTTTTAATTATGTTGATTACTCATGGTACGGATCCGTGTTATCTTGAGTTTTGAAATAACGCGCATGTCACGAATTAGTGACTCGGGTACATTCTTATGTTCATGAGCCGTAAGAGCCACACAACATACCAAAAAGAAGGTCAGCTTTTATGTAAATCTCGGCAACAGAAATTTAGTTCTACCAATTACCAATCGTGACGCTAGTGTAATAAAAATGTCAATATGTCATTCGTCATCAAATTCTGAATTCCCGCTACATTTCCCTCTGATTTTGGTACACGGGTAGGTGATATTATCCAGAAATGTAATTTATAATTGTGATTACTTCTTGAAATCAGTTTGCATGGGAATTATATGTTTCTCAGAATTCAGTTGAATTGTAATTTTATATTAAGGAGAATTTGTTGTAGAATTTGATTAGACGACGGAGGATTTTATTGGAAATAACTGAGAAATTAATTTTTAATTTGTAATTTTCCATTGGATATTTCAGGATGGACTTGAAGGTAGGTGACGGAGTAGAATATAAATGTAAATTATGAGGCTACAATATAAATTTTGTAAAATTACTTATGTGAAAATTATTATCTAGAAAGCGATTTTACAAATTGCAATAGAAAACATTTGAAGCATAAAGCCATCTGCCTACTTCCATTTATGAAGATCACAGAATCACAGAAAGAATGTTACTAGCTTACTTTGAAACTAAATCCAAAATGTGAAAGTTTTCAACACTTTGGTCGACTTAATCAAAACAGAAATGCACCCTAATGGTAAATAAAAATTTGAAAATTGAAAAATAAATCAGCTGGGTATAGACACGAAAAATCTAAAACATTTGCCCGTGAAGAAATTAATAAGTTTTTGTTGTACGCTCCAGACGATCATTATCTCATGCATAAGATATGACTGCAAAAAATTTTAATATAAGCTTAGATATTATTTGTAACATCTTTCAGGTTGCTTCAATATTCGGAATCGCAGGAGCTCTGCGAAAGGAGGGATCATTTAAAATGAACGTGTAACGATATTAATAATACCGGAAATGTTTTAATTATCACAGTACCTGATATAAAATGATGTTCAGTCTCGTTTTACTATTAATGGTGAAATATCTGACAATAGATTAAACTTGGTAAATATTTATAAAAAAATATAAAAATCAACGACCCACACACATCACATTTCTTTTTGCAGTTTATAAATCGAAAATGCATATCGGCGCTCTTCAGCGTCTCTATTAGTGGATTACGGTGGTGATATAATGCAACTAAAGAAGCACGATGGGTGAAAATCCAACACAGTTGCGGATGGTTAGGTAGACGACTCGATAAAAAACAAAATGGATTCCGCAGTGAAAATTTTAACGGAAACAACTAGTTCGACTTCAAGCAATATTGTAAATGTTCATGATCCTACCAACAATCCAATAGGTACTAGAACAACTATAGACGATATTATTTCTTTTAACTCGTGAAATATGGCCAATTCGAGTACCAATAGTAATGTAACTTCTTCACTTCAAATTAATTATGCTCACAGTTGTACTTTTCATAATACCATTACAAAATAAAAATTGATAAAAGTTTTGTCGAATTAACTTGTTTTTCACTCATAGGAATTTCCAAACCATCCTACTCGTGAAAAAGAGTATTACTTCACTCACTTGTTGCATAAATAACGAGTTTTTGTTAAATCCCAAAATGATAGTACTCTATCATTGTAATGATATCATTTTACTGTTTTATTTTTGGTTCTTAATTATATACATATTACACTGTTCAATTTGTTTATTAGAAAAATCTGTATTTTGTTAGTTCTTATTATAAAAGTGATATTGCAATCATGTCTACTAATTTTCCTTGGTTTAGTTGAAAATACAATATGTAAATATTATTTTGTAAATAAACGTGTCCAAGTTCTAAGGTGTTTTTTATCGTAAACTCAGGAAACCACGAAATCGGAACTGGATGCAAATGAATAACATAGAATAGAGTAGATATCCTTTGTTATAAATTTATATGAACCGCGAAAGTAGATTAGTTCTGCTACCTACCATCGAGGGCACTAGTCCGCCATATTATTTGAATAACAGCTAAGTATGCATTTCTTCTTAGGGTATGTTCTGTGGTAAGAGCATAACGGAACATGACAAATCTTTCGTTTCACATTTTTCCCCGATGGTAAAACTTTGATACATAACGGGATTTGGATCATATTGGAGAAAAAACTGTGGCCATTATGTGTGTTTAGATAATTTATTTCAGTTATCCACTAAGCTATCTAAGCACAAAGCATCCTACCAAACGTGTGGAGTTGACAACCAGGTACGAATGAATACCTATTATCCTCGTGAAAAAAAAGTATATATAAGAATATGGGCATCCATTTCATACAAGTTATACTTCTGAATAAGTTTTATATTTGGATAGAAATATAAATATTTATGATTTCCGATTAACTATCATAGCAAATTTAATGAGTATTGAAGTTGTTAAGACTAAACCCATCATACGTATACAGACAAAAATTTTATCTGGAAATAAGGAAGATGGAATGAAGAGAAAACGTTGTAGGGTTTGTTCCCAAACGAAAATTAGGAAATATCATTGTGAAAAATGTGCCGAGTAACCCGAATATTGCGTAAGAAGTGCCCCGTTGGGGCTGGAAATCCAACAATGTGTTAAACCTGAATACAACAATGCTGTGGAAGCTCAACAAGTTTCCCCGTCAACTTGAACTTCGACCTCGGCTAATTACTTTCAAAAATTGTGGAAATATAACTGTTAATTCCAATTTTAAGTAAAATATGAAAACCAGTTAATGTACATTCCATCCATTTTAATTCTGAACTTTATTTTTAATATATAAAAACATCGCATCCGTAGGAAAAGAAGAATGAACGACTCATGGACCAAAATGTAGTTTTTTCACTTATAGTCAAAATATTTTAAACCAAGAATTTGGTATATTACTTTAAAATGAACAATCGTTTTTCGATCTGTCTTGCAGCAGTGAACTGGAATTATTAAATCTGAGTAATTTAATTTAAAAACGTAAAATTACTTTTCAATAATTAATTTTTGTATCAGTTTCAAAATAAGTGCATAATCCATATCTATTATATAATCGATTGAAACTTACTTTTAATAGCCCAGGTTGTTCCATTGCTAAGCTCTGTCAAATATACCATCATATCACTTTTACATGCATTATTAGTTATCGTTTCGAGCCGATTCCACCATGTATGATGATCATATAATTTAGAAAACCACTGAAACTGAGACACATTCTCGAAATCACTAGTTTCATTGAAATATTGACTTTCGCCATCTGGAACCGGAAATTGTATCCCATTCGATAAATACGACAAATCTGATGAATTGTAAGTAAATTTAGGGGTAGATTGATTTGAATACACAATTGAACACCATGTCAAAATCAAATAAAATAATATAATTTTTGACATTATAATGATTTGTTGAAAATCACTGTTTTTTAAACATTTTGATTATTCTAATTCTTTACGTAGATATACCTTAGACTCCGTCTCACTTTCAATTTCACTGCTATTTGGAATGCAACGGAGTTCCCACTGCACTGGTCACTTGCAGATTGCACTTTCTTAGACCAGTGAAATTCACACTTAATACAGAATGAAGTAAACATCTAGTTTCCCCCAAACAAAACCACCATAGCGTGTTATTGAAAATTTACGTATCTCTATATAGCATTTCAATCGAATTTAATGCAATGTAAATCTATCTACTAAGTTATTCAAATGATTGGCATTGAATTCCAGATTATGCAGACAATGCTAAATTTGGAAAGCTATTTAAAATTATTTCTATAATAAGGTGGAAGCTTTAAATTTTCTTTCCGAATTAACCCTTACTTCAAATAATCTCTACGATAGAATGAAAAGAATGAATAACTGTGCAATACTAAAGAGAAGTTTGTGATTTAATTTTTTGCGCATTGCGTTAATGTATTTTTTCTCTTCTCTCTATTGTAAATAATACATTTTGACACTGTTTTAAAGTACTTAAGTACAATTGTGTCGTACTCATCGGAGGTATTTGACGAATGTAACCGGGCAAAAATAAATTTTATAAAACTATTTGTACTAAAAAAAAAGTGATACCTAAGTACCCCTATACCTTAGCGATTCGATTAGATATGAAGATGGTCCCAGAAGTACCTTGCCTAACAAAGAAAACACAAAAATTTTGAGAAAAAAATAGATTTATTTTTCAACGTAAACTCCTTCTTTAAAATAGCTATTAACTGCCTACATTACTTACTCATTATTGATCATAAGATCTTTAACCACCGTGTCATTTTTTCAAATCTGAGAAGAGAAAATAATAAATAACAGGGGGCTGAATCTGGCGAATAGGGTGCATGAGGTGGCAATTCAAACTTTATTTCATTAATTTTGACCATTGCAATAACGGATGTGTGAGTTGGTAGATTGTCTTGAAGCAACTCTTTCTTCTTATCCAAATGCGAACGGTTTTGCTTGATTTCTTTGCTCAAACGTTGCAATAAGTTCGCATAATACTCGCTGTTGATAGTTTTTCCTTTCGGAGGATAGTCAATGAAAATGATCCCACGGGCATCCCAAAAAACCGACGTCATAACTTTGACTACATTTGGAGCTGGTCCTCCCTTTTCAGTCCATTGTTTGATTGACCTTTTGTTTCGGGTGTGAAGTAATAGACCCACGTTTCATCCATGGTTATGAAACAGTGGAAAATTTCGGCTTTATGTCTATGAACATTGCCAATCACTCGATGGAAACATATTCATGATGCTGTTTTTGTGCCATTGTGAGCAAACGCAGCACCCATCTTGCGGCTTTCTCATATCCAAATTTTCAGTTATTATACGCACTTTTTGAAATGCTTACTATATCTGGTAGCTCGCGCACTTCCCGTTCAACGATCATCCATTACCGCTTTTTGGATTTTCTTCAACATTTTTTAGAGTAGTCAACTCATTTGAGAGTAGTCTAACCCAGAGTAGAATCTAATCCAGCTTTTATATTGGTTGGGGTAATACCTTTCAAATAAAAATATTTTATCACATAACGATGACCAATTATTTTCCATGTTTACAAATTCACTGAAAATGTTACTACTTCTACTATATTTCTGTTCCAGCTGCTCTCTCAAAGATCAAAGCTGCAATTTGAAATAGTAAGAAGTTCTAATCCCTGAATTTAGTTTGGAGCTTATTAATCGCTTCAAAGTTATCGTGATATTAAGCGGTCATCAGATAAAGCTGACAAAATTCGAAGATTATGGGATGGAAACGATCAAACTTCACTTTCAGCAGTATCTATGTCTATCTATCTATGTTTCATGCAGAAGCACCGAATAAGCATTTCCAGCTTTAGCGGCAGAGCTTCAGAAGGCATGCAACTTTGATGTATTAAACAGACTATTATCAAACTCAGATCCTGTTTAAAACTTTTGACCTATTTTATTTCTTTCTGGTTTTATCGCAAGTGTCTTCTCCTTTCGGCTTATTATTATTGTCTTAGACTTGTGTTCGTTTATTTTCGTATTAATTATCTGGAGATCGTATCTTTTTAAATTTGAGTACAAGTTTTCTCATCTTTTACTATTATTACCATGTCATCTGCATGTAGTATTTCCGAAACATGAATGTGTTCCATTTTTCCCAGTGAGAGATTTTATTTGATGCTTCTAGCCTAACTCTGACAAATTTTTTGTCTATTTATATTAAGTAAGTAAGCACTTACTCTATTTATTAGTCTGTTAAATGGTTTTTGAAGGTATATAAAATACAGATGTATTTGTCCTCCTTTTCTTATTGCCATTTCAGTTATTTAAACAATTATGACTGTTGTTCCCATGTTTGTTGCGAATTTTCTATGGCTTTTTCTTCTTACTTTCTTAGTATATTTTCTACTATTCTCATATACCTTTTGCGCCTTTTACCAGATATGCCATTATTTGGTCTTCCAGGTGCCTTCACCAGTTGTATTTGCTATAGAAAAAAATGAAGTGTAAATCTTGAAGCCAATATGTTTTGCAGATGAAAATAGTCAAGATGAGATTGCTATGGATGAAATTAATATACAAACGAACTTAACAACAAAGTTTCTCAATACTCACCTTAACGAACTTATAATATAGTTACGGACAAACTTTAATTTACCTGTTTATGAAATGTTAAACTTACAAAGCTTCTAAAAGTTTGAACTAGGAGCAAAATAGAGCATTATGATTTAGTGTAGAAGTATAGTTAATCAAAAAATCGTGAATAATACTAATCGTCGTTGCGCCTCCAAAAACCGCTATGGGCACTTTGGATAATTTCTAAAAGGACAATAAAAACGTTAACACCAAATTATTTTTCATTTTTAATATTAAGAATAAGAAATCATTGAACAAAAATTATTGCCAGTTTTTATTTTTCGAATCATCATTCTATTTAATAATCAGATATTTTCTATATATAGTATTTGATTATTTGATAAACACACAGCCGATTTTGGATGTTTTTACACATACATAGCTGTTTTGTTTTCGTAAACTAAAGAAGCATAAGAAAGTTGTACAATAAAATCATTTTTTATCATTTTCTAAATGAAGAGAATCAGTAAAGTTTATAAATATCAGAATATAGTTACATAACATTCTGTTTACATATTCGATGAGCGTAAAATTAGGCACTTTGAAATAATGTTCTAATGATGAATGTACAGAGTCTAATTCCATAATACTATGGCCTTTTCAAGTATGATTTATTCAATTTTAGTTGCTGGATGATAGATCTGTACCATCAGCTTCATACCATAGATAACAGTGTACGTTCTTGAGAGGTTATGTTTCTGCAGCTTCTGTTCATAATATTGTTTAAATACTCATCATTTCGGAAAAAATAGAACGCTTGCACATTCCTTGTGATCACACACTGTATTATCTGACCACTTTGAGATCGAATACTGCTTATCTTTGTCTTTGTCAAAGGGCCCATTAAATAATTTTTTTTCTACCGCTGTTTTTCCATTTTCATCATACTTGTCTTTAGAAACTTGGGATTATATTATCTGAATGTTGGTTCAACATAAATCAGTAAGGTCGAGTGTCTGCAATAGTGACTTGGTACTTTTGGTAATAAAAGAATATTTTTTATAAAAGAATATATTTTGATTAAGACCGCATCAGTCAAATTTTTCTAACCCACAATGAAGACGATTTAAATTTGAAGAAGTCATTACCTTATGAAGAAGCTAACCAAATCAATAAGATGATTCATCATGAGGGAATGCCTTCTTGAAATTTCTGGTATCACTCAGTATTTCATTGTTTTTATTTTTAGCAATCCTATTATTTTATTTTCCTCCCTCCTTGATAACTTTCTCTGCCTCTTTCTTTTGTTACGATCACGTATGTTTTCATTATAATTTATTTCACCTTTCTCTTCTAAAATGTCTTTGCCACCATCAATATTTTCTTGAAGTAAAATACCAATTTAAGTTGATTCACCATCATTTATATTTCATATGTTTTCATAGTAATAAACTATTTTCTATGTCACTATGTATAGGTATTAAAAGACCGTAGTCCATTACTTCCATTGTTTATAGCACTTTGCTCAAAAGTGTCACCAAACCAATGTGAGCCTCAGCAATGAGTAGAATAGTTACTATATCCAGAATTTTTTGTAAATGTTTGTAATTCAATACTCAGATCTAAATTATTGAGTATTTCATTGTGATTTAACACTCAAATTTTGAAGAGAGAATATTGTTCATTTGTGTGAATATTTTTTTATTTGGGTGTGTTTGGGAAAAAACCTTTTCTTTGTTCAGGTCATAGCTTAGGCTTAATGAAGTTTCAATATCTATTCATTCGCGATTTCCCGCGCTAACCTTATAAAAAAAACGAAATTTGTATATCGTCTTGAATTATTCTCTAATTCAAATAGTCATTCTATCCTAATATAGTATTATAACTTCTCTTAAAACTGGATTATTAATTGAAAAAATAATGACGATTACTGAATCAAACAAGCTAAGCGAAGGAAAATATTAGAAAACAGCCATTTTGAATGTGTAGAAATCCGCCATTTCTATTATGCTTGCACATAAAGAGTTTCGGCGCGCAATTCAAATGTGTCAAAAAACGCTAAGTGCAGAAAATGATTATTTTCTTCTTCGAAAACATAATTTTTGCATATACACATAGGATTATTCATATTTTGTTTTCTCTGTAACATTCCGTTACATTTTGGCTAAAAATTGCACATAACGGATTTTGGAGGCGCAATGACGAAATCCATGCAAGAATAGAAAAACTGATCACAGGAAAAACAATCGGTTGGACAGAGTTGGAAGAGTTTCGAATCAAATCCCATTTCTGATATTAGATATTATAAAATTGCCTGTACTAATAGAGAAAGGCGAGATGTGGGTATATAAAACTGTTTGTTTGCTCGAATGGAAGTAATAAGTTTTATTTATGTTTTCTTTCTCCTTTTGTTATGTAATATATCGGAATGAAAAGAATTTCAGTTAGATCGTGACATATTTTCACAATTTAATACAGTTCCATCGGTAGTTTACTTTTTAATTCGACACTCGTGGTTGCAAAGTGCAACGTTTGAAGCTAAATTACCTTAATGTGTTAGTTGAAATTTGTGAAAGTAGCGCGAACATAATTATTATAAACACGGAGAAAATTAGATATAAGGTGCATTGAGAAATCATAATATATGATTAAATAATCTAAACTTGGAAAATGACAAAGTCAAAATAATTTATATACTAATTATTCAGCTTATTCAACAAAATAAACAAAAAATTTACTGTGTTGACTTCAAAAATGAAAAATATCACTCACGAAGATTTCGCCCTAGGGGGATATAACTGTATTGAAATACCATGGTGGTTGGTTATCAACTATTGTGGATCAGGAATACGTTGTTGATTCAGAAAAGAATAAGGCAGATAGTGTAATGTAAACATGTCTAGAGAGAAGGAGAGAGAGCGTGTGTGACTCCTTGAGTTGTTTTTGAAAAGGATACGACATTTTTATATAAGATATGGTTAATTTCAGGATTACCTGATATAAAAAAGCTTTTCCTTTGCAGGGCTGGGGCTATAGTGATTTTAGTTTTTTTAGTATGGTATCAATTCATCAAATATATGTCGACCTACCAGTGCATTAACGATAAAAAGAAAAAAAAATGAAATAATTACAGCATAAAAAAGCTGGACAAACCAAACAACATTTGTGATTATTGGGTGACTTAATTGGATATGGATTGCTATGTAGAGACGGGGACAGCTGTGACTGTATTGTTGCCTATCGTCGCCCATTTGGCTCAGGAACGGATTCACCAGGTTATAGGAAAACCGCAGGAAACCTACAACACCGACGATCGACAAGATGGGGCTTGGAAACGAGTTTCACTTGATGATTTTCCGGTAGTACTTCGTAGGTCTTCACTAGCATTCGAAGCAAGAAAGCTTCCTCTTGAGCTTAGAAAAAAGTGGATATCTAATGATGATCCAGAGACTGAGAAGATTGTCTTTGGCAGTGGAAGTCAGACACATGTGTGAGGAAAAAGATGCGAACGTGTATTATTTGATAATATTAGGAATTAAAAGGAGAGGATGTGAGAGTTTATAGGATAGAATTATGAAAAGAGCATGTGTTAGGCCGCTTCTCTAATAGAATTTCTAATCTGAACAGTGACAATGTAGTACAAAGACCATTTACAGGGCGTATGGTAGATTTGAGGTCTAGAAATGAACGAAACATCCTTCAACCTCTAAAACAAATGAAAATATGTGAAAAGGTAACAAAATTTGTTCAAACAGGACTACTGAAATTATCGCAATACATCAATGAAAACATAAATTGATATAATGGCTTCAAATATGGCCGATCGTTCCAAAATATGTCGTTGTCTCTGAAAACATCGATACTGAACTGGAGCAGATTAAACAAGATCGTCATATTTTATCTCAAATAATAGGACTTTCACGGTACTGGTATGACTTCATTCAATAATATAGTACATGATATTTTAGCCGTATAAAAATGTTCCCACTGAATCTCGCTTAACCTCATAATACCAAAAACAAGGCATTCGCCGACTAGTGTGTTAAAATGAATTTGCCTTAGGTGAATTCATACTTCGTACTTAATTATTTATTTTCAAAAAGTAATTGGAGAAGTTTAGGAAACGTCCAAGAAGTGGCGAATCATATTGTATCATGCAAGCTCTCTGACGTCCAATCAGTTCTTTTTTGCTACCTGCGAGGTTAACGATTTTTAACAGGAAAAGAAGCCTTCTGTGCATTCAAAAGGCATATTATGAGGTTACCTTGGTTGAGGTTAATAAAAGTGCTTAAAAAATATATTAATCTTTTTCGAAAAACAATAACATATTTGTTTTACCTATTATATGGTTAGAAACATAAATAGACACCCTCATTGCTTGATATAAGCAGTAATTTGGAGAAAATTAGTCCAATTTGTACATCATTTATACACTTTGTCTCTAATAAAATAATCCACAACATTTCACGTCTTGATTATATAAATCAACTATCATCAAATTAACTTGAAGATTTTATCAACTTGTTAGAAATAGTGAAGTATATGCAGTAATCTTACCTTTACTTATTAAATTTATTTACGTTAGATTATTTGACAGTTAGAATCACAAATTACAAATCAAAATAAACAATTGTACTATATGATGTAGTAGCCTACTTGTGTTAGCTTAACTTGTTGGTCTTTGTTATCACGAAGGTGTGCTCATATATTCCACAAAGCATCTAAACTAATCAAGATTTACGCAGTTACCAATTTCACAAAAGCTTACATTACTGCGCATGCCTACTTAATGGTTTATTCCTAACTCTGAGTCATAATTCAACAAGACAATCCATTGCGATTCCTACTCAAATACGCAGTTACCGTAACGCTGGATCAGCAACAATAAATTTGTATATGATAATGTCTGCAAAGTGTCTACATAGTAGCTTGTTACCTCTGGTGTTGAACCAAACGATAGCAGCATGCCGCTAACCAATCGTTTAAATATATCTGTTGGAGGATATAGCGAATTGGACCCGCGGCCGAAATAATTGGACATATCGTCATAGATCCGTACAAGACATGCCAGATGCCGAAACTGCCATACTATTCGGCATCAGTTTAACATCATTTGAATACATCTCGAAATGCCTATATACGTCATAAGCCGATGCCGAAACGATCGAAGCATTTATTTTAAATTAATGTAATGTATTACGTAGATAGTTATAACGTTACATTTATTTTATTACGTATTGCGACAAGAAGTACTATTTTATTCATTACACATTTTCATTTCTTGTCCTCACATTGTACGACATTTGCATCGTACAAATCCCTGCGAAGAATTGGATCCATCTAATGATTTCAATGTATTTGTTTGCCAAGGCTATAAAAAAAAATTATATTAAAATCATTTTTAAATCCCTTCTGACATATAGTTTTTCTAAAACAGCAGTTGATGCACCAAGTTGGTACAAACCCTCTTTCTCCGATAATATAACAGCCAAAACACTACGAGAACTAAACGTCCTCTATTGACATTAATAATCTTTACCAAAACATTCCGTCCAGTTTTAATTTTAGGAAATTTCCTTGTCAGTTCAGTTCTGCATTGCATTATTTCTTTCTCATACTATTTTTTACTTGACGTAAAATATTGAAATATTACTCGTTAGTCAATACGATGGTAAAATTATTATGTACCACTATTTTTTTTTAATCAACATAATGAGTTTTTCTTCAAAAGTATGCTTATCAACTAAACGCTGATCAGCCTCCATTGTTACAATAAATGATTTATTTACAAATTTTGTACGAATAATGCAAAAACCACAAACGAACAAACTGCACGTTAGCACGAATTTGAGGTTAGGTTGTTTATTTACAATTCGATGGGCAACGGAATATTCAATGGAGGTGTATATTTCGCGATATGGCAAAATTAAGTTAATCAAAAGGCGATTTTGGCATCAGCTATATCTAAGATGGGCATATGGCGATCTGTCCAATTATTTCCGCCGCAGACCGAATTCGCTATCTGCCTCCAACATTCATATTGAAACCAGCTTAAACTGTCAAATATAATAGTCTAATTCGACATCTCGTCACCTCATGTCAGCGTATCAAACATTTTTCGTTCAATGATGCATTTAACAAAATTTATCGAGTGTATAAACATGGTCCCTTCTACAAAACGATCGTTGAACACGGACGTGTCCGAAAATTATATTTTGCAGAAGAGACCAAGATACTGCGATTACACAAGACTGCTACCCGATGAAGTTTTGATATATGTTTTTTCTTTCATGACACATAAAGAACTACATATTTTAAGAAGAGTTTGCAAGAGATGGTTCTACTTATCTTGTTCACCCAGTCTTTGGAAAAAAGTGATTGTTAACGAAGATATTCCTTTAAAAACTGTTTGTATGTGGCTGGAACACTCTCCTTTGCTCAAAGAACTTGAAGTAACAGTAAAAGGTAGGAGAGAAGTTAACTTAATTGTCAAGAAACTATCAAAATACGCTAAAAATCTGCAAACTTTGAGAATTAAGAATTCAGTGGATACAAACAGTCTCGATTTACTTGAAAGCAGAGCTTTGTGTCAAATGTTTAATAATTGTAAGTATTTGAGAAATCTGTACTTTACTGGCGTAAAGATTTTATCCTGTAAATTTTTTCAACTCTTATCACAAAGAAAACCACTGGGTACAACAAGAAATTTTAGTTACTTTGGACCCATCGGTCAAAAGCAAATGAAAGCATTGATCACCTCAATCGTTTCCAATGAGAACTATAACGCAGCAACAATATGTACATCTGGTAATAGAAAAATAAATATAAAAGATGCAGCCTCAACTGATTCAGGCACACCAGATATCGATACTATCTGGAATGATATTGTAAGCAATTGTAGCGAATTATTTGATGATTTAAATGATGAAGATTTCCGGCCAGTAGATTATTAGTGAATAGTTTCATAACAAACTTCATAGAAAAATTTACTAATGTAATCGTAAGTGTTTAAAAAATAAATATTATATTCAGGCAACATTGCATTCTTTTGAATTATCAAGAGAAAAATTTAAAATATGTAATATTTCTAGAAAAATATCCAATCATCTCATAACTTGTATTCTATTCATTCTATTGATTTACAACCGGAAAAAGTCTTAATGAAGTGAAATGATAAAAAAGATGCCGGAAAATACAGTAAAAACATCTGATCTGTATAACTCATAAAAGTTAATAGCCTTGCATCAAGTTTTCCGGAGGTAATAATAACATGCTTTCTATTTCTAACTCATTTAGTTACAACTGTAACAGCTGGAAGAAGTTTTTTCAAATTAAAATTTATAAAAAATGATCTAAGGAACTCTATGAAACAAGAACGGCTTTCAAATTTGTCCCTATTGATCATAGATGCAAATCTCGACTGAAGCTTCCTCTTCTGCTACGGTTGATTTTAATTAATAAATTTGCCGAAAAAAGGCGAAAACAGTGTATTGGATTTCAACTGTTTTGCTAAATGGCTCCCATTTATTCAATAAATGTTTTTTTATTATTTAATACCAGTGCTGTTGTTTATGAAAAATCTCGACTTGAGCTTCACTTTAGGTGAAAGGACCCCCAACAAATTTTGATTCAGGGTCCATCTAGGGCAAGCTACGCCTCTGTGTTTATCGAAACATGCATAACATAATGTTGTTGACATATCGTCAACCACATTTTAATTTTCCGAGAAAAATTTCGGTTAAAACGAACATTTCGTTAATCAATATTCTCAACACGTGCATGATTAGCAATTTCATAGATGTTATAGTGCTTGTATTATCTGGGGAAATTATATCTAGTATTATATAATAGTAGGATCTCCCAGTATACCAAGAATCGATGGAGAAAGTTGTCTTATAACTAGCATGTTTGTTTATGGAATAGAATAAAGTTTAAATTATCGGATTATGTGACATAAAAACATTATTACGATAATGGACGTAGCCAAAGAATGTTACGTTAAGATACTCAGTTTCCTAGTTTTACTGATGTAACAAAAAATTTATAACCTGTTTCACTATTTTAGTATATTTTGATATACATTTGAGTATTAAATGTAAATAAATCTCAAAAATATGATTTTGCAAAATTATTGTTCATATATCTTACACTGAATATTTTGATACCATTTTATCAGTTTTGTCATATTGGCAATACTGGTAATAGAAAACCACAGTCTTGCATACTATTCTTGAAACCGAGACCAATTTGTACAGAGCGGCGTGATTCTCATTTCCGGATGTATACATTGTGTTATACAATGCCACCTGTGCTCCAATTAAGTTATTTAGTGTTTTACATACTTATAATAATTCATTTGTAGTTGAATATTCAATTTTCCCATCCCTCGATCACAACCCCGTACTGGCGGCCACAGAGTAACACCTAACCACTCTCACTACCTTCGTTTCAAGACCTGTATGTAAGACCGTGTAGAAAGCAGTTTTATATGCACACGTGTCCTTTGTCAAAAAATATTAGTTATATAACAAACAATATGAGGCCCGGTTTATCAATAACATTTTATCTGACTATCTAACTAAAATTGGGTTTTTCGACAACAGGGTATCTTTCATTTGCTGACTAAATTGTAAGACAACTCATAGAACAGCAATTTGCGGATTGGCATCTGAATCTGAATATTGTTTTGTGAAATATATTTGGTTTCCGGTTTGTTTGAACTTTGACAATTTTTACTAGTTTCTTGTAAGCGAATGTTATTTTAAAGAAATGGAAAATACTAACCACTTGTTTCATAAGGTTAACGATTGTTCAAATTTCAACACTAGCTTAATTCTATTTTTTGAATTGCACCTACATTGAAAGTCTCTAAGATACCATTAAACTGATTTGATTTTTAGTGAAACAGTTTCTAGTCTATAATTCAGGTAATTTTGTGCTGAGAAACGCTGCGGAAACAATTATTATCGCTATTGGTATTACACAAAATTATTCTTTTGGTTTACTTTGTTCAAAGAATTTAAAAAATGGCAGTAATAAAAGCTGCAGAAGACATATATGAAGATGATCTTGATTTTCTGAAGATTGTAGATATGGGCTTATAATGGAGCCGGCCATTTTACAAATATGGATAATTTCACCTTTTCTATAAGGTTCATTTCTTAGTGCTAAAGGCTAAAGGCGTAAAACCGATCGATATTCATCGTGAGATCTGTAAAGTTTACGGACAAAACATTATGAATGATGGAATGGTAATGAAATAGGTGAGAGAATTTAAGGATGGCCGTAAAATGTGCATGATGAAGAAGGGAGTGGGCGTCCTTCGGTCGTTAATGAAGATTTGGTGCAGAAAGTGGACGAGAAGGTGAGAGAAAACAGACACTTTACAATTTCATCATTGTGCGACTACTTTCCTCAATATTCTCGTAGCGTTTTGTATCGCATTGTGACCGAGAACTTGACATACCGGAAATTGTGTTCACGTTGAGTTCCAAAAATGGTGACGGATTTGCATAAAACCCAACGTTTAGGCAGTGCATTAACTTTCCTTGATGCGGTACACCACAATGAAGGTGAAGATTTTTCAGACCAAATTGTTACTGGTGACGAAACATGGGTGGCCTACGTCACACCAAAATCGAAACAACAATCCATGAAATGCCGACATTCATCATCACCCAAAAAAGTGAAGCTTAAGCAAACAATTTCTGCCCGGAAAATTATGTGCACAGTTTTTTGGGACAGAAAAGGAGTATTGCTAGAGGCCTCGTAATGAGTCAATCAATGCAGCGTCTTATTGTGAGACATTGAACAATCTGCGTCGTGCAATCCAGAACAAAAGACGTGGCAAGTTGAATAAGGGTATCGTTTTGCTGCATGACAATGCCCGTCCACATATGGCTAATCGCACCAAAGATCTTATCAAATCTTTTCAATGGGAAACTCAATGGACGATAACGAAGTCAAAACAGTGGTTAACAAGTGAGGCGGCGGAATCTTATGAGGATGGTATTCAAAAACTGGTGCCACGTTATGACAAGTGCCTCACTATTCACGGAAATTATGTAGAAAAGTAGATTAAGGTACAGGTTTTCATGTAAAAATAAAATTATTGCGATATCTTTGCACTTCTTTTTTTAATTCCAAAACGGTACTTTCTTAAAAAAATATGCCTCGTATATGATAGTGACTCATTCCAATGAAGTAACTAGATAATTTCATTGAATTGTACAAAATTTTAATTCATAATGTTATTCTGACTTTATTATATTAATTCTCATCGTTAAAGTTTGAAATAAAACTTTCCTATATCTCTTGATTTTCACTTTTTGTCGATGAACTGTCATTGTCTTGTTCTTTGTCATAATTACATATAGTTCTTCCAATTGCAGATTATAAAAACCCTTACCGAGATTTCTTTTTCTACCATAGGCGTAGATACACAATTTTATAAATTTATTATTTATATAAATACTTTTAAAAATATGTATATCTAACGCGAGAAAGTATTCGTTAAAAGGCAATCGAATTATTATAAATTGGATGGCATTATACGCCGTTATTTCGACAGATGCACTTAATTATAGTCCTACAAATGAATATTAAATTATAAAACGTGAATAGACGAGTAAAATGTACCTGCCTGTAAAGGTTTTTGGTTTAAACAGTGTACCAGACGGAAACTGAACCGTTTTTGTACCCCATTCGTTTTTTTTTCTGGAAATCGAAAAACATGAAAGAAAATAAAACAAAAGAAAAAAAGGGTTGTATAGAGGGTGATACCACATACTTATCTTCTTTGATATCAGGTTCAGCACAGTTTTTCCAAAGATCTTGGCGGTCTGCTGCTAGAACTTTCTACAACTTCTTTACTCAGTTCTGAAAACTGATTACATTTCCGTAATTCTGATTTTAAATATGCAATAGTAAGAGGGTAGTCTGAGAAGAGTATGACCCTGTTCTTTGCACAGCTTGTCAATATAATAAATTTTCTCTAAGTTTAGACCTTTAATAACAGTAAGCAATTCTTTGTTTGTTGGGCCTTTTTTACGATAATTGACAGGAATAGGAATAATATTTTCAGACATAAATGTCTAGCAGGAGCATTTCCAATAAATTGTGTACATACGCCTTCTGACAGCTTCGGCCAATAGAAATGCATTTATGTCGATGTTTTCATTGGTAAACAGTAGATATCATGAGTCCACGTGGACTGACGGTTTGTTATATGTTTACTGAATTTTATACGGAGAGTGAACATTATTTATCTTAATTTGGTATGAATGCAGTGCGTATTTAGGAGATATTGATTGTTCCGTCTTCTGCAATTGATATTGTAAGAACTATAACTTATAATTTTCTATAGAAATTATTCTGGGATTTTGTTTTATTTTGCACTTTTTTGCTCATGTAACAATATTCAATGACGGGATGATAAAAAATTTTAAAAAATCGTAAGAAATTTTTATATGAAATAACCAATATGAGTATTTCAATATTTTTGTAAATCAATAATCGATCGTTAAGTAGTTCCAATAATTTCCTTTTAATCTATAACAAATATTTATTAAACAGTCTACTTTTTCATTACTGGTTGCTTAACTATATGATTGAAGGGTTTCCTAATGACTTGTAAGTTTCTATTGAATACATGTAACTTATATTTTTTTCACTGTAAATGTGTTTTTAAGAACTGACTGAAAGTTTATCATTATAATAATGCTTTTAATAATATTACAACAAACAACTAAGCAATTAACAAGTGTTGAGTCTTCAATCTAGACTGATTACCTAAGGGCAATGGCGTAGGTAACATGTATCGTCAAAACATATCAGAGGGAGTTTACACAGAAAAATAGAATAAAATAACATAAATAAAAAATAGATAATCATAATTGCATTTTCTAATCAGCTAGTTTCCATTTATCCAATTTCTAATAATTTGCTGCTGTCTACATTATGTAGGTTTTTAGTTTTTCTTTTAATGTTGCAGGAGCTACTTCTGCCATGGTATGTAGATATCAAATGCCGAGTTTTTCTCTTCATTTGTATATTTTTCGTTTCTTTGTTTTCGATAACGTTTTTGAATTTTGCGATGATATTAATTGAAAGTATTTTTTCGTCGGAAGAAAAATTTGATGATCCTAGACGTTTTGCATTTATTTTATTACATGGATTTCACAAGAAACTCCTAAAATAAAAAAACACGAAAAACTGCTTATGTAACCTCAAAATGTGTAACCTTACTTTCCCGGTAAAGGGTATATGGTCTCAGTTAAAGTATATAAATAACTAGTACTAAGATCGGGTGAACAATTAATATTGGATAATAAAGGAACTTATGCTCTAACATATAAAAAAACTGAATGCATGTTTTTTTTAAATATAACCAAACAGGAATCTGTTCTATTTTATTCGTTCTGTTCCCCAAATAAAAAGAAAATACCAATTTATATGAAAACTATCATACAAAATCAGAAGTGACCATATACTGTGATAAAATAAGTGTGAACAAGAAAATATTCAAAATATTTGAAGAAAAACGTAACAAGTCGAATGGCACGTTTCAAAATTATGATTGGAAAATACATGTGTGTGTGCCATTTCCTTTAATTTTTAAGAACATTTCCCCAGTTCGACCATGATCAAGAAAAATTTTAATTATACCGAATTGTTCTATGTTTATTTTTTCAATAAACAATTATAACTATTTTGTTTCATTAATACAATTCTTTTTATCTCTTTATCGTCAAATCCTAAATTATAGAAAATAATGAGGATTTTGACAATCAAGTAAGACCACTAATAAGTTAAATATCAGGTTCTGAACTGTGTTATATCCAATTTGAACACATAAAATCCATCTCAAAGATTATATTTCCATACGTATTGTCTTATAACAGCAATAAATCGAAAACAGATTCCAGAATGAGGAAAGTTTTTTCTTAATATTTTTAGAAATATTACAGTCTATTAAAATAAAATATCAAAAGACATCGAGCTTCATAATTAGAGTTATACACGAAATCAAAACTTAAGTTCAAGTATTACAAAAGTATTCCGAAACGGACATAGCTCTAAGGTAACAAATTTATTATTTAGATATATTTATTAATATATTCCCGATATATCTCAAGTGTCGTGCCCATGCCCATCCTTTTATTCAGACTCCACAATATTGATACTGGTTCTTCCACGTACCATTTCAAGTTTGAGCTTTTTCTCCTTTTCCATTGAAAGAATTTTATGAATCTAGGTGCCCTTAATAATAGTATCATTCTTCAGTTAAAATGTTGACGTCTTCATTTTCCAGAAGGCTTGCATTGTCTACTATCGTAGTTGAAGCATGTATTTTGTCGATGGACAACTTAAACTCAATCTTCTAGGACCTGATTACATTTAGAGCCGCTTAACAAACCGAATAAATGACTTTTCTACATTTTCCTTTTATCATTGTAGCTGCGATTCTTGCTTAATGCACTATGGTATAGAGAAGTAGACACATTTCCATATTGTCTTATAACAGGAATAAATTGAAAACAAATTCCAGAATGAGGTTTTTTTTGTAATAGTAACTTTCCTGAAAATTTTAGGGGCGTAGAAATTCTGAGAAAAATTTTTGGCTATCTAAAAGCAATTTTTTGAAATTCGATTAGTTATAAATGGCTATAAATTTACGGGAGGATAGGAAACAAGCAAGTTTAGTAAATTTCACTAAAGTATACATCGATAAGCAATATATAATAAGCTATTGGACGTGTCTTCAAACTTCAAAAATGGTGCATAAAATAATGTTTTATAAACAGGTAACATTTAACCAAAACAGATATTTAATTGGAACTAATCAACTAAACCTAATAAAAGTTTAGACGAAATAACCTTTTTTCTTAAAAAAAGGGATTTACTAAAAATAGTGGTCTTCCAGTTATATAAAAGCTGAGATATAAATTAATAAAAATAAATGAAAGAGGTGTTATTTCAACGAAAAAAAAATCAGCATGAAAATCGACAATCCAAATGCTCACACTTTCGTAGAAAATTAATGAATCTGCCCCTATATAATAATAATATTTAAGCATTTCTTTGTTTTTATTTTATAGGGTAATTTAATAAAATATTCAAAAACTAAGGACAAAATTAAAACTTCTAGCATTTATATCAATTTATTTAGTGAAGATCATGTAACGAAAGAAAAAAATAATAAAATCTGAAATATTTCAAAATAAAAAGATTCAAAGCAGGAGAAAATGATACAAGCCTAGTAATTCAGCGATAATAAATGCTGTTTAAAAACGATGAAAAATATTATTCAAGGTTTACAATGATGTAAATAACGTGGATATAGACAGACTTCTCTAATGTGATATCTGTTCAGTAACCAACATATGAATCTTTCCAGTCCTAAGCCATAACCACCATGAGGACAAGTTCCATATTTACGTTGGTCAGTGTACCAGAAATATGGTGCTGGATCAATTCCTTCTCGTTTATACCTAAAAAGTAATTTAATTGACACTTCCAATATATTAATTAGATATAAACAGTAAACATGAATTTATAATATATGAAATCATTAAAACATTTCCACAGCTGTCATTTGGAATTAAATTACACAATTAAACTATAGACCAAACTACAAAAAATTGGTTAAATGAATGACAATAATAAGTATTTTCCAAATTTTAATTAATCTACCAAAATCTTTGAATAGGATTTGCTACAGTCAAATTTAGAAATGTTAAAACGTTTGAATTTACCCCTCTAATAGCTCTTCTAAATCCCATATCCTCATCGATCCTCCCACGATTTCTCCAACATTGGGTAATAGCACGTCAACACTTTCAGTCAACCTCGCGTCTTCTGGACACTTGCTCATGTAAAATGACTTAATGTTAGCAGGGAACCTACAGAGCATTATAGGTTTATTAATTTTATCAGTCATTTTTCTTTCTGGCATTTCAGGTATATCCTAAAAATAAGAAAAAATCTATATATAAGCTTAGCAATTTATCAATAATATTTGTTCAAATTATTTTCAACATTCATTTAGAATTGTAGTTATAAGGGTTATCCACAAATGAACTGTTAAAAAAACTTATCTTTAATAACAGAAAAAATGCTTGGAGATACAACAACAAAGGGCAATGATATTAGAATAACATATTATATTATATTCCAGATGAACAATGATCAAATTGTCCAAATCAAATTCATATAGTCTGATGCACATATTCAAGTAACCCTGTTACAGTCCCATAATTTTTTATTTCTTAGACCTTTTGATATGTTTATGTTTACATATATTTTGATAAAGACTTAAAGAAGAGTGGAAACGACAATTTTATCTATCTTTCAAAAATTATTGAAAAAACTAATTTTGAAACAGAAGAGACCTAAAATCAAGAGCCGACATACAACTAGGAACAACGAAATTATAACAAGATGTGATAACTATGAAGATCTAGAAGTTATTTTTGACTAAGATGTGATAGATATATTTATGTATGGATGTTGGGTATCATATACACTGCGACCCAAAGTATCTATTTCTTGCTGCGATGCTGGGGATCCCAATGTTTACAGCTGATCTGTTAATCCCACTCCTTTGAGATTGGACAGATAATACAGAAATAAAATGTAGAATAAACAGAGCAAGAACAGTAACTAATTCTCTAAATTGAATACTGAAATGGAAAACAACAAAAATCGAGGATCTACAATGCAATCATTAGAAGCCTAAATTGGTATATAGAGCGAAAACGCAGAAAGAGATTTGTTGGGTACATTTTGGGTGGGATGAGGCAATTTTTTGATACAGTTGCGTAAGATGAGAGAATTTTTTATGAAGGAAAGGTTCGTTAAAATTGGCCCTGATATAGGATTTGCTCCTCTGCAGGGCTGAAGTTGTGGTGATTGGTTTGTAATTGCACTGCTATCGACCCTAAGAAGTTAAGGTAGATCTCAGGGAGGTCTTTGTATGCTGTTGCTAGCAGTGTGGAGAATAAAAGAACGGCTAAAGAAGAAAATAGAAGCCATGCCTTAAGAAGAGCAAATAAACAACTCAATAAAAGAGCAAATGAACCTGAATTATAGAACATATTGAAGAAAAGCAGTTGATGTGGTATGTGCAGAGGATGTGGAAGGAGAGATATTAAAAAAATAATTAATGGGATCCCACAGGAGAGACATATTAAGATTATAATAGATGAATGGAATAAGAAAATCAATGAGTGTAGGAAATCTGAACTATAAGAACAATTAGGCATCGGACAACATTGTAGGATGTTATGTGTTCATTAAGCATCAGTTTTTGAGTGAAAAAATACTATTGAGACAAAAGCTTGATTGAAAAACTATTACAGTAACTCTATAAGGATAATTAATCATTATGGAGTGGTATGCAGAGTAAAATGTCTGACAATGCTTAATGACTAGTTTATTAAAAAAAATGTTGAATAAAGTCCAGATAATCTCTATAGAAAAAAGTGAAGTTGAGAGATGATATCACATAGATATCATATTGAATCGTTTTCAAAACATTTGGGTATGAAGAACTTTTTCAAATGGAAACCAAGTATCTTTACAATGGAACAACAACTTTGAAATGCAATGTTGGAAAATTTTTCACTGATTGTTTCAATATCAAAGGAAACTGTCTTGCTGAATAAAATGAAATGTTGCTATAAAGCTTGTTTTTTTGTTTACTAAACCAGCGAGTTATGTTACTAACTGCTTCTGCACAAATCCTGATGATACAATAATTTTAACTTATGCTAAATGTAATAAGTAATACATTTAAATTTTACCTCGCCAAATTCATAGAATGACCCATCCTCTTTAGTTATATTATTCTCCTTGAGATATTCTATTGCATCAGCATAATTCATTCTCAAGAATGGTCTCTCTGGTATTTTGAAATTCGGGTTGAGTTCATGGACAATGTAACCATAAGGAGATTTTAGAACACGATCTACTACATCACAAATTAAATCCTCTAGGCGATTTAGTAGATCATCAAATGTAATGAAGGGACATTCGGCTTCTACATGAGTGTACCTGCATTATATGATAACACATAAGTTCCAATAATTCAAAAGCAAATAACATTAAAATTGAATTTCAACCATTTGAACCAAAAATAAAATAATGCTACTACTCACTCAGCTAAATGTCTTCTGGTTCTACTTTGTTCGGCCCTAAAACTTTCTGCTATACAATAAACATCCCCCATAGATGCCAGGCATGTTTCCAAATAAAGCTGCGAACTCTGAGTAAGGTAAGCTTCTTCTCCAAAGTAATCCATTTTAAATAAAGTCGATCCTCCTTCAACTTGCGTTTGTACTATAGAAGGTGGAGTAACTTCACAGTAACCTCTATTTGTATAATGATCTCTAAAATATATAGGAATATAATACACTTCTACAATTATCTCATTTGTGCTCATGTGGTGTCGAATATTTTGGAATCTTACCGAAATGCTTGTAGTAGAACTGAGCGTATCCTAAGAACGTTGCATGTATTTTCTCCTCTGATCACAATATGTCTATTTTCTGCCTGAACATCAGGTAAAGCTTGTTCATTTAAAATTGCATCTGCTCCTCCTGGTGGGGCTAAACCAATTAATTCCCAATAATCTACAATAAGCTCATGACCTCCAGGAGCCTAAAATAAAAGTAAAACATCATATAACGAACATCAAATCTTTATTGTGCAGCAAAGAATTATTTTATTATAAATAATTTCAACTTTATCAAATTCAGCAGAAAAAAAATTTGTTTATTAGGTATAGAAGTTGTTATTCAATTAAGCAGTAAATAAAATATGGCTGTGTGTCATTTTTTATTTCGCTTTATATTTTCTGTTGAAAATTGTTTTTTGCTAAAAAACATGAATAACTTGATTTTTAAAAGTTCCAGAAGAAATCAAAATATTATTTACTTTGTTTTACCTACCGTTTTTCCCTTGGGCAGTTCTTTAATAGTTCCATATAAAATTATAGAAGATTCTGTTTGCAAAATAAGTGCACTATATGTTTGACACAGTTTATCATTGAGAACAGATTGTAAAAATCCTGTACCATCTCTTAGGGTTATAAACATCAAATTTTTTCCTTGTCTTCTAATTCTATGTGCCCAGCCATAAACTTTCACCCTTTGATTCCTATAATTTTTTCCTAAAATTACAAACAAGTCAAATATAGGACAATAAATAAATTTTTCTGGATCTTTAATAGTCAAGTTGCAATTGTAATTGTGGGAAAAGACTAAGTTTTAAAAACTAAAATTTACAGAGCTTACTCAAATTAACTCTAACCTTCAAAAATTCTTATCTTTTTTGCTTGAGGCAATGTTTCATCTTCCTGAATAACTATTTTTTTTGCATCATCCAAATTTTTGCTTCGTTTTTCAGCATCTTCTTCTTCCTTTTTAGATTTATCAACCTGTTTGTAATTTTGTCTAACCCAAATTTTCTGAATTTTCTTCAATTGGGATTTAGCTGCTGGTTCATATTTGATATCTTAAATGAAATAAACAAAATAGATTCAAATGCATTGTATATATCAAAATTATACTATTGGTGTGTATAAAAGTAAGTAGAATTTGTAAATGATACACTACAGGTCAAAAGTTTTTGCCCATAATAATGAAATTATAGTCTGTAATTGTAACATATTTAAATTTTTGATTCATCAGTGTGATCCTCTTTTGCTTTTATCATTTTGGCGCACAATTTTGGCATTCCCTTCGCCTTCGCTGTGTTTTACAGTACACATGGATGTAATAATACTTTGACCTAGCACAAATACCCTTCACTCAAAAACCTTGAACTTTGACTCATCACTCCATAAAACTCTCACCCGCTCTTCTCCTCCTTTACTGATCAATATAAAACGTTTATATTCAGCAGTTGTGGTTTGTGATTTATTTTAATTCAGCTGCAATGGTACTTATGGTTACTCTTGCTTGGACTATGAAAGCAAGTTTCAACTGATAGTTTGTCGATTTTACCCATTTTAATTGACAATATGAAAGAGAAATATTTTGAAATTAACTGAATGGATTCCAGAGTGGTCAAAAACTTTTCACTGGTAATGTATATAGAGATAAAAGTATCAACATAATCATAAATTATATTAAAATATTTCATTATCAATAAAAAATATTCATAACTTGTAAACTTTAATAATACGTAAGTATATCCAAAGTTAAATTGATGAACTAAACAATAAAGTTTAGTTTCTTTCATCTTTAACCCTCTACCGCATAGACATCTCTTTATGGATATAGGGTTAGTAAGTGACTCTAAATATCACTACTACAAATTTTTTCACTTCCATACTTCTCTTATTTTTTTTCCAATGTGGCAACAATGTATTTCAAGAAGTATGGTCTTACTCTGTACTAATAATGAGTGCTGTGCAATAATAGGCAAACACTCACAAATATAAGGTAAGTAATTGTAAAATTGAAAATATTCTAGAATATTTGATGTCTTATTTCTCTGGTAAAAATATTATTTTTAAATTAATAAGAAAAGTTAACTTATAAAACAATATGATAAAGTACATATATATGTATATATAGTTTCCTGTGTATCATATAAAATATAATAATTTTGTTTGTAATCACATAAGGCTTCAAATGCACATAATTTAAAATACATTAATTATTTCGAGTGCAGAAAAAAATTTTCGGCAGTACAATTCCTAGCGTCAAAGAACTTGGAGATTGTGAATTTCTTGGTGAATCACATAACAAGTATTTTTCACCATCACCAGTAAGAAGGAATTGACACAAAAGCTATAGTTTCTGATTATAAATGATTTCTTCATATTTTTATTTCCAAATTCAATTAATAGTAGATGAATCAAACCTGTTCAAGATAATATAAACAATCTGGCAAATATTACACTAAATAACTGGAAGAGATCATTGGTAAACTCTTTTTGTCATAGGTAAGGCCCCCTTCTTTACTGGAATCCAAATGTGAGCCAAGTCAAGCATATGAGATAATGATGTGTAACAGATGGGAGGGTCCTCAAGTTTATTTTGTTAAAATCATTGACATTAGAGACTACTTGACTAAATAGAATAACATGTTATGAAATGTCTTCTGAAAAACTAATAAAACAAGTCGTGGACTAGCCGAGAAAATTACCACAATAGACAATGTAGTAATTTCTTATATTTGCTGAAATGACAATAAAAGAGTAATTTTGTTGTCTACTTAGGTAAGCAGCTTACCCTTTGCAATTAATGTCAGATATATTTGTGCCTAAATAAGGACAAAAATTGTTTCTTAACTTTTCATTTATAAATAGATTGCATGAAAATTCTTATATAACTGAGCATTAATTTTTCTGTTTTCTGTTAAGCAATTTATTTCAATGAATTTATTTATGTAAAAAGCACACGTCAGAACTTTTTTTAATAAAATACACAATAAAAACAATGTTTAATGATTCAAGAGTTTTTTTTGTAAATAAAACAAGTAACGCATGCAACAAAGGGTTAAATGAAATTCATCCAGCAATTTCATCAGTCCATCTAATTTTGAAATTAAAAGAATAAAATACCTTCTTTTCCATCCACATATATTATAGGAAACGGTTCAGAGCCAGCATGTCGCATAGCTTGCAATATAGTCTTAAATGGTTTTTGTTCTGTCCCATCTCCACTTTCATCATGTCCATTTTTCTCAGATGTATAAATGGCTGAAATAATGTATTTATGTATCAATTATAATATAGTTCATGCAGTAAACTTACGTTCTTTATTTTCTCCAGACATAGTGTTGATATTTTAAAAACAATATTATTTTATTATTATGTTTGCAAAACCTTAAATTAAAGTGATGAAATTTGAAAATAGTGCAAATTGCGATATATTACTGATTATTAATAATCTATATGATAAGTGGAATTCCTAGATTACCATTACAAAAGATCATATAACAATTATAAAAGAAAATGCATTACTATTAGCACGCAAATATTATAGAGAACATATGCCACATTAAAGATAGGTTACCTTCTCAAAAGTCATAGACTCCCATCAATTTCAACTAAACCAATTGAATGTCAACTGAGCATGTGCAAACGAGATTTTGTGAGTGTATCAGTATTCGGTTTTAAAACATTTTCTAATAAAACTTTGGTTCAGCCACAGATAAACCACATACGGTTCAGTCGAAATATCACACAGCAAAGTAAAAGTTAGTGTGTGATTAAAATTTTTCGTCTCCTGGTTTTTATGGCAATAGCTAGACTATTCAACGGTACACCTTTAGTTGGCACCTCTAAATAATTTTAGTCTCCGCCAATGTCTAACAGCTCTATATAATGCATTTTCAGAAAAATCGCAAACATCATTTGGGAAAAGTTTAAATTGAAAGCAGAAAATTTTGAATTCATATTTATGTTAAAGATATATTTAGGGATAAAAAGAACTAGATCAAAATTCAATGATCTAGCTACTATATATTTTAGGTAGATGTTCTGTGCATCTGAAACTCTTGAGTGACATTTTGAAATTTTTCAATATTTGTATGGACTCGGAAACTGAAAAAACAATACTGCCAACTAATATTTGGTGAAATAAGCTCCCTACATTTTCTCCCTTTTGAGTTTATTAGTGAAACTATGGGTTAGTGGCAACATACATACAGATATAAAAATGAGTTCAAATATTTTGAGAAGTATGTGAATTGGAATAATTCCAAAGACGTCATACTATTTTCAATAGCTGTCTTACAACTGACAAGTGAAAACTTTGTTGACACTAAGTTAATTCTGTTGGCAGTATTGATAACTATATTCCTTTTTCTGGGTACACGTTGAGAAGTGTGTGTGAACGATGAGGTTTGTTGAAAATATTATTATTATATTCATTATTTCTAATCGTTAAAATTAGATTATTTTAAACTTATATCAAATACTCCAACACAATCTTAATTTACGCTTAATTTGTTATTTATAATCCAAAATTGATATATCATAATCTTACACCACATGGTGCCACCATTTTAACGCATTATATTTTCTTTTAAGTTCGTTAAAACTTCAGAAGAGGCTAGCAGCCTCTGTTATGCGATGTGGAAGAAAAAAAGTTTGGTTAGATCCTAATGAAATAAACGAAATTGCTAACACAAACTCAAGTAAGTACTAAAGTTAACCTATAAATTAATAATCTTAAACTATTTGTTTTCACTATTAGGACAGAACATCCGTAAATTAATTAAGGACGGTCTTATAATCAAAAAACCGGTAGCAGTACATTCTCGTGCTCGAGTTCGTAAGAATACTGAGGCTCGTAGGAAAGGAAGACATTGTGGGTTTGGTAAAAGGAAAGGTACAGCCAATGCCCGTACTCCTCAGAAGGTAATATGTCATATAATTCGTATTATTTCATCTAATTAATGTTTATTATGTGATTAATTTTTTTAACAACCCCGTTTTTGTTGGTTAAAAGTTATCTTTTAGTAAAATTACCTAGTGACAATTTCATTTCACATATAAAAAAATTAGTTTAGGATGGAGATCTTATTAGAGGCTGAGCCAATATGGTGACAAAATTTCTGACTTAATTTGAAGGCCATGGGCAATAACACTGTTGGGTACAAACCATGAATCATTTACAATAATTCTGAGTACTATAGCTATAATTGAGTTAGATGCAGTAAAAGATGCCCATTTCATATTCTGTTGGACAGGTCTCTCACTCTGTTAGGTGTATGTAACATGAATAGATTTATTTTTACTTACTTTTATTCTCAAAGTTTTTAGCCACAAGGAAATGGTGTCTAAGTTTGTCTGCAATACATGAAAGGAAATAGTTGGGTTCTGATGAGATGCTAGTCTAGTGTCTTCTGCATATGCTACAATAGTTACATTGTTTGTGGGAATATCAACTGTGTACATAAGATAGAAGTTCAGGCTAAGTGCACTTCCCCGTGGAACTCTTGAAATAATTGTAAGGTCTGATGTGATTTCAAAGTACCTGTTTTGCAAATAGGAGTTTAGGATGTGGAGAAGGATGTGTGGGAGTTTTTTCCTGATTTTGTATAGTAGTCATCATGCAAAACCTGGTCAACTGCCTGAGGAATATATAAAAAGGCAGCTGAACAATATTCTTTATTTATATGACTGATGAAATTATTCTATAAGGATATGTTGCTCTCTAGATCCAATTTGGTAATTATTTATCTAAAAGTCTGCTGACTTTTAGAATCTATTGTCTCAATAAGTAATTGTTCTAGAAGTTTTGACATAACAGGCAATAGGCTAATTGGTCTGTAAGATTTAGTGTCTTCAATAGGTTTCCTTGGATTAGTATCCTTTGGGTTACTTTCCACAAAATTGGGAAATAACCTATTCTTAATACTGTATTGTACAGTTAGAAAAGTCAACCTCTTATTCAATAGTTTTTTCAGGATTTTGCACTAATTAGGTCAAATCCGGCAGATTTTGTATTGATTCAACTTAGCCTTGTCAGTCAGAGCATGTGTTCTTTGCCAAATTTTCCTTAATTTCCATTTGTGCATAATTTTTTGGTTCATTTTCCTCGAAAAAGTTGTGTGATTACTAATTTAAAATCAAAGGGTTAGAAGTAAACAATTTTGAATTATTTTAATGAAACTGTTACATTACTTTCTTAATTTTTATTGAATTATTTATTCAACAGTAATTTCAGTTTCTGAAATAATGTCTTCAAATTGTGAGATAGCAGCAGTTAACACTGGAATATTTCTAGAAAATCAACAAATTAGTATTAATATTATCATTTTATCATACAAACTATGGCAAAATCAATGTTCTTAGCAATTGGTTTATGTTGCAGTAGTTGTTTTGTAATTCAATTATTGATAAAATAATTTGATAACACTAAATTTTTATTTTAATATTTGAATAACAATAATAAAATTATATAAATAGTACATAAATGTGGTAAATTAGCCAGCAGGCTGTATCCTAGGGCAGCAGATTTCAAGGTGCAATAAATTTTGGTCACACTTTTTATTTTGATTTACTTACAATATTAAAAAAAATATTAATTAAACAGAGGTGAGTTTCAAAATTTTTACAGAAATAGAAGTAATTTAATAAAAATGAATAAGTATACTGAATAGTTAAATGTCTTCATGAATAATACTAAACGCTTGGTAAAATATACTATTACAATCATAATGTTGTTAATTCATAGGCTAGCAAAATTGTATTGTCATATTTTTATAATTCAACTTGAACTGTAATACCAAAAAATATTATAAATTATAAAGTTGAAATTTCATTCATAAAAAATTTAATAAGCATTAACTATGAAATCGAATTTTAGATTAGTATATGCTGTTGAAGATTAATGCAAGCGGCAAGTCTGTAAATCCGCCATTGACAAAGAAAGAAACATCTTTTGTTTTGTTAAAATGCTTATCTATTATTACCTACAATATTATGGTATTTATTCGAATTAACAGCGACTGGGGGTCTGAACCTGAAGTACTAATATGAAATTTATTATTGCTGGATAAATTATTTGAAGGTTGTTCATACTGCTATCTAAGAACTAATAAACTTCCCAATTTGTTTTTTATTTCTCAAAATGGTATATTTTCAAGATACAGTATCCCCTAAGATGAAATTTTTAGAACTATTAACAAAAAAAATTGTAAATTTATTAGTTGTGATCTTATTAACAATAAGTTAATTAGTTAAACTTCATAATAAATTCCTTGCATTATTTTGGTATTTTTTATAGACATCAGCCATTTATTAAAATGTTCCAACTCCTTGAAAGGATTTGGGAACATATACATACATTAATAGATAAAAAAATAAAATAGGTGCTTGATTATGCCAAGCTTCTAAGGAATGGTATAATTACATTATGACTGATCTCTTTATCTTGAATTATAGGAATTATGGATACAACGTATGCGAGTCTTACGTCGTTTATTGAAAAAGTACCGTGAAGCTAAAAAAATTGACAGACATCTTTACCACTCACTTTACATGAAAGCCAAGGGTAACGTTTTCAAAAATAAGCGTGTTCTTATGGAATACATTCACAAAAAGAAGGCAGAGAAAGCACGTGCCAAGATGTTGGCAGACCAGGCCAATGCCAGAAGAATGAAGGTGAAACAAGCTAGGGAAAGACGTGAAGAACGTATTGCGACTAAAAAGCAGGAAGTGTTGCTAAATTATCAGAGGGAAGATGAAGCTGCTGCTGCTAAGAAATAAATTTTTTATTCAGTAATAAAAATATAAAAATGATAATAGTTTTTTAATAAAAACTTTGAACATGTTTATATACTGTATCCCCAGGGGAACGTCATATATTTTTTCCTCCTGCTAACCCTCCCACCGTTGGAAATGCTCGTTTTCCGCGATACCAACAAATTCTTTTAACGGATTAAGCTGCTTCCTGCAGCGAAAGGGTTAAACTTTATTTTTCTGTTATGATTCTACGGGCGACGAAACTTTAAAAATTCTTTTTATGATCAATGTATTTATTAAAATAGGTGAAAACTAGGAAAATGAATATAAATAATCTAAAAACTAAAAGAACTATAATTGACTATCTCTAGTGAAAAAAGGAATAGTCCCAGTCATGCCATTATGTTTTTATTTGTTTTTAAACAACGCCAGGTTCAAGTCTACCCTATCAAAAGGGAGTAACTATCTTACTCCTAAATAGTATTTTCAAAAAGTACTAAGATTTAATTCATCATATATCGAATTAAATATTGGTTACTCTGGCAAGAGTAAGTTCACAAAAGCATAAATTGTGCTTAAATATTGTTAATTTGTTTTTATTTAGGTTTTTTAAAAACAATAAAATATGGTTATTTATATTTACATTTATCAGTAGAAAATTATTAATTAAATTAAATTTTAGAGCTAAACATATTTTTTTGAAGTGTTTGCTAGTTTAAATTTATGTAACTTCATGCCATTTCATTATATAACCAAAATATTTTAATTAATCTTTTTGATAATGCATTCGTTCACGTGAGTAAATTTTAAATAAATTCCTAGAAATTTATTGAATTGCAGTATTTCAAGATATTAATATTGTGCTAAGGTACTTTAGACCACAGTGTGTAACTTATTCTAACCATATTTCATTATCTAGTTGAGGGATCCAATAATTTATGCCCAATTTTACAAGTGAAGTTTAAACCTCAAACGTCGATTTAAACTAAAGATACGGTTTTTTCACGTTTTATGGATGGCGTTTACTGATAAACTTTAAACGATACCGGCGGTCTAGGTGTAGCTTAAACTTTGCGTGAACCGGAGGATCCAAACCTAACTTGTTTACATTTTTACAATCTTGGAAAGGGTTTTGGTAAAATGATTAAAAATTTGCACTTTATATTTGATATATCTACAATGATGATGAAGAAATTATCAACATTGTCGACATACCCAGCAAACAAGTTATTCTTTATAGAACAAATTTGTCCCACATTTTTTGAATTTTTTGGGGTTCTATAGAAAACATAATCGTTTTTGTTATTTTCATCATGACATTCCCTTGCGAATTCCTCCAACTTTTTTCCTTTCAAGTTTACTCTTTGTTTGGATTCGACTGTTTCTTTGTAATTCCTCACGATGTAAACCAAAAGTTATACTTCATAGATATTGAACAATGTTTTGCTCTTCTTAATTTTTTTTCATTCTTAAACATTTTTAAACAATTCAACAAATGTCACAACTGGCAGAAAAATGTTTATCTGTGACCTGTAAAATAGAGCAATCTTATTCATTCCTGATTTAAACTATAGCTCAAACCATAGTTTGAATTTTAGTTAAATCTTCAGCTTTAGCCTAGGTTGTAAAATTAGTCCATAAAACATATTGATTCTATTGTCCGTCTTTTGCGCTCGTACTATGTATCGGTATCTTAATTTTATAATGTGTCAATAATATTTTACTAAAAAAGAAGAAGATATTGAATTGAATATTCTGGAACAATTTCAAAATTAATAATTTTTATTAAAAAAAAATGAACGTTAACCAAATATTATTTACTCTGATCAGCATTTTTGCAAGTACTTTAGCGGTAAGTTGATTAGTTTGACCCTTTTATGATGTACATTTGTTTATTTACTTAGAGTAATTTAGAACATGATGGGTCAGTGGTTATACGATTACAACATTCTTTATTTTTTGAAAATTCTCCGATATGGACCGAGAGAGGGAATATTACAATCCAGAGTTTAAGGTTAGGACAAGCTACAGTTGACCAAAAAGCTCTATCAATAGAAGAACAAAAATCATTAAGGGTAAGTGAATTATTTTAACCATTGTGGACAGATATTTGAAGATTATAATTTTTCGCATGTATGTGTAGAATATTTTTTTACTTAAGTTAATGTGAATGTATATTCATAGGATTTGGCTGCTAATAATGGTTTCTATCAGATTAGAGCTATAGTAACAGCAAGTGATGGGTCTGAAAAAACTTTCATCTCCACCTTGAAAGCTGTAAGTATCTAGTATTAAGTGATGTAATTTCACAAACAATTGATTTGATGTCTGAATGAATATATAATTATGAATGTATTCTAACTATTTTGTTTATTAATTGTAAAACACTGAACAAATTTATGTTACTAGTAATAAGGAACGATTGCAATTTCTGTAGCCCCTTAAATTCATTGTAGTTTCTGATAGAGCCATCCCTCTGGCAACAAAAGTTAAACATGAGTTGAATCAAATTAAGTTCACACGTGTACTAAAAATTGATCAATCAGTTGGGAACATCAGAAGGCTTATTAAAAGAACTAGCATTAGAGAGTAAAGAGGAATATAGAAACCATTTGAGAATGTCTGAAGAAAAATTTAAGCCGTATTAGCTGCAGTAAAACTTCTAATGTCCATTTCTCTAAAAATAAATTTTAATCTATTTTCCCTATCATATTTGTTTCTATATTTTTCTTCTCGCTGATTTCAAAGGGAATCATATTTGCAATAAAGTTTCAAAGATTTGTACATAACACTTGGACCACTTGAGTCTCATAATTATTAAATAACCTTACATAAAGCAATAGAAAATGTAGGTGGACTTTATTTGTAAGATTTTTCTATCAAGATGTTTCTATAGACAATTCACATTAAATCAGATCTGATTACATTCTACTTATTAATTAAGACAAATTTTGTTTTAGTGTATGTTGGCTGAATCAGAATTAGATGACAGACTATCAGTATCGATAGATTATATGGGTAGAGTAATAGGTGTTACTGATGTAGTTGCTTCAAAATCTGCTTGTGAGGGAGCTGTGGTACCCTTAGAAAAACTGAAACACTTTAACACTGTTGTCTATGTTCGACACTCAGAAACAGGACCCATGTAAGTGAAAATATTTATATAATTTATTAACTCTGCTTATTTATTTTATTATCTTTCACTGTTAGCTTATGATTAGTAGTATTTGATGATGTTTCATCTTCATTTTAATGTCTTTTGCTTAAGTGGTAACATATTCTATAAACTATAACAATAATAGTTGAATGTTATATGGCATTTGAATAATTATAATCTACTCTTTTTAGTTCATTAATTGATTTGTCTTTTGAATGTTCTTTTTTGGTTTTTTATGTCTGCTTTGCTATGCCAAGATTTTGGATTGTGCTTTCAACAAGAAGTACACAATGAAACGATAAGTAGAAATTTAGCGCCACCATTAAAATGTTGTGAGACTTATCTAGTTATAGCTAGAAAGAACTGAATCATAGCGTTACAAACCAGTGTAACATTATTTCCTAAAAAAGTCATGTTACCTAGTTGTTGTACTAAGCCCACGATATGAATATTTTGTAATTTACAGCACTCTGTTATAATTGCATTACGTATTTATGTGGATGTAATTGTTTCCTACTTTTGTTTTAGACCAGACACAGCTTCATATGTACAGAAATTAGAAAGGGAAAAAGAAGCCAAAGAGAAAGGAGAAACCAAAGATAACAGATCATTTTTAGCAAAATATGTAAGTGTTTATAAATAAATTATTAGATTATTTTTATAAGAATCATTATTTTTAGTGGATGTATATAGTACCATTGTTGATATTTATGGCAATATCATCTGCAACTAATCCAGAAGCCCAACAAGCTCAATAATGTATTTATTATATTGAATTTCTAGTGTAATTTATTAATAAATTGATATAATTAACTATTGTTTATTTGTTAGTGACTACTAATTAAAACATTGAGTAAATTAATTTGTGTCTAAAAGAGTAAAAATATATAATGGATAATAAGACCTACAAATAGGTGAGTCGATAAGAAAATAAAAATGAATACATATTGCATATCTGCTTAAATAGTGTCTTAAGTCAGAAAATCATAAAATAATTATCTTTTATTCCACTATTAGCTCAAGTATTTATATATGTAAATGATTACAGAAATACACCCCCTTTGAGAATTAGGTTGTTGCGCCCCTGGTGATATGGCTGAATTTTTCTGTTTATTTACGACGATTATCATAACATCATAATGATAATAATCATGAACCCAAATAGTGCTTTGGCTTTTTCTTCATATACAGTAAATAGTCTGTCTTATCTTATTGTGTCCTAAATATACTGTAATTCATTTCGATTGAAATATTTATTTTTTCTTGTTATTTTGATATAATATCGAATTTTCGAACGAAAATTAGGGTGCTTTTTCGTCAAAATATCAGCTTTTTTCACTAAGACTTTAGTTGGCATCTATACTTCCTGATGGTGTAAAAAAATATTACCATTACCATGATAAACTTTCTCAGAAAAGGCACAAAAACGAAAAAGAATCTAATCCGAAAATTTCATTATGTACTATTTTTAGATATTTATTAAAATTTTATAATCTACTTATGTTTATCAATGTAACATGGAATCTTATGTTCTTCGTTTAATAAGAGTGGAAAAATTTAATAAACAACTAAAACTTGTATATAACATTTCTGATGGTGTAAAAAATATTACCATTACCAGGGTAAATTTTCTCACAAAAGCTTAAATTTTTTTGAATCATTATGGACAATTTTTATTTATTAATAAATTATCCCACCCTAATTACACAAAATCGTGAGATTTCCATGTTACATTGATAAACATAAGCAATTAGTGTGAAAAATTTTTAATAAATATCTAAAAAAAGTATATAATGAATTTTTCGGTTGCAAATTTATTTTTGTTTCTTTTTTGCCTCTACTGAGAAAATTTACAATGTTAATGGTTATATTTTTTACACCACCAGGAAGTAGAGATTTCAACGAACCAAAGTCTCAATTATTTAAAAAATGCTGATATTTTAACGGGAGAATGTCGTTCGAAAATTAAGGTGCTTTTTCGATATTATGTGAAAATAACGTGAAAAAACAAATTACAGTGTATACGAGACATGAAAAGGTAATTTTTCACTAAATTTCGTGAAAAAAATTTTTTGTGAAAGATAAACATTAAAAACGAAAAACTTGGTTTTATGAATTTTTCACATAAATTTTGAGGTTATGTGAAAAAATTGTGAAAACATAAGTTGTAGATCTTCTTATTACCTACAACTTTGCTAATTCTCTTTGTTATATAGGACTTGTAGTTTTACCGGAAATCGAGAAAAGCCGATTTTTACCCTTAAAAACTCACCTACTTTCCCTTCTCCTCCTTAGATCGCTCGTGAATTACTTTTCCTTTTAATCATATTTTCCTCATTTTCCAATGGGTTTAATCCTACATTTATTTTTTTTCGTTTCAGAAATTATCGACCCTGGTCTACTATGCATTTGGTATATTTGTTTCTTACCTCTTTCTAGCTTTAACGATTCTAGAACCCTCAGGTGATAATAATAAGGTGAAGAAATAACTATTTTTCGTTTCAGGGTTTTATTAATACAAGATATATTTTTTGATAGAGTTAAATTATGACAAAAACATATGTTATTATTGTTAGATTACAGTTAGGTTTAATATAATACACTTTGAGGTATAGTAAAAAAATCTGCTCTTATATAAAAACATTACAAAAATAAATATATAAAAATACAAATTAAGTAATAATAAATACCTAGAGAATAATTATGTACACAAAACTTATTTTTACAAATGTTTATTTGTTGAAATTATTCGTTTATTTACAATAAATCAGTACTTCTTAGGGTAACCATGTAAAATATAAGTGTTTGGTAAAATAATATTAGTCTTAATCAAAATATATTCATCAAATTGATATTTGACAAAAATTGTAGTCTTTCTAAAGGTTAGTTAGTTTTCCATAAGTAGCCTACTGAAGTATTTCAAGTTAATGTTTTAAAATACAGAAATTTTTTTCAAGGTACTTCCTCAAGTGGTAAAATCTATTCTTCACTTTATATAGTTTATAATAAGGTGGTGATACTTTATCTAAATGAAGAGTAATGGACTCGGAGGTTCCCTTTAGTGTTATACTCATAGAATTTCTAAAAATCTGAGAAGTATTCCAAATTTTCACATCTTTAGTGAAAAACTTTCTTGATAAAATAATTAATTCAATTAATCAATTTCGTTATTTTCGAATTGGAATTTTGTTAGTTATATTTGTTAAGTACATACCTAAAAGAAATAATTTGATACTAACCAAGCAAATTCTAATGAATGTACCTTTCTCACGTTAAGCGGTATTAATTTTTTTAAACCTAGTTTACTCAATGAATCCTGCTAATAATTATTTACGTTAATTATAAAAAATTTTCAAAAAAAAATTACAAAAATAAAATTTTAACAATTGCATCAACATAGTCTCGACAGATTTAATTCGAAAATGTATAGGGTAGCTGGAGGCAAAAACACGAACGGCCAAAAGAACGCATCTCATTTAAATTTGCCGGTAATGCCTAGTTTGAAACGGTTTTAGTTACAAACATTTGGCAACAGTGTGCCATACATGTCCCAATACTAAAGCTGATCCACGTCGTTGTTTACAAACTATGAGGTAGATATTATTTTTTGCTATTACACTGTAATATTGGCATAACAAAATTAATTTGTGATTGGCATAATTCGTTGAATTAGTTTATTCGGGAAAACCCTCGTAAGAAGTGATCGAAAGTGCCGGAAAACTTATCTGAAAAACCTCATACCGTGCGCGCGCGAAACTTTTTTATTAGGTTTTTGGAGTCTCAACTGAGATCAGTTTCTTGGGGCACCACGAGCTGTTACTCAATACTGAAGAAATTTATCCAAAAATATAACTATTCCCAGAAGTTTTAAGAAAAATTTGATCGAAATCAATTGATAATTGGCGCAGTAAATGAATTAAAAAAAATTAGAAGCCCGTTTTTTACGTGGTTGGCGGCGGCTCGAGTAGGTGGGAAATGAGTAGGCGCTATAGAATCAAGCGCGCGATAAAAATGATTATATTTCAGCGAGTTTTCATCGTATCCTGATGATTTTTTTTAATTTTGGGTAGCTCAAACAGATATTTTGAATGGAGACATCAAAAATAATTTTTCATTAAGCAAAACTTCTTGCGCTATAACACTGCTCATAGTTGAGACTTCAAAAACTTAATAGATAAGTTTTGCACAAGCACGTTATAAGGTTTTTCAGATGAGTTTTCAGGCACTTTCGATTACATCTTACCAGGGTTTTCCGGCCTGCAAAACTTCTTGCGCTATTACACCGCTCTTATTTGAGGTTTAAACCACACGTTACAAAAAGTTTCACGCGCGCCCATTATGAGGTTTTTCAGCCAATTTTTTCGTTCGGGAAAACCAGCTAGCATTTTCATATTCGACCTGTGCTAACCTTAAGAAGTGCCGTTTGGTGATGTACTAAGCTGGGGCTGCCAGTTTACAAGCTGAAATGGCGCGCACCTTCTTGACCCTGTTTTTTGTAGCCAGCTCTCTTTTATTTTGGGGCAAAATATGTACTTAAGCAGTAAGAGTACGCTAATGCAGATTCTTTATAAACATGTTTTTCATATTTTAGTAAACTATAAAACGTTTGTCATTATCTAAAATAGAAAAACAATGTGTAAGCTCTTCCATAATAACATTAGAAAAGTTCTTTTAAACTTTCATAATTTCTGAAAACGGCAGGGAAAAACGAAGCAGAAGTATTTTTGCCTTCAACTCTTATATTCAACAGCATTCTGTATTAATATGAGACAACTTGAATGTTTTTTTTGCATCTATTACATATTTCTTTCTAGATCTTTCTCCATCGGTTTTAGGAGGATTTCTTCAATTGTGTTTCTTTTCAGTTTCTTATTTGAAAACTTCAAAACTAGTATCATATGAAAAAATGGTGGTAAAAAACAAGCGGTGCATAAAAATGATTTTTTTGGCCCTCATTTAATGAATCATTTAAGCATTAAAAGAATCAATGAAATCATTTTGTGATTTTCCACTAATATTTAGTTTTCATTCATTTTATTCAAAACTGTTTTATCCGCCAATCTATTTTTGTATATAACAAGGATACAACTGTGGAAAATGACAAACAATTTTATATTTTTTTGTTTTTATTTTTCTTGAATTGAAAATAGTAATACTAGATATTCAAGATTTTCAACTTATGTAGTATAAACAAAGTTTTATCACCTACAAAATATCTTTTTATAGCTTGGGTCATCAAGGGGTTCAAATAAATTATAAAAATAAGTACTTTTTAAGTAAATTAATTTTTAAAACCATCAAAATAACTTTTACAGTAGATCAATTTAAGGTAAGTAACAAATATTAAAAATAAATGACATTGCCTATTTATACAATATATACAAATGAATAAAAGGTTTCCCAATCAAGAACCAAGGGAAAATAATAATTCAACAGAAGCTCAGAAAAGAAGTTGAGGAACTTACAAAATTGTACAAGTAAGTACTATTTAACTTCTCACATTTGATGGAATAAACTGCTCCACAAAAGTTAGGGAAGTTCATAAATATTTGATTTTAAAAATAATTAATAGTTTTGTATACACTACATATTGAATTTAACATTTAATTGTTAGACTATTTTGTGTTTCAAAGTAAGTAAATCTAAGTTCAATGCAAGTAGTTTTCTTTTGTATTTTCAAGAACTTTATATCATTTATTCCATTCAGTTAACTTACTGTAGATGATCGCATTGGTTGGATTGTGACGGATAGTTTTCAAAGAAAGTAACTGCGAGATTGAAAGAAAGATCTAGTGGACGACCAAGATCGTTCTCTAACTGTGTCTACCCATACATAACCATAACCATAAGTAATTGTATGAATATGAAACAACTTTTAAATAGTCCCGTTCTTTCAGTTTTGATTGAAACAGTGCTTCCAAGCCTATGTATAGATGGTTAACTTATATTCACGACTACTTTTGATGGTAAAATTCATAGACTAATGAGCATGTTTCTGTAAGACTTTGTTTTTTGTGTATGAACCCCTCCTTAAGTGTCCATATATTGAAGAGTGGTATTGGAAATGAATCCTTTCAGAGGTGGTACAGTTGGTGTTTGTGGAAAAATTTGTTGTAATGAGCGTATAGAATTGTTAGTGTTTGTTGAAAACATGACGATGCGTACAAATTATTAACAATATCATGCAACCTTCCTCTTTCGTCCATAGATACTCCAAAAACTTCTACACAGACTTTTAATACAAATCGATCAAGGCTACTTAAACGACATTATTGAAAGTACAGTCGTTATTTTTGATTTTAGGGGAGAACAGAATCGTTATAAACGTCATTAAATTAACTTAAACTTAACTAAGTTGAAGGTCATATGTTATTAACTTTCTCAACTTTTGAGGAGCTGTTTATTTTATGAATTTAACATATTATTATTAATTGATGTCTTAAATCCTTTTATTTAATGACGCACGAACAATAACATGATAATATTACTGTTTTTTCACTTTCACCATGTGTAAAACTTTAGACTAGAAATAAAGTCTCTTGATACTCCAATATAATTAAAGCGAACGAGATTCATTTTTCACCAAGAACACACGATTATGGAATGTCTGGAAAAAATCAAAATAGGATGTCCTCGTACAAATATTAATAAAAAAAAATCACCCTAGTAGCAGTCACCTTTGGCATCAATAGTAAAATGTAAATATATTTCGTATTTAAGAAAATAAGTCTCTTATTACTTCTTATAAAAGAATGCAAGCGTGCTTATTCTTAAGATCACAACTAGGACCTTTAATTATAAAGTGAAAAAAATATAGAAACTATACTAGAAATATCTAAAAATGCACTTTGAGGTTATTATAGTCTTTTTTAATTAGCACAATATCAAACTAAATTATTCCACAAGTATAAAAGAGAAAGATTTTCTCAAATATTGGAACTAAATTTTAACTATTGTCCACACCGCCTCTATTATTTTTTTTCTTGCGTTTCTTTTTAACAGTCACTTCACAACTACACCCACTTCTCACCTTGATATAGTCTAAAGTATAAGTGGCGCCACCATCTTCATGAAGGGGAAACATCGGAAACAAATTAGTTTTATTGTCAGTATTTTTAACAAGGGCGTATGTGAAACTATACATCTGTACACATCTAGAATTGTGATTTCTTTTATTAATAAAATTGCAGGGCTTGTCCAAAACGTATGGATGGCAGGATAACTCGTAAAATCTGAAAACAAATTTACACATTTTAGTTTTTGTTTAACAATTCAAATGCAAAAAGAAAAGAGACGCATTGATAGAAACCGACTTTTAGGAAATTGAATTCCTGTTTTAAAAATAGCGAATCGAAAATCTCCTTTGGCTCACGTTAGTCCTAACAGATATTTTGCCACTTTCCTTTTGCTGGAGAGTTTATGTAAGGTCTAAATATTGGATCCAAATATCCGGTTATTAATGTCAATTATAAATTCAGTTATAATCTTATAAGAGCTTTGTAAAAATAATCGATTCTTCTACGATTATGCGAAAAATCACGAGAGTGTAGCCCAAGCGGTTTTTAGAGAATCATGTCGGAAAGTAATAATCGATCTTTTCAATTACTCAAGCGGCATACTTTACGTATTTATGCATTTTCAGTATGTTAAGATGCATTAAAGATCTAATTGCTTTGCTCGTATCTAAACTTAGAACTATTCTGAAGCAAGTAATTGCGATTTTAAGATATTTTCTTACAGAAACTTTATTATCCAATTGTTGGATCAACCGAAAAACCTTCTTCTTCTTTCACTTATTTTCGGGGTTACCTTCTATTCTTAAATTTCTTGATTCTTTTATCATCGGTCTCGGTCTTGTACAGATGTAACATCCTCAAACTGATATTTCAAAGGACTAAATCCCTTTTTGGATTAACGGAACTAAATCAAATAATCTCTACATTATATCATTTCCTGTAAACTTTGAAGAGATTTAGTCCTACCAAGACGGTCCTGATCATAATACACGTGATGCTCAAAATTCTTCAAAAAATACTTTTAATAATAGAATTATTACTTTACGTGGAGCTATCTGGTAGCTTTTCAGATCACCAGATTTATTTCAAAAAGACTTTTTACTTTGAGGACAAAAATGTGCTTTTAAGAAAGCTACAAATTTTAATGAATACAGCTGAGAGATGTGACATTATCTATAATAATGTTATATTTGGAATTCCTATCTTATTAATGTTTTGAAACCTGTTTTATTTTCCTATTTCTTTGAGTTGTTACATGTCTTCGAACGAATAGTTATCGTTTAAAGATCCTCAATTTTGTGATCTCGAATTACAACTCTCTGTTTTGTGTGTGGAACATGGTTTCTTATAACACAACTTTTTATCGAAATTAGTAAGTGAAATGGGCTTTAATTCAAATTCCGACATTTGTTACTAAGCTGAGACAAAGATAACATAACATAATTAAGAAAGTTAACTATTTCACCCAATCTCTTCGGATTCAATTATGTTTAATGTGAATAAGTTTACGTACATATTCAATAAATCTATTATTTAATTATGAACAGTACAATAACAGTTAACCGTTGACGGCAAAATTGTATGACAAGCAAATTGTTTGCGGGTTGAAGGTATAATCTTTTATTGATTTTACTTACGTCCTAACGGAATTAATTCTCATGTTATTAACGTTCGTTCAAATTATTAATTATTTTTAATTTTAAGTACGTGATCCAATTATTCTATAAACTGTCGTTTAAAACACTATTGCATTGTCAAATACATAATAATTATTCTGTCTGTAACCTCGTTATACGAGGATGGTTCTAGAAGTACCTGGCCTGATCTAGAGATGGTGGTAGTTGCTTGAAAAATACTGTATTAGAAATTACACAATTGTTTAGTATTAGTTTGGCACATATCAATAGTGAACGTTTTCAGTGAATTTGTAAACATGGAAAAAATTAGTCTTTGTTACGTGATACAATACTTTTATTTGAAAGGCATTACTCTAACCAATATGAAAGCTAGACTAGATTCTACTTTGGGTGAGACTACTCCTTCGTTATTATCAGTTCAATATTGGATAGCAGAGTTTAAACGAAGCCGTACGACCTGCGAAGATAAGTATCGCAGTGGTGGACCAAATGAGGCGACAACTCCAGAAATGGTGAAGAAAATCCACCAAAAGCGGTACTGGATGATCATCGACTGAAAGTTCTCGAGCAAGCAGACATAGTAGGCATTTCAAAAAGTGCGGTATCTCAATGTTCTAGAAGTAATACGTACCTCGTTTATTAACTTCATAAACTGAATGAAGTACAACAGGACCTCTTTAATCTTAACTCCAAAAATTTACCCCCGTTCGGATTCGAGGAGCGTTCGAATTTTAACACAGAAAATCCATAGAGTATATTTTATGAAATAAAACTAATAATATATTGAAATTTTAAATGTATATTCATCTGTTGACTTCACATTTATAGAACTTTTTCAAAGAAATCCAGTATTTTTGTTTATAGGGAGGTATATAATGACAAATAATTCTCGTAATTTACGTGAAAGAATTTTTTTTGGCAAAGATATATCCACTTGGTCAGTCTATGCAAGACATGTATTTAAGGCAGACACCGCACTTGAATTGAAAACGCTTACTTCTGGTTCAACGTGAGACATTTCTTCACTTTCGCTCTCACATACTTGTGTTATTTGTCTAATTATTTCATCATCAGTAAGAGATTCAGTTCCATTTAGGTCATCATTGTTTAGTTAAAAAACATTAATTTCACCATCAGAAAAGCCTCTATTAACGAAAAAACTGAAGAAATCTCCTCTTCGAATTCAAAGTCATCGTCTATATATTCTTCGATGTTTAATTGAGGCCCCAAGGTATTCCAAGATTTTTTCATTATATTCGCATTCCAATTCAACCAATGAAAAACAGATTCTTTCATAGAAGACTTCTTAAGGACATCGGAAACAGTACATTTAGATTCCTATCCCTGTTGTTTGGTTTTTATAATTCACTTTTATGTATTGAGTCGTTTTGGTGCATTGACTGTAAATTATTTTGAAATTGTTGATAACAATAAAAAATAAAATAACTTTTCATAGGAAATCATGAAACAGTAAAATAAAATTATGTTAAAATTGAAAAATAGTTTCCCCCACTTTAATATAACTCATTTTACCCCCTAAAAGGATCTGAAGTAAAGCAATAAATTTTTGGAGTAGGTTTGGTGTTGAGCCACACTTCTAAATATTTACCAATTATACATGTGATTCTGGGTTCATTGTGAAAATCAATTATTTCAATTTATATATTACATAATATTTTTGAATACACATATTTTGAAATCCTCACCTCTGTTTATAATTGGGATCCTGATACAGTTCAACTAGCAAACCTTGCGGATTCGAACCTCCTGTTGGTTCAACTCTTTCTGCAACGGTTGGACAACACTCTCCAGTCTTATTAGGAGGTTGATGATATGCTTCTAGGTGTGCGTTATTCTTATGATGATGTGTTTTTTTGTTTAAGTGATTATGCTGGTGGTCTTCTACTACGTTTGGCTCGACTCTGTAATACAAATTGTAGAACCATTCAATAAAACGTGCTCAGGAGATAATAGTAATGGCAATATTTCTTATTTATTCAACTACAAATAAAGATAAAGGCAGTTTGTATTATTTTCAAAATTAAAAACAATCGGAATTAAGAACAAATAATCAAAAAGACAGTTTCAAGATCAAGTAAATTCTTTATTTTTAGTTGGAGCCCTAGGATGGTCTACCAACATTAATATGAATGATTCCATTGCTGGTTGTTGTAATCATTATCATTGTGCATATAAAAAGAATATTGTCTAGGTATCGTGATTGTGTTTTCTGTGCCTTTTTGATACCTACTGATTATAGTCATAATTTGTTTGGTAAAGGTTTAGGAATAAGTATTGTTGGACCGTTTTAAATGGAAGGAAAGCTGGAATAATATGTAAACAGCAAGTTATTGTACCAATGCTCAGGCTGCGGTTGCTGAAGAAATTTCTCATTTTTATGAATGTGGATCTTGTCGTTTCAATTCCAATCTTAATCTCTAAATCAGGGTTCCATATCTCAAGTATTTGAAGCGGTGTACTCTCTCAATGGGATCCGTTCCTATAAACACATCTACCTTTGGTATTTTTCTCTTACTAATCACCATAAATTTGGTTTTTTTCTGTTGATCTTAAGACCAGCTTTGTCGCCATTGTAGTTACTCTATTGAGTCATCTGTAGATCTTGAGAAGTATACAGTATTTAAAATTTGAACTATTTATGTAGTCTAAAATAATTTCGTTATTATAAGCTTCAAAATTCTTCATAAAACGTGGGTAGTGACATTCACAGTGCATTTCTATCAAACAATCATGTCCGACTATTGTATTAACTAAATAAAAAAAATGTTTGTGTAGACGTTATTGTTTATTAAAATTCATATATTATAAATTTTATGTACAGTTCAGTTCATTGAATTAGCAAGTGTTTTGACAGATTTTTGTAATTTCTTTAACTGTGTAAATTTAATTGACTTTTGTTGCCATGTTTACCAATATTAAGTTATCAGGTAAGTATTTACAAAAAAAGTTTCATTATACCATAATTATCAACCCTTTCAGTCCACTAATATTAAAAAATCTTTTTTTGTCTTTATGTCTATAATAACAAATATCTTTTTACTCCATCTTTCTGAATCGACATAGAAGAGCTTTAGTTGATTTGGACACCTGGTCAAAAACTGTTTTTTTGGGCATTAAGAAAAATGTTTATAGTGATCTACAATGAAACAAAGAAGGTAAAACGATGAAGTCTTCCTATTTTATTACTACACACATCTACATATAGAAAACAAATCATATTGGTTCATATTGGAACAGCGAATTCGGGGTTGCTTTCAGGCCTGACTTCTGTGAAGACCCGGCAATGATTTGGCGGATAAATCCGTCTCCTGTACTGGAAGGATTAAGGTGGCTTCCTACGACCTGTTATATTACAGGCCGTTTCATAAAACAGAATAAAAGTGATACTTATAATGATGATAAAGAACTAGATAACAAAAAAAATTTTTGATGATAATTGAAGGGGAGAACAAATTTTTTAGTAATTAATTAGAGGTTTATTCTTTTCAATCACTTTTTCTTATCTTCTTGGCTTCGAGTGAATTAAATTCGGGACAAATATTTCCATTCAAATCAAGGCTGTTTCAATGGCTTCTTGATTTCTGGAACGAAAACTTTTTTTCCAATCACCCATAAATTTTCAATTAGATTTACATCAGGAATATACGCCTGCCACAGTAGTAGTATCAATATTGTTTTGTCGAAACCATTGTTGAATTATACGGGTGGTTTGGATAAGACAATTATCATGTAGGTAAATGATATCGTCTTCATAATAAGTTTGATTTATCGATGGCAACATAATGTTGTCTAGAATATTGAGGTTAACTTCAAAGCTGAACCTTGAATTTCTGAAAATTTGCCGAATTTATAACTTTTTCAACATATATTATTGTTCTTCAAATGTTGAATTTAGGGTCTTTATGCATCATAGCCACAGGAGCCCCTGGCCTAGAGCTCCAGGTTCTGAGGGAGGCTTAAGGGTCGAATAATAATAAAAAAACAATTTATGAAATTAATTTCTTTATAAAATGTATAAGAAAATTTGTCAAAATCAATTTAATTATCATTGAAACAAATTAGATCTAAAACATCACAATCAATGTATCAATAAAAAATTGTTTCGATACAGAAACACTGCAAAAATCTCTTTTTTACGTAAAACTTTATACATAACTTGATGAAGCTGTACGAATTGATTTGCTTCTTTCAAAAGATTATGTAATCGTGTACACTGACAACCTTTTTTTAGAGAAGGAACCTGAACTATGTTTGACCTACAGTCTCTAAAGACGATAACGGAAAATTGAACAGCAGCACTGTGTGCCGCTAGCGGTTAGGAAGGATACTCAGTGCTGCGTGTTAACTGTTTTTCGGATACTGATAAAAGTTATTTGACTTTTATTATTTACTTTTTAGATTGGATTAATTGATTTAGATTTAGGTTAGTTACTAAATTTTCCATACAAAATTGTGTTGGAATAGGGTAAAGAGCTTACTTACGGGAAACGGTAAATTATTAGTGTCCATATGAATTTTACTTACTCGACTTCGTGAACGTGAGGATTACGCCTGTTTTGTTTATTAACACCTCGTTTGTGGCGATAGAAGTCGTAGAATACGTCGTGAGTTTCGTTGAAATACTCGTTGCAAGCGACTGGAATGACCACAGCGGCTAATCCAAGCACCTGAAAAAACATATTATATAATTAGTAAAACATCAATCTTAACGAACGACATTAAAAAAAAGGGAAGGCGCAGTTGCTCCATCTCGGCCACTTCAAACTTGATAAAATAGAGAATTTCATGATGTGCTTGTATCCTAGTATTACTAGGGTAAAATCTATCATTTTTGACAGTATACGATTTAATTTTTGAAGCGTAATAAATAATTAAAATAAACATTTACAAACTCATATAAATACGTGAAATTACATATTATACATACGCCTGAAAGCGTGCGAAATAGTACAATGGTTCTGTCAAAGGTAATGTAATTGTAATAATTTTGTACTGTCATTAAGAAATGTGAAATCGTCATTTTGGAAGATATTTTTTAAATTTTTATTGATAAAACACTGATTGTTAAGCTAAATAAACATGGAAGGAGAATCTGATTGCACTCCTCAAGATTGTACTCCTCATGAAATTGCAGGGGCTCGACTCGTGGATGTCTTTTTTGTATTTTTATTTTTTCTAATTAAGCTTTTTTTAATTTATAATTCATGTTCTAGTATATTGATCCACCAGTGATAATAAGTTTGGCTGATAGCTTGGCTTGGCATTAAATGAAAATAATTATCTCGAAAAGTGATAAGTAACATATCCAAGAAAAGGATAAACAGATAATTAACTAAAAAACAAAAAACAGAAACGAAACATCAGAACATAAAACATTTCTCCCTACCATATGTACAAGGACTTTCCCAATAACTAACGTATTATTTCAATAAATATGATACGAGTATAAATAAAGGACATAAGACATAAACCAAATATTTCACGAAACTAAAATCTAAAACACCAAAAAACAAAAGAAGTAATATTATATATATCAAGTACCTTGTACTAATTGTGACGCTGTAGGGCAGACATCTCAGTATTTAGAAAATAGACTAAAAGGTCATCAATACCATTAGAAAAAATAAGACTGCATAAATGAACCACAAAATATCATAAATCATAAAAACATATATTCAATTTTAAAGATTCTTGGAACGGAATCTAATACACGAAAAAGGGAATTTTTAGAAATGTTTCACATTCATAAGAACGAAAAAGCTATAAATGTTAAAAAAGACCTAAATAATTTGAATAAAATTTAAATAAATACTAAGGAAAAATTAATCTTTCTTGTTGAAACAAATTTCTATTTATATTGATCTATTGATTAATATAAATACGCAAATTGTCAGTGTTGATATCATTTTGATAAAGACTAGAAGTTGAAACATCAAATTTCTGTCTTTCAACAATTATAGAAGAAACTAATTTTAAAACAGAAGAGACCTAAAATCAAAAACATTTAAAAGCGTAATCATATCAAAAGGTTTAAGAAATAAGGAACTAAAGAAATTTGAATATTGATATTTATATGGTCTTATTCGGGATCTTTTAAAAACTATGTAAAGCTTAAAAGCGTCAAAGCAGGTTTTGAATGGATCTCATAATTCTTGTATTTATGTATGGCCACCTGGTACTAAATATATTTACGAGCAACAATTGAAATTCTTACAAGTGATAATAACGTTTGTTTCTGTACGACCGATCGTTGCTTAAAAGTCATTGGAACAATAAAATTTAATCAATCTGCTTAAGAGTAAGTATTCTAAGAATTTTTTATGATCATTTGTTCGGTGTAAGTTTCATATTGCGATTTTTAGTACCGTGAATATCGAAAGAAATGAAGTTATCGTGGCAAAGGAACATATTATGTTATTATTGTAATATTCCCATAAACATTTCACCTTTACGATTTTAACCCACTCATTTAGTTCGAACATATAATCGAAAAATTTATTATCTTCAAGTTCTGTCCCTCAGTTACGGTGTACATTAAAGAAAAATCAGAGGCGTCCTACATAATGACGATTATAAACCAAAAATTTTTATTTGGGCTGTAGGAAGTTAGTAAGACGAATTAAATTTTAAGCTTAACTCGAGCCATGTCAAAAATATAATGTACAAGACTGGAAACTAGAATTTTAGTCAGTTTTAATTCTCAATGTAGATGATTCAATAATTGGATAATTTTATAACAAACATAAGTGTAGTGTGGACTAGTATCAGCAAGGCCTATTTTCTTTCTTTTGCAAGATAAATGATACCAAACATGATTTGGAACAAACAGAGAGAAAGTCGTTGAGATTTATTTGAACGGGGAGGATAGGTGAATATTCATGTGAATTATGGTTTGTTTTAGGAATGGCCCTGATATAGAAAAAAAATTCGAAAAAGCTATAAACGATATAAAAGACCTAAATAATTTAAATAAAATTTAAAGCTCTATTTTGTAAATTCTAATACAACTACAAATAATTTAATTGATGACTGCTACATATTTTTGAGATGAAAAAATTTCTTGTTCATTTTTTTATTTTGATATTCATGATATATATGATCTATTGGTTTATTAATAAATACAGAAAATTTCAAATCATATTTTGATAAAAAGTGAAAGAAGTCGAAATGGGAAATGTCCTTCAGAAATTAAAAAAAATAGTTATTTATGCAATAAGTGAGTAAAGAACTACTTTTTTTCACGAGTAGGACGGTTTGGCAATTCCTACGAGTGAAAAAAAGTTACTTCACTCGCGAGTGTCACACAAAATTTTTTCTACATCCGTAGGCATAAAAAATTCGACAAAATTTTTATAAATTTTTATTTTATAATAGTAATATTAAAAGTGCAACTGTGAGCATTATTAATTTGAAGTGAAGAAAAAGTTACATTACTATTGGTACATAAATATAGCCAACTGATTTATTTTTCATAAATATGCAATGAGTACTTAATGACGTCTACGTCGTTATTTACCATTGGGTCGACCAGAATTCCACATTTTGGATTTAATTTCAAAGTTAGCTAGTAACACTCTTTCTGTGAAGCTGTTTATGCTTTTTTTTAGTACGCCACTCCATAAAAGAATTATATTCCCTTGAATGCTGTTTCCTGAATTTCTCAGAGAAGATCCATAGTCGCTGCAGTTGCCGATTCAACAACATCTTCTGGTGAGCAGTTTAAAGTTTCATCAGTTTTACTCTCCATAACTAATAATAATAATAATACACTGCTTTTAATTAGCCACAAAATGGATTTTTTTCTAGGAATATCAAGAAATAAAAGTGTGACTGTTTATTGGAGAAACGAATTAACAAGAGAAAGAAAGTCTAATATTTTGATAAAACAATTTCATAATTGTGTTAAAAAATTACACGTTACAAAGCTTTCTCTTTGGTTTTAAGCAATGGTGAAAATTGGAAATAAGTTGCGGCGGGTCAGTTCTAATTTCGCATGAATTATAGCAGGAAACGATGGGTCGTTTAAGGTAGCTTAGATATGTGATAAGCTGGCCCACAAAAAGTCAGATAACTTAGACGAGTGTGTCGATTCATAATTGTTGGAGCAAGTATTTAATTGTGAGTTGTGACGTGTACCTATTGTTGATAAAATGTATTATCCTTTTATAATAACGGCGAAAACGAACAAGCATGTTCAACCTAAGTTTGTGCGAAAAAAATAATCGAATTTTTGGGTGTAGAGTGGTGGATGTTTCGTTTTGGTTTTCATGTGGGTTGTTTAGTGGCGAAGTAATGTGGAGCAAAACTGCGATGAAAGATTTAGGACGTATCCATGAGATACTCGATATTGGGTAAACAAGTATTTTCACACTCAAATAATGCTATAGACCTATTCCTCTTTGTGGTGCATTGAAATTAGCATTAAAAGTTCATGACAAAAATGAGAAGACAATAAACAAAGATATTTTTCAATGACTGATAGGTTTTAGCTTGGAAATTACTAACGAATTGAAGCATCATTCTGATAAAGTAACAGTTTTTAATGGAACATTCCACTGAACCAGAACTCAGCAGGAATCCAATAAAAACCAAAACATACAATATGAATCCACATTATAACTTAATGCGCATTCTCTCCAGAAAGGCTAGACACCAACTGAATCTGGAGCAAGATCTTAAAGAACTGAATGAGGCCATACTTGATGCCTTCGAATCGAGTTGCCCCATACAAAAAGGAGGAAGGTAGCAATGTATCCTGATGGAATGATCATCTGTCCAATTTAAGAACCGAAACAAGAGATCTCTTTAATAGAGCAAAGTGTTCTGAAGACTGGCAGAACTACACCAGAAAACTCACTGACCAATAAAGAAATTAGGAAAGTAAAGCAACAAAGCTTTAGAAAATTCTGCGAGGATATTGAATCTACATCTGCAGCTTAAAGACTTCACAAGGTCTTAACGGAGGGTAAAGTCAATAAAGAAGACTAAGGAATCTTCCCAGCCCTCCTTCTCAGAGCAACCTTCATACCAAAAGCAGGAAAGGAAGACACATAACATCTCAAATACTTCAAACCAATCAGTCTCACTTAGTTTCTATTTGAAACATTGGAAAAAGTTGTCGACAATTAGATTAGAATAGAGATTCTGAAGTGGAAACCTCTCCATTTGTATCAATCGACATACCAAACGGGCAAATCTATGGAGACTGCACTAGTACAATTGACAACTGGAATTTAAAATGCTCTGACGAACAAAAAAACGTAGTATGTACCTTTTTAGACATAGAAGACGCATTTGGCAATACTCCACACGAAGCTGTCAAAAGAAGGAGTCGCATCCCCACTGAGGAGCTGAGTAGTAGACAAACTCTGAAGGATATACAGAAGAAGATCTGCCCACATCCCTGAATTATTAAAAGGATTAACAGATCAGCTGTAAACGCTGGGCTTTCCAGTATCTCTGCAAGATTGGGGGACACAATAGATCCTCTGGGTCGCAGTATCCACATACATACATTTAATATTCTAAGAAGTCTAAAATGATCTTCTCAAATGCATGCTTTATGTCTGCCACGAAGAAGATGCGAATGAAATTTTAAAAAGTAATTATATTGCTGGTTAACGTTATATAAGCTATTAAAAATGACCGTGACATTACGAAAACATCTATAATCGAACAGACTGACGCCTATAAACTTAGATTAAATGATAGGGATTTTATTTTTCAGTTGCTAATGTTTCACGAAATTATACTTCATGTCGATATAATGTTTCAGCAGTTGTGAACACAAACTACAGATACAATCAAGGCTAAACAGGATTTATACAATTTTGAAAAAAGGAAAAATTTTGAACCAAATGGATAATTTTATTGAAGAATTGGAGTAACAATTATCACACGAGACTGCAAAAAATATATCTCAAACAAAAAAAGAGACAAAGTTTCTACTGGAAACCTGATTTAACCTATTTAACTTTGAGAAGTTTATAGATTAATAAATTCCAGATGCTTCGATGTATGAAATAGTAAAATCCGTTTCTTAATAAAAATAGGGGGAAAACAGAACTGACGGTTATTTTTGAAAGATAAAGAATAGTTGAGAGGTGTTTCTGGTGCCAATTCTTTTTTTCCTTGCTTTTTCATGAGGAATCTTGTATTATTTTTCAAAATTCATTGAAACCCATACAAATTCTAGAAGATTTGCATAAGTCAACATCAAAGACCGAAATATGTTTCTTAATATTAAAAAAATTAAAACTTTCTCAGAGAATCATATCAAAGAAGAAAGATTGTTTGCTTTGGGAACACTGTTTACCAGAAAACAATTCCTCGATAATAAATTTGAAAATTGCATGGTATGTATACGGTGATAAATATTATTGGGGCATCACATTAAAAATTGTGAACTATTTTTTATCTGGAAGCCAAGCTACTTTCGATTTATATTAGCTGAGTTGTTTTTTTTTAATTTTCAATCTTTTTGAATTTATCACTTTTCGTTTTTGATTCATTTTTTTAAGCCTTTGTCTAAATATTTACCCTTACGTCTTTATTTCTCACGTTTCCAGAGATAACTGACTTTTCTTTTAACATAATATACGATTGGAAATATCATGTTATCAAAGCGTATTTTTGAGATATAAAAATGTGTAAGAAACGCTACTGTTTTTTAAATAAATGTATTAAAAACATAATATAGGTTTTATGTCAGATAACTAATAGTTAAAACGTGAATACTCGAATGACACTTTATATCTAATATAAAAATTATTATTGCAAGCCTTCTATTTAATGGGAATTTTAATTTATAAAAAATCTCTAGGTTATCCTCAGATTTATTTCTCCTTCATATTAAGAATAATTCCAATTACGTATATGGAATGTATCGCTCGATTAAATTGACACATTTATCTAAATTGATATGTTAGATTAAGTATTGGGAAGAAAAATTTCATTAAAATCGACTTAGAGACTTTTATGGCCCTATTCAATTTAACGTATCGGGTAGATGTAGAATTTTTAAGGTGTTTCATTGAGATTTGGATAATTCCTATTTGCATATTTATTATATAGAATCACGAAAACTTTCTAGCAGAGATGGGTGGATGTTTTAGTAGTTCCATCAACTTTTAGAAACATATATTTTGTGAACATTGTATCAATTAGAGTTGGAACCATATAAATATCATTGACTTGAAAAAAAAATCGTGGTAATAAGAGATGCCACAAATGAAATACAACCAAGAGGTATTAATTTTTGAAAGCCCGTTACATGGATTGTGGAACAATCTGAAATCCTATATTGTAAACAAATTATTTTGGCACTGTTTTTAAAGGACCTAAGTACAAGTAACCAAAAAGGCATCGATTGTCGTTGACAACAGGTTGTAAGTTAACTTACCACCATTGGGAGTGGTAATAATTTATGCCATAAAAAACATATATCTAATTTACTTGCAAAATACCTTTTATTTATTGAGTTTCAACAACACTTAGTTAATAGTTATTTATGCAACAAGTGAGTAAAGTAATACTTTTTCTCACGAGTAGGACAGGACAAAAAATTTCTGCGTCCATATACCTTACAAAATTCGACACAACTTTTATCAATTTTTATTTTGTTATGGTAATATTAAAAGTACAACTGTGGGCATTATTAATTTGGAGTGAAGAAGAAGTTATTACTATTGACTACTTGAATTGGCAACATTTAACGAGTTCAAAGAAATAACATCGTCTATAGTTGTATTAGTACCTATTGGATTGTTGGTAGGATCGTGAACATTTACAATGTTGCTTGAAGTCGAACTAATTGTTTCTGTTAAAATTTTCATTGCGGAATTCATTTTGCTTTTTAAAAAGTCGTTTACGTACCCCTCCGCAACTGTGTTGGATTTTCATCCACCGGGCTTCATTAGTTGAATTGTATCACCACCGGAATCATCTAATAGAGACGCCGAAGAGCGTCGAAATGTATGCCCAGTGTAGTTTTTTGGATTAGGTAAATTAAAGTATGTTGCGATAAACAAGGGAATTTATGGAAAGGTATTGATACCTACCTTATACTGCAAAAAGAAATGATCTGTTATGACATTTGTGGGTCGTTGGTTTTTATTTTTTTTTTATAAATGTTTACCAAGTTTAATTTATTGTCAGACATTTCACCAATAACAGAAAATCGACGTTGAACATGAGTTTTTGTACCAGGTACTGTAATAATTAAAACATTTCTGGTATTATTAATATAGTGTACACTTCATTTTATACAATTCCTCCCTCCGCAGATCTCCTGCGATTCTGAATATTAAAGCAACCTGAAAGATGCTACAAATAATATCTAAGCTTACATTAAAATTTTTTTCTATCATATCTTATGCATGAGATAATGATCCTCTGGATGCTTGCAACAGAAATTTATTAATTTCTTCACTGGCAAATGTTTTAGATTTTTCGTGTCTATAGCCAACTGATTTATTTTTCAGATATGCAATGAGTTGTCTATGTCTTTATGTACCATTAGGGTGCATTTCTGTTTTGAATAAGTCGACCAAAGTGTTGAAAACTTCCACATTTTAGATTTAGTTTTAAAGTTAGTTAGTAACACTCTTTCTGTGAAGCTGTCTATGCCTTTTTTAGTGCACTACTTCATAAAAGAATTAAATTCCTTTAAATACTGTTCCCTGGATTTCTCAGGGAGAAGATTCATAGTCGCTGCAGTTGCCGATTCAACAACATCTTCTGGTGTGCAGTTTAAATAATAATAATAATACACTGTTTTTAATTAGACACAAAATGGATTTTCTTCAAGGAATATCAAGAAATAAAAGTCTGATTGTTTTTCGGAGAAACGAATTGATAGAGCCGATTATTTTAATAAAAACAATTTTATAATTGCGTTAAAAAATGACTCGTTACGGCACTTTTTAACGCAAAAGAGTGAAAAAATGAACCGCTGAGATACTTTTCTCATGCTTTTTTAACGATTCAGAAATAACATTTATGGATGCAAATTAATGAAAACAATGTGAATATTAAAACGGACGTAGAAAAAAATATGTTCAATTGACAAATCTATTCTAAATAGTAGATTGTGCTTATTATTTAACTCTTATTATTATTTACAAATCTAAAACACAAATATGAACGAAAAATATGAGTAATCCAAACAAGATTATAGCCAAAAAGCCAACGTTACCAAAAATAGATTGCACGTAATATGCTCATCTCCATTAATAGTTGTAAACATCTAATTATAATGTCACTAAGTTAATTTGCACAACTAACCATACGCCTATTTGGATTTGAAAAAAATATATGTGTATTTCGAGGTTTTCCCAGGATATTAAAAGGTGTTAATTCGAAAACTAAGCAGCTACTAATCGGCTTTTTTGTTGAAATCAATTTTGTTAGTCGTAAAGATATTTAGCAGCCTTTCGTTAATAAGGAATCAATTGAGGTATTTATTGATATAATATCCTATATGTAGGATGGATAATTTATGAGTTCAGAATTGAAAAAAAATGTATAGAATGGCGACTTACAACAGAGTAAATATTACCAAAAAGGATTGAGTTTTAACGGATGTCTAAAGAGATCCACAATTAGTAAAATTTTGTGTAAATTACTTTATCAAACTAAGAATTTGTGAATAATTAGGAAAATATCTAAATTTATAACTGTGGTAATTAAATGAGTGTGAAATTTTTTGACAAAAAACATGTTAGGAATCAATAACTTTTGTTTGAATCGTTTCAAACTTGACCAGTAATGAACTGATCCTCATACATGACTGGAAGCGTTTTTAGAATGATTCTTTTATAATGATTTTGATCATTATAAAAAAATTATAGTTGACCTATGACCCATCAATTCGATGTTTTGACTGTTCAAAAAAAGTTTTTGATATGTGAGAGTTGGCATTGTCGTGGTGGAGAATGAATCGTTTCCCTGATTCACTTTAGGGAAATAAATTCTGGTGTACTACGCTCTAATGGAACGTTGACGATAGTTTTTAGTTTTGAGTTTATATGCATAGACTCATGATTCGTCGCCTGTCACGTTCTTATAGAGGTCTTTTGAAGCATGATTTTGGACTACCTTCATAAATTCAGAAAAGCAGCGAAACACGGTGGTTCGAGATGTTGCTTCATCACCAAAAGTCGAAGCGATTTGATCGGAACACTGCTGTTGGTACCCAATTCATTTACAATTGTTACTTTTATACCATACAATTTGGCTACAACTGCGCTATTCCGGAATGGTCCTGAACTGTTATTTAATGTAGTTAGCTGGAACACTTTTTCAAGTTTTCTCCCATATTAGAAACGTCCCCTTATCTTCATAAGATGACCGATGACCAATAGCTTATATAATATTTGCCTCATAGACAGTTAGTGTAGTTTTTTGGAAATATTTGAAATCAAAAATTTTGTTAAAAATGTCTCTCAATCGATCAAAGCTGGAATCTAAAACATGAAAATTTATATTGAGAATATTTAATCTTTTTGTTTAGTTTATATACAGGTTGTTTCTGAATTTATGCGACAAAATTCAGAAGTTGATTGCTCGTATGAAATTGGATCTTTTCTATAAGAAAATTTCCTCAGCCTACCTCTTTCCGAGATATTACTCTTAAATGGTGGTGGTTAAAATTTTTTTTTCAAAAATTTCAGCAATGCCAGAAACTCGAAATTCTGTGATTTTCGTGCACTGGCAAAAGACTAACTACGTGTATTTATTCAATATTCCTGTTACATTAAACGGGGGTGAAATTAGCAACCTTAGATCATTATTCTACACGACATTCATAGTTGATATCAACGATTTGAAGAATCGTAATCAAATAGAGTGTGACACCATATGAAATACACCTCAAGTTTTTGAAGGTGTACAGCAATCCATGACCCGTTCATGTATTTTGACTAGAAGTGGTTATATCCATCATTTATTATGAATTATAAATTATGGTATTAATTTTTTTTCTTCAGCATTGGTTTTCGGAAAAAACAGAAAAAAAATATTTTGAAATAAAAGAAGGTTTTTAAGTTATACTTTTATTTCATAAAACTTCATCGTGAAAAAAATTTTGATATGAAATAAAGTAAGAGCTGTTAATTTCACACTGAATAATAACGGGAATATTTAATAATCTTATAAGCAATCACCTTCTGAATTTTATTCGCACGCATTTAGAAGTACCCTGTATATTTTCATATATAAATGTTGCTATTTGCCATTTTGTCTTGGTAACTTTAGCCTTGCATGGTATATTAAACTGAGTAGCGATGTTCGTTTTGTATCGTGATCATTTATTTTCCGTTCATATTACCTTCCTACGGTCCCTTGTCAACAATTTATCTACAACTGAATGGTATATTGTAAGATTGTTATTGTTAGAATTATCCATTAGCACCAAGCAACATTCCAAGCTAAATAACTACTTCATCACAATTTTTTTCTTTGATAAAACTGGTTGAGTAAAGGTATTCCACCATGTGTTGACTGTTGTTTTAAACTTGGAAATAGAAACATTTTGATAAACGTTTTGTAACTGTATTTCTGATGGATAACAGCTGTTCATTTATGAAATGTCCACCCCTTAATTGAGTAGATTGCGAATGAAAGTTAACAACAAATACGGAAGACATCGATTTTACCTAACTAATAGTTATAATGTAGTTTGATTGCTAACAAGCTTTGTAACTACGTTCGGTAGACGAAGAATTTTAAGATTTCGAGTCTCGTGCGGAATGAAACTTGTTTTACACTGTTCCAGTGTCGGATAAATAATATTTCAATATATGAAAATGCCTTATTAGTTCATTAATATGTGAAACAGCTTTTGAGATATTTGAAATACTACAATTGCACATACCTTGGAATAATTATTCGGATAGGAACATTCCTATATGTTGCGTAAACTACGAGGGCTGCTACTTAAGTTTTCCAATAGACAAATAAATATTTATACAAGGATGTATTGATATCTAGTTAGCCTAAACCAGTTCCATGCATAAACAAAATATTGCGTTACCATAGCAACGAACAATAACTTATTAGAAGTGTCAGTGTAAAGTTTAACGCCAAAAAAGTAAACCAGAGCTACGTAATAAATTAAAAGAAAAAAGATGTCCACCGAAATTGTGAAAATCGAAAAATTGGAGTATCCAGCCATCATCAAGTACCTGTATTTAAAAGGGTTAAGAGGTAAGCATATTTACGAAGATATGCTTAATACCCTTGGTGATCAATGTCCTTCGTATACGACTGCAAGCTTCAAAAGAAGTAAATTTTCCATTGAACACGATGACCGATCGGGAAGGCCAGTTTCTGTGTCAGTCCCCGAAAATATCGATGCAGTTCATGATATGAATTTATCAGACTGTCGAAATGGGATAAAACGGATATCTGAAGCATTGAATATTTCATACGAACGCGTTTATCATATTTAAGTTTACGTCAATCTGGACACGAGAAAAATTGCTGCAAAATGGATCCCCAAATGTTTGAATGTTGACTAAAAGCGTGCAAGGGTAGAAGCATCGCGTTCGATCTGTGCTCGATTTGAAAACGATTGAGACTTCTTAAACCGAATTGTTACTATGGATGAGACTTGACTACATTTCTACTATCCAGAAACAAAACAACAATCGATGGAATGGTGATACTCTGGTTCTCCAAGACCTAAGAAGTTTCGTGTACAAAAATCTGCTGGAAAAGTTCTTGCTTCAATTTTTTGGGATTGTCATGGAGTGATTATGATTGATTTTTTGGATAAGGGTAGAACAATAACTGAAGATTACTATTCGACATTATTGACCACTCTACGGAAAAAAAATAAAGAGAAAAGACGCGGAAAGTTGTCCAAAGGTGTTTTGTTTTTGCACGACAACGCCCCTGGACACAAATCTCATGTTGCCATTCGTGCCAAAAATGCGTGATTTAGGGTTTGAATTACTACCCCCCTTATTCACCAGATTTGGCTCCGTCCGACTATCATCTCTTTCGTCAACTAAAAAAAAGTTTAAAAGGTCGTAAATTTTCTTCCAACGGGGAGGTCTGGTTTATATAGCAAGAAGAAAAAAATTTTTTTTTGAAAGGTCTAGAGACGTTGCAGTTTCGCTGTAATAAATGTATCCAATTAAAAGGAGAATATGTTGAGTAATAAAATATTTTGACATTGAAATTTTGTTTGGTTCTATAGTAGGCTAAGGATTTTATTGTTTTTCGAATTATTCTCCATTGAGATCAATACACTTTAATAACTGCTTCTTCGGGCGAAAGAAAACGTCGACCTCGCAGTTTATTTTTGATCTGCTGGAATAAAAAGAAATCATTGGTTGCCAAATAAGGACTATACATCGGATGACCCATCAATTCGATGTTTTGACTGTTCAAAAATGTTTTTGTTTCAACTGATGTGTGAGACCTCGCATTGTCGTGGTGAAGAATGATTCGTTTTATGCGATTGGTTTCCCAAATTTTTTCGAACAATTCTGGCAAACAAATGCTAGTGTACCATTCAGTATTGATCGTTCTACTTTGTTTTAATGGAACAGTGGCGACATGTCCAGTTAATCCGAAAAAACAGGCGACCATTTGCTTCGAAGTGCTTTGTACGCAAACAAATTTTGTTGGACCGTACCGATCTTTTCTGGCACAACATCAGATTCTGGACGATCTTCACGAAATTCATCCTGTAGCGAAGGGCGACCACAATTAACTTCAGCAAATCAACGAAACACGGTGACTCAAAATGGTGCTTGAGCACCAAAAGTCGAAGCGAGTTGATTAGCATACAATCATAAAAAATCATTGCACGAGAATGTTCCAAATATCTGTAACAACTCAAATAGCACTTGTATAACAACACGTTGCTAAGTACATCTACAATTAAAAATGTTGAACTATATGATGACAATATCAGATTTGACATATTCACATCAGTGTTGCCATATCGCAGCATTTGAGTAGCAACCCTTGCAGGTTCTATTTTTTGAAAAATAGCTGAATAGTGGTATTTTACAACAAATTGTAAAATTCTTCACTGGCCCAATCTTCTAAATATTCGGGATCAATAAATGATCAATGATTACAATGTAATACCTAACAATATCATTGTGGGATTTAAAAGTTTTAAGCTTATGTTTCTACTGATACCTAATTATGAGGATTTATTCGACAAATAACGCGAATAATTCGAAGCTTTTATTCATTAAAAGGCGGAGATCGAATTTTTAGCTTAACTCAGTGAATAAGATATTGGTAGTAGGACTTTATTAGTAGGTGAAAAAACCGAATCCAAATCATTGAATACGATCAATATTTTAAATAGAAAAAAACATCTTATGTGGATGGCATAGTAAGGGTATTTGGAGCGCGGGAACAGCGTTTTAAATGAATGAAATTTAAAAAAAATATCCAGCAAAATCTTCATGAAGAGTTCATCCAAAATTGTTTTGACATAAATATTTTTGTAAAATCAATAGAAAAAAAGTTATTACGCAACAAAGGAAATTTTTTCACTTTATTGCTCATAACTTTTTAAATTTTGGATTTATGACAAAAAATCAAACAAACATTTTAGGCAAAGCGATTTGCTACAAAATATGTCTATACAAATTTGATAATTTCGAGATATCTCGAAAAACGTGTTTTCACTCCTTCTTCCAAGAAGGCATCCGGGGAACAAGGGCGGAAACCTGACAAACTTGTGGTTAAGCTTCTAATGACACCCCCGACATATCACATAAATAAAATTGCGCCCTCTAAAAAATGTTCAGTTTGGCCTTCAAATTGTAACATTTCAAAATTCATTCACTGTAACCCTTTTTCGAGGTCTAAACCTCTGGGCCTTATACTGATTGATCATTCTTCCAAAATAGGCTTTAAGTTTTTAATTACAGTTTTCTCACACCATTTACAAATAATGGGCAATAGTGAGATGGGTCTACACGACGTCAATTCGTTTTCTGGTTTAATTGCTTTAGCGAACCATAATCACTCCAATCTCATTATTTAATAAGCGCGCTTTTTATCGTACTTCAGCAGGCAAAAGCAATACAAATAACGGTAGTAAATTTCACCAATAAGTATTCGTAATGGCTAAAATTTATTTCAAACCTGTTATCTTGACCGTGGTCCAATTTAAATATGTATCTAAATTTAATAATCAACCTCTTGGATTTCCACGCCTATGTCTATAAACAGGTGACCTAAGGACGTAAACACACACCTTACGATTTCGATATAAAGATATCGAATTTACACAACAGAAAATTATGTTGTCAAAACCGACAGAACAACAATTTATTTTGCGGTGATCTCGACATATCGAAGTGGTGTTTCGAATGCGGCCGCTTTGTATTTATCTTTTTTTTTTCTGAATTCTCTTAACTTTATCATTCGGTCCGCGATTTATAATGGCTGAAAAAATTTCGGCTACTGGATGTATACCAAATAACTCCTGGAAAGAACTAAATTAACTATCTGCAGGACAATACTGAAAAATTTCAGTTGTAATAAAAATGTTTTTAGAATAAATATTTCTAGGTTTTACTCACAGTTTTCTTTACAAAGGTTTTTAATATTGTTCCTCAGAACAACGAAATAAGTACATTTTATTTTATGGAACCCCATATTAACATCGAAATTTATATAAGAACACTTTCTTAAGAAATATGTTATATAATTGAAACTTAACGTTTTACTGTGGAAAATAAAATTATTTTACTGCTTTATGGAAAAATGTACCAATTAAATTTTCAGGAATGTAATAAGACAATGATTTCATGAGATTTATCAAATGTTCAGTTTTAATTTCCTTTGGTAATTTCAACGGGTTTTCTATTGAGAAGTTATACGCCAGCGGAAAACATCCAGTGTTCTGTTGTCAATTAATCTCTCCTACAAATATGGTTGATGATGTTTCCTGTATAAAAGTACGTACTTCATTGACCTTACCAAATATTTTTGCAAGATAAGGAAATTTTCTAAGCCATTGTTCATCGAAACACTAAAAATATTGGGAGCCTCAGTCTTCATTTATCTTATTAAGAGGACCTTACAAAGTTTACATAACCTGTCTAGAACTACCTCTTGAAGAACAGAAGTTATTCGTATTAACTTCTCATTTCTTCACAAACCTTTTTGAACAATCTTATATGAATCTGGTGGAACTCTACGTAACCTCTAGTTTCCGCCACCTTGGGACCCACTGCCTTAGACTATACATTTGACAGCTACTCCTATTTTTTCCAGCAGCTGGAAGTGGCTACACATCTATTAGGACATACGTTAATCAGTGGAGATTTTGGATTAGCTTTTTTAAAAACGGGAATTCAATTTTTCAAAAATCGAAACCACTTTCTGATCTCGACGTAATGCATTATCAATTTTTATCAATAGGATCATTATAATAACTAGCTATATTACTATTATGAAAAGTTTCAGGTGAATTTTTTTTACAATGATATTGTCAATACAATGGCACAATTAGTGTTGTTAATTACTTCCTCAATTTTTATTCCTCGATATAACTTGTTATTTTTATAGTCGTCGAAATATAGTGTACAATTGAATAGCACTCAACTGAAGTGAAATAAGTTTTAGCTTCGTTTGAGGCGAGTTTCCGTACTTACCTTTCCTACTTCGGTAACTGAAGATAATTACTTTGATGTAACCATTCGGAGCAAAATTAAATTTTTTAATAGTCCAGTCAAATAAGACTTTGAAGGTTACAAAAATTCCCATAGAACTAAAAATTGGTATGAATGTTCAGAATACTATTATAAATGAATTGTGAAAAGTCCCCATCAATCTCCCTTGTGGAAAAAATTTTATTAACAGTGAAAGATTGCAAAAATAGGTTTTTCACGTTTTTCAGCTAAACGGTGAGTTTTAAAGCAAAAATAATTCAAACAAAAAATGTAGATCATCCGATTTTCTACTAAAAATGTATCCATATTTTTTTTCATAACATTCATCACGTTCATCATCGACGGGGGATTTCTGTTACACCGAGTTGTCTGGGACCACGAAGAAACATTTTATAATATTTTAGACAAATATGTTCAGTATGTATGTAAACATTTTGGCCATAAAGTGACTGTAGTATTTGATGGTTACACCGATTGTAATAAACATACTAAAGCCGCTGAACAACGACTAGCTACAACAACATCTTCATCTTCTGATGTTATTTTTGATGAATTTATGACAGTTTCAACAAGCAAACAGAAATTTCTTGTAAATACCCGCAACAAGACTCGGCTTACTTTAATGTTAAAAGAAAAATTTACTACTGAAAATATTATTGTAAAACAAGCTGAAAACGATGCTGATGTTCTGATCATTGAAACAGCAATAGAGCAATTCAACTCAACCAATACAACTATTGTAGTTGGTGAAGATGTCGATTTATTAGTATTACTTACTGCTCGAACAGAAAAAAATATTTATTTTTTTAATCCGGGAAAGACTCTTTCTGTGCTTTTCCAAAATTCCAACCTAACCTAACCAATCACATATATTTTTTCTACACTCAATAACTGGCTGTGATAAATCAACATTTTTCAAGAGGGGCAAAAGAACGGTTTTGAAATTGTTCGCGAAACAAAATTTATTTAATTGTGCTGAAGTTTTTAAAGATAGTAACTCTACTACAGAAGTTATAATCACTAATGGAATTCGCTTTTTTCTTCAATGTACGGTGCTCCAAAAAAAAGTAACCTGCTTGGATATACTCCGATACTTATTTTTGGTAATAAAAAATAAGTGCAATTAGCTTGTCTTCTCCCAACCTTTACTGCTGCTCAACAACATCTATTCCGGGTATATTATCAAGTTCAAGTATGGCTAGGTAATAAAATGGAGCCAGAATACTAGGGTTGGAAGTTAGTTGACAATGCATTGGTTAAGTTACTCCCGCCTGCAATAGAAAAACTCCTTATCGCCATCTTTTGCAATTGCAAAAAATGTTGCAATGCTAAATGCGGCTGTAAAAAGGTTGAACTGTTTTGTTCTTTACCATGTATTAATTGTTAAGGACAGTCGTGCTCTAATGTTGAATCAATACTAGATGAGAATAATCACGATATCAATGATGAGACATATGATGCATCACTTTTAGAACATATTTGTTTCCAGTAGAAAGATTAAGAAAAAGAAGATGAGGAAAAAGAGAAGAAGAAGAAGAAGAAAACAAAGACAGTACACTAGAAGTTCCATTGGATTATTATGAATCCGACGAATAATTTTTCAAAATTATTTCTTCATTTATATATTACATAATTTACACATCTTTCATCATTTTCAATACTCAATTTGAATTCAATAGGTCTGAACTATTTTTGCTTAAAACTCACCGTTTAGCTGAGAAACACGAAAAACCTATTGCAATTTTTCACCATCAATAAATTTTTTTGTACAAAAGGGATTGATGAGAGCTTTTCACTCACAATTCATTTAAAAGAGTATTCTGAACATTAACTTTTTGGCTCTATGGGAATTTTTGTAACCTTACTTCTTTTTTAGGACTAATTTGACTATACTATAAGGTAATTAACATCTAGTACCGTTTGGTGATAAGTACACGATTTTATTTTTTACGAATCTATTATGATTTAGGAAAGTGAATTGCATTCTTTAAGTTGTTTATTTATAACTCTAGTTTCAATGATATTATTTTTGTGAAAATGAATTTTCTTAAATCTTTGGGGGGTTGTGTTAGCTCTATGTTTATAACTAGAATAAACTCTATCATGAAAATTGAAGGCAGTTACGTGAAAAAATAAGACAGTGTTTCCTTTGATGATTCATCACAGAAAAAATATATTTATTCAATGAATCGTTAATTTAAATTTCAGCGGTCGTGTGTTAATATTTTTTCTGACAATTCTAATGAACAAGATTTATTATCTTTTCAATTTACGTCTTCAAAATATTAAAAACAGTTCCACATGTAAATAGTAATTCTACAAATCTAAACATTCGTAAAGTGATGATTTTTTTATTAACTATATTCAATAGAGATACTGTGATTTAAATGACGATCTTCATTTTACTCTACAAATTAATTTATTACTCACCGCAATAAGGGCTCGGATGAAATGTGCAATTAGCATAGTAGTCAGTAACGGCGTTGGTTGAATTTCGAGGGGTAAGGGCAACACCAACCCTCGCACCTCGGTCCTTTTTATCAGTCCTACTCTTTTGTATAGTGACACTCACCGCGATGACGGTAGGAAAACATTTCACAAATAACCTTGAACAACACATTGGTCTCTGTCACAAAAACCTTTTAAATTCATCAACCGGTGTTCTGTAAAAGAAAAAGAACAATAAATTACAATACAAAGTAAATTCATGTAGTAGATGCGATCATTAAATATTTATATAGATAAATCAATAATATAATTATGATAGTATACCGAAAATTGTTTGATATACGAACGAGGGCTCTTTGATTAACATTCAACTTAATAGATACTAGTGATGAAGATGCTACGAGAAAAAAGAATTTAAAAATGTCATAATTAGCCCACTAGAGACTATATAAGATTTGAATTAAATTAAAAAGATAGTTTTTAGTCTTTTGATTGTAATTTTTTATTGAATAATAAAGTACATATGATAGGGTTATTTATGGAATAACACATCGGACAAATGACCTCCCCGGCTTTACATAGTACACATACATTTGTTGAAAATTTGTCATGACCGTTCTGCATAGATGTCGCTGAATTTCGCTGATGCAACGTTGAATCTCCTCCTTTAATGCACTTGTGGCTGCGAGCTTGTTGACGTTGACTTTTTATTTTCAATAACCTCATAAAATAAATCTAATGGTATTAAATCGATCTAGGAGGTCTGTTCTGATCACCGAAACGAGAAAGTACACCACCTGGAAAGGTCTCATACAGTAATTGAAGTGTATGGTAATTAAAATTTCAAATTAAAAGGCCATAATACGTATAGTTCTTCCAATATCAATTGCAGATTATAAAAAACCTTGCCGACAATTTTGTTTGATCTACCATAGGCGTAGATACTTCATTTTATATATTTATCATTTTTAAAAATAATTTTAAAAATATGTATATCTTATGCGAGAAAGTGTTCATTAAAAGGCAATCGAATCATTATAAATTGGACGGCATTATTCGCCGTTATTTTGATAGGTGCACTTAATTGTTGTCCTACATGGAAAATCATTATTATACCTCGTTAACTACAATTGAATATTAAATTATAAAACGTAAATAGACGAGTAAAATGTACTGTAAATGCCTGTAAGAGCGTTTGGTTTAAACAGGGTACCAGACGTGACCTGAGCCCTTTTTGTATCCCATTCGTTTTTTTTTCTGGAAAACGAAATTTCAAAACAAAAACGGTGAAGTAAAATAAAATCTTTGCAAATAAAACAGAAGAAAAAAACATTTCAATTCCGAAGTATATTTATAAGTAATAATTGTAGTCAAAATCGTCTGAACTAGAGTCATCATTTGATTGAATTATGAAGGGTTGTAAAGAGGGTGATACCACATTTTCATCTTCTTCTTTGATAACATGTTCAACACAGTTTTTCCAAAGCTCTTGTCGGTATGCTGCTAGAACTTTCTTTATGAGTTCTACAACCTCTTTACTCAGTTCTGAAAACTGATTACATTTTCGTAATTCTGATTTTACGTTTGCCCATATTAACTCTATAGGGTTAAATATGCAATAAGTAAGGTGATAGTCTGGGGATCGCTGACAGGAATAGGGATATTTATTTCAGACATAAATGCTAAAATTTGAGCTTTGCTACTACTACTATTTGGTATCTTAAGGAGTTGCAGCAAGTGGTAAGATGCGTTATTCATAACCTTTACTGATTGTAGTGGAATGTTAGGTAAAAGCAGTTTTTAAATTGTTTAGCAGATATCAATAAAGCATTATGCACGAAACCGTCTTTGCTTCCAACGTGTTTTATTATAATGCGTTTGCTTTTAGAACATGGCCATTTCAAACAACAATTTTTGCCATTGTCAACCCAACCGAAATTTACTATATAGTGACTGTCAAACCAGGTTTCATCTAGATAAATGTGTATATTAGAACTTTGGTTCTCTTTTATCTGACGCAAATAATCTTCTTGCCATCGAACGATCCTTGACGATTCGGTTATTGACAGTGCAAAGATATCGCAATAATTTTATTTTTACATGAAAGTCTGTACCTTAATCTATTTTTCTACATAATTTCCGTGAATATTGAGGCACTTGTCATAACGTGACACCAGTTTTTGAATACTCTCCTCATAAAATTCTGCCATCTGACTTGTTAACCACTGTATCACAACTGTTTTGACTTCGTTATCGTCTTGAAGTCGCTGACCGCCCAGGTGTTTCTTAAAGTGCAGGAACAAATGATAGTCGCTGGGCGCCAGATTAGGGCTGTAGGGAGGATGATCTAGAGTTTCCCATTGAAAATATTTGATGAGATCTTTGGTCCGATTAGCCACATATGGACGGACATTGTGATTCAGCAAAACCTTACCATTTCATCACTCATAATATTTTGTCCATAAACTTCACAGATCTCACGATGAATATCGATCGGTTTTACGCCTTTAGCACTAATAAATCGTATAACAGCCCGTACTTCACAATCGACGGGACTCACGATTGTCGGATGCATCTTAAATACTCAGTAAATAACGTACGCAATGAAGAATCAGACTGTAATGGCGTAGACAAGAGATGTAGGTAATCAGCGCGCATGTGCGGAACGCCGACCTTAGGGTTGCGGCGGCGGACGCGAAACGGTACTTACTTAAACAATTTGCCTCGTACGAATATATTTAAAATAAATTTACTTTCATTTTTTAATAAAGAGATTTCGTGGTTGGCAGCTTTTTAAGCAGAGTGCAGACCCGATTTTTTTATGATTTCATATTTTAATGTAAAAGAAATACTTATACAAATTTTTATAATGATTGAATTTTAGTTAATTTTATAATAAAAAGAAGGTTCATACATAGGGAAATGTAGTTAAACTATTATAGTTATCTTGGCCAACAGAAGTAATTAAAGGTTAATTGGATTATTATTATTATTAAATAAGTTCTCAATTCAAAGAAATACGCTTGTCTTCTATTCAACGCTCAAAGTACCTCGATTTTTCTTATGTTTTCATTTTTACTGTGAATAAGAATTTAATAACTCATAACTAACTTGTATAGGAGACAAAACATCGTCATTAACTTTAGAATGAAGCAAATGCAGATAACGCAACTGCTTTAGTATTAGAGATAAACTAGGATCTAATCGTTTCTTTGCCTCTAGTTTTCCCTCTAGTAACATCAACTATCGTAAATTATTCCTTCATAATAATTATTAATATTGATAGTGTGAGGAGTGGTTCTATTAACTAATTGCTTTATTAGTATTAACTAGATCATCTCAAGTGATTAGTGGGTGTCAGTATGGTGTAGTATTCAATCACGATACGTTTTAATTTATCTCTGTAACGAGTTCGTGGTTAATCTTCTTGGTAGGTACATCATAATTTTTATAACATTTATGTCTAGTAATTAACTAGAAGAGTTTGATAAGAATTATGTTGCTTTAAGTAATTATACAATGTTTTTGCACTTTAATAAGATATGAGCATTAAATGAGGTCTGTTAAACTTGAGATCATTTTGAAATCTAAACCGTAACTTAATTATTTGATCATTGTTATAGTGAGTCATATTATTCATGGAAATCATTATAAAATATCATTTCAATAATATAAATACGAGGGCGATTCACTGGAAGAGTAACTTTTCACATGTTGACAACACTTTCTATACTAATACTACTAATAACATAACATAATAATGTCCACGAACATTATTGGAACCTCATTTTTTAAGGATATATTGTCCTGTAAATTTTCTTCAGTAACTACGGTACCACCATGGTGCTTATCATACTCGAGGTTATGTTAATGCTCGAATTAACCTGATCAAGATTGGTTATGTTACCCTTGACAAAAGACAAAGAATGATTTTGGATTCATAATTTATGAAATTCTCCATGATATTGTAAAATTTGTATTTTTTTAAATCTTTATATTTACAGTGCAAACAAAATGTTGAAAGCATGTCATATTTCTGCAGAATGCTTTTGATTAGCTTCTCCTTTATAATGTTTCAAGGAACAATCTCTATTTGACGATAAGTAGTAATTTACCATCATTTGACGATCTCACCGATCCTGATACCTTTTCTACATTAGTTTTAAATATTGGTGCAAATGCTACCCTTACTATTCATGATAATTTCATCCGAATATTTCTGTAGATGGTTGCGGAGTGATACTCGCATTTTTTCTAAAATTTTCTTGCAGTTTGGTGCTTTACAGTCCCTTAGAAAATTTTCGATTACCAGCATGTAACTTTCCTAAGCTGTATTTTCTGAAACAGTCGAAACTTTCATAAAATTTGTATCTTTAATTAATTACTGTACTTTTAAGATAATCAAATATTCCACCTTTAACTTATATGTACTGAGGCTTAGAAATTTTCGACAAATGTGAATAAAACAACCTCTTTCCTTGTCCAACGCTTTGGCTAATAGCTTTATAATTTTTAACTCAATATGTAATTGTGAAAGTATAATTTTCTTTCTGCTTACATACGCAACGGCTGCCTTGTTGCTTTGTCTGTACCGACAATTCCTCACAGGCAAATATCTGTTTTCCAAAGAAATTGCTACTATACCACATACGAAGAAGCAAGGGTATTTCGTTTATCTACACAGATAGGCCATTCATGCCCAGAGTAATTAATTTTTTCTAAAACTAATATAGCATTGTCTTATTCTTCTTTGAGTTTTATAGACGGACAATTAAAATTCATGCAGTTTTATTTCCATTGTACAGTAATACTCATCTTAAACCTTTTTCAGACTTGTCAATGGAAAACCATCATTTTGTTGGTTAGTATTCTTGTAAACTCATATGTAGAAGCAACTTCACGAGATCTTTAAGTATAACAGTTTTTCATTTTCAAGATGGTAACAACTCAACTTGGGATTGCCTAGAAAAATTAAACGAACTTTATGGGACTCGAACCCTTATGTGGTATCAGCTACAGAACAATGGAAAAAGCACTAGAAAAGAAGGTAGATAGGAGCAAAACAAAATTATTGGGACAACCAACAAGGGCTGAGACAGACGAAGACTCTTCTGGGAAACTGTAACCAGAGTAGATCTCCTGAATATTCAACCTAAGTAAGAACAACCTATGAATACTAACAAGAGTTCTATTGGGGCACTGTCACCTCAATAAAGACCTGCAGACGCTAGACCTAGCATATAATGCGGCGTGCAGCTTTGTTGCACAGAGGACGAAGCCTCTATCCACATTCTATCGAAGTGTGAAGCACTAAGGAACCCCAGAGCACTACACACGGTAGTGCTTGAAACAAAAGACGGAGATCTCTGGCAATTAATAATATATCATCTATATACACTGAGTTTTTCCTAGTACAATAGCAAGAAAAGGGGACGCAGTAGATCCTTTGGGTTGCAGTGTATACAAGACCCCAAATCCATACATACATATATACACAACAACTCAACTTCTCTCTTTCTATATTTTGTAATTGTGATCGTTGGTGTTAATAATTTTTTTTTCAATCTTGAGGCTAACAGCTCTAGTCTTTTTGTCAATAAATGGATGTATCATCTTCATTTTCAGTTTAACTGGTAAATTGTACTGATTTCTGTGAATTTAGTAACAGCATTATTTCTGAGGGCATACAAACTACTTTTTAAATGTGGGTCGATGGAGATTTTCTTTGTGTAAATTAGAACATTTCTTAGACTATAAGTCTGGATATCTCTACGTTTAAATTCGATTAAAATCTTTAACAAGCATCATCAAAATGATTCTTAAGCTCCATTGAGAATACCAAAGTCTAATGTAAGACTTTCTCCTTTTTCCAGAACCGTGAAAACTTACAAACTTGAGGAACCCATGATATATGTAGTTTGTCATTTGTAAAACCTAAACATTCAACATCAATTTCTAACACATAGGCTCTAATTTCTATTTCGTTTTTTTGTTATATAAATACCACAAATAAAAAAAAATAAATCATTACTTTTTTGACAATTTCTTCTTAGAAAACTCTTGGTTTAAAAGACAAGATAAATCTATTACAATGGACATTTAGTGAATAGAACAAGTTATCAACACACGACCACTTATCCAGATTCACGTGTAAGCACTTCAATATTAGCTTTGTTAGCGGGTCTGATTCCGAACCAGTTGGTAACCAATTTAGGATCGCCCTAATATGAATCAGGATGCTGATTTACTGCGAACGATTTAGAGACCGCAAGTAATTTATCTATCAAATGTGTTGTTTCTCGTTCCTTTTAACTTTTTTGTAGTTCGTGTATTAGATAATAACCTAAAAACACTTAAAAATTAGCAGCTCTGAATGGGATAAGTAAATAATTAAGTTCCATTCATGTTTACAACAGTAATTAGTTATGGTGTTTTCATAAACTTCAGAAAAGAAATAGACTCATCAATAATCATGTAATGAATAGCTTGAGAGATTCAATGCATCTTTCTATTTTAGTATGTAAGTCTGTTACGTTTAGGGTCTTTTTAAATAAATAGAAGAATAGGTATTCATACTGATTTCTCTGAATGTGAATACATTGATGAACATTTTATGAGGCTGCTGCAATCATGTTTTTAGATATCTAGAGAATGGAATTGATTAGGTTAGGTTAGGTTAGGTTAGGTTAGTTTAGTTTTAAAATTTCCGTGTCTCTAAGATTAAAATTAGACCACGGTTTTTTTCCGTGAAGGGTGGTGATTTTGGATCATATGGTAAGATTTAGAGACACGGAGAAAAATTTCATTCTGATCCGTTTCTATCAAAATTTCTGAGTCTGTAAGGTTAAAATGATGGCCGCGATGTTTCCATGGGAGGGTGGCGATTTTCGTGTCTCTAAGAGCCACGAAAATTTCCGTGGAGGTTGCTAATAGCAGCACCGGTTAGAAAAAGTAGCAAAACAAAGGTATAAAACATATAACTTGATTCCGTTGCAGCATACTTTTTATAATATCTTGTATTTTATGAAAAATTTTGCAAGTAATATTTATTTTCAGACTGAAAAATCTACTCAATTCATCCTCAGTTCTTTCCATATGTTATTGTATCATACCAGCTTCAATGAAATCAAATCCTCGATTACAACTTTTTTTGAAAAGCTGATCTATATGATATTACGGGAAATGCGAAAATAGCTGGAATAAATTATAACCTATACTCCCATTTTATAAATTACGTAATCGTTGAGAGGATAAACTAAAGTTTATTTATACAAATTAATTTTACATACAAAGCATAATTAAAGTAAATCACAATTTGTGACATAGGCGTCATAACAAATATACTTAATACACCTTTGTTAGACAGTTATTATTATCATTTCTGGTTGAATAAATCTAGACAATATTATATATTGTTTTCTTATTCAAAAAGTAATAGCAATTTAATGTATGTCAACTTCTATTAAATTTTCACAGCGCTGATAGAAATAACAAGACAGAAATTCTCTTAGTAGACTTTACAGTTAATTTGAGGATGTTTGCTTTTAGTTTATACTTTCATACTTCCTAGTTATTTATGTATTGGGAGGGAAAAGTAAATGATTATGTCCTGAGTGCCTTTTTATGGTTGGTACGTGAATGAAAAGGTCAAAATGTCTTCAAAAACCTCAAAAATTTTGTACTCTAACTAGCTGTAATGTGACTGTGCTTCAATGTGGTAAAAATCCTTGAAATTATCTGCCTTAAATAGGCCCTATTAATCATTTAACCCTCCGGAATAAATTTATGGTGGGTATAACTATTTTCGGTCGATTTGGTCGTGATTTTCGGTTTCGGCACATAGTTAAAGCACCTTTATATGAATCAAAAAGTAGTCAACTACAACAAAAGAACCAAATACAATTGAAAAAAACCTATGGAGACCATAACAAGGAAATGTCCACATAATGGTTACATATTTATAATTGATATCACAAATAGTACAGCAACTTAAGATGGATAAAGAATGAGAGACAGATTGAGATACTTCGGGAGACAAGAAGAACCGAGAGGAGCTCAGAAAAAACCACTAACCACAAGGAATCGCACACGAAGGGTTGATGCAGACAAAAGTTTTATCTGAAGAAGAAATAATATATTTATTTAAAGATGAAAAGTCTATATTAGTATGAATTTGCTATAAAAACTTGAGTACATCTCAATTTTGAACTAAATTCATTTATTTATTTCTTGTATATTTTTTAACTTTGAATTTAATATAAAAAATTGCTATCAATAATTTTTAAGCCAATCTACATTTTGGATAAATTAAAAATAATAGTAATAAAAAATACACATCAGTTTCATTGACTATTTTTGTTTGACATAATCCAATTAGATTATTAAAAATGTTAAAATAATTATTAATTGTACTTGTTAGATTGCAAAACAAAATAAAAGTATTGAAACTGAAGTATGTACAGTGGTGGATTCACCAACACCCTGAGAGGGCTATAACTTATGGCAACAAATTTCAAGGGAGGGGGGCAAATTCTGTTCAAAAATTGAGTGAGTTTTTACCATAATTTCTAATGGAAAAAACTAGTTACCGGAGAGAAATGTACCCTAATGATTTAGAAACAGAATTAGTTCAAAAATGCTTACACTATCAAATCTATTTTCATCTAAAAGAATAATGATAAAACCAAGAGTTCTATACCAATGGAAAATCTTCCTGTGAGAACATAATTTAGAATACATTTGTCAAAACTTTTCTTAAAACTCTTAGCTCTGAAAATACATAATCAATAATTCTCAAACCACAAAATTAAAATTTTATTGATAGAAAATTTAATAGATAAAATACGAAACAACGAAAATGAAAAAGAAACTTTAAGTCCATACTAGAAAAAATTGATATTTTAAAACGAAATGGGGCGGTCACTTAAGACGGATGTAAGCTATAGGTTTAGAAAGTTTGTGAAGAAAGAAAACTCGAGAATGAGCTCACAGGAAGATAACCAGCCAAACAGACGCTGCGACCCTGTCAATAGATTATTATAGCAAAAAATCTGTTTTTTCTGAAGAAGGAATGGAAATAACAATTTTAATTTAATGACGAAACGAATGAATTTGTTATAAAAAATGATTTCTTTAAGCTTTAAACTAGGCACAATAATTTTTTTCGTGTATATTATTTAACTAATAATAAATATACTCCAGTTTCAATATTGACCTAATTTTTTTGTTTGACACAACAGATTTAGATCAATATAACATGTTAAAATAATCATCAATAGTACTTGTCGGATTGGAATTTAAAGTAAATTAAGTATTGAACGATAATATAAAAGATAATTTACCTAAACGTGTATCGAAATCCATTCAAAACACTCCAATACACTTTTATCGAAACGCGATGATTAAATTGGCACTAAAAATTGTTGAATGAAGTTTAATCTAATATAGTATTTCAAGGATGATTAGGATTGGTCGTTTCGACGCCTACTTGTTGCTCCTTTGAATTTAATTCGCTGATAATGGGGGTGGCGTCCTGACGCTATTAAAATATCTACGTGTATTCTCAAACGATTATCAACGGAATCTTGACATTGGCGCACTGAGAATATTTCTAGGTCATGTTTTGGTCGGATATTAAAAAACTGAAATAAATTTGAATTTTATGGTGTGGAAACAAACATTCGTACCTTATAGAATAAGAAATGCTAAGTGGATAATTTCGTTTACTTATATTAATTTGATATCGGTCCCCTGTTTAATCTTTTGGTGATTTGGAATTACATATTATATTGAAGTGATTTGACGGAAGTGAGACTATTGGATAAAAATGATACTTTATTGTTAACTTTTTACTTTACACACCTGGTCTAAGGAGCTTCCAATTTTATCAAATCAAACAAAAGATAGTCTTGTGTCGTTTGTCTCTACCATCACCTCTTAATTTGTTGTTTAAGAACGCCTTAATAACCAATGAAAATTGAAACGTAATTGACATATAAATTACGGAGTACAATTCTTCTTTACAAAATACCTAGTAATCTGGATGTTCTTAAGTTTCGTGGTACTAAAATCACCTCAATACCAAAAATTTGTTATCGATTATGCTCTGTCAACCGGAAACACTTCGCTTTCACACCCATACATCAACAGTAACTGTTGGTCTCTCGTTGTTTTCTATTCATTGTTACGTCGACGAAGAAAAGCAATTTACAATAAAAGGACGACAAACCTCCTAGCTTTATAAGCATTAAATTTTTGAGAAAAAATAAGAATACAAAACACAATTAAAATTAATTGAGTCATTCTACTGTTATATGACATTGGATTATTTGTAACACTGTAATTCGTAACAAATGGTTAGTTTACCTAAATGATTTGAACTTTTTTTATTTTACGAGAAATGTTTCGTTTAAGTGAGACATATTATTCTTGATATATTGTATATAAGTTTCCACAGTTTTACAAATTAGTTGATTTCCTCTATCTATAATTTCCTTACATATTCAGTTTCTGAAGAACATCTGTTTATATAGTATGATAGCGGTAGGACCTAACATTAAGCATAATAATACTAAACTAATCACCTTCTCCAGAAAGTAAAAGCTTAATCTTGAGCCTATCAATTTGGTCGGATAAGTGATGAAGTGACAAACATGCCGTATGGAATTGTTTTTGTGGATGTATATGGTAGTAGTGAGACCTATCATTAAATAGGAAGCAGTGTTCTGGGGCACCCGAAGTGGTCTGAATACCTCGAGGAATATTTGGAAGTTGCAAAAAGTGGCTTGCGTGTACAAACATCAGAGCATATCCAAAGGCTGCCCTAGAAGTGATTTTAAACCTCCCACCTCTCTATACATTATTGAAATCAGCGTAGGAAAGAACCTCACTCAGAATATTCAGAGAAGGACTAATCCGAGATAAGTCGAGACTTCCCTTAGAAAGTGATTAAATAAGGGACATGCCTCAGGCAAAAGTTTAGCTTAGAAAAAACAAACACCTCAATACTACTAGAAATGAATGGAATCATGAACATAGTACACGAGGTAATCAGTAGAAAGAACTCTAAGAGGAGCCTACGGGTATAGAAACAAACACTTTCAAAGCTTGTGCAATACGCTTTTATTTTAAATCAGAAATATATAATTAAGCAATCGAAAACTATGTCCAGTTTATTTTGGAGATCAATGATACCCATGCAGTCATTAGCGCTCTAAGCTGGTTTTGGAACGTCTGTTAAAGTTAAGCAGCTAGTTACTCTCCAATAGGTTCCGGGACACATTGCAGTGGTGGAAGAAGAAATAGCACATAGACTTGCTAATTTAGGGGTGGATAAATCTCTTTAAAGGACCTGAAACCTCCTGTGGAATCGGCTACAAGACAATACAAGGAAATCAGTCATTGGAATAATCTATAAGAACTGAGGATTGCAAAGCTACACCTTGAAACCTATAAAGAAGATTTATCGAATGCACCTAAGAAATAATGAAACATTGGCGATCCAATGGACACCTAAAAGTTCTGGGCTTAACAGAGAATATAACATGTAGATTCTGGTAGGTGAACATTCTTAAGAAGTGTGAGGGATTACGAAAGTAGAAAACAAAATTTTACTGTTGCACGTTGTTTGTTTAAACTTAGAATATACAAAAACGCAACAGGAACAAATTAGTGCTAGTCAAAAATACTGCAGATGTGCAGATGATCAGAGCGAGCCCCGTCGTTAGCATAAACAACACTGAACTTATAATGATTTGTACTAATTAACGTTTCACGTAAGAAATGGTTACTGCAACAGCTAGACTCATGGCAATGCTTCTTTTTCTATTATTGGGTCTTTATATTATCGGCAAAAAGATTTGGAATAATTTACTCTTTCACAAAATTGTCTTCGTATGTTAAATTAGTACAATTATGTAAAAAGAAAATAATTTATTTCGAATATTTGTTCAATGTAATTTTTTTTTTAAATGTTAATCACTTCTTCATAAATATATCAAAGTATTTAATATTCTTAGCAGGTGTTAAATATTGATGCGTTAGCAGTTTGACAAGTTTTTATATCCCAATGTTGGACTGGAATGAATTTAAAGAGAACGATTCCAGGAACTGAAGTTTTTTTAATTATCAAAAACATAGTTGACCTTGACCCGGAGTTCGCTATTTTTACAAGTCAATAACTTATTGTGATTTAATTAAAACACTTCCATTTTTCATTTTTATAATGCATGCTTGGAATTCACCATGTATGCATAATTAAATTATTAGTTTGAGACTACTATAAATTTTGCACGAGTTTTATTACTTGCTATTAATATTTATCCTCCTCAGTAAGAAATCAAACCCAACAAACGTTATTGGTGTATAATGCTTCGGCGCACTGGACCTGTATCTCTTTACATAACTCATATCACCATTTTCAGGTACATGACTTCAGTCAGTATGGTAATAAAAGAATTCGTAGATAATGTTATCACATCTATTAATAATTAATATCATTTTTCAACGGAGATACACCCTGATGACAATCAATTCGCTTAGCAAAAATACACGAAAGGGTGGTATAAGCAGTCAAAATACGGTTTAAAATATTATCAATTACAGAAAATATAGAAAATTATGTGAGGTTGCACATGATAAATAAAAAACATAAGTTTAGATGGTGAGGTGGATTAATCGCTTTTCAAATCTCGTACTATTCTTGACTATGAATGTCAACTAATGTATTAACCTTTTTTAATTCATAAAATTAGATTATGTGTGAATCACTCCTTGTATTGCAGACAAAAATTAACAATTCACATTCCTCCACTTAAGAATCGTAGTCCGTGGATGATGATGAATCTGAGTTTGAGGAAATCTCAATTAAACCATATTTGATAACTCAAGATGACTGAATTTGTCGAAAAAGCAGTCAGAACTCTCAGCGTCTTGTTCAAAACTATCGATATTGCTACATCATGAAACTTGAATAAACTTCTTTCTTCCATAAAAGGTCTAACGCCTGTTCCTTCTGCAATATCTTTCCTCGTCCTGGCTCTAGATTGACATGGTGAGATGGCTCAATCACTTTTCAAGTCTTGAAATATTTTTAGCTATAAATGTCAACAAATGTATCAATTTTTTTCTTTTCATAAAATTAGATTATGTTTGAATCACTACTTGTATTGCAGAAAAAATTAACACGTTGACTGCTAACTACAAAATAACTCATAATTCATCTCCCCTCAAGAGTTTTTTTCACATAATTCAACTAAGAAATAAAAGTTTTCTTAAAGTCCTACGTTTTCTATACCTTTCTAACCATTTAAACGAATATTAATAACAACAATTATTACTAGAACTATTTTTCGGAGCGGATCTACTTTTAAGGCTTGAGTAAAACAATGTTAATTATAATATAATCATAAGTTAACTAAAAGCATACCCATAGTTCGTATTATTTTTAATATATATAATATTTATTAAATATTGATATATCGACTGCATTGAGAAAATATTAGTTTACTCATTGTTGCCTTTATTTTTTAAATTTTAAAGATACGTTAACTAGCAGTAACTTTATATAAATGTACTAATAGACCGATTAGTTTTAAATTATGATATTGTCTTCAGAAGCATGCTAATAATTCTGCACAATGAATTTAAGTATATCAATTTGGAAACATACCACTCTCTATATTTTGACCTCTTCAAAATTATGCACACCCGCAAAACGCATTGTTAATGAGGGCAGTCATTAGGCAGGATTTCAATTGACACAAATCAACCCTCTAGGGGACAAGGACATAAGTTATAAAATTAAAAAAAATTCTATCGAACAGCTGTTGAATAATTTGTAATTTATAGGGATTAAATTCATTTAACTATATTACTTTTTCTACTGAGGGGGGCCTATTGAATGTATCAACTTTAGAAAAAACAATCTACGAATGTTGATACGAGTCTGGACAGGAATGTGCAGGAGCTCCGAAACGAAAATCTTTAGAGGCTAGAGCCATACCATAGTTTGAACATTTTGTAAAGAGTGGTGTTAATATATATCATCTAAAGACACTGAGTTTTCCTAGTACAATATTAAGAAAAAGGGTTACAATTCATTATATGGGATGAATTATAAATATATACAGACATATTGAAGTGCATAAATGATATAGTGGCAGACCTGAAGGTGATGGAAGTAGATGGATGGAGAGGTGTTATCGACAACAGAGAGGCATGGAGGAAGCATGTTTAGTGCTAGAGTAAGGTGAGTAAGTGCTTTCCTTACTATGTCTTGGGTATTCCTCCTTCGCTTGCGGCATTGAAAAGGAACGCAGATGGTTTGTAATAAAGGTACATCCAAAATTCTAATTGGGCTTTGTTAATCCAAATGATGGCGATTATTTTAACACCTCTTCATTCATCTCCCATCACTATCATAAGTATGCTTGTTTGATACATTTATTTTATGAGGAACGAAAGGAAAGGTGGTTCGTTAAAGCAATTTGTTCACCTCTATATTAATATACACTAGACCAATGTACTTATTGTCTCCAGTTTATCTACTCTCCTTCTTTTTCAGTCAATGTTTCCACACTTGACGAAGATAAAGCATTATTTAGTATGAAAGTTTGAAACTGCGCCTGCCAAATTTTTTAAAATTGTTCAGTAGTTGAAACTCATTGTTGCATCATATATAACATACAATTTTAAAGGACTAAACTCTCAGCTGCAATATTTTTCTTTTATCGAGGTTACCAAACATCCACTTCAATTAAGGAGACAAATTGGAGTATTGTATGCATTCCAGGACAACCTATATTAGTTGATTATAACAACAAAAGAATAAAAAAATCGTTTAACCCTTGCTCACGATCTTAAACAATTCCAAACGCCCGATTTTCGCAGCTATGTTTTACTTTACGTGCTTTATGTGGTGTAATTAAAAATAAGAAATTACTAGACAAAACAAGTAAATATAAAACATTCATTAAATTGAACTAAAACAACGCAGAAATCATTCTCAATGAAAATTATTCATTCACGCCACTGAGCTTTGGAATTTTTTGTTTGTTTATATAACAAAAGTTTACAGCATTTTTTGATATTATTAATGAGAAATAAAGATAAATAATTGTTTGTACTTACGAACTATTATGAATCGATTTAGATGATTAGATTCCCAAAATTACGTCAATAAAAAGCTATTTTTTTTCTCTCCCATAAGTGAATCAGGAAGTTCATAGAAATCGTTGGAAAATAAACTTAATTTACTCTAGGGTAGAGGCAAGGAGGACCATCTCATAGCTTAGCTTAAAAATTGTCCACTTGTAGATGGTAAATTTTAATTTAAAATTTGACCACAATGGCGCTCTTGTCGGACGAGACATCATAGTAACTTAGTTATTTTAGATAGAGTGCTAGAAAATTGAATATTTCATTTGACTAGGCTCGTTAATTAAATATTGATATACAAAATCTAAACTATTCACGTAGTCCAAAATAATTTTGTAAATATAACCTAGGAAAGCTACTGTGAGATAACGCTGAATGTTAATTAATTATTGTCAACTGGTAAGAATTTTTGCAGGTAATTATAAAGTGTCAATTATCACAAAACTTTAGACAATAGACACATAATGGGAAAAATTTTCTATGTGAAAAGTTTTCCGAGTGGACGTAAAATGAAAAGTAACTCAAGTAGTACGCCGAAGTATCTTTCTTTAAACTCATGCTATAGTAGTGCCTCTCTAACTATTAAAATAATATATAGGTATTACGGAAAAATGGGCCCACGCCGCACAGGGGGGCAATTTTATTTTAAAGGGGGCAATTCGAAAATTGAGTCGACACGAGTTTAGCCTTTTCTCTCCGGATCATTGAAATGTAATGCTAGATTTTCGTGCTAAATTCAATTATTAGGTATAATCTGGCTTGACGAAATAAAAATATCAACTGGGTGTTTCGTGTCGTCAAGTAAACTTCCTTGCGGCAGACAACGGACTTCCCGCTGTAGTATTTCACAGTTTACAGTTAGTGTCAATAATTTGAAGTGTCCCTAAAAAATGTTGTAAGAGCTCCTGTATTTAATAAATATATACATTGTATATGTATAATTAGTAACTATTTGATTTTGCTTCTGTACCTTGAAAAACTGATTATATTAAATCAAGGAATAAATAAAGGTCTTGTCGATACAAACGCGAAATAATTTGTTCTCACTACCTATATTGAGTTGACAAGTTTCTTGGCTCCAAAAATGTGAAATTACTAATACCACTTTACTTATTATAGTTAATAATTTTAATATTCTGTGTGTTAATTTAGAAGACAGATTTTCTGATTTGAGACAAATTTATTTATCAACATGTATAATGCAGAAAATGTTAGTGGATTTGTCAAATATATCAAACATACAGTATCAAGAAGAGCTCACAGAGCTGCAAATAATGTGTCAGTTAAAACTTCATTTACTATGTGAGGAAACAAATAAAATACTCAAATTTATAAAATGTGCAATAAAACTATTGCATAGTCAGTTGAATACGAATAAAAAAGTATAACACAACGTGAAGACTTGGGATTGAAGCTAACCAAATTGGAACCTAATATAAAATCTCAATGGAGAAAGCATCAAGCATAAGGATCTCACTGAATTAAAATAATTAATTGATATAGAGAAATTACTATTAAAATTTCTTGGAATTTGAATTCCAGTATACCGTTATATGTTTTGAAAATTTACTCACTACCTACTGTGCTGCATTAACAATTAACTAGTTATTTCTCTCTGAAACTTATTTTAATTTAAGTTTCTTTAGTAAACAATCAAAAATTTTAGAATAGAGAATTTTAGAAAAGCTAAAGTGGGGCATCGCTCAAAAAAGGTTGGGAAACACTGGTTTAGATGGAATTGTCTACTAAAATGTTTCCTTTTAATCAAATTATTGTTATATATGTATTATGAACCAAAATGTAACACAACTCAAATTTTAAAATGTCGCCAATAAATGATGCTTCAAGAAAAGTGTCCGTTTTTGTCATTATATTTTTATTTTTAACTAAATTATGGCAATTGAACAATTCTCTAAAGCATTTGCTATGCAAATAAATCTTATATGAGCCACTAATGAGGTTTCAAATGTAAAACAGCTTCGATAGCTCAACGGTTCATGAGCTGGGTTTATAAATCTACGTTTGGTAGATCGAAAAACATTAGAGACAGGAAAAAAAAATCAGTTTATGATCATTATTCAAAATAAACTGAAAAATAATTTTTTTCCTAATACCCGAAAAATCTGCTATTAAGTAAAGTTGGAACATTGTGTAGGGTTTGATGTACATATTCAGATTGGTAGTAATTGGAGAAAATAAAGATAATTTAGTATACATTATTTTCGTTCTAACTTGTAGAATATTGCAGCATTCAGGAAGAAAAAGTTTCACCTTTAGATAAAAAAAATGTTTATTTGTTTCTTGGTGCAACAAATGAGTAATATATCTATGAATGCGACAAAAAGACGACATAAATTTTTTCTTGAAGCACGACCTTGTCACTGATCACTTTTTGCAATTTACAGGTTTCACAGATGAAGGCTAGTATGTAGTAAATTAATACAGTAACCTCAAGCAAATTATACATTGAACAGTTAGGCATACATCAATTACTTCAAATTTTGATATTGAATTTTGCGATTACATTATTATTTCTTCTGATTACTGATCACTTCAACTGCTCGCTTCTTACCCTATAGGCTGTAAATTTTACTTTTTAACTAACTCCTTATAAAAACTTTCTAGTCCTTCTTACTTTGCACCAAATTTTCCGATGCAATCTATTAACTTCCAATCTTTTTAAGATATTTTTAGCGTATTTTCCCATGCTGCTCGTAATTTTCCTATTCTACTTTTTTCCTGAGATTTTACTTTTCCAAATCTTCTTAACTGGCACCGTATTCATTTGTAGGTGGTTCTACAAATCGTAGTTGATTCCTTTTCAGAAGGATATCATTTCCAGTTACACCTTTCACTCTTCTATGGTATGCTCCAATTGTCTATATCTATCAATACCCAAGATTTCCAGTCTTATGTAAGAATTGGTGTTGGAGAGAATATTTTGGAGGACACAGAAAATAGAAGACACGACAAAGCATAGAATGGAAGAAGAAGGAAGTGATAGCAGTAAAACAGCTAAAAAATGGGAGGGTGCTGGAAGAAGACTATTTGCATATATTATTTAGGTCAGGTTAAAAATTTATATAATTTTTGTTAAAATATGTTATTATTAGTATATGTTCTATTTTTTTCGGTTATTTATTTAGAAAGAGAGCTATTGTAATTTCAAATTGAACCAATTTCTTTTTTCTTTCTTCTCAAAATTATTCATTGAAAAAATAATCAGTGGAACACTCTTTTATTTGAATCAAAAAGTTTGATAATGTTTGTAGAAAAAAAATACATTTTACTTCTGCTACAAAATTATAAGAAATAATTTTATATAACACTAAATGCGATAAGAGACGGCATAAATTTTTTAAAGTGCGATCCTGTTACTATTCAATTTAATAATTAATTTTTGCTTTGTGATTCGTTTTTTGTGTGGTTCCACAAGCAACCAAATTTTTTTTAATTTAGGGGTACTTAAATAACTCAAATCCTTACAAGACTTAACACATATTTGAAAATGAATAATATTCTATTTTAATTGAAAAAGTTCACTGTATACTCCAGCTGAGGTTTCTTATTAGAGACAGACCAACAGTGATTCCCTACTATATTTTTATCCTAAAACTTTAAATGAATTATTCACTCCAATCCAATCTATTGAAATTGTTTTAATAAATCGGCTATAACATCTTCATAATTGACTTTTCTTTTATTTCCCAAAAATTCTTGACAATCATTTCAAATGACTTTTTCATAGTTAAAGACTATAAACTGAAAATAATTTCACGGATATGTGAGGTAACAAATATTTTCTCTTTTAGTTTACCTTCTGTGATATTTAGAAACATTGGTTACAAATACCGGAATGCGTCAATATTATTTTCAAGCGCCTATACAATGTTTTTCATGAGTGAACAATTCTTTTTAGATCTAACATATATTTTATGTTCGTATCTTCCGCAATGTTGCACTCTGCCTCTGCTGCTCCACAGATTAGGAAAACAAGAGTATTTTGTAAATCCACCTTGAAAATCTAACAACAAATCGATAACTTTGAGTTTGCTGCACACTTTGATGTTCTCCATACTTTTGTATGTGGTATTAACAAAATCCACTGTTGCAAACGAGAGCAAAAAATCTTTGATAATTGTAATTCTATAATGAGATCATTAAATTCAGCTTGACTAATTGGATGTAGAATATTTTCTTGAAAAGATAAATCATCCGATTCAATAGAAATAGATCTCACCTCAATATTATTTTCATTGTTATTTTCTAATATATTTTGATTGGAATTATTGGGACGAATTAGATATGGAAGATCTTACGAATACACAATTTGTTTATTAGCAGACGGTATTGTATTCCACTGTCCATCCAACAAAAGTGAATTTTTAGGTGCTCTCTACATTGGTGAACCGTATGCGTTATCTCAATCGCACCTTTTTGGTAAAAGATTCTACTGTTTCCACAAAACACATCTAGGACCAACTTTTTAACTTGGTCCGCAATAGTGCATCGATAATAATTGAGATATGCACTTTTTAAAGAATCTAGGATGGGTGGTCTTTTCTTCGATGAAATTGATTGAACACTGCTTACACTACTAGCCAAAATTTGTAAACTAGTATATTAAACCTTTGGACATTGGACACTTCATTAACGTTAATGTTATATAATTTATTTGATCCACAACTGTTTTATAATGCACCCATTATACGTTTGCCTGCTCGACCTTAATAATACCTATCAATCACGGCAATGATTAATGTATCATTAATCACTGCTATTAGATGCTTTCTTCATTTAACTATATTATATTGTTTTGATATAAAAAATCGGTTTAGCATGTAAAACACGACTAAATATTTTCAATTAAGTACTGCACACTTAAAAAAATTTTCCTAGACCAGATTTGAAAACGTGACCTCTAGTTTAAAGGCATGGAGCATTAGAGCTGAGCGGTCAGCGACATGGATGTGCTTGCCCTATAACTGATTCTTAGCTTACCATGGTTTTTGAAGCAATTTATAAATTGAAGTACCTCTTGGAACAGAATAGACTTGATTCAAACCTGTCAATATTATTGTGTGTTTAGATTTCTCAGTGTTTCGAGATCTTTTTTATGTTAAAAACTAACTAAAAATGGATAGAGAAAATGAAAGTGAATTTCTTTTAACACCACCAGTAATTAGAGAAGCGGCTGAAATTGCCTTATCAAATTTATTGCCAGAAAAGTCAAGGAAAGTATATAATATAGCATATGAATTTTGAATTGGCAACAGGGATTATTGATAACTATAAAAAAATACCATCTTCTTGTAACATTTGATACCCAGTATTTGTTAAACTAATACATAATTTTTGTAATGATTATTATGGAGATGTTATACAATTATTATAGTTTTCGATAATGTTCAAATGAACTATAATATATTGTATCAAATATTTGTTAGAATCAAATAATAGTGTTTCTAATAATTTGACATAAACAAAAAAATATTTAGTAGTCGTAGATATAATGTATAGTAATGCCTTGAGTGCTAGCTAGAGTAGATATATATTATTATCTTTTATTGACATCAAATTTTGACGTATATGTTTTGTAATTACATATTTATACAGGGTAACTTTGATGTATGACATCTGTTAGTTAAACAAATACTTACAAAAATGCTGAACTTTAAATTTTTCACCAATAACCGATTTCTAATGATGATCTATATTAAAATACAGATATTTAGTTCACAATTAAGACGACGATCTGCCCGCGTAACAGTCAACGAGACATATATGAGACTGGTCGAAACAACTATTTACATAATAACGTTTTCAAAAAATGTTTAGGAGTTACTAAATATTCAGCAATTTTTCCAACAGTTCAAAAACACGGAAATTCAAAACAAACCTATAAATATATCTGTTGCTATCTTTGAAGTAACTATTTTACATCAAGATGTGTGTATATTGATCTTTTCGAAGATGGTTCATACCCAGAACTAATGCACCAACTAAATATTTTCGATCATAATAGACCACGGTGTGTTTGTGAAATTGTGAAAGTTATAAACGCAATTCCTATTTTCATGAATACCTCAGATACATACACGTGAGATAATCTTAATTTTTTCTATAAATTTTTTTCATGATGTACAACTAATAACTATAATAAATAACTAGAAAACATAATATGAGCTAAAACAATGTAATTGAAAGGAATAAAAAAAATGACTGAATATAGGAATTTCCAAGTGAACACTTCAACCAATTTATTTAAAATCTACCATTTGATTATAATAATTCTTAATCCCCTCATTAGAATCGAAATCGATCAGTATCAAAACAATAGTAGGAATGAGTTGAACGAGAGCTTCATGAAATATTTTAAAGCAAAATAGCTTATCTTGAAATATAAACGAGTCGATAAATATAATATTGATTCTTCTTTATGGACACGATATCGCCAGAAAATTGACGTTTGAATGGAAGTTTTATAGTACTATGTCTTAGTACTATATTTAACGAGACATCGTTCCGTCACTTATAGTCAACTTTGAGATTTGGTTACAGCAAGACGGTGAATTTTGATATTGATCGATTTTGATTTTAATAAGTGTATTTGGAATATCGTGGAATAGTTCAATGCATCTTAATAGAAATTTTTAGACTAGAAGGCACTTGATTTAAGTGTATATTATTAAATTTTCATATTTCCTGAGATTTTCTCATGTCTTCGGCTTCTCGTTATTACAAATTCAGGGATAACATCGCAGAAGATCCAACTCAATATTCAGTTAACGAAGCTGACGGACTACAACAGAGTTAAGTCGCCAGGCATCCAAGCCCGAAAAAACAACAGGAATTCGATCAGTGAAGTCAACAAAAAAACAGTAGAACAAAGAAAGAAGTGGGCCTGCTAAGTCCTGCAGACTTAAACAGGGACATGTAAATCATTCAAGGAAATTTTGAATATTACTGCTACGACTATAGTTCTTTTACAATTCTTCTTCTTAACACTTATTTATTTTAATGAGTGGTTTAAGATTATACCTTGTCATAACGGAAAAAATAATGACAATCAATTTACATTTCGAATTTGATATCGACCAAACTTCGTTATAAATTATTATTCATTTGTTTTAACATTTGCCTAAATGTTCCAAATATGAATAATTTATCATAATTTTCCAATTTAATCAATAGAAAATTTATAACTCATATTTGATTTGCTCTTTATGGGTTCCATATTGAGCATAGAAAAATTATTATTAAAATTAGAATGATTATAATCACCATAATTCGTGTTCCTCAAAAGAGGAAAATATTTTTGTGATAACATTGAGCTTAATAGTATATTATACTAAAATGAACATAGCTAATACCTTGAATAAAATCACATACACAGAATATTTACCTGTGATATTTATCAGAAAAATGACTCTACAGTTTTGTATCGACTATATTATATATTTGTATAATTGATATTAAACAGATATATATCACATAACAATCATCCATTATGGCTAAATCCATCTCATCCATACACTCGTGAAAAAAAATCAACTTAGGTGATACCCCTGCAATCGCATATCACTGGCGAAAAATCTGAACACGAAATTGTATTTTTATTAGTGATATATTGAAGCTGGTGTCATTAGCTTCACAATGATATAAAATATTGTACTATTTCTTACTCTCAAAGTCCAACAATATGTTATGATCGATATCCATCCTTTTTATGTTTCTTTACAATAGTGCTAATCAGGGATAACTGATCCTTATAAAAGATTATCTGCCTGATCCACCACTATCTAACGTCAACAGATAAACAACACCGCTAATAAAAAACAAGAATTCTATCTGAAATTAAACACAAGTGATAAAGCTGCTCAAGTTGAAGAAAAAGGTTGACCGATAACTGGTGTTATAAGTCCGACAAGAGCTCAGAGAAACGCGAATACTGGCTTTGTGTGGCTGGATAGTCAGAAAAGAATTTAAGGTAGCTAACTTTGATATAAAAAAGCCAGTTATTAACCCCAAATTAACCCCTGCATATTGAGTAGTCCGTCTACGATTTGCCAGAGAACATGTTAATTGGAATGACGAATGATGTAAAGAAAAACCCCAACAAAAGTTGGTTTCTATTGAAACTGCCAGTGGAGCGAGAAGATTAACGAGAAACCAAGATAAAAAATGTAAAGGGATTACGTCGTTAGCCAGTTTTATCGATGAAAACATCCTAACGAGATTTTTGTAGAACAAAGATCTTTCCCTTACTGTATGTTTACAGTTGTTTTGTGCTGCAATAACGAACAGCAGTCTCAATGTTGTTGCATAAACTACAAGGCTCAAAATGTTTTCGAAGTCTATATCTTTCTTATCTTGAGCACATCCTCAGGCGACCAATCTAGCCTTAAATTTGCTGCTTCATTCGAACTAAAATATCCATCTTTTGATAAGCAATTCTTTTTCTTTTAATCCATCTTCAGTCACATGTCCATTCTCCTTGCATCGCCTTCTTTCATTGGTCTTTTTCTTTTAACATTATTGTTTCAGTCATTTTCCGACAACCAACAAGAAATCCACCTTTTCTAAAACTGAGGTTAAGATAGCTGAAATGTCGTGGCGTTAAGTTTGGGGTATTATCAGAAACGACAACAATTTTTAAAGAAAAGAAATATTTCCTAATCTTTCAGTACTGAATCGAACAAATGAACAAATGTGAATCCCTATCGTTACAATGGTCTTATTCAGAAAACATCCGTAGGAATTGTATATTATGAATATAAATAACCGCATTACGATAAGGATAAACTGTTCTGTTTATTTGGCATTGAGCCCAATCAACCAGTTTTTTACATCTAGTCGTTTTTGGTAGAAAATCCATGTTTTTCCTCAATATTCTCGCCCATTGAAATGCAAGTATCCTCAATTTTAAACAAATAATTGATGGGAAATTTTCTTCCACTGCGGTAAACATCGTGGCTTGACTTGGGATTCCTCTTAATACATCATTAGTTTTTCCGCCTTGTTTCTTAGTCTGATTTATATGTTATTTTATAGTAGGTTGTTCCTTTGTCTTATTTTTATACGTCTCAATCATTTCTTATAGGTAGTCTCTAAACGAAAAAAATGCTATATTATGGCGTTAAGTGGTTTGTTTCAAGCTAGGATTGGACTTAAGATTTGAGAACGTATGAAAATAACGTTTGACAAGTGGGTGTGACTGTAATCAATAGTAAATGATCTAACTTGTCTCAATATATTGGAAGCTTTATTTACTATACTCTCCAGCTAATATGGCGGTCCACAGCAAAGCTGCAGCACTTACAAGGTAAGGAGCTCATGTATAGTTTGGCAAATATAGGAATGAATGTCGAGAAATGTACGAGAGGCATGAAGTTAAAATGTAGAAAGTATTCGGATGACAAAGAGGGTAATATGCGCTTGGTGAATTAGTACGGTAAATATTCAAAATACTAAATTCTTCACCACAGAATAAAACATATATTTTATCTCGGTATCCAGTAAAAACAATGAAAGTAGGTGCAGAAACAGACACAATAGAACTGACAATAGTAGTCAAGTATATCTGCTTGAGGGACCGTACTAATCCCTACTACCATCATCTAGTAACTCGCATTGATGGGCGTGGCTATTTCACATTCATTCCTGTATTTTTTAAAGTGTACACCATCTTACCCCGGTATCCCGTCTTGCTCCACACTCCCATAAACTAAATAAAAGCAGAAATAACCCAAAGAACTTATTGAAAAGTGGTTTGTAATAGAGCTATGAATATACTTTTTTATTATTTGGTAGGTTTATTTACTACAGTGTTATTGAAGCATGGATCGTCATCGAAAACATTGAATTGTAGAGATTATTATCAATAAAAAATATGTTCGGATAAAGGAATATCTCATCAACTTGATTGTACTAATACTTATTTTTAGTTTGTGGGATTTAAAATTAGATTATGCCAGTTATTTTAATCCATGATTTATCAATGTTCAATAATATAAACAAATTGAATACGTATTGAAAATCGATTTGCACATACCATCTGAGTACGTAAGCAAAAAGTTTTTGGAATATTTTAAGTAATTTTGGTGAACGCGTTAAACGATAACAGCATCTAATTTAATTAATAATAACAAATCATTGAAGAATGTTGTATTAGAATATGATAAATTCATTGTTTGTTCGCTTTAATTATATTAAACAGTGAATATTACCTGCTTTAATAAAATAAACTATGAATTTGGTTTTTTACAGCGTAAATATCTACTTTTAATACGTTTTCAGGTATGACTTCATTTTAGAAAAATTCTAATCATATGGTATAAGGAATGTGCAAACATATTTATAGACAAAAAATTTCCTGCTTACTTTTCTTTCCAGTTTTGGGAATCTATTTATGTAATGCTGACTATTTATAACTTTCATTAATACGAAACTTATATTCTAGGCCAATTATGCCCATTCAGGAATTTTACTTTTTTGTTCCTTATATCGCGCCAGATTCTTGGATGGGCTTTTTGAAGTCTTGAGAACATTATCAAGTTGAATTAGAATTTCTGAAGGGGATAATTAGACGCTTCTTTGGCGTGGCGATCTGCAGATTCGTTTTCAGTGATTTCATTGTGCGATAAAAACCAGATAAGAGAGACTGTTCCGAGGGTTGCTACTTAACTTTTAAGATAACCAAATAAAAACAAATATTATCGATTGGATATGGCTTTATTGCTTTTCAAAATATTCTCCATTAAGATCAATACACTTTTGCATGCTTTTGAACCATTTGAAACATTTTTTCCAACAATGTACCATTCCGAATCGACCATTCTACGTTGCTCTAATGGAACGGTGGCATGTCCAGTTATTCCGAAAAAACAGATGACCATTTGCTTCGAAGTGCTTCGTGCGCAAACTTTTGTTGGATTTAGTTCATCTTAAAAGAACCATAGAATCGATTGTAGCTTAGTTTCGGATTCATATGCATAGATCCACGATTCGTCGCTTGTCACGACTTTTTCCAGCATTTCTTTGCACCAATCGACACGATCCCTTTTTGAACGATTGTCAAATTATGCGGTACCCAATGCGAAAAAATATTTTTGACAACCGAATGTTCATGCAATATTGCGAGTAGAACTAATGCCAGTTATGCCTCAATCTCACTGTATGTCATATGATGAGCTTGCAATATCGGATAATACTGATGTTTTCTAGCACAAAAGCTGATTTTGGAAGACCTTCATTTAATTAATCTTGTAGCGAAGTGCGATAACGATTGAATTCGGAAAACCGGCAAAACACGTTGGATCGAGATTGGTTATATCGTCAGATAGACGCCAAGTGGATCTGATAGATTTTCGGTCCCAGCCCGACGGTGATAACAAATCATTTTACAATATTTGTTATTTTAAGATCATTTGAAACCAAAAGAGCTGAGAAAGTGAGCTTTTAACGCTGGTATTATGAAGCAATCTCGTTATGAGGCACTTTTTGGGTGTAAAGTAAAAGTTGGGTTGCAGCTACATAATGATTTCACACAAACAATTGAAACTGAAGAATTTTTGAAGAAAATCATACGGGGCTTAACCAAAAAGGAAGAGGATCCGAAAGTCACTTCATACGGACTCTCTAAGATGAATAAGAAGTCGAAAGTTTATAACAACGGTTTAGATTGACGCTAAACAAACACGTAACCTCCAGCTTGAAGTCTTCAATCTAGCGTCTACTCACAAGAAACCACAGAGTCTACATGTAGACAATGTGGATGTGCAATTCACGCTTTGACGCTGTTGTTTAAGAATCCCTTCGGAATTGTTTACATTTACCAGGAGTTGTATACAATTCCTATATTTCATACATTTCTTGTCATATATACACTACACGTCGAAGATAAGCGAAGGGAACTTATTAGTTGGTGGTATATAGTGATTTCGCAACCGATACCGGATTCAGTTTTGGACAGAGGATTAGGCCTATGATTTTTCAAGAATAATTTCCTAGAAATACTTTCTTTACAAGTAGCTAGGAGATTCATGGTTATCATAAACGTAAGTGAAGAGCCGATTATAGGAATATTTTTGTTTCAAGGACAATACACATGCGAGCAATTGAGGAATAAAATTTATAATTGTTTGACTAGAGGATAATTAAGCAGCATATGATCAGAGAAAAGATAGTCTTAATACGGATAGGTGTAGCTCATTAGGTCCAACATTGACACTGGCAGTGGGGCAGGAGTGAAAGGTATCAAGACAGAGGCAAAGAGCGGTGTTGTGCAAAGAGTTCAATAAGACTTTAGAGTGGAGATGTTGATAAAGCCACCATAGTCAATTTTGGAGCAAATAGGAGCTCTGTAAACTCTGGGTAGAATAATTTCGTCGAAACTACCACTTTATTCGAATAAATAAAAATGACGTGAAACTCGGTACAAGTTTAATGAATGGATATTTATAATAGATACTGATGATAACAAACTCAACCAATCGAATTGTGAACATTTAGTTACTGAAATGTGAAAAAAATTTAGTCATAACTTTCTAATAATAGGCTGAAAATTCTGATATTGAGTATTCCATTGTCATGGATATTAACAATCAATGTGATATAGTTAAAATTATTGAAAAATGGTTATGATGGATGGAAAAATAGTGAAGGCCTGTTTTGTTCAAGATGATCGGTGTATTAATGAAAAATTCATTTATATAACATTAGTGTAATCTATGCATATCTTTTAGATTTTGAAAAAACAAATTCCTTTAAAATGGAATGTCATTCGTAACGACCTAACCTAATGTTAAATTTTTATTTTAGAAACCAAATAATATCGACAACATACAACAAATTCAATGTTAACATCTATTGTCATTTTGAAGATTATTTTTTTTTGATCATATGAATTTTCATTTATGCCTAATTAAAAGATATTGTTTGGATGAAAATTATTTGAATAAAATAATGGTCAATAAATAATTTGTTATTTGCTGCCAATAAGTATATAATTTTGAAATTCGGCGAATTTGCGCGGCGCCTTTGATTTATTTTTTTATAAATGGCCGACACGCCTTTGATGAACTGTTATTTCAGTATTTCTTTTAAATAATTTCTAGGAAAGACTTTTTGTTCCAGAATTTTGATATAATCATATTTGTGATATATAAATAAGTTTATATAGTGCAGTTTGTTTAATTTTAAATAAATAGTCGTTGTGAAAAGAACGAATTAGTAAAAGTAATTGCAGAAATTATTTAAGTTATATTTATTATTATAAGTTGTATTGTATATTGTGTAAATAAATTAAGAACGTGAGAAACAGTGTTTAGTAATTCACCCCGCGAATAGAAAGAGTGTAAATAAATACGAAAACCGTTACAATATCTAGATGAAGTGGTTTCATGGGGGTAGACCCATGAGAAGCCAGACGAGGGCAGAATTTGTAGCCAAATTCAAGGATTCTAACATATAAACTGCACATTTGGGGACAGTTGCATTATCCTTATACAGAAGTCTTTTTTCATTAGTCCAATTAGGCCTTTTTTCAACCCTTCTATAAATCGACCAAATAAGTTGGCATCATATTGGCTATTCATTATTTTATCCTTTTGCAGGTGCTAAGTAAGAGTTTATGCAACTGTTAGTGATATTGATAATGAACATAATTACGCTATCCATAGTTTACATTCAGCCTCTAAAGTTGATGATTTGGTTTGACCCCTCTTTGCTTTCTATTAATGAAACCTCGTAAATCTAGCCACTCACATAAATTACACTTTTTGATTGTGATCGATTGTGAACAAACACGGCATATAACTTTCTTATACCTAAGTGAAAATTGAAATAAAAGCAATGTGCAGATGCATATGAGGTTAAATTTAGGGTTCACATGTAGACACCTCAACAAGTCGTCCAGAAAGTGCTATTAAAAATGAACATATTTTTTGGAAACAAACTAATAGTTAATGAACACACAAATTAAATTCTTTCATTGTTTACTCAGAACACTACGTGGTAAGTATGAATTAGTATCAAGCATAAATTAAATAAAACATCTTACTTAAATTTTTTCAGGTTAGAAACAGTGTTATCCTTTTAGTTATTAGTAAGTACCGGATAACTCGAGGAGTCACAGATTTATTTACCCTCCCTCGTATATTATTATTGATAACAAGTATAACAATAGTTATTTTATATTATCTGTGAAAGTGTTAAGCTTTGAAATTTAAAAAATCTATTCGATGTTACAAAGTGAGTAATAGCAAATTCATTTTGGTGAACAATCCCGATTCTCATCTTAGATATTCTCCCGAGAACAGACAAGCAATTACATCGGAAATAACAAAAGTCATCGACAACAAATGGCAGCGGTAACAAGCTATTTACAAGTTGTTTATTACCAAGTCAACATAATTCAAACATCTATATTATAGAATGAAAAATAAATAAAAATGTTGTTACTTCATTAATCATTGAGAATCACCTCGGGCATCAGTTACGATTTGTTGACGTGCCATTGTTGCTTTGTTTCAATTCGTTATTATTGCTATTTATTATCTTTATTGGTACTTATTTTTCATTCTTAATGCCAAGAGACTTTAGTAAAGTCATAAATGTCGAAATTATTCGAGCAATAAAAATATAAAGCTGACCCCATGGTGACCAAGTAATTAATGTGGTATAAACACCTCTAAGGAATACTTTATTTTAATAGCTACTTATTTTTACTAGCATTTTTGAATGCTTGTCGTTCTGTGCAAGATTGTTATGAACGCGTCTCCGCCCTGGAGCCGGTCCTGCCTAGAGGTAGTGACATTTTAAAATTCGGCGAAGGCGCGCGGCGCCTCTGACATACTTTATATAAACCGCGGAATCCGTTTAATGTTTGTTTTATAACTCTTTATTGTAGCAGGTGCTTGATTTATATTGTTTCTTTTGAATAATTTTCATGAAGGTCTATTTATTTTTTTGTTTGTTTCCTTATTTATCAGAAATTTTGAAAATTCTTTTGGGATATATATAAGGAGCTTGAGTAGCGCAGTTTAATTTAGTTTATAATAAATATTCATAGTGAACAGTTAGAAATGAAAAGTAATCGAAGAACTTAGATAAATTATGTAAGTTAGTTAAGGTTTAGTGATAAGTAAATTATGTAAATTAGTTAAGTGTAGTATGAAGTGCTTAAATAATATAAAAACGTAAAAGATAGTGTTTATTAATTAACTCCACGAATAGAAATCGTATAAATAAATAAGAACAACATTATTTTCACGCACTATATTAGTTTCTATCTTTATAACGGAATCCGTGGACGCGATTTTCACCCACTTAAAACCATTAGATAGACTTTTAACTATTTATAATTGTAAAAAATCAATGGCAATATAATATTTTTATAAAGTTTTTCTAAGATCCTAGCCAAGCCCATCAGGTATATCCAAAGAATATTTAATTATTCAATTATGAAGAAGAGTAATTGCAGTTATGTGAACAACATTTAGGATAGTTGTAGATTAAATAGCAAAATAACAAGGATTTGCGGTTACTGTCACTATTACTATAAAGTTTACCCCATTGTTGAAATAATTTGGGCTTACATGAATATATATCTAAAGAAACAATACGATATTTGAACTTAGATGTTCTTCCATATCGAAAAATTAGCAATTGGTCAAACGTTATAAGACACGCCATAACAGATGAAAAGAAATCCGGAAAAGTTGATGTGTTAAATAAAAATACTAAACTAAAAAAACTATGGAACCAATAATTATTTCTGTGAGAATTAAGGAAACTGATGATGAAGCTTCTTATAGGGAAGAAACAATTTATTTATTTAGCTATGTATTTACATATTCATATTAATTAAATTAAAACGAATTGAGAAGTTTCGTTTATGCTTTAAGTGAAATACATATATGTATACAGTTGTTTTTGTGTCAGTGAGTCCCGTCACTGATTCCTGCAATTATTGAACTCTTAAGGGGCGTTTCTACTGTTCATCTGAGTTGATCAAGTCATATGCATTCATTTGTGTGTACACACATGATCTTTCAATAAAAGTTTGATTTGAAATAGCTAGACTAGTTTTATTAAAGAAAGCTTTTTTCGAAATAAGCTTAATTCTAGCTGAGGACTTAGCACAAATTGTGTGTTAGTAAAATCAAAAAAGGAAGAGAATTTGGGTTAAAGAGTGGATTATTCGAAGAGGGTCACACTACTTATTAGAACAAACTAATTTAAAATCGGTTAATTTACTGCGTCAAACCCTTTCACATCGTATAAACTTACGGTATCTAGCATTCATTTGAAAGATTAGAATAACTGTACAGAGTATTAAAGGCAACAATTTTATCTTTTCCTTTTCTTGATCCTCAAACAATCTAAATACGTCATTTTTAATTACGGCCATTTACTTCACTCAAATATAAACAGTCGCACTTGTGGCAATTCTCAGTACCGTGCAGAGTAAAAGGATGAAGCAACTGCCTCACGAACTTCCCAAGTGAAAACAACCAATTCAGACTGTCTCTCTCTCGTCAAGTCATGTTTAAGTCGCTTTCATGTCACTTGATCTTAAACACCCCATTGGGGTTAACTGATTGACATTAGGACTTTGGAACTATGACCAGCTCGACGCGATCATGATCTGAATATTCGGAAGGGTCGTTGTTCGGAAACTAATTAGTTAATCGGGTCTTCGTCATATGATCCTTTCTACCTTGGTAGACCGGTAGATCAACTGACGAGTTATTTCATTTGTCAATGGATACTCCCTTTAAATGGCTGTCTACTATTGATTCTAATGAGCAGGTATTTCTGCATAAAAATAGCTTATTAGTATTAAACAAAATCCGTATGATTGCGTAAACTATTGATAACTGCTCAATAAAATATTAAACATATAGGATCTATTATACAACTAAATAAATATCAAAGAAGAATTAGTTCCTGTAGATCTTGTTTTAAATTTGAAATTTCAACAGAAAATTGACCGTCATGTTCGGAATCTGTGATCAAAAACTGACCTGAATTTTAAAATAACCTAAAGATGTGTTAGAGTTTATTACTAATTTTATTACCAGCGCATTGCAGATTTATACTTTAAGAAATACTCTTTATTGTCAAGTGGTAAATAAATCAACTATTGATGGTACAGGTTCTGTAATTTCATACATTAACACCAATACCTTGTAAAACAATAAACGATTGTATTAACTTTCATCGTATATTTTTCCATTGCAATAGTTTTAGAAAGTTGTACCAGCAAGTGAATTTGCTACTGTTATAATTTTAGTTTTTGAGTCTTTACATTTCTATATCAGATTAACCCGATTTTTTTGAATTTAAACTTTCCTAATAATTGTTTTTATTTTTATTATGAAATATTTAATTATAATATCACAAGAGATTAGAAAATATTATATTACGAGTAAACAAGACCTAATCTGCGACAAATTGTTAAGGACTATAGTCTAGTCAACAACAAATTTTTTGCGTGCTGTAAAATCCTCGAAACACCTTTTTCTAATTGTCATTTTGGATCAAATGAGCTATCGCTCTTATTGTTAGGAGCTTTAGGATTATATAATAAATTTTCGCTATAGACATATTGCCGAAAACTGCTTCTGAACTCACATGTTCGTTTTCAGCGTGTTCAGAGGTGTTGAATAACTAATTGGAACGCGTATTTATAAACTTGAAACAATTCTGAAGCGATTCATTCATTCATGCGATTTTAAGACGTATATGATATGATTAATTCGTAATTTGTATGAGTTAATTTTATGTATGTAGATTTTTAGATCGTTGTAGATGCCAAGGAAACTGCGTGCCGTAAAGAGACATTCTGGAGAATATTACCATAGATTGTTTATTGAAAATACTTACAGGTGGTATTAAAACACAATCAAACATTGAACTACATACTGTCGAACATCGTGTAGCTTACATAAGGAAAAAATTGAAATATAGAACAATTTAGTTGGTAAGCCTACAAATTCTCGAATAAAAACAAAAACAAAATTGTAATAAATGTTCGAAGTGGGTACCTTGCACTTCTACACACTTCCGGAGTCTACGGAGGATATTTCTTTGAACTTGGAACAGCATTTCAAGATTCTGCTTAATAACGTCTCAATGGAAGTTGATTCTATCAATCATCATCAACACATATGCAAATTGTCAATGACAAGTCATATTTGATAAGGAATGAAATAGGTGAAAATATATATGTAACTGTTTCAAAAACCAATTTTCAGCCAGAAGCAACATAAAATCATCACGATTTATAAAAAAAACATTAAAAAGGTCAAAGCGGTAAACATTTAAGAAAGTACCTAATACGAATACATAATATAATTTATTATTACTGAATTTTAAGGAACTGTATTTGATCAAAATATGGATTTCGCCGGAATCTCTTTAAGTGGTGATAAATTATTTTGTATCTTATTACAATACAATTAGCTTATCGTGCCGATATTATCGATGACAATGCCGCTACCAAGATGATTGAATATTTCATGTAAAGCCAGAAACAAGGAATTGGACGTGAAAAACGTCACGTTAATATGGCTAGACTTCGTATTTCTCTCTCACAAGAGCAAAGCGAGGCAACCAGCGAAATCGTCGATCAAGCCTCAGAGATCAACAACTAGATAATTTTCTGCCCACAAGAAGAAATTTATGAAAAAAATGATAATGTTCCTTCTAAATCAGCAAGTTGGAAGCAGATATTTTAGAAAACGAGGATTTGATCCTTTATTTATACGGATGTGCCCGGCCCACAATTAAAGAGATTGGCTCCATAATAGTCATGCTTTGAAACATAAACCTTCCAAAACTGTGCACAGAAAAACGTTTGGTGGTAAGAAAATTCGAGGATGAGGAAGTTTTAATTCCGAGGATTCTGATGATTCCAACCGATTTCCGATTTGAGTTTAAACGATTTTAATTGCTGATCCATTTAATTTCGCGATAACCACAAGACCAGTCTTCGAAAGTTAGTCGACTGAATCAAGAAAATCCATCCTATTTGCGTTATTTGTTGACTGTAATTATCATCTGATTGATTTTGTAACAATTTTCGCTATTTTTTCTACTGAATAAAATTGGGATAACGATTTATTTTATAGAGAAAATATAAAGCCATCACTCGCATTCACTTTAAAATTTTTCATAAAATCAAAGTACTACAGGATGAAGTGTTACGACGTTCGTGGTAGTTAAACTCAAAAAGCACCTAGGTACTTATTGCCGGACTTTATTGAGGTTAATAAAATGTAAGATTTACAATCGTGCAACAACATAATCAATTGTGTGGGAAATAGGTGGTAGCCAGGAATAGATATTTATCTTAAAGGTGGCTAGAGTTATTAGATATTTTTTTGAACACAGCTGTTGAATATGTTCCCTGTTTCTGAGGGAAACATCACGTACTTAGACTATTGACCTGTGGGGCATACACATTAGAAATATGAGACTACGCAATTAATTCTTGTTTCAATTGATTTATCGATTACTTGGAAAATTAAATCCTCGTAAGAACTGAGGTTTGTGAGCTTACAAAGTTTTTCATTGGGGTCTAAATAATTATGTTTGTTAGTAACTTTTTCTATTTTAGGTCTCTTCTTTTTGAAAATTAGTTTTCAAAACAAGTAAAAAATTTCAACCTGTTCCGGTCTCCATCAAAAAATGATGGACACTAGCAACTTATAATTATATTAATCAATGAAAATCAAAGTTAAAATCTGTTTTAACCACATAAAATAATTGTTTTCTCTTAATTGTTATATTTTAAACATATACAGCATCAATTAAATTATTTTTAGTTGCATTGAAGTTATAAAACAGAAATATGAATTTTCTCTCTAATTTTTTAGGTGTTTTTTTATCTTTGACAGCTCTCTCGTTTTTATGTATGTGAACTACTTCTAAAAATCCTCTTTTTCTTGTATTTAATTTGGTTCCAGAAATTTTCAATTTTCATTAATGAATTTATGGTTTCTTCACATATTTCATGGTTTGTTATGCAATTTTTGTATGATGTTGATGACCTTTTAATCTATTTTCTGAATACTGAGATGTCTGTCCCATAATTCTATCGTTATAGTTATATTATAATTGTTCCCCAATTATTTCGAACAGCTTTGAACCTTGCAAATTACAAAAAAAATATGAAGAAGTATCTGTAATTACGATTAAGATGTCAGTTTTATTTAAATAAATCAATTTTATAAAATGTTCTTTTAATTGAAAAGTTAGAAATGTACGAGTAGCACTGTTTTTTGGAGTCTAAAAATTTCTATATCTTAATACAATACCCTCATTAGTTGCATACCTTTGTTTTTCTCTTTTTGTTGTTAGTAAATACATTCTACTTTGTATGTAGATGACACTAAAAAAATACCTGAACAATTCTTCTGATATTCTGATAGTACAGGTACACCCAATTACCCTAAAAATATTTACTTTGATTTTTATTTTGATTTGTAAGAAAGTACTGATTTGCGAGTTGGAATTCGCTCTAACTGAAATAGGAGATGTATGTGAAGGAGCTGAACAGATCACCAAGCAAAAAAGTGATTGTCTAATTAATTTGGTGTGAACTTATTGATATATTACTATTACATCCAAGTGATATTAATCTGCTCTTTGTAAAATTGATAACGGTTCACTAATTCAACAAATAATTGGTTCGAGGAAAGTTCGTCAAATAGTTGTACATATTACAATTGTTGAAGGGAAGTTTGGTGGACGCGCCGGCTGTTTTTATTTACATTATGATGTTTTTTGACTTGTTTTCATAGACTCAATTTCAAAGAAGGTCTTTTTGTGTGTTATTTATTATATATAGATTTTAGAAAATAATGCTAGTATATAAAACGAGTATCTAGTAGAAGGGGGGTTAGTAAAAAATTTGGTGTCATAGTGAATACGTAGTGTAGTGTAGTTAATTAAATTAGATTATAAGTGTTTGTGAATAGTTCAGTGTGTAAATGTTAATAAATAGTTAGTGTATGCATAAATTACGTAAGTAAGTAAGATAGACCACGTGTGTATAAATTCACCACACCAGTTGGTGACTAAAAATTGAAGAACATTACAAGTGCAACATGTAGGGAGGAACCTTAGTTGAGTATCAATCGATTTTTTTTTGGTTTTTTGTCGAGAAGAAATTGTTAAATTACTATAAACACACATATGTAAGATGATAACGACTAATTTTACCTAGAAACACCAGTTATTCGAAATAGTGTCCCTCGTATATCTGCTTACAAAAATATTTGGCTTCTATTGCATGTTTTCTTAATTTTCAGCGTTATGGTGGAATTTGTAGTAGCAAACTGAATAGGTCTTTTAAAATAATAACTCGCTTGTCATCCTCTCAAATTTTACTATGAAAAGAATCAATATTTACTCTTTCGAAGAGATGTGTGTAATCTTACAGCTACTTGTTTACAAAACCTCTTCTTGTTTTGAAAGTATTGTAGAATTAGTTATTAGGTATTTTTTCGCTAGGGATTTGTTTTTTATTTGCTTTTGACATTCCGTAGATGCTTTAATTATGAGACTGTTGATTTCGAAAATATGATGTCTATGTGGTAGCAATTTTGGTATACATACTAACATACTCGAATAATCGTGACAATAATATTTCTTTTATTAGCTATCATTTTACCGGTTCTCTTTGTATCAAGGCAAATATTATTTTTAATAATAAAAACCACTTGTTTAAATTAGCACATGAATTTTTGATGAAAGTTACAAGCATGACAAGCTTTGTTCGTCTCGTTACTTGTAGTTAAGTGCAAATTAATTATCAAACAGATTGTTCGGCATACAAGGTGTTCGGAGTTTAGCCGAATTCTTCGAGTACAATTATGAAATTATATGACTGATATTTGTCAAAGTGAAAGTTAAAGCATGTACTTTTTTTGTATTCCCCCAATACCTCCTTTAGACTAAAAAAAAATGAGACAATAAAATGATTTATCAGCTTGCGACATTCATCAATTATGCCACTTAATTGTAAGATTAACATGAACCAAACAAGTTGAGACTTGCGTCAATGATTTTCTATCACAATATTACGAGGGCTGCTACTTAAATTTTGAGATAGATAGAGAAAAACAAATATTTATAATTGGATATGACTTTATTTTTTTCTATTAACATCAATACATTTTTGCTTGTGTCTGAACCAATTGTTGAAGCATTTTTTCCATTCGATTGATTTACCTCCATGTAATTTGAATGCATCAACTGCATCCTCAGGTGTAAAAAAAACGTTGATTTTGATCTGCGGGAATAGAAGAAATCATTCGGTGCGAAATAAGAACTGTGAGATCTGCTGTGTGACAGCACGCATTGTCGTGGTGGAGAATGATTCGTTTTTTGCGATGGGTTTCCCTGATGTTTTCGAGCACTTCAGGAAAACAAAAGCTAGTGGGTTATCAAGTATCAGTAAAATATTAAATAGCAATTGTATAGCAACACGTTCTGAGTACTTACTATTAACAATGTCAAACTTTATGATGATAATATCAGATTTAACATATTCACATCAATGTATCGCTACATCCTACATCCTCGTTTCGATATATTACGTTCTAACAATTATTATAATTGTTGATAACATTAAAAGAATAGTACCGAGTTTTTTTTAACTATAAGTCTGTCGACTATCTTCAATATAAGTTGTTTGAAAGCACCAAACAATTCCAGGCAACTCAGTTTTGTGATGAAATAAAAGACAGATTTATGTGATGATTCATTTAAGGAGCAAAAAGAGAGTTGAATAAAGTTATATGCAAGAGAATCAATAAAAAATATTATATTAAAATTAATCCAGGAAGATATACCAAATTTGTTTGTTTACCATAAATAATTGCCTAATGGTATTAGGTGGGTCGTTACTAAGTTCGTTCTAACCCATCAAAAAACCGTCCTTGGTAATGTAACGATTCTGCGCGATAGAGATTACTCATTCCAACCAGGCAGTTGCCGTTAAACAAACGATTCTGCTTTGTGTTTCAACCGACTTAGTTATCGTTTGTGAACCATTCCTGGGACGATACTTGATTGATAGCAAGTACTGTTACAAGAACCGTGCATAGCCGGAGATCGCGCATAAAATATCATTTAAAAGCATCCAATAACCGTTTCAAGAACGGTCCAAACTATCAAACTAACAGATTGGAACACTACTATTGTTGGATATATTTGGAGTACTTCAAGTATTCACTATACTTTGATAATGTTCGGCACTAAGACGTAAATACGGTTTCATTTATATGCCCAGTAATTTTCACAGCTTGTTGTTCGTTAACACCAAATTTCAAAAACTGATTTACTGCCTTAACAAGCTTAGAGTGAGGCATTATTTCTACTTTTTTGTGTCTTATCCTATCTATTGATATTGGTATTGTACACTAGAGATTTCTTTGTCCCATCTCTGACCCACCGGCGTTCGTAAGACTTAATCCTCTCACTGTATATTAATGAATGTTGTATATTGGTGAATGTTGTATTATTTAGACCAAACTATTTTTAATATTTTTCCGTATTAACGTCTCATATTTTTCATAAAATATATTTCACCCATTTAATATTTACAAGTGGATTCCCCTTTTTTAATTTTTATTTTGCAGAGTTGTAGAATTTATTCCGTGCAACTAATCGCTCCTTAATCTATAAAAACTGATTTTTAAAACCCTCTTTCAACTTCATAAGCGAACATATGGAACCTTGGATGGTGTTTCAATGATATGCATCATTCTTTAGTGAATTAATCTTCTTTATCACGTGCCGTGATCGTTATCAATCATTGGCTCCCGTGATGGCTATTACATTGAATATAAATATTTTATTTACTGTAGCACGGAAGAGCTGAGTTGATTTTCCAAAACATTAACGAAGATTTTTTAACCACGATATTGTGCACCGACCTATGATTCTCCTACCAATTATTTTACGTTCCATTACTAAGAGAAGAGTATCGTACTTTTCAGGTTTGCGCATAACATGACAAAAGTATTATAATTTAGATCTCTTTATATTGTTAAATATATATAAAGCTTTCTTCATGAGCTCAAGAACCTCGTTGTAACTATATAACCGAATTTATCTTTAAAATACGGCGATTAATTCACATCTCAAGCGGTTCAAACTTTTGAGCAGATTTTCTATGAGCGTCCATGCCTCTGCGCCCAATAAAAGCACAGGAAAAACAACAAATTAAGGTTAAGATCAGGACTACACAGGATTCCTTTGGCTTTGGCTATTATTGCTTTTATTTCATCGCTAGGATCCCATTTATTGTTTATTACGGTTTCCAGTACATTTATTTTTCCACTTGGTATATTTGTTCGTTATTGACCTTGTGTATTAATAGGAAAATTTTATATTTCAATATAGTCTCCATTGAGATTGAGATATTTTTCATAACGATTTCTAATGCTTCTAAAAAAAAAAAAAGATTTATCAATATGGTACCTTGGTCAATTTTATAGTCGTTTTCATTGGATTTGAACCGTTGAACCAATCCTTTTTTCTGTGATTGAACAGTTAGAGGTTATTAGCAATTAACCTCATGTTTTTTCACTATAAACTGAATACCACATTCTAGTTGTTTCTCCTTAACATTCAGTACATATTCAATACTGTTTTTTAGGTATTGTACTTGCTCTAGAGTAGGAAGTTTTTTGTCAACTTCTTTGGAAATTTTTTCTCTATCTTCTTAGAAGTCTGGGAAATACACGAGAATATGCTCGTACCAATATTTGTTACACGTTATTTTTTACCATCAGGTAATAAATAATACATTTTTCTTTCAGTTCCCAGACGTGCATATAAATTTTGAAGAAGTTCTGCGTTTGAGATAGCTTCGGTAATAGCACGTTTTCCGGATTATTTTCTAGCACATATTTCCCACAGTCGAAGCATCGTTGAAATAAAAAAAAATAACAGATAAAGTTAGAATCAAATCTTTTAAGTCTAATATTGAACTGAAGAAACACACAGACGCTTGAGAGTTATTCCGTAAGGAGTCCTCCCCGAAAAAGTCCATAGATGGATGCTAAGCAAGACATTCTACCACCCCATGTCATTCTGACAGGTTCTCATCGTTTTTCTCGTTGCGACATCGAGTATAGTCTCCTTCCTCTCCTCTTAGTTCTAGGGGAAATTCCGGTAGGTCTTCTTTCTTGTTAAGGGTTAGTTTCATTACTGAGGACATAACCATAATATGTGGAAGGGAGAAAATGCAAAAACATCCATCATAATAGTAATTGATATTTTATTCGATGGTTATCCATATTTCGGTCGATATCTACGTTTTATATTATAGCGAAGCGACTCATTTTGACGTGTTCACAGGACCGGATTAAGATTTATAAGGCCCGGGGCAAAAATAATGACGGGGCCCCCTTAAGGAATTCGAAAACACGGAAAAATTCACAACATAATATCAATACGTTAGATTTGTGGTATCAACACATCAAAAAATACAAAATGATTTCCAAATGATGGGGCCCTCTTGGACCTGGGGCTCGGGGCTATAGCCCCCCAAGCCTGGCCCTGACCCGGCCCTGCGTACTCACCTACGTTTATGGTCAGGTAGTGTGAACATTTTGATATCGGTGAATTGTCAAGAAAAATCTACCAGTGAAAACGCGTTCCTATGTATTTTTATACAGAAGAAATCATGAGCAAGACTTCAATAAACGATCAATATTGCATTAGTTAAAGTTATTTTCGAGAAGATGAAAATAAATGAGTTTACGTTTTGTTTGAAATAAATAAAGTTCAAATGATTGCAAGAATCTCGCTCGTTAAGCTGAAATAAGTGAACGTTTGTCAACAAATGTCTATAATTAAAAGCTATTAGCATTTATCAATAGTAAACAATTGGGAAAAATAAATAAACGGTGCCCATATTGTGGAGTTAGTTATAATACGTTTATCATGGTCGTATTCACAAGAAAATAATTTACCATGTAATTGGAATACATATATTTATAAGTAGTCCTCCAAATATTCATATTTCGCGCCATAAAATTTTGGAAAATTGACATTAAAGCTATGAATTTATTTCAAAACTATGCTAAGCGGTGTTTTTGATAATAAAAAATAGAGAGAGTTAGTTACTTTCTTTTTCATCTTTCCATCTTTCTCTGGTAGCAATGAAAATGTATTCAATAAATGGAATATTCATTTACAATAAATAACAGAAACTGCATCAACGTTTTAATTTGATAAAATTTAACCTGGACTGAAAAAAAAATATATTTATTTATTTGAATTCAATTTTTTATATTCGCTTTCAAAATAGGCTCCTTTCGAGTCATTATAAGGAAGTTGGCTGGAATGGCGCTCAATATCTCAAGAGAATTACATTTTATGGCGTCAATAGACTCATGGAGTGCTCCCCAGAGCGGATTATTGAGTTATGAAAAGAGAAATAAGTCACAAGGTGCCAAAACAGCCGAATACCGTGACTGTGAGATGACTCTCGATTCGTATTTGGCTAAAAAATAAGTTAAAATTATGCAAGAATATGACCGCGCTTTATCATAGTGAAAAATCCATGAATTTTGTTCCACATATTCGGTAGTTGACCCTCTGGAAATATTTGATGTGGAATCATACCATGGTAATAAAAAAACAGTGGTTATGATCTTTTCTCGACATTATTTCTGCAAATAAATCAGATTTTTTGGTTTAAGTCCTAGCATCGACACGTTTTATATACAAAACATGAACCAAAATACAGTAGATCCTCGATTAGATAAAGACCAAGTAAAACGTTAAATAATTTGAGTTATAGAGGTTTTTACTAAGGGTTTAAGTTAAAGAGTTTTTATTGGTTTATATTTTTCCTCACAGAGCTTCAATTATGACCCTTTTTTATAAAGATGAACTAGTTAGGTTAAATGCAAATGAAACTTTGAAATCTTAAAATGTACGAGTATGAGTACAAATGTACTCTCATGTATTCCAAACTGGACTGCAACATCTTTTCTCCTCAATTCACTTTTAACATCTAGATCGCTTTTAACTTCTCAGCATATGTTGGTGCTTTCAGTTTTCATTTTGAATTCATTTTTATTCACGGGTGTGCAAAGAGATGCTTCCAGAACCAAAGCTAAACGCTACTAATACATACATACAAATAAGTTACTGTACCTAGAAGTTTAGTCCATTGTTTACATTTGAAGCAATTTGGTAGGCACGTGTAAGCAATAGACGATTGAAGTTACAAAGGTCATCGTCGTTACAACTTTGAGTTACTGAGATGCGAAGCCAAATTATTTGTTTGGGGATTCGTACAGGTTTTGGACTCCATGGGGACATTCTATGATTTTCTTGTTATCGAAGTTTAAGTAATTAAAGTTCTGCTGAATTATGAGTCAATCCACAAGAGACGTTGTGTCTTTTAACTTTCATATGCCGACACGGAGAATACGGTTTTTGATAAGATCATGTAGATTCATTTTAAAATATAGAAAACCAGCTATTTTTAACCATCCTTTATTGTTTGTCAACATTTATGTTTGTTTAATAATTTACTTTGCTTGAACTATTTATTTTTATATATGTTTCATACATTTCAAAATCCTCATCGTGTTTTTGCCGTGTTCTACAGTCGGGATTATACATGGATTTAACATCCGTTATTTCTTTGACTTACGCACTTATCTTAGACCCAAAAATCCCATACTTCGATTTATCACTCCCAAAGGCAGATCCTTAGATTCATTGATATGAGTTGCTATCTCTAAGGCCATGATTCGTCGATCAAGATTACTGATCAAGGTAGTGATTTTTCGAGGCCTCCCTGAACCTTTTTGTATCTTTAAAGTTTCTGGTAGAAGTGTATTTCAGGGTACGTCGGGGTATTTTTAATCCGGCAGCAAAGTTATTTTTGCTGAGAATATGAAGACTTGCGATTAATGCAACAGTTTGAATTTGCGAGAAAGAAAACAATTCGTATATGAACTTCAAAAAAAAACTGTCTTGATGCAAAAAGTATAAATTACAACATGTTCTTGCGTCTCACAGAGACTCAACTACAATGATAAACAGCGAAAAATGAATTCCCAGTGGAAGAATAATAAACAAATCTTGCAAGCTTTTAGTAATTGGATAAAGTAATTGTGATGACGACAGACCAAAATATCAAAGCTAATATGAATGAGAATAATAAAGGAACTAACCTGCGTTGACGGGTCCAGCTGATGTAACTCATGGAAGAAAAAACCGCAATACCATTGACAATTGTCGTTATACAAATAATTGACGATAATTGTCATCCTAATATTTGTAAAGTCCGTTTTGAGGATAACTGTTCGTTTTAATGATCGAAATCTGAAACAAAATTTATAATTTTTAAAAACAACAATTGCTACCTTTATTTTCAAAATTAATAATTGACTCAAGTTGGGTTAGGTTAGGTTAGGTTCTACTTAAGAACAGTACTTATACAACATCTTTCCGTGCTCTTTTAACACCCCTTGATTCTTTTTTCACCCTGTTTTATCATAAAAAATACTTATTGAATTTTCAATTTTTCCATATATATTTTTCTATTATTATAATTGTTCATAATTCCACTGAATTAATTCCATATATTTTTCACATATTATTTTCACTATTTACCTACATTTTCAGTTTATATATTTACAAATAAAATTTATAATTTGTTATCACACGTAATTCCGAAAGTGTCAAATTTGTATTCTTCAACACTCTAATTTTTTAACAAGGGATGACCGACGGCTGGAATCATTTTTTTGAGTTCAGGACAATTTTCTTTATTATCCCTCACAACCTCAAGTAGGGGGTGGGGGATGATTCTAATATAATTACCACAACTTTTAGTTGAGAATAATTTAACAAAAATATAGGCAAATCTTCACTGGTAAGTTTGCATCAAATCGTATATAGACGAACTATTAAATTACAAAAACCGAAAACCGAGGCGAATAAAAAAACGTGTTTTAATTTGTCCAGAAATTTAAAAAATATGTAGGTGGCTTTTTTTTCTCAAATGAATACTATTCGAAGGACCGATATGTTAAAGGACCGATTTGTTGAAATAATAAGGAATGTATTTACTTTATATTCTAATTAGTAGTAATTCTAATAATTGAATAAGAATGGTTACATATTATTGTCTGCGAGGATCCCTTCCTACATCTAAGGATAGGAGATACAACCCCCAATCGTTCTATATTACAAGAATTTTGTATAGAAACGCTTGTAAGTTAATATATAAATACTAATTTAGTTCTGTCACTTACCATTCGTGACGCTAGTGTAATAAAATTTTGTCATTACTGTCAATTGTCAAGATCAATAAACATTTTTTCAATTTCTCATACGGTTTCATGATGTGTGTTCTAAATGGGAAGGAATTTGTAGAATGCAATACTCAAAAGCAAATTATTGCTTATCTGAAAATCATTTTCTGGAATGTGATTTCACAAATTTCAATAGAATACATTTGAAGTATAAAGCTATCCCATCTATTCCTTTCTCTTATCTACCTTCATAGTCTACTTCCATTTATGAAATTCACAGTCAAAGTTCATGACTGTATAGTCAGAACATTCATATACTGTAAATACAGGTATAGAAGGATAGAAGAGCCATTGGAGTTTTCAAGTGAATTTTCAGATTCCATTCTTACAGCGAAAACTATTAGTTTTGACAAACGAAAATCGGGTTTTTCGACTAAAGCTGAAACCATCGAAAACAATTCTACACCTGGGGAAATGGTAATGTATCAATGAAGTTCAACAGAATACAATAGCCAACATACAAAATTGAGAAACAGTTTGAGGAATAACAAAGGGCAATTAAAGACATTGAAGAATATGTGTGAAATTGGACCATTTGACTGTATGGGAGAAAGCATAAATAATAAAACGAAAGAATTCATCAATTCACAATTGGAAATATTCATACAGCAAAATGATCCACTATACAGGATAAAACTTTTGCTCTTTTTATGTACAAAAGAAGTCTCAACAACCTTTTATTTCAACTTTGATAAATTGATATAGTCATTTTACTACGTGCTGTGATATTTTAAATATCTCTGGAATCAATATTGCTCATTTTTGACATTGTTCTTTGGCTCATTCTGTCCAACTACATTATTGTTTTATTTCTAGTTAGTATTTATTTACATATTACACGTTCGTTCGTTTAGTTGACAATGTATGTAAATATTATTTTGTACATAAACGTGTCCCAGTTCTCAGATGGTTTTTATCGTTAATTCAGGAAACTGCGAAATCAGAACTGGGTGGAATTGAATATCATAGAATACAGAAGATATTCCGTAGTGTGATTAGTTCTGCCACGTACCATCGAGTGCACTGGCATCAAAAATCCGCAATGTTGTTTCCACCGAATAACAAGAAGTTTGCATTTCTTCTTAGGGTATGTTGTATGGTTAATACTCGAAATTTGCTTGAAATGAGTAATCATCGAGATAATGTGAGATAGGAGGTATCGCCAGGCTGAAAATATGAGGATAGAAATATTTTCCGCACTTTAAAAAAGTAACAGTTTACCCAAAAAGTGATAACTGTAATTTTAATTGATATTTATCAAGTGATATATTCATAAAATTGATGATCTAAATAACGTCATAAGTTATTATTCATAATTATTATTTTTAACATACACAACAACCACAAAAAAATTGTACTTAACACGAACAAAAAATAAAATTCTTATTCACTTCTTATTCACACTAAACTATAACTTTCAGAATGTATTATGTAAATTTTTGTATTTGTATTTTTTTATACCTACAACTGTTATGATATGAAAAAAATTGCTGTTATTATTATAGTTCTAATGCTTCTTTCTCAATCTCTTTAGACACATATATGTTAAAAAATATTATTATGTCTCTCTCTACCCGCTGAGAGCAAACTATTTTTTAGGAGAATTAACTGTTTTAAAAAGGATGTTTGCCTTGAAAATAATTATAAACTCTACACATTTTTTTTCGTATAGTTTAGAGTTTAGAGTGGCACAAAAAAATATCAAATTCTAATAAGAAAATCTCAAATGAGTTTTTGGGGATTAATCAGCTGAAAATGCTGTTGTAACTGCTATTTATGTTTTTTTACCTTTCAGTGTCACATGATGGATCTACTAAAATGCAGTTGTGGAGCGATTTCTACAATCCTTACACTATTCATTTTGGATTACCCCATGGCAGGGTTAGATGTGACCATTTGGCATTAAAAGTTCGTTCGGCGGCTTCAAACTATTACTGGGAACGTGCAAACCTTATTTTAACTATATTCGAACCTTTATTTTCATCAATGAGCAGCCGTTTCTTCATAAAAGGTCTTGACTCCAAATTTCAACCAAACAAAAGTGTATAGTTTCTGTTACAAAAAATTGAAATGAAATTTTGATACGTAACACTTAATTTTCACTTATAGTAAAACGTGACCTAATCTAATAAAAATAGCCCAAAACTATGCGTGTTTTGGATTCAAAAAATGTCATATTGTACATATAAAAGGTATGAGAAGACGTTCTACAGGAACGTCGAGCTACCTGTAATTGATAAAATATTGTTTTCTAGTTTAAACAAAGTAATTTCAAGTGAAAATACTCTTTCTGTCGGTTATCACGGAGAGATTATGTTTGAAAATAGCCAAAATGTGCTTTTAATCCATTTTCATTCAGAAGTAGGCGTGGATTTAATAAAAACTGTTTGAAAATGGTCAAAGAAGGGTTTTGCTGACACCAGCATCCAATAAAGATGGCCAGAAAAACTTTCAAGAGTAAATGTTCAGCTCCAAACCCTACCAAAGATTATCTCAGTGGAGATCCCGTTGGAATTTCGAGAATTGGTACACTACTACTGTTTGGATCACACTCCTTTCTGATAATTGAATCCATTGAATATCCAACCAATCAAATCACTACCCACGTATGGTCTTTCCATAACTTTCCTCTTTTCATCTTATCTTACTAGAAAGCTTTTTAATCCCCATCCAAACTTTATAAAAATAGAACCCTCGAAGTTAACTTGTTTTGATTCTTCTTCAGCTAATAGTGAATAGAATAGTGGATCCTATTATCCCCTGTCTGTTACTTCGAGAACAAGAAACAGATTACGAAAAAAACTAAAATGCAGGATGTAAGTAAATATCTACACTCCATTTACGAGGCTTTGCTTTTAACAGCTTCTTTAGAGCCCCATGATATGATGCTTCAAAGACAAAAACAAAACTCATGACGGTAGAAATTACGAGAGATTTTTTTGGAGTTTACTCCTTAAGAATCGATTTGTATATATAAGGGGTCCGGTATGAGAAAAATGTGAGGAGTAAAAACTATCGATGAATGACCTCGTTACGTTTTTGGTGCGCACCCTATGATGCGCAACTTTCTAATTTGTCCGACATACTTATATTGCTGTTTTTATTATAAATGTCAATAATTAATATTGTTATTGTGAAGTTTTAATTTTTGTCATTGTGTTCCGCTAAAGTGAACTGAAAGTATTTTCAAATAACTATGGCAGAAAGAGGTGTAGCTGATATTGCCGGAACATCTAACAAACACGTGGTTGCAAGGTACGTTATAATTCATGTATTATATGTATGAGCATGTGCAATTTGTATTTATTAAATATTTTAATAATTATCAATGTAGTTCATATAAATATATATTTGAAAACAACACATAAAATTAGATAATCAACCCAATATGAATTATCGAGATTATTGACTATTGTAAAAAGTTTAATGTGAAATATTTCGTCGATTAGTTATATTAAATGTATATGAAATGAATAAATTGAATAAATATATATTTATATATGTATATTATTTTCATTAATTAACAAATTTACCCTTTTATACAGTATCAATCTTTTTTAAGTTAAATAAACTCTTTTTGCGTCTGGTTAGACTATCGAACTTAAGGAGTAAACTCCAGTCGTGCGTCGGAGCTGACACACACAATTTTTTTTCATATCTTTATCAGAATGTGGACACAATCACGACAAAAATGTGGAATGTTCTGGGTGACGCTGGCAACAAATTTAATTTGGCCAGTATAACTATAGAAGCAAATGGTCTTTTCTAACTCTACTATAGAATATCTCAGAGGGAACTTCCTTGGAATTTGAGATTCGATTCATTACTTCTGTTTGGGTTACAATCCTACCTGGGAACTGAACCTATTGGGTTACATCCTCACAAAATCAATCTCTACTTTATTCTCCATTATGAACCAATAAGATTCCGTCTCTTCCTGAGCTATCAATAATAGTATTACTTTCTCTCTTTTCATACTTAATCTTACTAAAAAACATTTGTTTTTCAATCCTCAAATACTAAGAACGTGTTTATTAAAGTAGAACATTCCAAGTTAAAGTGTTTGGATTCTCCAAGTAACAGTGAATAGAATAGTAGATTATGCCATACTCCTTCGAGAACAAGGAATAGATTATAAAAAAAACTAAAACGCAGGACGTAAGCAAACACCTTTACGAGGCTTTGCTTCCAACAGCCTCTTTAAAGCTCCTTGATCTAGTGCTTGAAAGACAAAAACAAAACTAAGGTCGGTAGCAGGGAGAGCAGAATATCAGAAAAATTTTATTAGTCTTATTTTTTTTGGGCCACCTTAGTACTCTTTTCCTATTTTAGTTTATGACACAAAGTGTACAAAAATGTGGAATGTTCTGGGTATTATCATTTATATACGCAGCGTTAAGCTATTTGAAAAATTGGTAATGCAATTTTTTATTGAGGTATGTGTAAACAAATAAATTTTTGCATTTTATATTATACTTAACAGTTTTAATAAACGCACAATCATAATCGTAGGCGATAAAAAATTTAGGTAGAAAAATGCAGTTGATTCGAAATTATCCTAAATCATGATGTGTTTCAAACAATAAACGTGAAACACGCTATAGCTTGTTAACCTCGTTTGACCTCTCAGTTCTAGTTTATTTCTTTATATTTTTCGCATTCTACTCATTTTTTTTTCATAATAAACCATACGTTTATCGGTTTTCTATACTTCTGAAGCAGTTCCGTTAAAGAAACAAACATAATGGATGACAATTTGTTTGTCGAACAAATCTCCAATCGTTTATTAATATTGATCGATTCAGGTACTTGTAGTTGGTACCTATCCACGTATCCACCTTGTCCGTGTTATGTGTAATCACCAACAACAGTTCTTGTCTTATATATCGCTCGACTTTTATCAGACATGGACATAGTAAAATTATTTTCGTATAAGTAAATATGATATAAAAATTGCTTTCTGAAGTGTCTTGTTGGAGCTCTAAATTGAAACTCTAAAAATATAGAAAAGTGATGTTTCTAAATGGTAGGTGAATATACAGAGTGATAATTTGATGATTATGAAGCAGACGATCTTCAAAATGAGTGACCTGTATATGAGTTAACATTTTGAAGTTGAAAAAAAGTAGCCACTGTTTCGGGAACCTTGTAAACTGGTTTTTACCCACAACCTGATTGATACATTTTCTATTGTGATATGCATAAAACAGGCGAAGATCCTTTGCTGCTGCTGGACGAAAGGCTGAATACATTATTCTTCTGTTTACACTCACAAATTTGACAGCTCCTGCAATCTGAAATACAACAACCTTGACCAACAAATAAACTTTATCAGGAGCATTGTTTCAAAAATCACTCATTTGTGTACTCGTAGTACAAATCGCAACTTTCTTGGGCTTGTAACCTTTCCTATTCCGAAAAATAAGCCAATAAGACAATCTCCTAGAAAAACTACATGTTTTTTCATCTTCCATTCCATGAATCTTTAATATACTGTTTAGTAAACTTTCCGCGATTTAGCTGGTAATCATTTTTGTGACGCTACTTTGGCTACTTCTACTAATTCTGGTGAAGTCAAAGAATACTTGTAATCATACATTTTTCACTTTATAGTATTGAGAATAACTTCCATAAGTCCACAATTTTTTAATAAAATCACAAAATTAAATTTATAGCTTCCTGATTACTACATATGCAAAATAGACAAAAATGATTTTATTTTCAACGATGGAAACAAGATAAAATTGATGGTCTATACGGTTGAAATTATTAATAACTATTATTATAAAGTTTAATAGAAGACGTGGGATTTTTATATAATAACCATATTTTGGGTTCTTGCCAGGTGAGCTTCTGCAGCAAAGGATAAAAATAATTAGACGTGTTATGCAGAATAAGCGACGTGGACCTTCCATTTTTTGCTATTCATATCCAAAATTTAATCAAAATGAAATAGATTGACCGCCCACTATGTAGTCCAGACTTGAAGTTGTGTCATTTCCACTTATTCCGCTTCTTAAAAAACTTTTTCGGCGGATAGCGCTCCTCCTCAGAGGAAGAGGTGTAAGAAGTTGTTCAAGTCTGGTTCACACATATATGGAATTCAAAAATTGGTAAGGTTTTAGACACTGAAGATGAAGTTTACTGTTTACTTCAATCCCTGTAGACAAAAAGACACTGTAATTGTGAGTGTTGATTTAGTGTTAATGTAAACAGTGTGTTCAATATAAATATCACCAACTATTATTACTTTATGTGTTAATCACCTACATAATTTATTTATACTTACTAATAATAATTGTTCGTTATGAATTTCTTTGATAATGATTCGTGAGTTTTCTTGTACGCCCCTGATAAATATAACGAAATAAAATATAACAGGGAAGCTTATCTGTATAATACCGCAAGCTGGCAATTACAAAATTGATACCTATCTCCAACAACCATTATTAACAGAATTGATTCTTCCCAGTCAAAATATGTATGAGAGATACACTATATAGTATCATTTATATTATACAGTGTGGAAAAGATGAATTGAATCAGTCGAATGCGTTAAGCTCAATTAATAAATTAAATCCAATATTTACAATTTACAGGTGAGTGTCAATCTATTTTACTTTTTACATAAACAATAACAAGTCTGTTATTTGTACCAAATTTCATCTTATGTACTGGAAAACTATTACAACGAACGCATTTATCTAGAGCTTAAAATTCCTTAAAACTTGGTCTGTAATTTTCCAGAAGAGATGATTATGGTTTTATATTCTCAAATCAACGAATCCTTTGGGCTTTTCCCTTGCTGTCTAAAAACAGCTATAACTGTTCCCGCACAAGGGTTGCGAAAAGAATAACACTAGTAATTATTTTCTTATTTCATTATTACCAATTTAATCGAACAATTTGGTTTCCTACTAATGCACTAATGACGATATATTTTCTGTTCTGTTCTTAATGAAATATTTACCCCACTTAATAATAAACAGATTAAGTACTGAAGAGTACTGAAAAAAAATTTCTAAGGACTTGATTAATTTGAGAAATGACAGAACCGAAGCGATAAAAGTAAGAATTGAAATTGCTCGCAGTGCATTTTATAAAATATAAAATTTCTTTAGATGTTTTCCTGCAAACGTTTTTGCGCCGCATTGTTGTGACATATAACACAAGAATTTATGTCAATGTGGACTCACCTTAATGTCTTCCGGAAGAAAAACTTACTACAAAAGCTCCACACTCGATAATGCTATTCCAGTTAGTTTTGGATCCCCGTAGCATGCCATGATGCCCATCTTCATACTGTATGGTCGCTGGGGAGTATTTACATCTGGAGCTTTCATTATATATATTTAACCTCTTAATTCCAATCCGAAAGGTTCGCACGACACTTTTAAAAAGTAAATTCAGAGTCTACCATCTATGAAGAAAACTTGAATAATTGTTGGTCCCCTATTCGAATTATAATAAAACTGTAGGAGGGTTGATCCTTTTGTTCTATAATTTCGAATGCGTCTCGTATAAAAGATTATTCAACCATTAATTTAGCACACAAATGACTTCATTATCCGTAAAGAATAGTTTACACGCAAATGTTCTTTAGTATTATTCCCTGGGTAGACAAACCTATCTGAGCTATTCAGCTGTTGCATGGAAAGCCTGGATACGTTATTTTGTTTTCGTAACTTCATTTTAATGTGATGTACCGAAAATGGAGCTTTCAGCATTCAAAAATACAGTAATTATATACTGTTCTGTTGAAAATTGTAAATTAATAATGTATCTAGTAAACTTCACAGCATACGTGCTAGAGATCGTGGAATATGTTTCTATTTTCTAAACCATTACTTGCATAGATCTTTCCATTACGATTACACAATGAATGCAAATATAATTTACAATAATTGTGACAAATACACAATAATAATAAACAATAACTTGTTGTTTAACGCACAAATATTGATGTAAGATAAATTTTCTTTAGCAAACACAGGAAAATCAAAGAGTATGGTATGTATTTTATACATATAGACATTTTAACAGGATCTTCATTTACATTAATCGTTTTTAACATCTTTACGTGAACGATTCATTCACTGCTGGTATGTTGGAAGTTGAAGACAGTACTGTGATAAAACCAGTTTGTAATTAAAAGTTGCTGGGTGTAAAATGACAAAATTAGCGTCATGACTGCCCGCAACGCTGTAAATTATTTTTCCATTTTATAATGAGGAATACGCTAAAGTAATTTATTTTATCTATCTTCTTCATATTTATTTTAATAAATACTGTGTCTTTCATGACATTTTATAGTCTATTATTCAGGAAGTAGTAGAGCTGTTTACATAGTATACGTAATAGTCTAGTCCACCAGTACAAGAACGTGAAAAATAGAGATAAAGGTCCTAAAAATATGAGCGATAGCTCATTCGTTTCGAAATAATCTCTAGAAAAATGATTTTGAAGGGTTTTAAGACAAGTAAATAATTGTTATTATTAACCAAATAAGATGAAAAAAATGCTATTTTTTCGTTAATAGCTCGAAAAATATAAATACTTAAGAAATTTCGAAAAAAGATCGTTGAAGAGGAGGAAATTTCCGAATTTCGTCCATTATTTATGATTTTAAATTGAAATTGAAAATAGGGTTCCGCGTGGGTGTTACAGCATGATCGCACCACCGCTAAAGAGAGTTCATAAAAAAATTATTTTTTTATAACATAAAAATGTAAATTTGGAAAATTCTATTAAACAAATAGAGAGACTCAATATTTTTGGAAAATTTTTGTTGTTTGTTGCTACTTTGTTGTCCAGAGAGAATTTTAAAAAAATCTTTTCTTGATTCTAATTTTTAATTGTTTAAAATCAATTTTTTTGTATTTCGATTGCTTAAACAATTAATTAAGGAATAATTTTGCTTTTGAAAATCGTGATTTACACCTATAAATAAATTGGCAAAAAAAATTCTAATGATTATTTAATGATTTATTACTTTGACAATTTGTTATAAACAAATATTGACGTTATTTTTTTCTCTAGAGCAGAAAAAATTGTAGAAACAGCAATATATAAGAAATTTTGCTCTTTTTTTAAATATAGCTGTTTTTATAATTTTCTTCTGCTTCAGAAAAAAAATCGGACAAGATTTTTTTATAACACATTATTAAACTAATGAACAATTTAATAATTCAATTTTTTTTTCTGGCATAATATTTGAAAATCGTAATCATGATTTTTAAAACCAAATTTATTTCCTAACCAGATAATTATTTAAATAATAGAGATATAGAACAATCAATTTTGAACAATTAAAAATTGAAATTAAGAAAAGTTTTTTTTTAAATCATAATTTGCTCTGGACAATAAAATAGGGGAAAAATATTCTCGAAATATTTTAAATTACGTAAAAAATTCATAACCTATGCTGCTTGTTTAATGTGAAAATTGAGTCAAAATTTTATCAACATTTTTTAGATATTTAATTTTGGAATGGGTATAAAAAATCCTAATCAATAAAATTTATAGGGCAATATACCTTCCCTACCATTAGTCATGCTAACGGAAATTAGGAAAAAATTTGTTAATTTACAATTGAATAACTTTTTGAAATATAGTAATTAAACTTTTTTTTCTACGAGGTAATATTATTTCAAGTGTTAAAAATGTACTAGAATTTTTCCAAATTTTCAAAATGAAATTTTGCGTTATGAAAAAAATTTGTTTTGTATAAACTCTCTTTAGCTGCGGCACATGTAATAAAAGTCGCGTGGAGCCCTACTTTCAACGTCAAATTAAAATTATGAATAATAAGATAAAGGACTTTTTTATCGCAAATTGTAAACTTGTATACTGACGAATTTTCATTTCAAATGCGGTTCAAATGGACGATGTTGAAATAAAAACTGCGATTATTTTAGGTATAAAATTTTTATTTTCTCCAGATTACGGTATTTCAAATTTTTCTTCTTCGTGATGTGATCTTGAACTAACTAATGCAACTTTATTTTGATAACGGAAAAAAATAAACATATAATAATCGGATAAGGAAAGTTCACTTGATATTTTCAAAGTTCCTAAAGTGGATGAGTTTGTATATTTATTCAGTGAAACGTGGTGTCGATTCGGTAAAGTTGAAGTAAATTCACCGTTAAAGAAAATAAATTTCGTTTTACTACCACGTCGGCGATGAAGCGCGAGTTAACCTAGAAGTAATACGAAGAACGTTCACTGTGATTTCAAGAGGTGAGGTAGTTGCAATGAATCGTTAAGACATAATTGTAACTTTTTATTTTAAGAACTTCGATTCTACCGATTCTACAAAAAAAGTTTTATTTGAAAGAATGAGAGTTTTTATTTTTTCACAACGTGGAAGTTATAAGTGTGGCACAGTTTGCACAAAAATTTCCATAATACCCCCACTTTTCCTGATAGACTTTTGATGATCTGTGTTTGTACCATCCCTGGTGGTGAGATTAACTTTAGATTCGGTTTTATTGCTCTAGCGAAAATCGAATGTTACAAACTGGTGCTACCTTACATTATGCTGCTTTCAAAGACCACATTTGTTGAAAACAAATAATCCCATTAAAAGATGCATGGAATAAAAATTTTAAGGAATAAAATTTCATATTGCGTACATACTTTGGTTTTTATATACATTCATTTAAAATTCTAAATCGTTTTTGTCGACGTTTAGACTAATTTTGTTAGTTAATGTTAAAAGAATATGCTAAGTGGAAAGTCGAATACCTAGTACAAATAAAAATTAACATCAAGTTTATCAATTTTCTTTATTAATTTCCTTAATTTTTTATTTATTAGACCTTTTATATATGTTTGTGTTTCTAGATGTTCTTGATTTTAGGTATCTTCTGTTTTAAAATTAGTTTTTTCAATAATTTCTGAAATTTCTTATATAATATAATATAATTTTTTTTAACAAGGCAGCACAAAATATAGCAGCAGATGTTGATCGTCCTTCAAATGGATTATCTTCAATGGGACTATCTTTACCAATGAATGCTGAATTTGAGCATGTCTGACCGTTGCAGTTGGGTCAGATTCTTCAACAGTTCATTCTACTTGTCGGCAGCTGCACTTCCATGTACACCTTTTTGTACATTTGCAGAAAACAGTGATGGAATTCGGACTCTATTCTATCAAAAAGACCATTTGTTATTGGTTTGCTGAATTTATATTTGGCCGAACAGATACCAATGATGGTTACCATTCTGGTCGCCTTATATAGGTGGTTAATCTATAAAACATCAAAAACGTCCACAAATTGGTTAAATCTAATCCTAAATTGAAATTACGTGAGTTAGCTGAGGCCATAGAGATATCAGAAGGCAGGCAATTACGCATGGACATTTGACCACGAGAAAGCTTTTTTCAAAGTGGGTGTTGCTTTTCCTCACAGTCGGTCAAAAACAACAACGTGTTGATGATTCAGAGCAGTGTTTGGTCATGTAATAATTCAGCATTTTGCGTCGATATGTGACAATGGATAAAACGTGGATCCATCACTTCACTCCGAACTCAAAACGATCACCATAATATTGTTCACCGTATAGTCCATATCTAGACCCTAATGATTACTAGCTATTCGCTGATCTCAAAAAAATGCTTGCCGGTAAGAAATTCAGCTTAAATAAAGAAGCAATTGCTGAAACTGAAGCCTATTTTAAGTCAAAAGGCAAATCCTTTTACAACCATGACATTGAGAAGTTAGAGAAGCGATTGGAATTATTGTATTGCTTTTGGAGGAGTTTAGAGTCAAACGACTTATAGAGCGATGTTATGATGGTGATGTGAGATTGAGTATGAGCTAGTTTGAACTAATGAAAACCTGTGTGAAAGCAAGGAATGGAGAGGATGAATGATTTTTCCTCAGGTAAGTGAAGCTAAGTTAAAGGAGGGCCCAATAATTATTATTGGGCCACAAATTAGAATGTTGCTGGGTGATATGAATTTTATAGAAAACTTACAACTTAATTAATTAGAACTTGAAATTTATTTGTAAGTGTCGTGAGGAGATTTTTGGCTATGGATGCAAAACTAGTTTTAGATTACTATAAATCGTTTGGATGTCAAATGTCATAAGAAGCTCATTTTCCCCATTCCTATTTATCATTTTTTGTGAGAATTTGAGAGCAGTTAGCGACGAGCAGTGTTAGAGGTTCCATCAAAATATTAGAATAAAAATTCGACACCAGAGGCGATAGTATCCAACCATGAAGGGTGATTACTCCTGGTTTTAGAGGAAAGAATTTAGAAACCTCCAAAAAAACAAAAAATAAATATTTTGTAATCATTTTCGTATTTAGATAGGTTCATTATACTACAGTATGATATTCAGCTTTATGTTACAGCAAGAAAAATGTTTTTGTTTACCAGTGTAATGGTTAAAATTTAGTAGATATTCCTGAATTGTCATAAAGGAGCTCCGTTAAAACCCGAGAATGTATCATGTAACAATACAGAAACCATATTAAATCATCCATTTTACCATTGAAGACAAGTGTTGCCTACTTGGCTTTTCAGATACTTATTATTAACATTAAATTTTACCGGATTCTATGGGCTTAACAAATGATAAATGTGATAGCGTTGTCAAGAAAAGTTGCCTATACGTAAATCCGTGCATTCGAGGTAAGTAACTTCAACGAATAACACTGGTACAAAATCAACATGTTGAAATATGTATTTTCATAAACGCCGCATAAATTATAAAGTCATTTTCATTTAATATTCTTGATCTGATAAGCGGTGTCTGGTAGTGACTTTAGAAAATTGATTAAATGGAAAAAATATACATTTTATACAATCGTGTTTATTTCTTACTGTCAACAGACATTCATAAGCTTGGTATTTTATTACTATCTTATGTGGATGTTCGAGGTTGGGTTATAACCCGAGGGCGGCAAAAGTGTGCAAAAGAATACATACATCTCAAATTTAAAATGCATCTATTAAGTATATTAGAAAGTCTTTGGTCTGATTTATTGATGAAGCCTTCGACAGAAACAAACATCCAAGAGTGATAAAAATAATGATGATGAATTAAATTGTATAGTTATTTAATCAATGTTATTTTTATTAGCTCTATACAGTAAGGGGTCAATTTCATTTTTTTGGCATGATAAAACACCGATAAAAGATTTTAGAGAATACTGTATTTCTTGTAATATTGTTTCCTTATTGAAGAACCTTATTCTCAGTATTAATATAGAGGAAAAAAGAAGTTCATATAGTGAAATCCTATTATTTACAAAAACTAAACAAAAACCAAAACAAAACCTGAAGACCCCTTTAAGCTCTCAAAATTTTATGATACGATCCTCCAAATCAATATTTATTGTTGTGAACAATATAAAAAGATTCAGAAACAAAAGAGCACAACGAATAGCGGCAGTTATAAATTGAAAACGATTTATATATTAAAAATAAGACTGGGACTATGGAAATCCGGGATGGCTGCAGCTCTCAACCAGTTGTTGGAATTGAATTTAATGGGTTGGTAGTGTACCGGTTGAGTCCTTTGTGTGGTTGTAGCACAGCGAATATAAAGGATAATATCACCCCAAATTTTACTAAATTAACTCATATTTGTTGTAGAATGAAGACAAATAGAGGACGTTTTAAAATACATACCGAGAATTTATTGAATTCCTCGAATAGAGTAGGAGATCGATAACAATTTAATTCCTCCTAAAACTCCATTGTTAGAGTTAGAATAGAGGTGATTAATGAGCCAGAATACGTGAACAAAGTAATGATTAAAATATTTTAGGAAAAACGTTACAAACCGAACGGCATGTTACAATTTTTCTATTTTAAGTTGGTTGATAAAATTTTGAAAATAAAGTGGTGTTTGCAGACCATTTTATGTTCCTCAGTTGATCCACAATTTTGACTTTTATCCTGAAGCTTCTACAATATGTTTAGAGATTTATATCTTCTTACTAATCGTATCGTTTAGAATACCTTCAGCAGTTACGCTGGAGTTCCATCCAGCATGGCATTTCAGAGCTAGATCAAAGTTATATAAGCAACAATTTTGCTGATGTTTTTCTGTATGAGTGCTCTGTGTAAGTTTCTGGGTTAGCTTCTAACATGTAGCGATGTGTAGAAAAAATCTACCAAATTTATTCATGCCTACAAATTGCGTTGTGCATTTTCCTTTTAGATAGTTGACAAAGAATCTTTCATCTTTGTCAGTCATTACTATACTATATATTTACAATTCACATAAAAATTGTTTGTAATAACAAATTGTCAAGGCCTTTTTTGTTTTAGTAAAGTGAACGATTAATGTTGAGTTCACTTCTTTGATATCACTAAGTTTAACATTATAAAGTCATATTAAGAAACCTTGTTAACAAATAGAATTTATCAGAAGCTGGTCCTTGAAATGTTCTAATGTTGTCACTGGTTAGGACGTTTTTTTGCTACGTAATTAACTGATTCCTTCTTTAACAGGGCTCTTAATTTTTAATAAGTAGCAAATGTAACATCATGTTTTGCTACTAGCGTTCCATGGAGTATAGAATATATGGAGCACAGGGTACTGGATTTATATTTGGTACAAAGCTTTCCAAAATAAGTTATTAAAACATTCTCAAGAAAGAATTTTACTTTGTTTTTCATTCGTCAGTCCATGAATTATCTATATGCATATTCATATCGCACCCTTGACATCGATAGCAACAAGTTTCCGCTGATTTGTGTGGCTGTTTCTACAATTTCAGGAGGAGTTACGTTCTCTTTGTCACTATCGCCATTTTCATCGTTTTGCAAATTTTTATTGTTCAATAAATGATTTACTTACAGAAAATTATATAATTCTCTCAAATTCGCTTGCCAAATATTCAAAAGTTGAATTTAAAATGTCATTTGGCAGAGCACTCTAGCTGCGGACAAAATAATTATGCCATTGTGTGGAAATGTTGACATCGTTAATCATCGACATGTGTTCAAAATTAAAACACACAGCCGTCCGCCAATCAGATTCTCAAATTTTCCATGTCATTCCGTATTGAAACTGTTTGCAATTTCAAATTTTCAATATATTTTATAGTGATCGTCGGAAAAATCTGTTCTGTGACCTCAACTCATAAATTTGTTCCTAAACAGAAGTACATGGAGCAATATTGTTATGTAAAAATATTGATAACTTTTTCGTGGGGTTCTTGAGATATGCCTGTTGATATATCATTTTCTAATGGGGTGTTATTTTAGGTTAGGTTAGGTTACGATTTGTTAGGTTATAATTGTTCAGAATGTCCACCTCAACAGTTATTTCAATTTATCCTTTCCTTTTGTGAAAATATGAATGTTGGTATCATTTCTTAACAGTTATTTTGAGATTGGTCACGGTTAGATTAAGATGGTTAGGATAGCTTATGTTGGGTTTGTATGGGTAAGTTTATAACATATTAATAACCTAACCTAAACTTTATACAATTCTTATGATATACGCGCTTGTCATAGGAATTAAGTGTGGCCACCTTAACAGTTATTTCAATTTATCCTTTACTTTTGTGAAAATATGGTTGATGATATCATTTCTTAACGGATTATCTTAGGTTGGGTTCGGTCAGATTAGGTTGAGATCGGTCAGATTAGGTTGGGTTAGGTTAGAATAGGTTGGGTTGGATTATAATTGCTCTTAATGCAAATATGTTAATAATTTAACTTAACCTAACCTTACGCAATTCTTATGATGTAAACGCTTGTCACGAGTTTTAAGTATCAGTAGTGATTTCAATTGATATATATGTTTTTTGTGAAATTTATTTAGTGTGCGATTGAAGAACTACTCTATTTATCGTTTTTTTTAAATTTTTTAGCACCTACAGTTTGTATCAAATGGTTATACAAACCAATATGGAAAACATAGTGTTGTGGACACACAATGAATTTCCTAGTGCCACAAAATAGTTATTTATATTATAAGCCTGGGAAGTGATTTGGTATGGTACGAGATAGATGTGTATGGACGAGGCGACGAAGGAGCCAAGTCAAGAATATCTTATCGAGTAATAACTTCAAGGACGTATATCATGATCTGTTTTTTTTTCATACTGTTTTCGATTTTCAAGAAAAAGCAAAATTATATTAAAATATGAAATGTCATATTTGACAATTTTACTAAAAAATAGCTGTTTGATTATTCTTTAATTATTTGAAAAAATAAAAATTAATGAGTACAGAATGAAAAAAATGTATGTTTCGGATTTGTCCCTATTCGTAATAGAATTCTGATTTTGAGGAAATTATTGATAATATGGCAGATGGTAGCTGACAGTTGGAAAGTTTACAAGTCGATTAGAAATATGATTCTCACTTGTTAGAACCGAGAGAATATGAGGTAGTGCTAAATGGACGCACAAAAAACATAAGCAGACAGCGGTCCATCTTTTTTATCGGAGTTTATATAACGATAAAATGAGATGAAAGAAAACAGAGACTGCTCTGAATCTATGTTAATTCTATATCGGCTTATTTCCACCAAAATCCGATCAACTAACTTCGTTTTTAAAATAAATTGTTCTAAATTTGTGAGTTTTTCGGTTTTTCGATTTGGAATAAGATGTTCCATTTTATCATTTGTTGTGAAAATTTTAGCTGAATATTGGTATCATGTTCTTTTATTATGCACTAAAAACAGATAACTTCGTATTGCGAACAAGAAAAATTTTTGACATGTAATAAGGATAAAAATCAAATATACTTTCAAAAATATTGCATTCCTACCAAAATTATTTCTACAATCAAAGTCCTTGTTTTTCTTTTCGGTTTTTATGAAGAGAAAAAGAAGAGTGTTTGTTAGAATTCAACTCTTTAAATCACAAAATGGTAATTCTCTAGATAACTAAACCGAAGGTCACTCCATTTGAAAAACTGTTATTTAGTTATAGGATAAAATAATTCCATACACATGGCGAAAAATCAGATCTTATTTTCGGATATTTATAAGTTAAATACAACAAGATGAATTACATAAAAGTTCACTTGAAAACAAATATTGGTTAGATCATAGCCAAAATACACTTTCTGCCTTCACCACCGAAAATACTTTTTTGTTTGAAATTTGAACCCAGATCAAAGCTTCTGATACGTCAGACAGATCAGTAGATGATACCTGTAACCGATTGGGAACTTTCATGATCATATTTTCAACCCATTCATCGGAATACACAGTAAATATTTCATATCAGTACCAAATAATTTTTGAAAAACAATTTTTATGTAACGCTGCGTGTGTGTTTTTGAGAATCAAGTTTCCATAAGAGAGTACTAATTGATTATTGTCGATATTAAAGCAATCGAGTTTTTATCGAAGTGAAAAAACGCATATTATCAGTTACACATCAACGGATAATACTGGTTCCTTATTTGTTTTGCCTTATCCATATTGATGTATCCTCATGGTTATTTATTAATATGATTTATAAGTAACAAAAAACAATTTTATTAACAAATGTTTGAATATATGGTGTTTCTGCACTGTTAATTCTAAGCATGAAACGAATCAATTATATCGGAAGAAAAATCTGGACGAGTGTAATGTTTTATTTACGAAGTTTTTTAAAAATGAGAATGTCAAGTGGTGACTAAGCTGACCAAAATGGCAATTAATACCCATGGCAAAAAAGATAGAGAAAAAAATAGAAGAAAAGCTGAAACATACAGTTAGACTAGGTAATGTATGCCCAATGGTATGTTTGTGTAGTTATGTAATATACAACTTTAAAAATGATTATTCTAAAATTGAAATGAAGATTCGAAAATGAAATATAGGTAACATCATACTTAACTTCAAAAAGAAAACCTGAATATAACAAGCTGATTTTCAAAACTAATCTTGTATATGTTAAAAATGTTTGTGGTCATAGTGGTGAAATAATTTCGTTTGAATTATATGTTATAATATGAAGAGATAGAGTTAGTACACAGTAAGGGCAACAAATCATTTGAAATGCAAAGATAGATAAGAGATTTTTCAAATGTAGAATTTGAAAATTAGAGGCATTTTGGTTATTCAAAATGTTTAAGCATCAGTGTTAGGTTGAATTATGCCCGATAAACTTGAAAGAAAATATATTATAGTTTCTCGGGATCGAACCGTTTACATAAAATTCTTAAGATTCTCCTTACAGCTATGAATGGTTAGATACATGCTTGTATAGAGCTGGATGTAGCGGAAAAAACAATAAATAAATCGGTACGAGTTTAGCTATAAACACATTCATCAGATTCATGTTTTGAAAACGTAAAATTTTTATAATATGGTAAAATTGTAAAATAAAGCATTTCTCTCTATCAACGGAAATTTTGCGACAACAAGACAAGTTTTTTTTTGTAAACATACAAAAATACAGGGACTACAGGGACAGGGAGCGTGTAAATGACGTCTGTAGAAAGTTTTCTTCATGTCGAAGCATTATTTTCACGTCATCTACTCACTCCTGAATTTATTGCATCAAGTCCCGAAACTTCCTGTATACATATAAGCGAGGTGTGGCTATTAAGTAACGTGACTAGCTCTGCTACAGAAAAAGTACGCATACGCTAAAGGTTAGCGAATATCGGCTGTTTATTCTGAAGCCTTTCGAATGCGATACATGCCGCATTCTTCGTTTATATATTTATTTATTTTTTGTTTTGTCCTAAAAATGATCAACGTGAAAATAAAGAAACGGATTGTTGTGAAATTTCACATAAAACTTCAACTGGACTTCTTAATTTATTGAAACAAGTGTATAGAAATGAATGTTTGTCGCGTCCACTTGTTTTTGAGTGGTTTAAGCGTTTTCAAGATGGTCGAGTAAGATATAGAAGATGATTCACATTCGAGTTGCCCTTCAACGTCAAAAACGCATCAAAATATCGAAAAGTCGTGTCGGCTAAGTATTCGAATTGACAAAATGGTGTTTGAAATCTTCACATTTGAACAACAAGAAGCTGGCAATTACATCCCAGTGGTTCTAACCGGATCTTGCACCGTGCGACATCATCCTCTTTCTTTAGGATAAATCTGCATTGAAGGAGCTAACATAAAATCCTTTTTGCACTTTTAAGAAAAATGAAAGGTTTGTATGAAGCTATAGGGGAGAGGTTTATATTGAAGGTGTAAAAGAATATGCGTAATTTGAAAATAAAATATTTTAAATTACCAATCTCGTTATTTAATAACAATACCTCGTATAATGTATCTGGGTGAGTGGTAAATAGTCATTAAAATTATTGTATTTATACCTAACAGATGTGTGAGCATTACAAGATGGTTTTTTACGTGCTAAATCAGGATACGAATATACAGATGCGGTGAAATAACTAATAATACATTTGTTTTCTGAATAAATCATATTTACAGCGTTATAAAAACCTCAACGGTATTTTCAAGATATGTCTGAATTATGTATGTTAAAACAACATAGTGATAGTGTCATAATCGAATTATTTTATCTAGCTAAAAATATTATTAAAGAAAATACATATAAGTACTAAATTCGAAATTATCCACTTTTTCTTATTATAATAATAAAAGAGCTGGCAAGGAAATTTTGATTTAGAATGAACAGATAGAAAGCTGAGTAAAATATATTATTTCTGAAGAATACATGTTCTAAAAGTATGTCATTCCCACGTACGTTCTTAACAATTCTAATTCAGTGTGTACCGCTGAAGACTTCATGATGTATAGGGAAATGTGATGAATAGTTCAAACTAGAACCTCAAGAAATGACTCCTCAAAAAATTGTAATACTATCCATTATCGATCAGTGCGACTGGTAACCCTATTCTGTTGTCCATCCGAATCGTCTGGCACAAGAAAACTTTCCAAGAAACAGGATAAATGAGGTCTCCAACATTTTGTATAACGCACTTGGGTTATAATGATAGGTGCATAATTATTCTTAATGAAATACATTTTTAGATAATAACGATAGTGGAAACCAAGTGAGTAAGGAATGTAAGCCTGCAAGTGAATGTGAATTTCATCTGAGGATCACAAACTATTCGAGAAATATGGATCCACGTGCAGTATAGTTGATTGTTCACAATATATAACATAAGCCTGGCGCTCATATTTTGGTTTATCAATTGGTAACCAACTTGAATTCGTCTAGGAAATCTACCTTTGAATAAACGACGTATAGACGTATTGCTAATATAATACGTCAATGACATTCGCCGAAGACTTCGATGACTTAAATTCTTACAGTTACTGGTCTACCAGATCTTAAAAAATTCTTAACATATAGAATTCATAATTGCGTAGGTTGGAGTGTCTTTATAAAGTGTTTATCTTTTTCGTACAATCAAAAATAATTCTGTTATCCCAATGGTAAGACTTATTTTGAAATATAACATTCCTTAACACCTTTCTTTGCACTATTAGAAACATATAAATTTGCTACTATCATACGTCAAAAAGCAGGCATGCGTCTGATAGTGGCCACAATATTGTATAGAATGTATTAAATACGAAGATTAGTTAAAAAATAATATATACAGTCGGTAATTAGCAGAAAATATAAAACAGAGAAATGACTAAGGAATCCAGTTAACCAATCAATAATGCAGCCAACACTAACATTTGGATGTAGAATATTAATAAGAAACAAAGCTGGAAATGTTTGAGACAGAAATTCTAAAAAATTACTTTTGAGGCAAAAAAAAACAAAAAGAAAGTTGGAGGCGAATAGCGAATCGAGAGCTGAAAGATCTTTATAAAACTGGCTAAGAGCACAAAGAGTAGAGTAGATATAAGAATTTGATAATAATAATAAACACGAAAAATATATGTTTGAAGAAGAAAATATTTGGAAGCGGTGCTTGAAGATATGGATTCACTTAGGTTTAAGAAGTGAATTGAATATGGAGAACTGCCTTATACCAAAAAAGCGTATAGTACATTTTGTGTTTATTTTAGAATGAAAGCAGCTATATGATACTATAAAGAGAAATGCCTCAGAAAATAATTGGCGTAGATATTAGAAACTCGAAATTTTGAAATGTTTCTTCACTTTGATGTACAATATCTTAAACAAGTTCAATCAAAGGTCGGGATTCCTCTTTTTTCGAAACAACTTTTTGATTCTACTCTATTTACAAGTTTTTCGGTATCTGTTGATATTGCAAGAATCATCTTATTGCTTGCGAAATTGGAAGGAAGTTTTTACTAATATGTTGACAATCTTATGGAAATTTTATGAATAACATCACAATAAATTATATCATACTCACAAGAAATATTTTAAAACGTAGTAATATTATAATACACACAACCTACAATATATTTTAATAACAAAAACGGATGAATATGTATATTCAGTTCGATCAGAATCAATAAATGTGAGAACCTTTTTCGTTGTAATTATTGCAATTCAACTATGACATATTGATTGCCTGGTTTAACTATGATACTATAAATCAATGTAAAACCACTCCTAAGGTTCGCCCCACTTGACATGATAAATACTACAATAAGATAAACAATTACTAGTTTGGAAAATTCACTGTACTATACGATACATATACAATATATCAGTATATATTTTAGTGTTGATCATTGATAATTGAATAATTGAAAATTTAAACGATACACAATAAATTAATTTGGCTATTGTGGTAAGATTGTGCATAAATATTTCTTAATTTTTAGTTACTTGGACAAGTCCGTCAAAACTGTACTATAATTTATTCACAGACTCGATTTTAAATTTTCCTTAAGGTGTCTTATTAGGATATCACATAACGAGCGCGAAAAATGACATTTAACACGCGACTGTGTTTTTCAGTTTCTAGCGAGTTATGTACAATAATTTCCCCACGATTACCATAACGTAATAAACTTATTTCTACATTTAAATATTTTAAAATAAAAATTTTTTTTCATATTATTTTTCGTTTTCGCCGTTTCATGAATTGATTATGCCAGATTTGATAACTCACTGGAGACTTCCTCGATTTAAGGTTCTAGAAAGTCAATATCCATATTTTAATATGATAAATCCTCTTAAAAATCGACAATAATAAAATAGATATTTAATAATCACAGACATTTAACAATTGAATCGCTCATTTCAAAACCTACATAGGTAAAAAATCCGAAAAATAGTTTTAAAAGGTTATGTTGTGTCAGCTGTTCTAGGGGTAGTAATGCACCGCGTTATCTATGTTAATGTTATTTTTTCTTGGACAAATTCAGTAGTTTCATAGATATTAGGCGAAGTACACACCTATTAACGATATGTCTATTGATATCGGTGATATATATGTACTCCTGAAAGAAAGAAAATTTCAACCTGAAAACTATAAAAGAAATATTATTGAAGATACCAAAATCAAAGGTATCGCATACACTAACTGGAAAGGAAACGCAATTACAGCACGTGTGATGGGACCAAACTGCAGGATCAAGCTTTTTTTCAAAAAAGTATTTATAACTAAAACGCCAGTATATCATTTTCCATTTAGCTGCAGAAAATAGTGTTTCAACGATCTTGTACAAGATGTCTTCGAGCACAGCATTAACAAAATGAATGGTTTTGTCAGTGAGAACAGCTTATTGTAAAACATGTTGTAAAATCTCATAGACCATAGAAATAAAATGCATTGTCTAGACAGAATTTAATGAAATGTTCCAATATTTGTTTATTTGCAAAAACGTATTCTAATCATTTTATGGCATTACAGGAAACAGAGATCTGTAGTTTTTTTTTATAAAATCTCTTATTCCTCATGACAAGCGCGGAAAAAGTATCCTAAAGCCAAAATATGTTCTCAAGAAAACACACAATCACATTCTTGCATTCATAAGAAAACAAAAGCATTATTCTGGAAGGAATATAGCTCGCTTGAATGTGAAGATAATGTTTATATTATTTAAAAATAAATTTCTAGACATTGGAGTGAATTACAAATTTTATGCGAAGTACTTCAAGGAAAATTTCTCTTGGCTATTTGGGAAACCTCAGGTGGATACATGTATAACATAATGAGGAATTGGTTTTATGAAGATTTGCGATTGGAGTAAAATTATTGTTTTGTTTTTAGACCTTTTTTTTCTCATTTCTTTTCCCATAATGCAGTAGTGAGAATTCATCTCGTCTGCAATTTATCAAACTATAAACAAACAAACAAACTAGATCAAAACAATTCTTCATGTAGTCATGAAAGTTCATGTGATAGACATAAAATTTGATTCTAACTTTCATAGGTTTTATAACTGGATTACTAGTAACTTTCCTTCTTTATTAGAATGTTCTATCCATAGATAAAATCGAAATGGAAATTTGAAGTTTTTAGATTCAAAACACATCTACCAATGTGAAATTTTGGCAAAATTCTTGTTTTTAATTCTATTATGGTTTATTTCATCAACTTAATTACGACAGCTTGACAAGACAAATTTAATCCAATGATTACTTTAAATTTATAACATACATTAGTGAAGTAGCTGGCAACCTTAAATTAGGGCAATGAACAATTTTGTAAATACATGAACATCTTAAATTTAGAAAACTGAATAAATCTGGTTTACTGGGTTTAGCTGGATTTTTGGTATTCTTGAACAGAAGGACAATGTTTAATAAGAAAGATTATAGGTAAAGGATTAATAGGAAACTTTTATTTGATAATTAAAATTCTACCTCAAATATACTAGGGTTGTTTTTTTTTCTTTTTCTTTTTGAGAAATAATCTAATCTTTTTAACACTACATTATAATAGCTTTCGTCTTTCTCCCGAAAATAGGCATTTTCTTCTGCCATAACAACCTTATCTGACCATAATATCTTTAATGCAGGTGAAGCTTTAAAGCTAGGAAACAGGTAAAAGCTCCTAGCGGGCAAGTCTGGTCAATACGGTTGTGAAGTGGTGAGGATAGTTGATCAACACACGACTATTCCAAAACCGATCGCCATCATGCTTGCGTTGATGAAACTATTACTTTTACACAGCATATTCGTATTACACAATTAACTGCCTTAAGTATTTTTCATTTCAGTGGTACAGATTTAATGGAACACGCTTTTCATCCAAATTAAGATAACGCGCGGATAGCTTCATCTTCCCGAGTAAAGTTTTCTTATATAATGTATAGCTTTCATTTGCGTCGCCTTATTTAGTGACAGACCGATCTCAAATTTCAGAAATATTAGTGAAAATCTGTTAACATAAGCGCAGTTATATTTCCCAGCTGATTATCACTGCCGACATCTTCAGGTTGAGGTCGGAGACTTTTTAGACAGCCTTAGTAGTTGATGACCTTGAATTATGGCGAAGAACAATTTGATTAATACATGTAAATCTTAAATTTAGTAGATTAAATTTACTGGATTCAGCTTGATTTTTTTCTGAATTTCTTGGTAGAAAAATAATTTGTTCTATTAGTATTTTAGGAGAGAAGGATTATGTTTCCAAGGAATATTATAGGATACAAATGAACATTTTTGTGAAAATAGTAGTTACTTTCGAAGGAAACTTTCATTTGATCGTTAGGATTTTTACCACAACTATTTATATGTTTCTTCTAAAATTTATTGGATATAGAAAATTTTGTAAATTCTGTGCGAGAATGGTTCCAGAAGTATCTAGCCTGACCTACAAATGGCGGTAGTTGCTTGAAAAATACTACTTTATTAGAAAGTACACAATCAATACATGTAATACAATACTTTTATTTGAAAGGCTTTAGCCCAACCAATATAGAAGCTGAAGAAGATTTTACTCTGTGTGAGAATGCTCCTTCGTTATCAACAGTAAAATATTGGGTAGCGCCGTTTAGACGAGGCCGTACGACCTGCTAAGACCAGCATCGCAATGGTCGCCCAAATGAAGTGACAACTCCAGAAATGTTGAAGAAAATCCACAAAGCGGAAGTGAATGATCGTCAAATGAATGTGCGCGAGATAGCAGACATAGTAGTCATTTCAATAAATGCGATACATCGCATATTAACTGAAAATTTGGACGTGAAAAAGCTGTACGCAAGATGGGTGCCACAGTAGTACAAATAGGCGTCTTGAAGATGTTTTCATCGAGTGTTCGGATGAAACTTGGATCCATCAGTTCTCATCCTACACAAAAGAAAAATCAAAAGAAGATTACTTTGAAAACTAAATATATTTTTTGTGTTTTCTTTGTTGGTAAACTGATGAATGTTATTGCATTCTTATTCTTACTATTTTTACTCATTTCCTCTTTTAAAACGTTATTTATTATTGAATAAAGAGTACAATTTCAAGTAATTTTGTCATTCCGGGAAACTAAAACTCGAAAAAAAATTGTTAATAAATAATTTAACGGCTGCTTATTTCGTAATATAATGATTGCTTATGTCGCTCTTCCATAATGACACAGTAATATTATAAAGACAACCGAGTTGGTGTTCACAAAGTTTTAAATTTGTATCGTTAATTTGCCGTGAAAAACTCCACTCCAAATTATAAAGTTAATAAAGTGGGATGAATAAATTTTGTTATAAGAAAGAACCATCATAATTTTATATGGACAGTCACCTCCTGAATTTAAGATACCTTCTATCTACACATTTCGCGGTTGAAATATTCAAGTAATAATTTTTAATATATCGAATGTAAGTTTTTTAAAAAGATGTCGTGAAAATAAAGCTATTTAATCAAATGATAATTATATGAAAATGCCGCAGGTGGCATAAATTATCAGTTTCCATCATTTGATCGAATAATTGATGTTGTCTATAGAATACACATTAAATTCTGATTACCATATAAAAATTTATTCATAGTTAGACGCAAGAATTGAGAAATTTGTCTATCAACGACATTTTCTTGTAAATCAAATACTTCCTGGTATTTTATCCAATTAAAACTGTTATAAAAGACTAAAAGTAATTTTATTTGCTATTCTGTCATTTTCTTAACTGCTATCTTCAGTAGAATATTTGATAATATTTACACAAAAACTCTAATAGCGCGAATGCAATTCCGTATGCGTTAATCATTTCTTTTGTAGTTTATATTAATTGTAACAAAGGATGAGTCGATTCTCGATACCGATTCTCGATGCCACAAATTCTTAGACATTGGTATCGATATCGAGAATCGATTGCAAAAAGTCGATACCGATACCAGTAAATGGACGGAAAAATTATTTTTTAATCCAGTTTATATTGTTATCAAAATGAAATTATAATATTTTGAAAAATCACTTTTTTAAATATTTGTCTTTGTTTAAACAACAGACTGCCTCGGGTTCCATATCGTCTTTGATATATTAAGGTGTAGTGTGAAGAGTGTAGAGTGTAGAGTGAAGAAAAATCCTGGTTTTAAAATAACTAGGATAACGATTTTGATTTTTGACACAATAACCAAAAATCAAAGAGCCTAACGTAGACCATATGTTTCCCTCTGTTAAGGATTGGTCCTATTTTATTTCAGAATAAATGTTTATTAGACCGTTGTTTGTTTTTTATTTGCGGAATTTATTTCTGGTTTCATATAGCAGATTAATAATATAAATTATGAATAATTATACACAATTATTATTACAAACCCATACAATATAAATATGAACGGCCAAAGTTTGGAATACAATCATTTAAAATTCAGGTATTCCTACCATCTTCAGTTCCGATATGACAAATAATTAGTTTCCTTCTCTTAGAAATAAATAGAGAATAAATAAATAAGAAATAAAATTTTCCCTATAAAACCAGGCGCATATAAAAGAAAAATAAAATAAAATTGAACTCTATTGATTTGTAATGAATATGGAAATTATCTTTGCGAACATAATAATAAATAATAGTCAAAAACTCTTTTTAGAAACAAGCTTTTATTCAAACGATATTTGAGAGGATTTACAATGTGGCTTTAGAAATGGAAAAAGCTCAAATAACTTGATATTTAGAATTAGACAATTGAGTAAGAAATTAGTAAATACACATAGAGAAAATTTATTTATGTTCTATAGTTTTGGAGATGGCCTTTGATCAAATAAGAAGAGAAGATATAGTGCTATAAGTAGAAGTCAGTTAAAATAAACTTTTTATATTTGATTAAACACATATATACACAGAAATTTGACACAAAATAAAAGATTGTGAAAAAGTTTCTTTTTTTCACAATCTTTTATTTTATGACTACCTGATGAGTCATTTATTCCGGTAGAAAGGCTTTCTAAGAATGCTTGCCTTGAGCATTTTACTCCAACCAAATCTTATACTTGTATGTCCAGCACTTACCCATGTTTCATCCAGATAGTAAATTTTTCTGGTCTCTTCGGAATTTCTTAATTTGTCTAAGATATTCTCGCCTCAATACAATTTTCTCTGCTTTTTCTCTTAATATCTGGCAAGTATTTATCTCAGAAATTTATCCACTGTGGGTGAAAGATGAAAGAAAAATTTATGCACAATTCTTCTGATGGCTCGTGATTTTTTTTCTTGACGGTCGGTTGGCCACTGAATGATTATCTCTGTACTTGCGAACTCTTGAAGAAGATTCTCCTAAAATATTTGCCTTTATGGAAACAACGTCATTTACAGTCTTTTCATCATTTTCTTGCATTGCATCTTTATAAATATTCACAATCATCTGTTTATCGCTAGCTTTAAAATTTAAGATTTTTAGCTCTCTTCTTAGGCGGAGTATGGCTAATTTCAATAACTTCATCATTCGTCTCCGTGACAGACATATTTAAGAAAATTACGAAGCAGACAAATATAAATAATCTCACTGCAGTCCGATAATACGACGCCGTCCCTGTACTACACCCAATCTAACGGCTTCTGCAGCGATGCGGCGCTCGCACCTCTCAAGCGGCTTTTTATTAGCGTGCCACTGATTTGGACCACCGCGTTTCACCTGGGATTTTCATCTGATCATTGTTTTGGTTTACCATTTTTCTTTGATAAATAGAAAATTAGAAAATATAATGATATCAAGTCATGTTATCATTAAAGCAAGAGCAGATAATAATTTGTAAATGTAATGAATTCTACTAAAAATTGCTTTCCTTAAACTATTCTTATCTGTTTTAATATTTTTTAGTTTCTGTTTGTATATCCTATCATCTTCTGTCTAGCTAGTAACAGGTGTCGAGAGTTGATCCGTTTCAGTAGGAAATAAAAAGCTCAAAAGCTCAAAAAATCATTTACTATTGGTAGATAAAACTCATATTTCGTATAATATGGAAATAATTGCAATTATACGATATGAAGATATCAGTTGATGAATACAATAAATATATAAAAAAGTACATGAATTTTTAACTATTACTTAAAACTAATTTTCTTTGAAAAGAGACTTAAAATCAATATAAATCATCACGGAAAACATACAAAGAGTCTAAGAAGTAGTTGAAGAAAATTGAATGTTCCTATTCATGGGCTAGATTACACTAATTCTACATTGTATTGTTAAAATATGACTTGTATGATTTGAGATTTTTGTGCTCTCGATTCAAGTTTTTCTTAGTTTTCTGCCCCTGGCAAATACTTAAGATTTCTTTAAAGTATTCCCACTATTCTGTATAATTTCCTGTATCTAGAAAAAACCGTTGTCTTCTTTTATTTTTACTGTTTTATCTACCCATTAACTCATTGTTTATCGAAACCCCAGCTGAGTCAAAATACTCCAAGTGTACCATTATTGCATTTTCTGAAACTCTCCTTCAACTACCCTCCTTCCAGAGTACCTTCGGACACTTCAAATATAATTTTGAGAGGGTTGAGGAGGTTTTTGGGGTTTCCAGTCCATTGAGACTTCAAATTAGCTCGTCTTAAACTTTCATTGTTCCAAGTTTCAGAGAAATTTACCAATTTTCATAAGGATTGAGCAGAGTCGTTGTGCAATTTGTTTATTCAAGAGGAAAAATCTAATATGATTGGCAATGAATGGCAATAGATCGACAAAAGAGAATTTTTCAGATTAAAATAAGACAAAACATATTCTAATTACCGTTCCACAATCAATTTGTTATAATTAAGAAAAAAAAGTAGTTATTTTTGAATCTAGTAAATTAAATGTTTGAATAGCATTCAAAAACATTTGCAAAGACTCAAATCTGACGATGAATGAAAAACAAATTGATCAGATCATTGAGAATATACATACTCTAGTTTTTTTATGTCTACGCAGAATAAAATAATTATCCACTTGTTTTCAATTCAGTTTATTCTTAAATTTTTAATTAATTAAACGAATACATGAAGGGAATCGTTGTTTTTAACTTATTTTTATACATTTCTTATTTATCTCGCTGTAACCGCCTATAGCTTCACTTTATACAGATAGAAGGGAAAAAACTTTTTATTTAAATAGACCTCGAAGTTTCTCATCACCTAGTTTTGGAAGATACTTCTGCAAAAACAATTTTTTTTTTATTTCATTTTAACATACCTAGACATCACTGGTCACTGGCACACAAAAGCAATCATAATATGATACATAAATTAACTAAAGGGCTCTAACAAAATCTATTACAATACGTAAATTATTTATATTTTCTTATATAGCTTAGTGGCTTTAAGAAGCTCTATGATTATGGGTGGATGTTATGTAATGCTGAAGTACTCTTGCTCCATATATCGTCCCAAGATTTTTTAATGAGGTTTTTGAAGTTAGTCTTCAGATCATTGGCAAGCAAAACTGTGATTTTGGGAGGATTCTTTGTGGCTTCTATGGCATGGCAATCTGCAGATTCATTTTCAGCAACTCTAGTGTGCGATGGAAGCCAGATGAGAGAAACTGTTATATCAAGAGCAATGAGAGTTTGGTAGATGTCGTGAATGTTTTGTACTATTGGATAGACGTTGAATATGGTTGTAATTGACACAAACAATTGATTGTTGATGTTTATCATTTCAAACCAAAGTATACTGGTACCAAAAAAGAGAAACCCCTGAAAACCATTTTAGAAGTAACCATTTCAGAGCTAATCCAATGGAATTTCAGCGTTTCTAGTAGAAATATTAATCTTTGTGTGTGAGTTTTATCCGATAGTGTGCGCTTCAGCATAGTAAGAATCGGTAAGAGACGTGTTATTATCCAACGACAAAGTCATATACATCTCTGTTTGGAGAAATCCTACGATTTAAACACCGTCACGTTACTCCTCATTGGCCACTTGTCGCAAGAGGAAGTTACAATTAATCGGATACATAATTCAATCTCGTGTAAGGCTACGGCGTAGAGCCTGTGAAGAAGAATTATGAAATAAGTTTAAGACCGATGAGATAAGAAAAATAAGTCATGAGCCTTAAAGGCCTTTAATAGTGTATAATGCTCTATTAATTGGTAGTATTGACGTTTGAGAAAAAATTACTGTATCATGAAAGGAGTAAGCCACATATATTTGGCTGCTAGAGTTGTTATTGTATATGCGAGTCTAAGCAGGAGTCTTACACGTGGGACAACATTAAGTTGTGTTAGTCAATAAATTACCATTACCATATTAAAAGAATGATATAGAAACACATAGTTGTATTATTCAAATTTTGAACACATTGTATTTATCTTATGTTATTTCAGATTCATTGTAGTGTTTTAGAGGAATATGTTCATTATTTATAAAAAAATTTTCAGTGTAATATGTCATTGCAGTTAATAAAGGAATAAATTAAGTAGATAACCGAAACTAACTACGATTTGTTGCCGGAAAGTTAAATTATGGTATAATCTGGAGTCACAAGTTTTAATGAATTACCCATGTTCATTAGACCAACTACCCATTAACCATTTTTAATAGAGCTGGTTTTAGATTGTTCACATAGTTCAAATGCTTATTTTGTCCGAATACTGGGAACTTTCTACTATTAAACGGTCAAAAAGTTTCATCGAGGAATTTTATATTTTGAAAAAATACACGGAGAAGGCATATTTTCTCGAACATAGCTATTATTATTATTATTTAAATTTATTGATCAATTTTTATTTGAGGATTATTAATCACAGTCAATCTTCCATATCTCTGTTTATTAACAAAGAAATGATGATATACGATGATGGTCCCAGAAGTACCTGGCCTGACCTGAATATGGCGGTAAATGCTTGAAAAATGCCACTATATTAGGAAGTACACCATCTATACATCACATGTTTCAAGTTTGAAGACGCTACATTGTTTGGTTTTTGTTTGGCAACCATCAATAGTGAACGTTTTTAGTGAATTTGTAAAAATGGAAAAAATTGGTCATAGTTATGTGATACAATACTTTTATTGAAAAGATTCAACTAATATAAATCACTTTGGGCTTTATAAACAGTAAAATATTGGATAGCAGAGGCCGTACGACCTGCGAAGACCAGCATCCCAGTGATCGACCAGAAATGTTGAAGAAACACCACAAAGCGGTACTGGATGATCGTCTACTGAAAGTGTCCGAGCTAGCAGACATAGTAGGCATTTCAAAAAGTAGGGTACATCGCATATTAATTGAAAATTTGGACAAAAGAAAGCTGTGCGCATGCTGTTAATAACTTGATTGATGTTTAGTATTGTCCACAATATGGTCCATTGAGCCTGTCCTGTCCGGTTTTACACTCTACAATTTAACGAATGCGGCGGCGCCTTTGACACTTTTTTATAAACAGCGACGATTTGTTTATGTTATTTTTTTAGAACTATTTTAAGGAAGGTCATTTTATTTATTGGTTCTATTTATATACTTTCTAGAATTCTAGAAATGTCTATTCTTATATATATTAGAGCTTGTTTAATAGCGAGAGTTAGTTTATATTAAAAAGTCATAATGAACAAAATGAAATAGAAAAGTAATCATTGAATTTAAATAAATTAGTGAAGTAGTTATAGAGTAGTGTAGTAGAGAATGTTAGTGATAAGTTAATAGTAAGTATAAATTTACACCACAGTTGAAATACAGTTTAAATAAATTGAAAAATAAGAAACATATTGCAGTATGTTTGTTTCTATAATTTCATCAATATTATCGTCAGTATAACAATCGAATCGTGACATTTTGAAATATTTGAGACGGCAAAATCGAAATAAATCAATATGTATCCATAATAAACGTGATAAAGTAAAAACAGTCCATGGGATCTGTATAATGTACTGATCGATTGTCTTCAGTCAGATGACATCAAATTAATTGATTTCATTGGATTTTTGCTCAAGCAAAAAATTTTTGTAATAATTATACAAAACAAATCACATTCTATATTGTATTCGATTCGACGAAATCCATTTTTTCTGATAAAGTTATGTACTTCATTCCAATCACAGGCGATATTATATTTGATTATTGATTTTACCGGCAAAAATTGTACATAGATAGTTCATAAATAACCTTTCTAAATTATATTCTAGACTAGACTAGACTTTCACTAGATTTCCACATCAGCGTTATGGTATTCCAAATTTATATTTGAAACGATTTTGAATATTTCTCAGTCGTATGTTTTGAATTGTTTCGCTGGGAGGTAAAATAGCTTCATCATTATTCCTCATATTTCTAAAACTGCATAAAAAAGGTTACAGAAATTGATTTATCATTAAGAAAAACCGTTCGAACTCAAAATATAACATTTACCTGCGTTGTGTAATAATCTTTATTCCATGAAAGAGTGTATGAGAAATCAAAGGACAGAATAAACATGAATTATATGATTATTATAGACAAAAACGTATTATATGAAAATGTAACGATTCCACAAAAAAATTAAATAAAAAATTCTCAAATGCACATAACTCAAAATGGGGCGATATTTATTGAAATTATTTATAAAAGATCAACTTACCTTTTTACAGCAAAGGACTACAATTGAAGTCATAACGATTACCCCTAAAATTTGTTTTGTGACGTCCTTAAACGAATAAAGAAGTGTTATCGTTCACCCGGCACAACTGGGTTAATCTTGCGCAATAAAAAAGAGAAGTTTTGGAAGTTATTATTTATGTTAAAGTTGAGAATGTGTGGTAGATACGGTTATGGTCCAGTGGCAAAAAAGATGCATTAATGTTCGTAACAACCATGATTTGACGAGAACATCGGAAACATCATGTCGACTGATACATTGTGATAATAAACGGAATTTACCTGGAAATCGAGGTAAATGGTCATATCCTAACTTATCTTCTGTTCAACGACCTTAATTAAAATCACGAGAAGTACATTTTAATGATGATGTATATCAAATGAAGACTGATCCAGACTTAAAATGGAGGATTTCAGAAACTCAACCATTTAATCAGAAAGAACTAAGTGATTTAGTAGCAAGCTTCTGTAATTTTATTATCTCATTTGAAAGAAAATAACTAAACGTAGTCTGGAAAATAACATTACATTTTATCTTAACCAAGAAAAAATATGTTACCGTAGAGGAGGATTTTGGTTTCTATAACTAACGATTTGGGTGGTATTTTGCAACATATGGGTTATAAAAACTACAAATCTAGTGATTGATGGCGTTTTTTCAGAGACAGCACCAAAAAAGTTTAATGTGTGGTTTGCTTCATAACGGCAACAAGTACGGAGCCATACCATTTGACAATTAAGTGTAATAACAACTATTTCATATTTGTGTTGATCTGAAAATGGTGAACTTTCTTTGTCGTCAACAAGAAGATGTACACAAAGTTCCCTCATTTCATGTGTCTTTGGGAGACCGCGACAATCAACACTGGTCAAGTTTGACCAGTGCGGGAATTCTGGGAATTTATATTAAAAATATTATTGACGTGAGTTAGGGCAAAACATCCAAGATAAATTTCGTCCATAGTAAAAGCTGTTTCATCTATTAGATATTCTATTAAATATTACTTGAATGTGTTTAAAGGTGAGCAGATGGATTTTTCTATAAAAAAATACAGATTTCCTTCCATATATTGGGAAATAATTGATATTATTTCTAACACGTCGTCCAAAAATAATTATGTAGGTATCTATACATTTTTCTCTTTCGATCTAAAACAGGATTTTATGTAATGAAAGTATGTTTAGATGCAATTTTTCAATTCCTGAAACCTACTTTCGATGTAACCGTATCAAATACTTAAAACATAAATCTTATAATGTAGTTTAGATTCTATGAAATAGTTTTATGATGAATTTATTGGGTAGTAATACAGACGTTTAGTGAATAGACATAAATACACATGAACAGATCACAACAAAAGTCTAGTTATATATCATTAATGTGATAAATATTTTTTTGTGGAGTACTCCATAAAGATTTAGTATTTATTAATGTATATAAGATAGAATGCATAATGCCGCAACAGGAAGTGGATTTTTGATTTTAACGGCTGTTATCGAACAAGATGCATATCCGAACCGGTATTCTCAGTTTGAAAGTTAATAAATTCACACTTTTTATTTTCATGAATTACGCAATTTTATTGCTTTTCATTTAAAACTGTTGCTGTTAAATTCTTTTAGTTGGTTAATTCATTATTTATCACCGTTTTATTAGCTTCATATTTGTTTTACAAATTGTTATATCTCAATTCATTGAAATATTGAAACAAGAACAGGGAATAATAAATTTATTGAATTATTCTTCGTTTTTTATAGAAAAAATGAATTGATAAAAATTGTCGTTCAGTACCGCTAAAATGGGTTTGAGTTGAGGTTGAAGTAGAATTTTTGAAAGATTAGGCGAAGAATTCGTACAGTTGGAATTTATCGTAGGTATGTAACAGGCGTTCATCACCAAGAACCACGCCTAACCTAACACAACTTAACCTAACGTAACGTAATCTTTTTTTATTCCATAACTTATATATTGGTTATATATTATTTAGAAAAATTGAGTCAATATTAATTAAATGTGCCACGACAAGTATAGACGAAGCGCGGGGTTCGCTTGTTTTGTCTATTTGAGGCAGGGCCGAACACTGTGGCAGAGGCGTATGTATCGGCACTGCCATGTAACATATAGCTCAAGAAGTAGTGTCACTAACTGAGAAAAACACGTTTTTTGTCAAAAAGTCGATTTTATTCATCAATGTAATCTCTTTCAAGAGCAATACAATCATTCCGTCGTTTCTCTAACTTCTCAATGCCGTGCTTGTAAAAGAATTTGTCTTTTGTCTCAAAATAGGCTTCAGTAGTCACTAGGGGCCAGATCTAGAAAATAAGATGAATGAGGAAACAATTTGAAGTGTAATTCGTTCAATTTAATCATCACTTTCATCTAATTATGAATCGGTGCATTGTCTTGATGAAACAGTGATTTTTTCTTCGACATGAGAGGCCATTTTTACTTATTTAGATTAGATGTAACCAAAGTGTGGACTTTTTTGATGTTTTTTGGAGTAACCACCTTAATTGGCCGATCAGAACTTTCATCATCATCGATGTCTGTTACGTTTAAATTCAGAAAACCAATAACAAATGGTTTTTTTTAATAGAGCAGAGTAAAGATAACACTTTTGAAGCTGAACTTGTACAGTACTTTTTTTCATTAAGGAGCAATGATAAATTTACACACAAAATTGCTTTGAATCCTTTGTTATGAAAATAACAAAAGTAGGTTCACCTAAATGGCTCTCATTTTTTTCTGACTAATAAAAAGGTCATGAAATTTTTCACATATTATTTTGAAAGCCGGTACTTCATAAACGTCATATGTGTTTAGCAATCGCATCACCATCTGTGTTATTTATTTCTAGGAAAAAGAATATTAGAAATATTAGAATTCTTGGACTAATTAGTATTCTGAACTATTTCATTCTAAAGTTTTTTTATATAGCCATATGTATAAGTAATAATAAATCAATAAAAGCATTTCAAAGTTTTGTAAATTGGAAACGGAATTATTTATTCACAACAGCTAAAGTATTTATCTCTAAATCCATAGAGAGAAATTGATTTACAGCTTCTTAACGTCTATCTATTGAATAGTTGTGGTATTTAGTTGATGTCCTCAACCTGATTTAAACTACCATAAAACAGAAATTAATTAAATTTCATGTTCAAAACTGGTTACTTCTATGGACTTTGTTTATATATTTATGATTCAATAAATCTTTAAATTAATGGCTTATTATTCTTTTCCATCATATATTTATCGATTATGGAAAATGTGGAAATTTAGAAAATCGACCAAATTTTCGTGAACGAATTAAAAACAAAACCATAAAATTTAATTTGGGTGATTAGATGGAAATGTTTGTGGTACCGAAATATCACCATTCGATTTTCATTGCCCATTAAAATCATTCACACACTATTTTACTGAAAAGGATTCTAGTTTACGTTAATTATTAATTAATTGAACTATGTTGGTATGTTTGAAATTAATTTATAGTGGCCCATTAAACTCTAGAGATTTATCGATGATATAAGACTAATCGGTTGTCAACGTGGCTAGTTAAATTTGTCCTTTATATAGCTTCGATAATTATAATAATTGAATACATATTGTTCAACATTTATCTCTTGGACTCTTATGGATGTTGGGAAGATTCCGTTAATATTTAATTTCCTGATACGAATCTGATAATTAGAAGGAATCTTTTTAAAAGTTAGACTTCTTGACAAAATGCATAATTTGATGATTTTTTAAAAGACCTTTTTACGTATTTGTCAATCCAAAAGCTTAAATATCCATTCTGAAATGTGAATCTCAATCCTTAAATCTGAATATATATTCTAGAATGTGATTATCAATACAAAAGTTTGAATATATATTCTGATTTGATTGACATTCCAAAATATTGAATATACATTCAAGAATGTGAATTCGAACGAAGTCTTTGTCAATTAGTTTGTGAACATGATTGTTGTGAGACTGTGGCATGAAACACCGTCTACTCTTTTTAATATACAATATGTCTGAAAAAGTTGGTAGCGTTAGGAAACTTTTTTGTTGTACGAAAAAAAGTTATTCTTTATGAAAATCTCTGCATTCGAAAATAATAATATTCAGGTATTTACAATTGAAATTAGATGTACAGAGTGCCCACAAATTGCAAAAGATTAATAGGAATATTTTGACTACTTTAAATTCAAATTAAATTTTGCGAATTTTAGTTGTGAACCACGTCAATTTAAAAAGTAAACACATTTATTTAAATTATTATTAAATTTATTTAAATTAGTAATAAATAAGTTATACCCAACAGAATAATGTTTTTTGTACTGTAATACACAAAAATAAACGAAATTATTTAAAGTCTAGGTGGCTCTGACAATGACATTTCTCTTACATAAAGTCAGTCTAGTAAAAGCTTTCGACAAAGAAATAACTCATTCCATCTAGTTAATGTGCCTTGAAATTGAAGAAGTAGCCAAAATGCAGTTGAAATTGATTCTTGAAGAAAAAATTGAAATTGTACTAATTGCCGAAGATAACTACAAAACCTATAGGAAGTATTAGTCATTCTGATAACATTGTACATTTTGCAACAATTAGTAAAATAATAGAAAATCCCAAAAATTCGATAAGGAAAAGGTCGGCCACATTTGATGTAAGTAAAGATGTAGTTGCGAAGATATTAAAATCTAACAAATTTAAACCCTACAAACCCCAGTTCATTCATATTCTAAAAACCGAAGATTTTAATAAAAGGTTAGAATTTTGTGCTTGGTTCCTAGGGGAGTTAGAAGATAATCATTATATGGAACGGTGCATACTTTTTTCGGACGAAGCAACGTTTACTTTTAATGGGACAGTTAGCTCACAACATTATCACTGGTGGAACAACACTAATCCGCTTTTTACTGTCTAATGTTGCGACCAATATTGTTTCGAAACAAATATATGGCGTGGAATATTTAAGGACTCTTTTTTCAGAAATACTATGAATTCTGAATGTTCCTTAGAATTTTTTAATGATAAAATTTCCGATTTTATTGATAACCTATCAATAATAGAAAGACAACGCATATGGTACCAACATGATTGTGAACCATATCATAGTAGTGGAAATGTTCAAGTATATCTACTGCAAACTTTTAATGTACGAGTACTACGAATATTTTCGGAATTTGCTTGGCTTGCAAGATCCCCAGACCTAAAACCACTAGACTTCTTTTTGTGAGGATACCTAAAGCAAAATGTGTACCCTAACAGACCATTCGCTATCCTGAGAGGTTAGCAAATAAATAATCCCTCTTTGAAATAAAAGCATAAACTAGCTACAGTACAACGAATATTAGCTGCTTTCCAATTGTAAGTAACAGTATTGCATGTTGTGGATGGTGTTTGGAATATTTTGATTCTTTAAATTAGTTGCTTCTTTATTTTCCCAAAGCCAAAGGTCCAAGCAAATGAACCTTGAGTTCGGTATTTTGAGATAAATAGCGAAATTTTTTATGTAAGTTATCTTTGTATATCTTAAGAGGGACAGTAAGTATTTTTTCAAAACAACCCCGAGAAGTGGCTAAAAAAAAATAAAGTGCTTTATTCCAAATTTTCGGCGAAACGTTATAGTAAAAATTGTAAATGAGGGACATGACGTGAAAACAAAGAAGAAAATAATGAATACTCACTATTAAAATGATAATAATGAAGATGCTACTGATGTCGAAGAATATGATGAGAGTTTTGAAAATAACAAAAGTAGCTTCACTTGAATGGCTGTCACTTTTTCTGACTAATCGCAATGTCATTAAATTTTAGACATAGTCTTTTGAAAGTTGGTACTACATAAACGTTTTATAGATTTGACTATGGCAGTGCCATCTGTGTGTCAGTCACACGACTTATTGAGTGATGTATTACCAAATTTTTCAAGGAAGAGACTATGAAATTTGCTACCTATAGTACCAGGGTTGCTATTTAAGTTTTGAGATGTGCTAAAAATTGAAGTTAATATATCAAATCTGACAATGCCATCATAAAGTTTGACATTTTTAATCGTGAACGTACTCAGAACATGTTGTCATATGAGTGCTATTTGAATTGTTTACAGATACTTGAAACATTCATATTTGTCAAAAATGGTATATGATAATTTTAAATCTTCGGTTTATAATGGAACTTTCCAAAATTAAAACCAATACGACATAGGGATTTGGAAAACTTCTAAAAGCGAGAGATATAAAATTATAAAAATTGTTGTCATTACCTTGATATGCGATATCCTTTATTCATTTATCAAGACAACCATTATTTTGCATATTCAATACTTCACCTTCAGGTTAAACAGGAAATTTATCTACCAACACTAAATAAAAATATTTTTTGCATAAATGAGCTATTTATACATATAAATAAATAATAATACACTTTAATACGATATTAGGTGGTAGCCGTGCACAGTAGACGTGTGTAGTGATGAAATAGACAAAATGAGCACCCCACGGTGCATATGGTTGCCCATTATCATTAATTATTCACCAGTGTATGAAGGTGATAGATGTGTACATGTTTACAGAAAGCGCTGCAAAGCATACAACTATTATTACATGATATTAAAGGATATCACAGACATATTAGCGTAAAGTTTATTTTCAGGGGTTATTTGTAAATATTTCTCCTCTTCCGTTTAATAATATGTTAATTCTAAATTGCTACGCGTTCGACGGTGGAAACTATTATCTATTTAAGTAGTAATTTTCTATATATTTTGTTTTATGAATACATAGTCAGTTTACAGGATCTAAAACAAATTGTAGTATTTATGTATGAATACAAACGATATGAGATAAAACAGTTGAAGTAATTATAATGCTTTATACTATTTTCTAATTTTTACTCATCCTATATTTCTAAATACTTCATCTTATGTAAATTAACAATGTTGCGATGCTTGATGTCCGGACTTTGACAGTTTAAATCAATAATATGCAAAACTTATAAATTTTCGTTATCTTAATACTATCGATGATAGTGAATACACTTTTTGTACCACCACTACACTCACAATTACATTGCCTAACGAGCGTTTCGATAACCAAGTTATCGTCTTCAGAGGTAAACTGTTATTAAATTTTGTCAAATATCCTAACATTATTAAACTAAAACCCAACCTAACTTATTTTTATTAACACTATTATGATCAATGAATAATGATTATTAATAGTGAATGAACAGTTTTTATTAACGAAAATTTCTTCACCAATTAAATCCAATTTGTTCTCGCACTGATTTTTCTGAATTTCTTTCCGAATCAATATTTTCTCGCTTCTACAGCATCAGACTCGTCCTCCGAAATCTCAGTTTATTATGTTCATTATTTTGTTTTTTATATAATTCACGTTTAGTCTCTTTGTACTCATAAATTAATAATTTTTTATCTAAATCTCGTAACTCAAAACTTCAATAACCAAAAAGCTCAGAACTCGAAACTGATATAATTTTCCAAATATTTTTCGTAACTAACTACCGACACGTAATTTCCTTAATAATTTTTGTAACTCGCGACACGTGATTTTTTAATATTTTTTGTATTCAACTAAATAACTTTTTTTCTCTCTTTTTATAATCTTCTTAACGATCGTCATTTTTTACAGTCGCGTTTTTCAATGTGTGTGATATTATTATAAACTCCGAGAGACGTTATTTCACTTTTTTTATCATTATGATATTACAAATTTTTGGAACATAAGATTTAACATCTATTGACGAAGTGGAGCGTCCGCTGCATATTACAATAGATGAAATTAGGCCTTTAGAATGGAAGAACGCCATAAATCATGATCGCAAAAGGAAAACAATATAACAGCATATGATGAGAAAGTATTGTTACAGTTACTAATCAACAAAAGAGAATTGAATTGTTATAATAGTGTACTTCGAATGTTTACATTACATATTTTTTCTAATTGATAGTCAGATCGGTTGAATATGGTAGAAGAGACAATAAAACGTAACGCAGTTCGACTAATTATTTTGAAAAAATAACAGACGAATAAAGCCGCGTTTACACCGGTGTTAATAACACGAGTTTTTAACAAAAAGTTATTAACTTAGCTGAATCGCCAAAAATTTTCTCTTAACAAAAGTTAATAACTCGTGTTTTCAACAGAAAATTCCATGTTATTAACAAGATTTATGTTATCCATCCAGAGTCGGTAAAAATCAAAGGAAATGTGTTATGTTTTAAACAAATGTTAATAACAAAAGTTAATGGCCTCTTTTAGCGCGTTAACTTTTGTTAACAACAGGTTCCTCTCTTCCCCGCTAAAACCTCGCCCGGCATCCTGCTACACAGAGCGCGCCAGTGGCCCCTCAAAATCTTCTCGCACCATTGTTTCACCTAGAACTGCTGGCTGTGCATGAGCGTTGATAATGGCAGAGTTTTTAACTTTTGTTGATAACAAAACTAGCAGCCGAAAGAAAATGTTATTAACATATGTTAATGACTTTTGTTATTAACATCAGTTAATAACAAAAATGTTAAAAACTTGTGTTATTAACTCCGGTGTAAACGCGGCTTAAGAAGGCACGTATTGGTGATGGAATAACAGTGTTCATTTTCTGAAGACGTTAAATTTTATTACAATATGGCCAGTAGTTTTACCAAAATCATAAAAAATGCGTATTTTTTTCCTTCAACGCCCATTATCTCGACATTATTAACAAACCCCAATTTTTTACGGTCTTCTACCTGAACTCTAGAGACTGTATAATCTTTATTGAAACACCCTATATATGCTGGTATAACTATTGTTTAATAAACAAGTAATCTAATTAATCTTCCTTTTTATCGCATTATAGATGTTTCACAGATAGGATTATACTTTCCTTTTTCCGTTGAGTTAGTAATGTTTTTTTTTTTCTTATTTTTTAATAACAATTTTATCTATAATTTATTTTGACACTCATATCACAATACTAGTTCTATACATAATTTACAATTTTTCTGATGCAACCATGTGTGAAATATAATATTTTGTATTGGCAGCGAGTTATGTCATTTGTCACTCCTTTATCCAATTCAACATAGTTCTGATGGGTTTCAAACCCGCCTTTCGTTTTATACGCGTGCGCGCTTATTAGCGGATTTACAATTATCGTTAGATAACTTGTTTATCTTTATTAATGGCGGATTTATTTATTCATGAGTATATTTTGCAATGAAATTAAGAAGGATTGGGATTCGTATGCGTGATTTACATATTAGAAATTAAATGTGACTTAGTAGTAAACGCTTCGATGATAATGAATTATTGGTCATTAATCATTTAAATAAACAGATTCGTTGGATTATTATTCATAAATAATTTTCGCATTGCTAATTTTTTATTAGAACACGTAGCTTAAATACGTTTATCTACTCCTGTTTAATTATATAATAGGTATTAGGTAACTACCAAATGTTGTTTTTTCTTTGTACTTGTACTTTGTAATTTTCGTATAAGTATAAAGGCGTCGTCCACTAGCTCTACGCGATCGCCACCACGATACCGTCTTCGCTTGAAGATCGTGGTACATTATTTTTAACAAAGAGTGCATCCTCCAAAGATACGGCCCCGTGTGACTCGACATGTCAATCGTCAGGAAACTGCGACGCGATTATATAAGTTGATAAAACGAGTGAAGAAGCGAATAAATTCAAATTTGTCCAAATTGTTGTAAATTATCTATATTTTGTATTGTTCAAAATTAAACAAACAAAATCTTTTTTGAAGATTTCGTCAACGGAGTGGAATACCAAATTCATCGAAACTATAATGATTTTGACAGAAATAAGTATTTGCACGAGGATGGTTTCAGAAGTACCTGGCCCAACAAATAAAATAAAAATACAAGAAAATTTATTAAATTTCCAACGTAATGTCCTTTTAGCTCTTTTAGCACTTTTTTTTCAATGTTCAATAATTTCGATAGCCTTTTTATAATAAGAATCTCAAAATATCTATCAACGGCCAACATCACCTCTTCATTGTTAGAAAATCTTTGACCGCCGATCCATTTTTTCAAGTCTGTGAACAGAAAATAATCCGAGAGGGCTAAATTTGGCGAAAAGGGTGCATGGAGTTACAATTCAAACTTTAATTCCTTGATTTTGGACATTGAAATAACGGATGTATCAACTGGTGGATTGTCTTGATGGAACAACATTTTCCTCTTAGGTAAATGCGGCCGTTTTTGCTTGATTTATTCCCTCAAACGTTGCAATAAATTCGCATAATACTCTCCGTCGATAGTTCTTCTTTTTTCAAGATAGTCAATGAAAATTATCCCACGCGCATTCCAAAAATCGATGCCAAAACCTTCCCTCCAGATGGAACGGTCTTCTTTGAAGCTGGTTCTGCCTTTTCAGTCCATTGGTTTGATTGTTCTTTTGTTTCGTCGGTGATGTGATGGACCAACGTTTCATCCATGGTTATGAAAAGGCTTAAAAATTCGTCTTAATTTCTGTAAAACATTGGCAAATACTCGATGGAAACATCTTAACTTTATTTTGGAAATGTTGGAATTTTGCTTTTATTAGCACAACTGCAAAGTTGTTTGCTATATTTCAAGATGGGTTTCAATATCTGTTTGTAAAGTGTACATCTCTTTATAGTTTATACCTAGCTCTTCGCGTTTCTTTTTAATGTACACTCGCCAACGAGGGATAGCCTCAAGTTTCATTCCCAAATACTTTGCATTGTTAGTATAAGGAATTTGAATATTGTTTATTTTTACTAGGATATTTTGGTTCCGCTTGATCATAAAGTTAACATGTTTGTGATTTCTTAATAGCTTTTTCTAAAAAAATAAATATTTACATCTTTCCATTGCTCTTCTGGTTTGTTACAACTCAATTATAGTTAAACAATTTTTCTAGTATAATCTTCAAACAACTTTTAAGTTTAAAATAGGAAATAGGGGCCAAATATAAAAAAAATAGTCGCTTTACAATTCTCTCTAGCTCTAGCTTTAAATAACACGTGCGAAAAAATAGTGTATAATAAATAATTATTTCAATATTTCATTTAAAAAAATTTATATTATTGAAATATATAGTAACGGTCTCTTTACAAACAGTGCTTTTGATTAACACGAAAAAACAACGTGATGCATTTTTTTTGTGACACCGTGCCGTGAAAACAAGTTCTACATAGTACATACTCAGTAGTTGATACTGATGACACAATCTCTCTGTGCAAACAGGTTGTTTTTCCTTATTTTAATATAAATAACTCCGGTGACCAGTAGCCGCTTTTGCGAATGGACGTCTTAGCTCGTTAAGCGAGGCCTTCTTACTTATAAATCTGCAAAGATTTTCAGAATTCAAACAATTCAATTAATACTAATCTTCATTTTTTCTATACAATATAAAACAAATTTTAGGAAAGCCCGACCTTGCCAAACTTAAACATGATTTAATGAAATTAACTCTGAATCGGATATAAATGGATATCATTGATACCATCGACTTTTATTATTATTAATTAAAGAATTGTTATTCCACTGCATCTTTTAATTTTTTTTCGCTTGTAGTTTTAAAGCCGAAACTTGCGATCTGATTATAGTATATTTCTAATTCCAATAAACTACTTATGGAAGCATATACAACGAAATGGTTGGGGCTGGTACCACTCTATCTGAATTAATAAATGATTGACTTCTACATGTAGCCTGGGCATAAAGAAAAATTGAATATAAAGTATGATCAGAAAAATTATAGTTTAAAAACATGGAAAAGCAGACTTTTATTAATGTCACTGATCTTAAAGAGGAGTTTTATTTGGATATGTCCAAAAATGTCCTACACCACACTTCTAGAACATCAAAATGAGTTATATAAGGACGAAGCACAGTCTTTCGACATTAAAAGCAGATGAAAAAGTGGAAAACTTGGACAGGCGATTAACTATCGAGAGTTTACTAAAGAGCTTTAAATTTGATAAAAGAAGTTTCAGAAGAGATTATCGATTATCGAAAAAATTAGTTTATGAGATTAAGAACACCATGATAGAGCAGATGAAATCATTTTCAAAATAAGTATTCCAGTCATAAATTCAACGTTAGAATACATGTAAAGTGCAGTACTTTGAAAAAGATTCATTCAAATACATGAAATCTTATATGATCATACATTAATGGTTATTATTTCTAATAGTATCTGATTTTGTATTCCAATTTATATCTAAAAAGACATCTTTGTTTACTCGACATGTTTCTGTAAACCTGTCATGACCAATTTTCACTTATTAAAAACTTTTTCAAAGCTCATAAGTAGAAACGTTGTTTTACATCTTAAGTACCTTCAATTATTTTAATCCCAATGCTCTTTCTACTATAGCTGCTATTTATCTTTGATGATAGTAGACGTTATTACAGGCATTCCATTCCAATTTTAAATACAGATAGAATGACTAGACAAAACCCATTATATTCTGTTGTAGTTGAATGAGCCAGGCGTCGTAGCAAACCTCTTAATTTGTTTCAAATAATTTACATGAAACTGTTTGATAATAAAATAGACAAAAGTGTTTCTGTCAAATTAGATTTTTCAGTATTATTATCGAATTTTCTATGACTTGACGGTGAATTAACTACGTTACAAACGGAAAGGAGAGAACAAGAAGTTAAACCGTACAGAGTCCTCCCTGTGGTTAATGGTTATGGTATACTTAAAAATTTTTCAGTTCCCTATTTTAAAGTGATAGTGTAGTGATAAATAAGGTTCTTCTCGAGTAATATTTCATAGGTAAGTTAATGAGCAATGCATCAATCGAGATATCGAAAGTATGAAGCTCGTCAAGTTGATCGAAAATGTTTTCTGTGATAAAATTAAGTTCATTGGTTAACAATATGTCAAAAAAAGGTTATGGTACAAAAAAAATCAAAAAAGCTTACTTTATAACTACTCCATAGTTTTATAAATTATGCTCTAGATAATATTCTTCGCCGTTTATGTATTTTGATACGACTTTATTAGTTTCTTTTGTATATTTGTATGTTTGTAACTAACGGTTTAACGGCTACCAAGATGCTACAGGATTCGGATAGTTCAAAACTCAAAATTAGTTTAAAAATGCCATACAAAAAACCATACACTTTTATAATAGTGCCAAGAACTAATTTTCATTTTTCAGTTTGAATATTAGTACAAGCTTGTTTTCTTTTTGGGTTTTTTTAAGTTATAATTTATTTATACAAAAAACATAAATCGTTCTTTTTACATTGCTGAAAAATAAATATGTTTCATTGAGTCATCATATTAGTGATGAGACTGTTCTTGGTCTTGCAAAAAATTATCAAGAACAAGTCCAAGACCAGCTAAAGGCTTGTAAGACCACGACCAAGACCTAGTTGTGCAAGACTTATGCATGACCAACACAGGCTTACAAGATTCTCGCAGTCTTGCATGTATCCATTTATTCAATAATTTTCCAAATTAATTGTTACAAAATGTTTTTCTTACTTAAAAACATCATGTAAACAATTTGAATTTTGATTAAAAATGTTTGTTGAATAAATTATTCCACTGATATGATCTGTGATATCTTGTTGAAAGCCCATTGAAAATGAAGGGTTGATTTATGGGGGGTAGTTAAGACATAATTTTATTATTAGTTTACCACATGACTGTTTTTGATGGTCCATCTTGGGTCGTAATACATCCATAAATAATTATTGAATAATATCGAAAAACGGTGAACCAATACCAATACCAATACTGGATATTTTGGTAAAGGGTCATAAAATGTTTGATAATAATTTTGTTGTGGATTTTTTCTAGCTAGAGGCAGCGGTAATAAATATACTATCATATTTTTGAATTTTGTTTTCAGCTCATCAGTTTTGTTTCAAACTTATTTTATGAGATGGTTTTGTATGCTTAGACTCTTCTGTATCAATTATAAAATGTAAGACTCTTGCAGACCAAGAATAACACCATACACGCAAGACCAAGACTAAGTCGGTCTTGGTCTTGCATTTGCTCATAAGTAATTAGTATAAATATGCTTGCAAGAATGCCCCCTTGGTTACTGATTTTTGGAACATAATAAACATTTATTTGCTAAAAGGATTTTCCCGACTGCAAACTGCAAAAAAACATTTTATGAACAGACTGCGAATGCTGATAAAATTGGTAACTTGGCTAGTAATTCAGAATCTAGTAAATCGCAAGATATTAATTTCGACAACTGTTTCAATTCTACTATATATCTTAATGTTTATAAATTATAATACTTCGTATCGAATTGTCCACCGCGCGGCGAATAAATCAGCGATTATACGCTTGACGATGTAGTTTTCGGTGGACTAACAATGTATGTTGAGATAGTAACTACCTTTTGACATTTCCGAAAAATTCAGTAATCATCTTATAATCGCTTAAGCAATCGAAAATAATCGATCATGTTTAAAGATCTTATCATATTATAACTGAATTTGTAATAAATTGTATTTATTCTGCCAATCCTGTAAATTCAGAGTTATATAAGATGTAATATCTCAATCTTAAGAACTGATTTGTCTCAGTTTTCATCGTTTGTAAGAAAGAATTTCACATTATCCGATCATGCGAAGCTTTTACTGTATTAAACCGGTTGCTTTTTTCCTTCAATCAGTTTCGATTTATATCAATAAGAAAACTACATATGTTAGATTATTTGACATGTTATGTATTGTAAATCAGATTAAAGTATTCATAATATTTTGTACGTACTGAGATAATGCAATAATGCTGTTAGTTTCCATCACAAAGTTTATAAATTCTCTTGGTATTTCTTGTCAACGACGTTCGTAATCAAAATGAGTCCGGTGTATTACATAGTTGTGAGAATTTAGGTACGGGGTGAAACAAACATTACATACAAGTACCAATCATCTTCTTATAGAAGGTTCACTCCATTAGTTTGTTTTTAATATTTATCTTTACCCCTATAAGTGGAGTGTTGACTTTTGATACTTAAGAAAAGCCGGGTCGCCCCAAAACAAATAAGGAGAGCCACCAGTCGACTGCTTGGTATAGTTCGCATTGTTTTGAAGTAACTGGATAGAACAGATAAAATTGTTCTTGCGAGGATAAAGTATTGAATAGAGGGATAAGTGTCCCAAATATCTTGTAACTGTGAAGGAAAATAAGCAATTTTTAAAGTTGCTTTTTTAACGTTTCGTTAATAGCAAATAAATAATCTTTTTCACTGCAATTACATATTCTTCTATATGAATTTTGATATAGAATTGTATATTTTCTTCCAATAATATTATCAAATTATGCAAAGATTGCAAGAAAAGAAAAACCGAATACATCCCGACCACCAGGACGACCATCTACAAGATGGAATGAAAGAAAGAATAATATTATCAATGGTCTATCTTCTCGATTCATGGTTACTCAAGTCATCTACTAGGTTCTTCAATGGGATATTTCCTATAAACAAGTGTTTCCTAATGTAAAACCTACTCTCCACAAAGGGGCAATTTGATTGTTCTAAGTTCTAAGCTCTAGCGTACAATGAAGAAGAAGAGGAATATTATCAATGGTGTGTTTTCTGAAACTGCGGTTCCTCAAATCATCTACTAGGTTCTTCAATGGGTTATTTCCTATAGACCAGTATTTTCCAATGTAAAGCCTACACCCCACAGAGGGCAATTAGATTGTTAAGAGGGGCTATTCGAAAATAGGACTTCACACGAGTTCGAGTTTACTCGTTTTCGCTTCGGCCCATTAGGAGGAGACCATAATATCAACTGGGTATTTGGCGTCCTCTAGTTCCCTGCGGCAGATGTCAGGCTCCGCGGAGAACCTCGGACGTTTTATAATATTGCTAAACAATCCGAATGGCCCATTGCAACTGCTGTAGTGTTTCACAGCATTCAATTTTTCATTAATTTGAAATAAGTGTTCATGAAAAGTGTTGTAAAAGCTCGCTAATGAAATAAATATATAAATTTTTAGGTATAATTGGTAAAAATGTATTTGATTTTAGCAGAATAATTTACCAGATAATTTTGTTAGGAAAAAAGTATATTATTTTGCCTTGGCAGTGTATTGAATGTGTTTTATAGTGATTTCTTCCTAAAAACTATAAAATTTCTCAATTGGACAATGCAGTTTTTTTAAACACTAATCCAATATTTGAGTGGATGAGACAAAGTTTTGGCTGGAAAAATAAACGAAATATCTTGATTACCATCTAAGAGCTTTCTTTAGGTATCACATTAAAAAGTCGACCTATATTTTTGTTGGTGAATTTCGAGCCAATCATCATATAATTTATGTAACATTGTTTATGATACCTTACCACATTAGCAAGTGCATCCCTTGACCATTCGCGACCTCTAACTTGAAACCGTGGTTTCAATTTGTGCGTTCAGTATTCTATTCTACACATAAATTTTAGAGCACTAACTCAGCTTCTTATCTTTATCGTAAACTAAACGCAAAATAAGCATTTCATTGATTAATTTAGTGCAAGTGTCCTTGATGACACACGACATTTTGAATGATCTGAAAGACAGATTCTTCTAGTTGTGATAACGCAATTTCTCTATGGCTTGTTTTTCCTAACTCAAGAGTTTGAATCATATAGTTTGACAATATTTTTGCTACAATCATTGAGTCTATTCTGATTCCAAATGAAAAAACTGAAACATTTTGCAAAGTCTACTCCATAGTAAAAGTGCGAGTTTAATAGTATGAGGGTGGCTACTTAAGTATTGAGGTAGACAAATAAACAAATATTTATAATTTGATATGGCTTTATAGTCTTTCAAAATAATCTCCATTGAGATCAATATACTTTTGCATGCTTTTGAACCAATTGTCGTTTGAGATACCTCCAAAACACGTGATTTGAACGTATCAACCGCTTCTTCCGGCGTAGAAACACGTTGACCTCGCAATTTATTTTTGATCTGCGGGAATAAGAAATTAATGGGTGCAAAAGAAAGACTGTATGGCGGATGACCCATCAATTCGATGTTTTAACTGCTCAGAAACGTTTTTGTTTGAACTGATGTATGAGAGCTCGCATTGTCGTGGTGGAGGGTGATTCGCCTAATGCGATTGATTTTCCTGATTTTATCGATGACTTCTGGCAAACAAATATTGGTGTACCATTCAAAATTTGCGATTTGCGTTGCTTTAATGACACGCTGACATGCCTAGTTATTCCAAAAAAACAGACGACCACTTGCTTCGAATTACTTCGTGCGCCAATAACTTCTGTTGTCTTTGGCTCGTTGAAAGACATTCAGTTGATTGTGGCTTAGTTTTGAGTTCGTATACGTATATCCATGATTCGTCGCCTGTCACGATCTTATAGATCTTTGCAATCACCACGTTCGAATTTTTTCAGCATTTCTCTGCACCACGAGTTGATTTTTTTTTGCACGAGTTTTTGCAATATTGAACGTATGCAAGTGGAACTAATGCCGAGGTATGCCTCAATCTCACGGTATGTCACTTGCAATATCAGTTTATGACCAGCATCGATGTTTTCTGGCGCAGCAGCCGGTTTTGAACGATCTTCCTTAACGAAGAGAGACCACGATTGAATTCAAAAAACCACTAAAGCACGGTGGATCATCACCAAAAGTTGAATCGAGTTGATATACACACTAATGTTGGTTTAATTCACGTCGAAAGTCATTGAATATCATCGCATGAGAGTGTGATTTTATTCTATATTTTAACGAACTGAAATATCACGTTCACCATTAAAAATGTCAAACTTCATAATTGCAATGTCAAATTTGGCACAGTCACATCAGTGTTGCCATATCTCAAAACTTAAATAGCAACCTTCGTAATAGTCATTTGGGAATTTGATCTCTTGGTTTGTAGTTAAAGAGACCATGGCATCAATTTCTTATTGTGATTTTTTCATAAAGAATGAATACATAGACATTAAAAGAAAACATTTTTAGGTGTGTATGCTTATATGAAAGACCAATTACCATATTTTTCATTTTTATAGATAAAAATCACAATACTCACTGTTTTATTTGAGGCGCACCTTTTGAGAAGTTGACAAAATCATAATTGGTTGTATAAAATAATTAAAATTCAATAACAGTACAATGTGAATTAATAAACCGTAATAGAGTGGGCGTTAATGTTTAAAAATACTAAACACAATCTCCATATAGTTAATGTTGGATATAAATCGAACTTATTTAATAGGAATGTTTTACAATGGTGACATAATAAATAGGGTTCACCGATACGCTCTAATACCTTTAGATATATTCACTCACTTTTCAAATGACAGACAAGTTCGTTTTTCCTGGCGCTTTCTTTGATGTTGTAAAATCGATCCATACAATATCGTATTTATTTTTCTCATCCAAGAACTTACAACATGTAGTTTCCATTTTGCAGTACTGGACAGTTATAAACTTGATCTTTGGAAACGAGGAATATGGAAGGTGGTGAATAGAATTAGAATTATGTAATATTTCTGTGACCTATATTTGATGGACAAAAAACAGAACGTAAGGAAGTGATGAATAGGTGTACTGGTACTAACAAAACGGAATCCGAAGTAATTGGATTTTTTATAAGTGAAACTGAAACCAAGAGAGAAAGCTGAGAGAAATTTTGTCAAATTCAACAATAGAAAAAGTATAAGTATGATTAAAGGTAAAATTATTCCATGAAGTACAGGGTGGGCAACCAAGACGGTCATATCTCGGTAATGGATTATATTATCGCTTTAGGGAGGAGAATATAATGAAACTGGCTCCGAGGAACACGCGGAAATTATTTTCAAAAATTTAGGTCCACCACTAGATGGCATATTTGAAAATATACCATTGGAAATACAAAATTTTTCAAAATTTACCTCTTTTCAAATAGTGCGAATGGGAATCTTGTTATTAAAAAATACCTGTAAGTCTGGTTCTGCTTAGCCGATTTTTAAAAAATTGATATTGTTTGGAAGAAATTTAGTCCAGCAAAAATTTAAATTTAAATAGAATTATGAAAGTTTGAGTAGGTTGAAGTTTGAACTTAAACTAATTTAATATTGAAATAGTCCAAACCGCATGTCAATATCTTTTGCAATCATCATGTTTTAAAAACATGTCACGACGAATAGCTAAGAGTATGTCTAATAAAAGAAGTTTTCTAGGTGAACACAAAGGTTATAGTTATACATCTGACCATGAGTAAGGATTGGCAATGATAAGACCCACTTAAGGTCAATTGAAACTGATACAGCGTCACTCGCTGGCTGCTGAGAATTTTGATGGTTTTTTCTCATTTGAAACGCTGCTTCTGCTTTCTTTTGTATACCTGTGCAGTAAATCACAGGTCGTACAGGTATATTTAAAGTAAAAGCGACAGCTCACTGTTGAATTAGAATGAACTTTCTTAAATTCAAAGTAAATTCTATTTATATTAACATCATATCTCAGATATTTTCTTGAAAATTGAATCTTCTCGTTTTTTGAACATAGTTAATGTTTCAATTCATCTAGGAATTATTCCAAACACCACACATAATGTCTGCCTATACAATTCCTACTCTCTTCTGGCCTCTCATGGGCACCATGCCTTCCTCCTTTTGGTAGCAAATATGTCGATGAAACTCATAAAATACGTCTTTTGTTTTATCTTATCTTCATTTAAAGTTGCATCTGCACAATACCTGAAGCACAGTAAATAAAAATTCACAATGACAATTGAAAAATAAACAAAAATTTCTGTAATGATACCAGTAAAGTTATTCATTTTTGTATTATTTCGAAAATATTCAAGACAGTCAAATAACAACATGCACTATATAAAACAGCAGCGAAACTAGCGTTTGTAGTACAGAAAACAAGGTTATATTTTTAGCCTATTTGTACCAGCGGCGTTCTGGTAGTTAACAAGCACGAACTCTGTTGGGGATTTTTTCAGAGCAATTTAATAGCTGTGGCACTTAGCACTTTATATATGTTGTTAGGTATAGCACCTGGAACTTTTTATAAGTATAAAATGAGAATCTGTGTCTTTTCAGCACTTGCCACATTATTTATTACAACTATTCAATTTTAGATATTATATCAGCCCAGATATTATTAGAGTTCAGTAAGTTATCAAGATATTCAACTTGCTTCAAAGAAGATCAAATTTTTCAAACTACTTTGATAAGTATTTGGAAAAATGTTGGGAAAACTAAGAAGTCTGTTAATTTCTGGTTCAAAGAGCACCTAGCTCATTAAAAATATGGACGGACAGAGAATTCGGATATTCTTGGGCACGCAGTCAATGATAACCGTGGAATAAATATAATGTAAATGTACAAAACAATAAATTTTTGAATGCATTTGATATAAGTGACAAAGGGCCTATTCCTTAAACTCAACTCTATAGTTCATTAGTTAGGAAAAGTATATGAAATTTTCAGCAACGATATTTTTTACAGAAATTTTTCACGAGAAAACATTCATGCTTGTACTATTTTGTATTAAAAGGTAGGTTAAATAAATAAGACGATGACTTGGTTATCGAAATAGACTACAGACAAAAATGTTTGTGCTGCTGTGTATTTATATTGTAAGTATAGGGCGGAAATATTAGAAATAAATCCTACTCTTACAATTACTATGAATAAAGTATACGAATTGTGCTTCTCCTAATAATTTTCGTGTAATTTACCATGGTAATTTTTATATGTACATCCGGTAAAATAATACAATTTGATCTTTTTTCTGAACTACATATTCTATGATATATATCAACTTTATGAAATTATTATTATAATTATCAATTACACGGTATGTTCTAACCGTTGAACGTATCATTTTAAAATTCAACTCGGAATAGATAGTTTATATTTATCTCTAATTGAGTGTGGATGGATTGAGCGGTAATTGAGGTACTATATTTGTGCTTATGAAGTGTTTTTGCAAACTATAAGATATGTTGAAGTAGGTGTATTTACACGCCCAAATAACTTTCTTTAGTTAGGTATCAATATCAAATCAATTTACTAGAAATTAAATTCTCTATATTAGTATATGTCCATTTGGAAAGTTAAATATCACTAATAATGTTATAAATAGGAAATATTTAATAGTTACTAATACACTGAACAAACACCATACGACTTGTCAGAATTAAATTATATATTCAAATAATAATTTTAACGCAATAGAAACATTGTAAATTTGTGTTAAAGGGGAGTATTGTTTGTTAAAATTTTATTTTTTCGTCTTCTTCTCATGCCGTCTTCTCATTGAAGGTTGGCGACCACGTTTTTAAATGAGTCTCTGTCGACGCTGAGATTTGCCCATTCTCTGTTACGGAGCCAGGATTTCTTCTTCCTGTCGATGCCTTTCATTCCCTCTACTCTACCCAGAATTATGTTCTGTAGCAGTGGTGATTCTGTCAGCCCAGGGTGTCTTCGGGATGCATCTGTAGACCCATATCTCAAATGCTTTGATCATTTGAGCTTTTAAGGCCCATGTTTCCACTCCGTACGGCAGTACTGACCACACATAACATTCCATAAATCCTATTCTGACGTGAAGGTTTATTTGTTTATTTGTTACGACAATCCAAAGTGCCTGACTTAAAATATCCTAATTTTCACAAAATAAGTCTATACACGGGGACGGTTTGACGGAATTCATAGGCTGGGTCGGCTATTGTATTATTAGTTCTCGCCATCTGTCAAAATCTGGTAGTTACGTTTTTATACTCATATAGATAAAACTGTTTTCGTTTTCAAGAAACCTAGAAAAGTTAGTAATGTCGTTTTTCATATATGAAAATTCATAAATGGTTTCAATAGTTGAGATTTAATACTTCAAGAACGTTTGCCCTCAGGTCCACCTGCGTGAGATATTGAGATTACAAATGAAGCATTTGAAAACCAAACTACAGCCAGCATTTGCAGAACTCCTCTGGAGTTTATAAACATACCATACATCGCCATTTAGAACAATTGATTAAGATAAGATACGATAAGCTGATGGACTGCCTTTACAGGAAGGGCCTAGACCAGAATAACCTCAAAATCATACGGGCGCTTTATACAAACTAAACTGCAGTGGTGAGAACTGAAACCGGCGACACAGAACTATACAGCATCAAAAGAGATGTGCGACGGGGGTGCGTGTTGTCTCCTCGAACCTTCAATATATATTCAGTCTTTGCCAAAGCGTTAGATGAAGCAAGAGAAGGTGCTAACATCAATGGAAAAATTCTTAATAATATAAGGTACGCTGACGCGGTCTTAATTACAGACAGTGGTCAGAATCTCCAAGCACTCTTAGATCGCGTAAAAATTATAGAAGATTATGGCTTTAACATCAACATCAAAAAGACCAAGACCATGATTGTCTCCAAAACATCCAACTATCCTCCCATGTCTTTCAAAGTAAATGGTGACATCATCGAAATCTGGGGTGTTGGATAATAAAAGATATAAACCCAGATATAGAAATAAGATCACGCAAGGCAAACAAGAAATGTCTTTAATTCCCTGGACCGCTCATATCAGTAACGAAGAAGTAATGCAAAGAATAGGCACCGAAGGGATCTTATAGAATTAATAAACACGCATAAAACCTCGTATCTGAGACACATATATAAAAATGACAAATAAAGAGTTTTGCAGCTTCTGATCGACGGGAAAACGTGATCTCGGCAGACGACAGGGTTCATGACTGAAGAATATTCGCGAGTGGACCGGTTTAGATTCTCAAACGCTGATAAGAAGGGCCAGAGATAGAAATGACTGCTGGAGTTATCACCAACTTTCGTTAGAAGAGGGCACCCAAAGAAAAAGAAGATTAAGGTATAGTATAAAATTTGTCAAAATGTCGAATAGAGGTGTATGAACAGCTTTTTGCTTCGTTACTTGCGAGAAAAAAATTTTTTATCCAATCATTCCGAACATGGAGAATCAGTGGTTACACAGAGGATAATTACCAGAACCCGTTTAGCGATATTATGAAGACTTAGCTTACTTCGAAATCATTCCAGACGGTCGAGCTATCAATGTCGATGCATTTAGAGGATAGCTGATGCAAATGTATGAGCTTTTATCGAAGAAATATCCAGGTTGAGTTAACCAAACACGGGTTCAACATGAAAATACTAAACCATATACTGCGAAAGTTACGTGGAATAAGATAAGATAAAAAGAGCTTAGTGGTATTGAACTTCCACATCCAGCATTTAGTCCGGACTTTGCACCGTCAGATCCATGTTTAAATTCATGAGTGGAAAAAACTTTGCATCCAAATGAGATGTTGAAAACACAGTGCGAAAATTTTTCCATCTAATCCCAAAGAATGGTTTAACCAAGAGCTTGCTGAAAACATGGAATTCGATGGAATATACTTTCTTTTGTACTTGATGAACAAATAAAGAATAATATTTACGATGATACTGAAATTACTCGAAATTGGTTAATAAAAACCAATCACTTAACAAAAGTCGAATAGAAGTTTATTGAGATAACTACCTACATGTTTCATCTTAACATATGTGCATTATTTTGCACATATGAAAAGGTTATTCACATATTTTTGAATATCTACAAATTATTTTTTCTGTCGATATATAATAAGTACATGAATTTGAACGCAGCCCCAAAAACCAAAATACAATCGAAACGATGAACGTGGTCGAAAGGAAACCATAAGATTGACCACTTTGTCACATTTAAAACTAACGTACCATCTGAAATTGTAGTGAATAACGCACATTAAAAAAAATTGGTCCCGATAGATCAATTTGGCCCATAATGGTGACCGTTTGAAATGAGTGTATCACTTGAAACGCTAAAATAGCGTTGACTTCCACATGGCGCCACAGGGCTCAAAAAACGTTTTTCACAAAAATGAAAGTAGCCATATTTCTCAAAATTTAATATAAAATGATATGACTAAGTTTGAAAAAATCCAAGAAATCGATTTTTTTTGCTGAGTGAATCCATTTAGAATGGGCCTTACATGGTAAGACTCCATAATTGACGAATAGCATGTGAGCATTTTTGCAACAAGATTTTTAAAAAGCTATTACACATTGCAAATGGAGAAGTTTAAGTTAATATGTCGATCAGATTCTTTCTTTCTCTACTGAAAATAGAGATTCCACAGTTGCCAATAATGTTAACTTCGTAATAGAGTTTAAAACCAAACAATTAAACAGAATAAGAGAAATTGAATGCCTCAGCTCAACAGCAATGATTGAGTCATAGAATTTAAATAATTTTGATGTTCTCGGCTATTGCAGCCCTTTCTACGTACTTAAACACCAGGTGTTCACGTATTTTTGATTAGCCTGTCCGCACGTCGTAAACATCATAGAAATATACGTTTACAAGATGTTTAAGTAGTATGTGCAACAAATCAACGCGCATTTTATTTTTAGTCTTTTCAGTATCGAATATAGATCATCGATTGGAGTAATATTTCATCTGGTTTTATAGCGTGGAGCTTTTATGCAAATACAAGAATTACATGCAAGTAACTCACGTTCATGGTGGAAATATATGAAAAACGGTATGAAATCGATTCATTTTTAGATTGAAAAAGTCTAGTTGGAAAATATAAGAATTTTATGCTAATATATAGTAGAGATTCTTAAAATCTAGTACAATGCCAGAATGGCAACTGAATCAATGATAGTGTTCTTGTCTTTTCTTTCGTATTTATAATTTTTGGTAGTATACGCAACAGGTGCACTTACGAGGCACATTCAGTTTTCTGATGCTTTCCTCTCAAAAGTGAACGTAATAATTATCCACTCATCCATAACAGATTAAAAATATAATAGTAAGATAGGTCCTGCATCGTACCAGTAGCTCCTCCAGTTGCTTGCGAATTGAGGTGGGTAGAGGTTTTGAGTGTATAAAGCATTGCTTGGAATACTGCGAAAATTGTGGTGTGCCATTGAAAATAAACGGTGTAAAATACTTGCTGCAAATGTTGTGCGTTATCATGACAATGCTTGTCCACATATGACTTGATACACAGAAGTTTTTTTGACATAATATGTCTGGAAGTTACTTGTTAATCCACTCCACCATCTAATCTTGCTTCCAGAGATTTCCACGTTCTATTGCACCTCAAGAAATTTCTATCCTTCAGTGAGCGTTTTGGTAATGACGAAAAACTGCAGATGTCAGCTCTACGACAGAGATGAACTAATGTTGATACCACGATAAAAGTTCCTCAATTCTTGAGGTGACTGGGTTGGAGAGTAGCTGTATTTGTTGTCAATAAGTTCCTGAAATAAGGAGACTTACAATCTGGATGTGCCTCTTAATTCTCCATCTTCAATGTAATATACATGCTTTCAAGGGCATGCTGAAGATCGACTTCTTCCGAACCCCACTACACACATGAATATTATGAATATTATTCATGTTTTTCAAATCAAACTCCGAATTTATTCAAAAAATGATTTAATTTATGTATTTAAAAATCGCAAGGTGCGTTTTATTGGATATCTTTAAAATGAAGTTATTTTTTATTTATAGTTATTGCTTTTATGTAGATATCTTAACGTAGTGCTGACGAAACTTCTATCATTAATATAAATTTTACGGTTTATTCGACGAGAAATATTCGAACACCTGGCTGATAAGTTTTAATTTCTGATTCTTTCTTCAGATTGTCTTGTTGGTCTCTATTCCAGTCGAATAAAAAACTATTATTCATCATAATTTAAATATTGATGCTGTATCTAGTTGTGGGAATGCCTCTGACCTTATTTTTTATAAATATTTGTTTTTTAAAGTTTTCATAGCATAATCATAAAATAATACAAGAAATATTCATTTTAGACTGAACTAGTTTCATTTATACTGAGATGCGGTAAAATTTTTGAAAAATTATACCAGAATAGAAATAGAACTAGAGGCTCCTTAAAAGTTATAGATAATGAATTATTATTAATTGTTTTACTTACTTAGGTGTTTTCTGTACGCGTTAAATATTTTTATACTTGTGTGATTACTTTATTACCGGTTTATAATTTGATGAGATTATATGTTAATTGCAAATTGTTTTTGCTTGTTTCTTAGAAGTTTTTTAATTCGTCTTTATTTAATTCACTATTATGTTGTCTATGTTAATGTTTGACCAACCTTAGTCTTTTCTCTTTGCTGCTCCAAGTATGGACATATTTGAACACTTAGAAACTACACTACGAACAATTTTAATGAAGGGCTCCATGAATGATTGTAGTATTCATTTCATAAGAGTATAGTAAGTTGTTTTTGCTTTTTCACAGCACCACAGCACCAAATCAATTGAAGAATATCGCGCTTTACAACATATTTCTTCAGAACTAACAATTCTGCTTGATTCAATCACAAGACTATACAAACCGAAATGTAAATATTGGATAAAATATTTCACAATTCAATCCTTTCTAAGAAAATTGATCTTGAATTTCAATTCCGGGTTCAGATGTATAGATCCATGATCCAATGCGAACAAATCTTTTTCACAGCCAAATGTTCATGCAATATTGAATTTATACGAATAGAACTAATGCACAAGTAAGTCTCAATCTCAGAGTATGTCACATGACGATCTTGCAATATCAGTTTATGCACAGCATCAATGTATTCTGGCGCAACAGCAACCACGATTAAATTCGACAAATAAGCGAAAAACGGTGGCTCGGGATGGTGCTTCACCATCAAAAATCGAAACGAATTGATCGGCACACTGCTGTTGGTTTAATCCACCTCGAAAGTCATAGAAAGTCGATGCACCAAAATGTTGATTTAATGCGTAATGTTACAAGTATCTGTAAATAACTCAAATAACACTCGTATGACAACACGTTCTGAGTACGTTCAACTTTAAAAATGTCAAACTTTATGATTGGAATGTCAGATTTAACATATTGACATCAGTGTTGCCAAATCTCAAAACTTAAGTTGCAAACCTCGTGTTAGGGTTAATCTACTTGGTCATATAATTTTCATTCGTTTTCAAAAAAACTACAGCACATTTTTATTCATGTTATTGCTCTTTTTCCAATTTCCAATATTTGGTTCCGTTGACTTGTTTAGGAATGATTTACAAAGCATTTGATTACCCTCCCATATTTTCAAAATGATACGCTAGCAAGTTTTTGGTAAAAATAACGCATCAATTATTACGACATATCATATTTAACCTAATCTACCACGCACTCTACTCTCCTAGGTATTCAGAATGGTTTACTCAAAAAATTAACGTTCATGTGAGCTTCACTATTGTGAGTACTATTCATTGAATCGGGTTATAACTATTATTTTTTACACAATTGAACTGTCTCTTCATTATTTACATGTAGAAGTTCCCACACTTCATTATCTATGTGGTGGATGGTTCTTAGTGACCTTTAGCAATCTCCTACATTGATTGTTTCTGTATGAAATTTATAATCGATTTTGGAGTCTTCTAAAGTAAGCCTGATTTCTTTTACTAGTAGAACTCCAACGCTGTGAACCATAAGTCAACACCGGCTTGAGTGTTTGTTTGTATACTGGCATCTCACTTTTTATAATAAATTGTGAGCTTCTTCCTGGTAGCGAATAAAGTTTTTTATCTGTTTCTTCGTTTTTTTTTTGATATTGTCCTATCAGTTTACTATCCACATGTAGTCCTAGATATTAGAAGTTTTTTCTATATTGATTACCTTTTTGATAAGTATATTCGAGATATTATACGAACAGATTTTCCTTTATTACGTTTAATACACTAATTATTGACCCAGATAACTATTTTGTTCAACGTTTTAAGATTATTGGCCGCTTCTCCAACAACTGATGTTGTAAAGTCATCTGCTAATATTCTAAATTTAACATTTTTTATAACACGCTGTTATTACTAACTTCTCTTTCCCTGCGTTGTTAAGAGTTTACGTTTCCCTTCCGTAGTTCACTTTTGGTCTTATTATTGTTTTGTACAGATGTAGCTTCCCTTGTCCAGAGATTTTCTAGAAACTAATTATCGTATTCAGTGCTGCCAATTGTTTACATCCCTTCATCATCATTGCTACCAGATTTCCTCATCCTTATGATTATTTAGAGTCAATAAGAGCTCATAATTGTTGAACGATACGCCTACTAATATCTAGCTTGAATACATCAAAAAAAATTTCACTTTTTACTGTTTATGCTTAAAAAATTCGCCAGATTTCTATGACTATTTTTTCCATAATACAGCACTTTACATTTTTATCTGTTTTATATAGTTTGAATTGAAATATAATTTCATTAATACATAATAATTATTATGCGAAACGTATACGTAACGAAAATATCGTTTTATATATTCCATTCCTTACACATTTTCTATTAACAGTTACATAATTACATTACGATTGACAATATCTGTGTTATACTCTCGAAGAGCTATAAAAACTTATTTTTAACAATACCTGAAGTGGTCGCTCTCATAAAGAATGGAAGCACGTGTTAACCATTAAAAGTTGAAAAAAAACTTTCCTTTAAAAAAAAAATGAAATAATAAGTCACATACCTTTCACACTAAAAGCGTTGAAAGATTAGTCGAACGACTTGAGCTAATTCATTAAATTTTAAAGGTAATCAGGCATATCGGAGAATTTGCTGAAGTTTAACATATTTAAGATTTGAATAACAGTTAGTTGTTCAACGTTTATTCAATGATTTATTGATAACGAAAACGGATAAAACACGAGTAGTAGTAATTTTATTGAGAAATATGGAATTTGATTAGTCAACATTGAGAAATCGTTACATTACCGCATTCTTCTTAACCATGAATATATTGAAAATATACAGGATTTTTTAAAACTGAAGCGAGAAAATTGAGATAATTATTTGATTAAACCTAAAAGGATTATGATTATACTATAAAGGGTGGTGAACCATAACGTACGATGATAATTGTAAATATAATTTACAATATTTCCTTTATTATGAGATAGACAGATAAACAGTAGAAAATATAAAGGCTGGACGAAGAAAAGGTCTAGTATACACAACTTCAGAGAGAATACAGACTAAGCAACTACTCTGGTACGGAAATGTGATGAGGATTGAGCAGAACAGGTGAAAAAAGCATTGATGTATCAACCGCAGAATAGAAAGAGACGAGGAAAACCCTCAAGAACCTGGAAGGAAAGAATTGAATAGAATATGGAAGACAGAGCTATCCAGGAAAACGATAGGATACATAGAAAATTGTGGCATACGAAAGGCAAAGAAAGCTGTAAGTATAATACCGCCAACCCAAAAGCCACACTAAGCAGTAACTCTCTAGATGCATCGCTTTTCATCAATTCTTTATGAATTCTCATTTCAACAAATAAAGGAATCCACTGAGGTGAAAATGATATTTTTTGTCACTATTCACTTCTACCTGTTCATACAACCATTCGATGCCTTAATGATGCTTGAAATCGTCAATAGTATTGCGAAGAGCGGCATTGTTTTTCGCAGAGCGTCTTTTCAAACCTCCTAAAGATCCTTTTGATCCTATGAATTATGGCTATCGCTTATAGCGCTTTAAAATCCTTTTTTGAGGTGAATTACTCCTAGATTTTCTATTTTTGTTTTCTTCATAGTTTATCGTTTGTTTTGTTTTGGCAAATTACCCTCCAGTTCTCTATATTAAGTGCATAAATGCCATCCTCTATTTTGTTTCTCGGCCTGCCTCTTCTTCTTGGCCACAATGGGGTCCATTGCATTATTTTTTTGATAATTTCAGTTGGTTTTCTTCTCATTATATGCCCAGCCCAGTTGTCTTTGTGCTTTTATGTATTTCACTATATTATCCTTCTTCAGCTCTTTCTCTATTTCTTCGTTTTTCTTTGCTGTCCTTTCTCCCCTCTGTGTTGTGTTTGGACCTATTATATTTCCCTTTGCTGGTTTTTACCTATTTTGATATATTTTGTTTTTTCTGCATCTATTGCCAGTCCATAATTGCTTGCTTCTTCTTCTAATTTGTTGATGGCAATTATTACATTCTTATTACATTATCAGATTGCTGAATATTTTTTCTTTTTCAAACATTCGAATATATTTTAAATAACTACACTGTGCAATTTCATTGTCTTCATTCGCCCGTAGTCCAAAGGACGCCATATTTCTATTTATTTAAGGAAATTTATGAATTAAATAAATCTCACCTAGCCACACCACTGCTTATAGCAGACTGTCTAGCAGGAATATTTCAAAGAAATTGTGTACATACCCCTTCAACAGCTTTGGCCAATAGAAATGCATTTATGTTTACGATTCGATGTTTTCATTGGTAAACAGTGATGAGTCCAAGTGGACTGACGGTAAGTTATATGTTTACCGAATTTTATACGGGGAGTAAACATTATTTTTCATTTCTTTATTTGGTATGAATGCGGTGCGCGAATACCGATATTGATTGTGCGCAAAAATCAAATATCAAATCACTAAGTTCTTAAAAAGCAAATTTTAATTACATTCCTTTCTAAGTATATGCTCGTATAATCAGAACATATCGATAAAGCTCATGCACAAAAAAAATTTGTTGTTTTGTTATTGATAATATTACAAATATTCTCAGTTTATGTCGATAATAATAGAAATGTGTTATGAAACTTTGGGAGCATTTCTGATTCTTATTTACTCATAAATATGTATTTCAACAATGAATTTGATATACAGGGAATATAATGAACCTGTAGGTAGTATAAAAGATGATGTACCTAGGAAAGTATTGATTTACTGCTAGTTTCATCTCATCATACTATAAAATACCAATAATATTGTATGACATCAAATAAATCCTTCTCTATAAGATATTATTGCATTAAAACAAACCACAAAACGAGTAAAGCCGTCAAAAACACTCACATCAATAAAGAACTAAAATAAAAATCGTAATACGTGAAAAAGTGCATAACAATAAAACGCATAGGGTGTCAAATTCTTTAATATATGCAAGTCTTGAGTGACTGTTCAATGAAAATAAAACGTGAAAGGACGGTCATTCACTGGGAACACAACATAGCATGAATGGCTAATCAGAGCCCCCACAACTTAAAGCTTATTTATTTTCAGCGAGCATTTCAGATAATATGCCTACGTCGCGACTATAGTCCATGTCTGGTATCTCTGCAATAGGTACTGACGTTTTAACATAGAACGTTCTGAATATTCTACAATATTCAATTCAAATTCAATTAAATTTCAAAATATAAACATAAAAAAGAAGAAGTCCGGGTGCAAAAACTTCGGGAGTGAGTAGATGATGGGAAAATAATGCTGTGACATAAAAAAAATTTCTAATACGATCCCTCGTTTCAGAACTTATTTAAGTTTATTTTCTAAATTGTACATTCAAACATTATGAATTTCTAATAGATGTCCATGAAGTGTTTTTGACGGAATAAATAATTCTACACTACTATCTGAAGCCCAGTGGCGGCTTATGCCCAATGATTAACAATCCGTAACTTTTACAAAGGCAATCTGTACTATCTAAAGATAAAAAAAAATGATTGATACAGTCGATTTACAAAAAAGTGCTTTATGTTTAACTCGATTAAATTTATGGTTTAGGATACTTAGAGGAGGTATTAAACTCCAATTAAACATTTCTTGGAGAACTAATGAATAAGTAAATAACCATTTGTACTTCATACTATCTAATACCATATAAATGACATATGGTATATACAACACCGGTAAACACAAAGAAAGAAATGATCGATAGAATAAATTCCATTATGTGGTTATGAGGCAGAATCCTGGAATGCTTTTCCACAAACTACCAACAAAATTTTTCTACCTTTCAATTGTTTCCTTATGTAAGTATCACGATGTTCGACAGTATGCAGTTCAAATAGAAATGTTTGATTGTGATTTCTCCTGTGAGTATTTTTAATAAATAATAGAATTTATGAAAATTTTCTTCAGAATGTTTCTTTATAGCGAACGGTTTCCTTCTAATCTAAAAATCTACATATCTCCTAAAGCATAAATTTTATCAAGTTAAAAAAAGAGTGAGTACTTTTTTGTTAAAAAATCGATTGCAATATTCATTTTTGCTATCTTTAGATTGTATTAGTTGTCCCTGTAAAAGTTACGGATTGTTAACCATTGGGCAGGAGTCGCCTCCGTCTTTCAGATAGTAGTGTAAAATTATTTATTCCGTCAAACACACCACATGGACATACTATCCAATAAAAGTTCATAATTTTCGAATGTATAATTTAGAAAATATACTTAATTATAAGTTCTGATTTCGCAGCTTTAAAAGCCCATAACTCAGAAATTAAGTGTCGTATGATAAATTTTTTTCCATGTCATGGCATTATTTTCACGTTATCTACTCACTCCCGAATTTATCGCATCAAGTCCCGCAACACCCTGTATAATATTGTAACGTGTTTCGTATTTATTTACTCTTTCTATTCGTGAGGTGAATTAATAAACACTGTCTCTTACGTTCTTAATTCATTTACACCCTACACACCACACTTAAAATAATTTACTTATTAATATCAGTTGAATAATTTCTACGATTAAAACTCAAAACATCGTTCACACATCATTTATATACCTAAATAAAGTTCTATAACAAAAAGAAATAAATAGACTTTCCTAGAAATTATTTAGAAGAAATACAGTAGAAAAACTGCCTGCTACTGAAAAAATTATATACAAATAAACATCAAACGAGTTTATATTTCTCTGTAACGTTAGGAAATAATGTAAAACTTCCAGAATCGTCAAATAGTCTTAAATAATACTCAAAATATGTAATATGGAAGATCAACTTATATATTTATGCTAAAGAAGCACAATAGTTATAAATTAAATAGTTATAAAATTGATCTGATATCAATCTTTAATCATGAAATTGTCGCAAGGGATCCTTCTAAATATATTTTTTCACTTTTTTTCTGGAGGATCGTTGGAGGACTAAATATCGTCGACAATTTAACCACAAATTTCTCTAAAAGGATTCGTAGTACCTTTTATTCATTATCAGGAATATTTCTACCTAAAGCTGGTAAAAATAACTATATTCATGAAATAAGATGATTGCATGTAACAACTTACCACTTAGAAGAATCTTATTGAAATTATTCCCATGGCGTTTCTCAACTTACCGCTGTAACAAAAATTAAATCGTGTGAATTTACAATAATTGTTTCCAGGAAGGAAAATATGATGATAATAATAATATATACTATCTATCGATCTCTCCTTATTTCAAATATCACTATCAAATCACAATTTTATAGTGTCTGAAAGTAATCAACAGAAACATTAATATCCAAAAGTGTATATATAAAAAAGTTACGCCAAAGAGGAATGATTAAATTTAGAAATGTAAAAAATAGAAACGAATAAATAATTGTCATTAAATACGATAACTTTCAGCTAGTTGAACTTCCAATTAAATGTATTTCACTATTGTTTTTTATTTTGTTCTAGGGATACTGATTTTTTTACACATTTGTCTTATTCTAGCAAGCTCATGTCCATTTCTGGTTTGTGCAATGCCCAGAAAAGAAAATAGGACGAAGTGAGAGATGAAGGAATTTTGATTAAGCGAATATGAAATGTTTGGTTCGACCAATAACTGAAGTATCTTGATTTGAAGATGGATAAACAACTGAGGTAATAATTGTCGCTAATTCAGAGAAAGTATGGGTGTTCACAATAACTTATAACTTATGAGTATTGTTTGTGAACCAACAAAAATCAATTAATGGATTGGTAGGCTTTTTTCTGTACGAACAAATTATGAGTGACCCAAACATCTGCTCAGATTATTATTCCAATCTGCTGCATGTGTTCCTGAATGGTCGATCAAGGTTTTTTTAAAAGATGCGGAATCCAAGTATCGAATTCAACCAGGGAAGCTGATGGATATGTGGGACTCCCTTCACCTACCCACTATATTGCCATCTTCTGTCATCTCCGTCCAACTAGGAACTACTATGACAAAGGTTGTGATCTTGACTGAAGTTGTTGATCTTCCTGATCGATAGAAGAAAGAACCATCTTTAATACTTAAGAACGTCTTGTGTACTTGGATACACACGCAAATATTTTTCGTTACTACTGTTGAGTTACTACCCTTCTTCTAGTACTTGACATCGCATTTCACCCCAAATTGTGAAATGCGCAGGAAAGACAATACTTTCCAGTCCCCTTAATATATGAAATGCCTTAGATTTATGGGGCATGTAACTAACAAATTATAATTTTCCCAATATAAAGTTGAGATATATCGTCGATGACAATATGTGTCTTTCCAAACAATCGGACTTTCCCTTTTTCCATTGATATTGCAATTCTGAGATAACTAATTCACCTAACCTAACTAATTCACTAGTTTGTATACAAAAAATTTAAAAATATCAACCAATTAATACTTCTGTCAAAGTTTTCTAAAAGATAAATGCAAAATAATTCAGTTTACAGATAAAAATAATAAAAAAACCTCTAACGTGAAGTAAAATGTCGAAAATTGATCCTTTTGTCAATTCCTATAAGTTATAGTAAGCCGGATATCTTGAATTTCATTTTATTGTCTTCTATAATGGGACCCACCCCCTATAGGAGTAAATTCTTTAAAATAACTAATATAAGGTGGTGTCATCAACTTAGATAACATATAATATATAAACAATTATATAAAAGCACAAAAATCATCGATACTCCTGTTTTTGAATCCTATGTGGACCTAATAATAACCGGAAGAGCATTATCGTAAGTTTTTGTGGTAAACAAAAGCAACTTATTACCATTTAAATGCTGCCTGTGAGCTGACGTGGCTTTTTCTGTTTGCCTGCAGTGATTTTCTAGCTAGCGTTACTTTGTTCTGTTTTCGTTTTTTATGATATTAAGGTTAAGTGAACAACTAGCAACTGTGAATTTCTCTTTACTCGAATATAAGAGTGATTTGCCTTTTATTTGGAAGTGTTTGTGCATCAGTGTTCATCACAAAAGAGTTGATTTGTGACAGACAGGACGCTGGTTCGTCCACTATATCATCAATCTTCATCTTTATCTTCACACTACAGTTTTTGAAATGGCATGGTTACCTTACTCGCCTGACCTAGCCCGATGTGATTGTTTCTTATTTTTACGCATGAAAGTAGTTGGAAAAATGTATTAGTTGTATAGTATTTTTAAGGGAATAACGTTATTATGTGAAAAATTTCAGATTTATTTTAAATTGAATTAGGTAATAATTTCTAAAATCATATTTTGGGTACCTTCTTGGATTAAATTTAGTTTACGACATTTCATTTTTCTCATGAACTATCGTAGTCTTCCTCAAATCGTTGAGATTATGTTTACCGCTTTAAAATTGTAAACCGAAAATTAATACATCTAGTTGTTTTCAAAAGGTTGTTGGCAGACAAAGTTTCGTTTTAAACATGTACCTGACAGAATATAATGTTCCTTATAGCTATATATACTCGTAAATACTTATTCTCAACAATCTAATCATCTGAGAAGGTTACTTCAGGTTTTCACACGTATATACTATCTGTTTTGTGACAGGAAACGATGACAGGAAATAAATAATTCGAAATTAGGGGTTCATATACAACAAAGAGCCCAAAAAACAAGAATAAGCTAGTTTCTTTTCTACAAAATTAGACTTATTAACGAAATATTGACTCAAGCCTACCATTTAAACACAACTGTCTGCACTAATATAAAGTTCCAAGGAAAATATATTAATAAAAACAATAATAGAATGAATTCATAACTAAATGTAGAATGTTTTATTTTGGATTCATATATTTATACTTCAGTATATTCCCCTTCTGTCCTTATTTGGAACAGTGCTGAAAATATTTTTTAAGTTCCTTCAGGACGTGTGCCGCTCTTATTTACAGCTTCAACGGACCCAAATCTTGTTCTTTTCAATGTAAATTCCACCTTAGGAAAAATTACATGGAGCAAGATCAGAAGAAAAAGGAGGATAATCTATCATTTGGTTGCTGACATATAATAGAAACCATAGAAAGACAAAGCAGATTGAGTCGACGCATTTTCTTGGTAGAGAACAATTGGGTTCGGCTTTTCCGTATTTCGTCAGTCAGTAAATTAATCTTCTGGAATGCAGTGAGGGTAATTTTAAATATTGAAAAAAAAACAATTCTCATTGCCAAGTCGAGCTTTTCTGCCTTTCAGTAAAGATGGACTCTTCAATTGCATAGATTGATGCTCAATTTCAGGATAATAAGTAAAAAACCATCATTTTTTTACTTGATAGTACCTTTCCCAATATATTTGTATTATTTTATACATTGTAAATTGCCACATGAAAGATTCCGTACGGATTCTTTATCGATTCCTACAGTAACAAAGTCTACAATTAGATCGAATCTGATTTTTTCCATATTGTCTTCCATTTTTGACGAACACTGCTATAAAAAGGAATTTTTGTTACAGTTCTTCCATGTCTTCACTTACATTCAACATTGTTCTGGCAAAACAAACGAGATAACTGTGGTTTCAGCGGAAACAACGACTATACCGATTTGTCCACAATAGCAACAAGGTTTTACAGTAGTAGCTGACGTTATTTAATAGCCCTACCTCATTTACTAAACTATCAGCGTTTTCATTTCTCCCTAAACCAAAATAAAATATAGGGATCTTCTATTAACAAGTATAATATATTGCTAATTTTGAAGAGAGTACTAATGAAATGCACCGACATCATTTTCTACCGACACTATGTAATTGGATTAACTGAAACGGATTCAAAGAACACGTTCAGTCGGTGAAAAAAATTAAAAGAATTTGACAAATATCAGGTACTTCCTTTTCAAGGCTTTATAACCAACCTTAAAGAAATTTACGTTGGTTTGATGATATCGTGTTCATATGATGACGGTTGCATATTAAACAGCTAAATCATTTATAATAACGTCTGGATAATGTCTACACAATTGACACTGAAGTTTTTTTTTGATAAACTCGAAGTCGGGGAAAACAATATCTTTAACTCAATATTTCTAGTCACGTCTTTCAATATTGCACGTTAAATATTTCTTAAGTTATGTGTGTGTGCATTATTCGTAAATTATGTGTTTTATTATTTTATGATTTTTTTCCTCTGCAAATTGTTTTGCATAAAATATGCTCTTTGGATTGACGGTAGAAATGTTACAATTTAGTAGGAAATATATATTTTCAATTCTACAATACCGGATTAGTTATCAGACACCTTCTGTGAAATAAGCCGTGTGTGATAATCGCTGTTTTCTGGAACTGCGGGAGACTATGATTACAGCGAAAAAGAACTGTTTCAATTAATTAAGGCTATTTTTCTTGACAAATTGATGAAGTTATTTCAACACATGTACTAATGGATTTACTGACTAAATAGGTCTACTTACTGAAAAATGACCTGATTCGAATATAAAAGTTCGAATAGAGTGAGAGGAGGAAGTTTTTTCTTTGATTCTTCATGTCAAAAATGATTTTCAAAGATTTGCTCCGATTTTTTCGAATGTCCTGTGTAGATCTAAACTATTACCAAAGTTTCCAGAAATTACAATTATAATAAACTAGCAGCGAAACCCGGCGTTTATATACATGGCATGTTTATTGGTATCGAAATATATAAGGATACATTGTTCAACATAGGATACTGTAGATTTCTATTTTCGATATTGAGACTTATTCGGCCATTAAGCATACGGAAAATCCAAACATTTCTAGAATTCCATTGAATATTTTAAATCGCTGGAGTCATTTTAGAATCTTCTAGATCATTCTTGAAACTCCTAGAACTTTCTTGAACCTTCTAAATCAATCAAAATAAATTGCACGCATCTTAGAACTTTCTAGATATTTCGAAAAATTTCTAAAATTTTATAGATCATTCTAGAAATTTTCTCGAACATTCCTAATCAATCATAATAAACTTCACTCATTTTGGAACTTTCTAGAACTTTATAGATCATTTTTAGAAATGTCTAGAACTTTCCTAATCGATTATAATAAACTTCTCTCATTTTAGAACTTTCTAAATCATTCTATAAATTTATAGAACTTTATATATCATTCTAGAAATTTCTACAACTTTCTTGAACATTCCTAATCGATCATAATGAACTTCACTCAATTTCGAACTTTCTAGATCATTCTAGAAATTTCTCGAATATTCCTAATTGATCTTAATAAATTGCACTCAATTTGGAACTTTCCAGATTATTCGGAAAGTGTTGAGAACCTTTTAAAACATTCTAAGTCGATTACAATAGTTACAATTGTTAGTATTTTTGAAGATAATCGATTAAGTTACCAGACATTTGGATGAAATTTGAAGACATTATTTACACACCATTTCTACTTTCTATCCTTTTTAAATTTCATACCTATTGTCAAATATATCTATATTCAATAGAACCAAGCGTCCCTTTAATTACCTATGTTACGAAGTATTACATACTGTCAACAGAACAGCAATTCAAGATCCAAGTAGTGTATGACGCCTAGAACAAGCCGCAATTATAAGGAAACAGTAAAACTCCATAGAAATGTTTGGCAATTTAGGAATACATTTTAAAGAGTACGAGAAAAACTGGACATTTCGAATTTTGGTGGTTGTAAGAACAAAAAAAATCCAGTCGTTTGTTACGGCGACCGGAAGTCATCTATTACATTATCTAAAAATCCTACTAACTGCGCCATTGTAGTATTCTAATATACGAATACAATTCTGCTTCTCCTGGAGATACATTTTTTATCATGTAATCTCTATCGTGTGACTATTCGTGTGGGAAGCTTCAAAATTCATTTGTTCAGTCAAAAATGCCTAGAGAGGCTATTGTGTAAATTCTAGTTAGCTCTTAATCCAAACAACCAGTGCTAAGATTACATCTAGAATATGCAATCTCATTGTTGAAATAGATATTCAAATGAGGTACTCCAGTTGAGACTTGAAACCCTCCCTTTTCCTAACAATAAGCCAATCTTTGTTAAAAATTTTCCAACCCTTTTTTGAAGAGATGCAATTTAGGCATAATAATCACGCCGATGGTTTTTTGTAAATTGGTGGAGTGATTCATCAGCCACACCGCCGACGAGAGGAAATAATACCTCAACAGCTGTACACGCCCTGACTTCCTTCTAGTCAACACACCCTAACAGCTCTGTGGTTCGTCCAGCCATTGTGAGGTAGTGGGAATAGGGAAAGGGATTGTTTGTGAGAGGTCTGAGCTGTCGAGAAGCTGTGATAAAATAAATGGGACGAGCTTTATTGGTGGAACGATTGATGGTTGGTATACATTTTTATTGGTGGTTATGGATAGTGGGTACACAGAGCTTAAGGGGTTAGATGATACAGAGGCAGCATAAGAAAGAAGTAGTTACTGCCGTCGCATCCAAAGAGGAGGCGCATTAGCATCATAGTTAAGGCTTTCTATAGGGCTAGATCAAAAAGCACCTAGAGAAAAACGTAAAGATTTGTCTTTAGTTGTTGTAGGTTTTCTGCGCCATGATTTGGATACATATTTTACTGCACCAGTTTCGTTTTTACTAACTTACTGACACTGGACTCTGTTATGAGGTTTGTATTAGCACATAAATTATAAAAGAATATTCAAATTTAACGAATTTATTCAATCGTAGCCATCTAAATGTACAATATTTATTGTAAATTTGGTGGAGATCAATTTGATATAAGAAAGTTCATTATTATTTCGGAAAAATATCTGACAACAATGTAGATACCAGTATAATACCGGCCGTATCATAAGACCCTTGCACACAAAAATTTATAAGAATCATAGTCGTTTCAGAGGTAATTGAGGCGTTACATATATAGAACTCACTCTGTATAAAAACATCGTATAATTACTATTTTGTTTTGTTTGAAAGTAAAATTTTTCGCATTCATCTGTCTAGACAAGCGGCTTTTCTGATTGAAATATTTGTGGCTCCTTTATGTTCGCGAATCATTTGTTGCATTTTTAATGTTACAATAATATACATTCAAAATTAAATACATACTTTGTAAGAAAAGTCACATTATATACTAAGTATTCGTGTTTGTCTTGGCTGGCGCCTAGACCGGAAATCTTTACGGGCGTCCGGCAATGTAGACTTTTCCTAATAGGTAGGTATGCAACGTATTACTAATTCCTCTTTTAAATTGCGCTACCTTAATTGCTCGCCTCATTTGTAAAACGATTTGTATGTGTTGGTGGAGACTTTAATTTCAGTTATTCGCCACAAACTACCTTTTAATAAATAGTACATGTACAAGCTTATTCATTATGCACTAAATTATTCATTATGACCTACCCACCCCTTATCTCAATACAAATTATATGGTTGTTACTAACTCTAATTTTTGATGAAATTCAACAGCGTGTACAAAATAATAGTTTTCATCTTGATTTCAAAAATATGTAATTTTTGTTTTATTCTATTAGTAAGTATGTGAAGTAATAAAGAAAATAACAGTCGCCGCAGAATATTCTCTATTAGTTTATTGTCAAATTAAGAACGGTGTGATTGATAAAACATTTAGAGGGTAATACTGAAATTATTCTATTCACATTTTTATTTAGTTAATTAGCGTGTAACTAATGGTTGGGTCCACATTTTGATATTTTGTACAATTCTTTGTTCATATATTGACATAAATAGAACTATTTAAGAATTGAGTTTTTCATAAAAGCTTTTAAGTCTATAAAATATATACAACAAGAACAAATAAAATTATTCGTTGGAGTTGTTTTGGTATCAAATAATTATTGAATAAATGAAAGTAGTGACTCAAAAAATTTTGTTTTCGAACTTTAGGCTACCGTTTTAAAAATTCTAATCGGTTTATGAAACTGAATACTCTAAGAGAAGCTTTCTCCTCTTCACAGAGACGTGATCAGAGTTAATATATTTCGAAAAGTCAACTTGAACCTGACAAATAATCTTGAAATCGTGCTAATATACCTTGAATTATAGATATTGGTCACATCTTACTGTACAATTAACGTTTAAAATCCACAAAAAATGACCAATAAAATTTTAACAAATTCATAAAAAAGCTATTTCAATCACTCTATCATCCTGTATGAGACAGTTTATTTGCATCTGCTCCGATTTTATGTTCCTCGCATTTCAAGCATTTTCTTTTAATATTTATGTCAACAACAGTTCATTCCTTATTTCTCAATCCTTTATGTACTTTGAATCACTTGAATATTTACTCTCAAATTTTCATTATATGTATATTCGTTTGTACATTCCGATAAAAATAGTAACAGCTCAATCAGGAGCTCTTTGACTCATTTATTGTGGTAAATCAATCCAAGTTCATTTCTCATTTCATTAATTCATTTCTCCATTTTTTCCTGTCCTGGGCTTAACTCCACCATCCACAGACTCCCATTTTGTTTAGGTCACTTGTTACTTGACATTCTTATTGGCTTTTTGGTCTTCCTTTAGGCCGGTTTCCTAAGGGTTTCCATTCTTCCGTTTTATAAATCTGGTGATAGTCTCTTCCTCTAAAATTTCTCTAATTTCAGCATTCATAAGGATTCTATATTGTCCGTCAATTAACTTTTTTGGCTCATATATTCTTCTTATCATTTCTTTCGATGGAAGTTTTTCTTCGTCAGCTTTTGCTAGATTCATCGTTTCTCCTCCATAGGTTACTGTCGGCCTTATTGCTCTATGTAGATTTCCATTTTAGTACGTCAACTAACTTTCTCGCAAAGCATTAGAAGCCTGAATTTATGATATGCTCGATAGCCTGCTTGGATCCTTTGAGTAATTTCCTCTAGTCGCTAATTATGGTTCTTAACTGTTTCTTCCAAGTATTTAAAATTATTAACCCCCAAATTTTAGTTCCTTTCTTTTATGTGAGAAGCTAGCTCAAGAGGGTAAACCCTACTACGCCTTTAAGTTATCTATGAAAGCTGTGCAACGTAATCCTTCTAATCTACCCAACCAAAATAGTAAATAATATCAAATCAAGCTTTGAACTATTATGAATGAATTAAAAAACAGTAACTTCATACCCTAGTTTAACTACGTTTATGGTTGTCGATTGCTAAGTATTTGGAATATTTTAGTGGTTCGTAACTGATTGAAAAAGATACTAATAAGCGCGATTATCATTTATCACTTCACGTACTTTCCGAATAAACAATATGGAGAAGTCAACATTATTACGCACGTATTGTCATTTTCTTTATATTTTTTTTGTATATAGATTAACACACCATAAAAATTGTCAAATCTTAATATGTGTTACTTCGGTAATAAATCTCAAATGATGATAGATGGTATAAGGTGCGGCTCGAAGCGCCGGCGTTTTGTCGCAGGAATGCCAATTATTCTTTTGCAGGTACGATCTCTATGATCTGATAATTATCATAACACATAATGCATTATGTATTTCCTTTGAAATATATAGCCGCTTGTATGGCAAACAAAACGTGACTATGCGTATTTGCTGCTATCAATCACATTAAAAATAATACGTTATAACATGTATTGGAAGGTGGGGCTACGTGTCACTGGATTTGGAAGGTAAATGCTTTGTTTCCTCCCACTGTTGAGCATTGTTAATATTGATAAATTATTTTTGTAATTAGCTCTATGTAAATAATCTATTATTGATCCTTTAAAGGAGATCGATAACGTACTATTTCACCAGCCTATTAATTATAAAATTTATCATGAATCACCACGTTTTTTCCTTAATATAGGTCCAGAAGATTTTTTCTGATTTCGGAAGTTTAATCATCACTTTCTGGCATCTGTTTCTAGAAGATGTAAAAAAGAATACTGAACACAAATACTAATAGTGAACCAAAGGAACAAAGTTAACACATTATATAAAATGATTTACATATGCAGTGGTAGTATATCATCCCTTTATTTCACCGTCAATATACATATCAATAATTTTTGACAAGATTGCAATTAATTATTACTATTACTATTAAATTCCAGTCATCGAAAAAAATAAAAACGTGAGGTATGAGGTCATCTTGTCTCTGCTCTGCTGTGGCTTATAGAATGCACGTGAATGCAAATTATATTTTGCGTACCAAATACAACGCAACACACTTATTTTACTGATTAATAGAGAGTGACTGGGATTGGTCTTGGATACTCAAAGCAGTATTAAGTGTACTTTGTTTACCTGACTTCCGCATTTACGTCTAAAAAAAACAAATTGTTTGTTATTTGGCAGATATGACATAATCTACAAGTTATCTGCAGTTCTTCATGTTTTCTCTTGATTTTTTGTACTATATGTAACACATATATATTTTTCCTGGTAAGTTAAGCTATTCTTTCGTATCTTGATTATAATAATACTGACAATATATTATTACCATATCAAATGTAATAAATATAATGTGTATTCCAAATATTTGGCAAGTCTGCTACTTTTTTTTATTCTATTGTATACAGCAAAAGAAAAACGGGAGAACATCTATTAGTACTAACGTCGACCAGTGGCGAATTTTAATTCGATTTCTTAAAAACGAAAATTAAATTTTTTGAAAACTAATTTATATAAAATAATTGGTTCAAATTATTGTGAAAGGGGAAATGTGCCTATGATGGACCCCCACCAATGATGGACCACTAGCTATATTTTCAAATTTACCGCGCATATTACACTACCACCATATTGGTTGGGTTGATTGATGCTTATAGTCAGTTGTTTACAAGCGCTCTTGCGAATCTAAACCGTTTTTGTGAAAATAAATAAATTTAAATTGGTATGTATTGATATAACAAAGTAGCATGGCATGATGTTAGATAACTTTTGTTTTACTCTTAGCTAGAATCTGATTTTGTTACTACAGCTTGATAGAACTGTTGCATGTTGATTGGCGAGTAAAAATTGAGGTTATGGCGGAGAATTTTTGTCTCCCCCTCAAACTGTAGCAATTGGTACTGATAAAAAAAATGCAGAAGAAGGGGAAAAACTGATCATTTGAATTCAACACCAGAAATTCATGAACTCAAAGACAAGGTTATAGAAAAGGAAACAAAGATAAGAAAACAACAAGCCAGGATAGTAAAACGGAAACTTGTCATTGAAAATGACAGTTCTGATGAAGATGAATCCGACTTAGAGAACTTTTTGGAAAAGGGACAAGATGACTCAGATGATGATGCTAGCTGCCTTTACTGCAATGAGTTATTCTCGCACTCACGTGCAAAATAAAAGTGGATTCGTTGTCAAAAATGTAACTCGTGCTGCCATAATGAGTGCGCTGGTGTTTCCTTCCATTGCAAGTCTTTTATTTGTGAGCTCTGTACCTAACGTGATGTTAGTTTGTTCTATATTTTTTCTAATAAAACTTTAAAGACATTTTTTTTCATTTATTTTAAAGGGGTCCGACATGGACAGATGTGTGCCAATGATGGACCCCTCGACTACTTTTTTAAAAATAGCTATGCTATTAAACAGGAAATTATTTGGCAGAGAAATCTTCCTATACTATAATAAACTTCGAGCTAAGTATATATTTCCATGTAAAAAAAATTAATAAGTCCAAAACTAAAAAAGTTGTAATGATATTTCCTTAAGGGGTCCATCATAGGCACATTTCCCCTAGTTAAAATCATTTTCGAAATAGAAAATTATTATAAACGCCCTCAATGTTAATACTTTTAGATTTTTCTAGGCCAAAATAGCATTCCATAAAACTGTATGAAAAATACACTCTAAAACATTGGTTCACAAACTTTTTTGTTTCATGGATCACTTTTAAAATTTTACTGGATCCTATACCTATTTCCAAATCTCGAAAAAAGTGGAGATTAGATCTACCCACGGAAACTAGTGTAGTGGCCGATTTTCTACAACAAATTAACAGTTTTCGAAAAGAATCGATCAGAATCGATTGCTTGATAGGGTTAATTATTTGATAATAAAATCAATTAAACAAAATTCCAATTTTAATTTATTTTACTGGGAGTGGATATCAAAAAAGCAAAGTTGTCCAATCGAAAAAGTGACTCCATCCAATTTTACTTCTTTGAAGTGACTCATAGCACAGGAATCAATCAATTTTCACAAATTTTATTCAAAAAACTTCCCATTCGGAGTCGTAAAAAGGAATATAGTATTTATTTGAATATATAAATTAATATACTATTAATTATTATTATAACGGTGTACAATGATAATTACAAAAAAAATGTAGATTTCGATTATCCATAACGATTTCCAGAAACATTTGATGATCTCTGTATGTGGCTACGGTAATTTTAACTCATTCTCACTTTGCATTTTAACTATGAAGGAACAATATATCTTAATGAAATGTTTATTAAGCCATTATATTTTTTTTCCAATGTACAAAACTTCTTACTCTTTTTAACGTTAAACATCTAATCGAATTTAAAAAGTAAAACGACAATATCATTAACAACAATGTTTATAGGAACCTATGTGAAACACATACATATCTCATCATGCGGTGTAAGACATGCATTAACTTTTTATGGGAAATGTGATTTACTAAAATGTAAACTACGGTGGCCCTCCGTGGGATAGGCCGCTAAATGGTACCTAATTTGTGTGAGAAAGTATTGACTATTTAAAACTTCAGTGGCACTCCTATTTTTCACACTTCAATTTTGAGACAAAGATATTTATTGTAATGTTTTAAGTGAGATGTTACATCTTTGTAAAACACGATACTTCAGTCAAGTGAAGTGCTTTTCAAATATTTTATTAATATCTGAAATAGTAAGAATTGAAAGATTGCAGTAGAGGACATTCTGTCATTTTATAATCTAGATTTTTTATAAAATAAGGATATTTTAGTTTATACAAACTTTGATGGTATTAGAAATACTAGTTTAAGAAATATATTTATTACTTTTTCATTACATCGTTAAAAACCGGTAACTAACGGCATCTATAAAAATAAATAGAACCTACTCTACTCATAATGGCATATTAAATCAACTTTAATATTTCACAGGCAATGTTTCCTTATTTTTATCGGCTAACCAAATACGGTATTCAAATAATATTTAAATACACCCAGTTTAATTGATTATATTCGCCAAATCATTTATTTACTGTAAGGGATTGTTATATGAGCTCAATACTTTTCAAGACACCATTTTCCTTGATAGAGGCTTCAAATTGTTTTTATCTTAAAAAAAATAATAATTGCGTTAGCACTATCTGATCAATAATTCTAGACGTTTGATGATTGTTATTGAGTAGTTGTTAAAGTTTTACCTATTTACGCGGATTTCACACAAATTTGAATAATAAGCTATGTTCATTTTCAAGCCAAAATGTACAAAGCTTCCTCATATCAATTAATCATATATTCGGTTATAATATGAAACCTACAATGTTCAATTTTAAAAAAAGAAGGAAAAAGACGTCACACAGTTTATTTTATTCTGAGTCTTTTAACATAAGTAGGCAAAATGAGAAAGCTAGGATTTTTTACACTATTTGAAGCTTGCTTTTCTGCATTATATAAAAATATTCAAGTATAAGTCATAACTTATGTTAAGCAAATGATCTGAATACATTTATTTTAAATTTTCGGACTCCCTCGATATGAATATCAAGTGCTTCATTCAATACAGCATTTTCTCTTCGCGCTGGCAAAACTAATCATCACAAATCATGGTCTATGAAAACGAACACGTACTTCATCCAAGAATATGAGATCACTTTTGTATATTAAACTATTCACAGAAAATCCTCACATACTCAATTATATCAATAAGTGAGAATTATTGTACTGGAAAACTATTACAACAATCGCAACTCCAAACTGCTAAAAATTGCTTGAAAGAAACTTGGTCCATTATCAATCATTTGAGAAACAAAATACGTTCATCAAACTCTACCCAGACCAATAATTATTTCGAGAAAGTAGGAATATCTCCAACTAATGATGCTGTTTCTTTTCTCTTTCCTTCTGAGAGAATCACTGACAGTCTCTTTCTCAGACTTGTAGATGAATTTGAGCTAGTGAAAGCCATACTCAGCATTCAAAAGAAAACTTCCTGCTGCATTGATGGGTTCAGCAAAGTTTTTTTTCAAATTCAAGTGATGATTAACGTTTTATGTTATGTTATGTTATGTTTTATGTTATCTAATCAACGAATTCTTTGAAAAGGAGCTTCACACTAGTAACTATAATTCTATTGTATTATTACCAGTCTTATCGAAGATAATTGAAAGACTAATGAAAAATCATCTATTGCCTTTTCTTTCCAAAAATAACATTTTGAAAGCTCAACAATTTGGTTTCCTACCTACTGAATGCACTGACACCATGTTTTTTGTTCTTAATGATATATAGACCTCAATAATAATTGATTATATACGGTTTCGATTGTGTTGAATGAAAGTCTGATTAACAAACTAGAGTATCATGGCTGTGGAGTACCTCAGGGTTCAGTTTTAAGTCCAATTCTTTTTTTTTTTGGTAGTTCATAAACTTACGAATTAATGGTAAATTTATTTTATTTGCAGATGACACAGCTTACAAGCTTACACAGATATACAAGCTTCACATTCTACCATGGGCTCTGTTTAAATACTGAAAAAACTTTAGTTTTATCCTATGAGCGACTTTGACAACCTTTTAAATTCAGCAATGACTTAATACGATCTGCAAATTCGATCAAGTTTCTTGGTCTATATATTGACTGTGTCTGTGAATGACGAAAAAAAATATCCTCTGCTTGTTACAATATTAAATCTGTGTCTAAATATATCGATTCTCAAACTGCTTTTTGCTACTCGTTGTTCGAATCGCATCTTCGTTTTGGTTCGCCTTTCTGGGGGTCTTGTAGTTTGCACCTCTTCGCATCTATCTTCAAATTGCGCAGAAGAGCTATTTTTTACAAATATGGTTTAAGTAGGAGAACGTATTGCGAATTCTATTTTGAATAATACAAAAATTCAACTCTTCCTGCTCTGTTAATTTTAGAATCCGTTTGTTTGGTCTGCAAACACTTTCACATCTGTGAGACCCATTTATAGTTACCCTAATAGAAGAACAAATTTAGTCATTTACTCAACACTAACCACCCCTGATTTGGTAAAAAACTCCAAATGCCAAAAATTATTCAATCAGCTACCTTCAGAATTAAAAGTGACAAATACATTTAATAAGTTCCGGTGATTGACTAAGGCATTTCTGCTTAAAAGATTTTATTATTCTGTAATAAAATTCCATAATCTACCATAGACTGACATAAATAAATATCTAGTATGAGGTGATCTATCAATATCATTTAGCCAAATTGTGTCGCTTTGTAGGTAAAATTTTGAAGTTTAATATTAATATTAATCAATTTTAAAGCTAAACAGTCTGGTTATTAAACCCAAACTACGTAGTGAGTTTAATGAGCTCTTATCATAGCATTAAAAGAAATTCATGAATAAAAAACTGTGATTCTTATTCAATATGTTCTCTCTTCATCTTCACACACTTTTCAGAACGCCTGACTAAAGCTTCTATGCCATTACAAAAATATGATACATCTATAAAATCAATAAGTTAGTACATAGTCTTTCCCCATTAGCTTTGCAACAAAAAATAGTCGGGTGGGCACAGATCAATCTCTGCCACATTCTTGTATAGTAGCCTTTGAAAGCTAAGCAGTGTGTACTGGAGCATTGTCATGAAGCACCTGCAAAACTCATCTGATTTTGCTGAGCCTTTTTTGGATTATTTTCTGATGTAACTGCTTTAGTAAGTCAGAGTAATAGGTTACGTTCACGGTTGTATTTAATTTCGCAAAATAAATCAAAAGGATACTTGACAGCGCCAAAATATTAGAGCCATCACTTTTTTGATGCTTTCCTCGACCTTTACTCTTTTTAGCACGGCCTTTCTTTTCCGATGCCACTCCGTGGAATCTCCTTTGAAATTCGGATCATAATAAAATATCATAGCTATCGAGTTATACTTAAAAATCGGATACTTAACTTTGGTTCCATAGTTTTTTTATTGTCACTAATATGGATTTTGATTCACTTATTAAAAATAGCAGGTTTTATTGATATTGGCATCTTTATTACCTTGACTTACTTTTCTACTGGATTTCAAAATTGATTAATCAATTAAGACTGCTTATCGTCTACCTTGAATGTGTAATCCATATCGAAATTTTCATAATTCTGCATTTTCTATTACAAAACATGATAATATAAAATGTGCCTTATTAATAATATTCAAAATCAATAAAGGAGCAAGACACAAACATTAATAAATTAAGGTGTAATTTCACAATTTACCAGTGGAAATATAAATAGCAAACTATATTTTCCTCGAAGTTTATAAGTTTCATCACCCAATTCAACAGCATAAATAGAAACAGAATTTGTATGTTGTTAATGTAGTAGCACGGAAAAATATTTCACACCATTACGAGTTTAATTCCGAATTGATATCCCTTTAAATCATGTATGAGGTGCCAGACAGAGTGCACTACGTAAAAGCGTACGTTAGAAGTTAGCAAAAATGTAAAATATGATAAAAAAAAGTGGAAATAATAGTATTAGTAGTTATATGAAGGTTATTACTGAAGCATTGAGATATGGCAATGATGATGTGAATATGTCAAATCTGACATTGCCACTACAAAGTTTGACATGTTGAATGGTGAACGTACTCAGAATGTAATAAAAGTGTAGATCGTCATGTGGCATATCGTATAATATCTGATTCAATTCAATGATTAGAATTTATGATTCAAATTTTGGGACGGTATTATTAATAAAGTGTTTATTCGAAAATAAAAATAATATTCTGATTATAGAGGATTTAACACGTTGAACCCAGTACGGCAAGTGAACTTTCCCAAAAACCCAGAGCGTTACTACGGACTGCACAATATATTTTATTCCAAACTTCCTCCACGGCCCAAGGGACCATATTTAAATGTATTTTACAGCTTGATTGAACCGTCTTGGGTCTTTGGAACATTACCCTATACTTGGTTCATTTGATTTTGTTTTAGTTTTCATATTTTCTTTTCTTTCCAAATAATATTTGATTCAATTTTTAACTTGTTCTACCTTAACATTACCTGTACCTATTTTTGTTAATTATGTTTAAAAGTATAAAAAACATGACGATAAACATGTTACAATATAAATACAACATTAAAAAATTGTTGTTACACTCTGAATTATTTATGTTTTTCGCAAAACACTGATTACAATAATGTGGTTTTCTAAAACAAACACAGCAATAAGTAATCACTATTTTTACTTTGAATTTCATAATATTTTTTTCACTGAACCCTACACCATCTCTTCTCACTTTTTGACTTAGACCTTCCTTCTTCAATAGGCAGTGGTTTTTTGGTTTTAGTATCTCTTCATCGCCAAAGTCTTTCTCAAAAAAGTGTTGTAACACTGTACCATTGGGTCAGGTAGTTGTATAGAAGATTAGTCTTCTGTTTTATTATAGTCGACCACGGTTCGAGGTTTTACAATTACTTCTGATCGTCTGTCAATGCTTACTGTCTCATAAGCACGCTTTGTAAATACCATCAAGGCCCTGGGGAAAGTTTTAGCGGTAAAATTTATTTCGAGCCCAGAGCCCACACACAAAAAAACATTATTTTTTCTCACTTTTCATTTCAAATAAATTTTTTTTCTATTTTTCCTTGGATTATTTTAGCCCATGGGCTAAAGTTTATCGATTTTGGTTGGGGCTCAACATGTTAATTTAACTCTTTAGGGGATTTTTTAGCGTGAAACAATTTGACCTAAGTAAAAGCAATGATAATGAAGTTAATCTTCATAGTCAACCTTTTTGAGAATGGGAAACATTCATTTCAATCTCTTGCTCTTAAGAATGGTATAATATAGCCCCAGAATATCTTCCTGGGAAAAAATTTGGTTGATATTTAGTTGAAAAGGTTGGTAAATACCTTGATTGTGAACTGTATCTGTAAGTAGCAGGAAAAGTGAACTAAATGTCTGAATTTTTATAATATTAACCACAAATTTGAAGTACAGCTTTTTCTTCATATATGAAATTATATGTATACCGTTTGCAACATACTTTTAAAATGTTTTAATATGACAAGAATTGGACAAACTTTCCTTCGCCTACTTGTAAAACAAAGGTGGAAAAACGATTTTATACTAGAAAGTCGCGAACAAGCCACATGTAAAAGATGGTCCAACCATAATGTATAATGTCGTAACTTGACGTCAAGTTTAGTGTCCAACTTATTTGATATTTCTTGATTCCAGTTTCTGACCAATTCAACCATGGAGAGAATCACAATTGTGTTAAGACTGTAGAAGCGTTTTATGAAAATGGACAATCAAATAAATTACAGAATTCGAACACTTCCTGAATGTTTTGGTCTGCAAGATAGACCAAATATATCCACAATCAAAATAATTGTATAAAAATTTTGCTATGAACTTATATACTAATTATTACCTATTACTATTACCTATAATTTTGTTATTCATTGTGGTTCTTTTGTGTATTGAAATTTTGTTGTACTTGTATCTTTATTTAGCTTTTTTGTATGTTTGTTTTTTATTACAAGCTTTTGTCTACAAATGCTAACAATTTCTCTGTCGAGTATAAAGTCATTTGATTCATTCTCTATGAAACTTTTTATTTTCTATAAAGTAAATAAAATTCAAAATTTGTGGTTTACTTATATTTTATGGGGGTAGTGTTAATATATCTAGAAAGTTACAGGTTTATGGATTTACATGATGATTACGCTAAAATATCACGACTGTATATGCGAGTGAACATTTCTATTAGAGAAATACACACCCTATGGCTCCTTATTTAGTTAGGTATTTTGCTTTATCAGCAAATCGAAAGGACTATAAATTATTTTCAACTGTTCATAACAAGGTCGACATCGGTAAGGATCATAAAACTATATTAACAAATATATACATATTTTTTTAACAGTGCTACCTCATTGCGCCTTCTTGTTATTGCTTTTAATTTCGCTTCTTCTGCTAAACGAATGATCTATAAAATTATTTTTGTAACGAATAACGTATACAAATAGCTCATTAAATTTCAATTAATTGATAAATGTTGCACACATATCACCATAATCAGCATAATTTTGTCGTTCATTATTTAAAAACTTTTCTGCTTTCCAAATTTAACATTTTTTGAAATGTTTCTAGCTCTATAAAGTTTAATGTCTTCTCGTTTGACAAGTTTACACATGTTCTTGTGTCATCATTTTCTCATTTCAAAACACGTCTATTTAGGATATTCCTTTTTTTTATATCAATTATGAATGCAGAACCTACAGTATAATAAAATACGACAAGCAATCAGTATCTCGAACTGAAATACAAATATAATGATTTGAATGTCTTAATACTGCCAAAATATTTAGTCAACGATAAAGAGAATGTCTTTATGTGCAAAAGAGCACGTTGTTTATTTACAAAAGGTCGGTATGGGGAAGTTGTATTGATTCAATACAATAATCTATTTTAAAACAATAGAGAGTCTAGAATGAACTTATCTACTTCATTCTTCACCTATTATTGTTCATATATTTTTATTCTATACAAGTTTTGGTTTCACTTGTAGTTTCGTACCTACTTTATTATGATTTAATAAGGAAATATTAAACAGATAATTTTCATTTTGAAAATAACATCTTGAAATAAAAAATTACTTAAAATGAAACACTTAACGCTATTTGTTTCATAACTACGTAAAAGTAAGTATAAGATGAAAGAGGATAAATCTTTCTTAAAATTCTGCGAAAAATATTGAGACAAAAAGAAATCATAAGCAAATAAATTGAAGAGCTAGGTACTTGGCAAAGGTTTACAAGAGGAATCGGAAGAATTGAATGTTCATATACATGGTGTTTCAAAAAAAAGGTGATCCCGTTTCTAGGATAGATAGAAAACAAAACTGAAATACGAGGGGGTACCCAAAAATAACCAGAATTATTTTTTGAATGCTATATATTTACAAATAGTCACAAAACATCATTATCCCCTTCAAAATACTCTCCATTACAAGTAATACATTTGTCCCAGAGGTGCTTCCACTGTTCAAAACATTGTTTGAACTCATCTTTAGAGATGGCTGCAAGCTCCTGTATCGTTCTTTTCTTGATGTCTTCAATGTTTTCAAATCGCTATCCTTTCATGCCCGTTGCGTGGAAACAAGAAACATTCGCACGGAGCCAGGTCAGCCGAGTAAGTTGCGTGGGGCAGCGGAACCATGTTATTTTTAACCAAAAACTGGCTATCAGCGATGGCTGAGTGTGCAGGTACGTTGTCATGGTGGAAGAACCAGTCACCTGTTTGCTGCACCAAGCTCCAAGATATTCCACTGATTTCAGACAGGTGATCAACTGTCTGTCGACGGTTTATGCGCAGAAGCTCTCAAATTCTTTCAACGTTTTCATCGATTCGGGCAGTTGATGGACGTCCAGAACAAGGTTTGTTATTAATCGACATGTCGCCATTTTTAAATCGAGAAAACCACTCATACACTTGAGTTTTACCCAACATCTTTGTAAGCAGTTTTCAATATTCAAACAATTTTAACAGCGTTTTACCGAGTAGAAAACAAAATTTCACGGCGGCACGTTGTTCACTTAAATTTGCCACCAAAAAATCGAAACAGCACTAGCAAAAACGGTCTACACACTAGTGACGAACAGAACGTAGCAGGTCAATGGCTCGCGCGGCACTGAACTGGCGACGAGTTGCGCTAAGCAGGCCCTACCGGCAGAAATCAGTACTACAAAACCTCCACTCATGGCAATGCTATTCCGGTTACTTTTGGGTATGGGTACCCCCTCGTACATGATCATCAAATTGTTTTCTGTTTCATACTAAGGCCCGCAATCGCTTAGTGCCCAAACTTATTTAAGAACAAGATCCTATACTGATTAGACTGGAATTTTGTGAAGCGTTACAAGAAACGAAAGCCCTCAGTTCCAGTTTTTTAAATTTTTCACGCAACAAAAAATTTTTGATTCACATAATACTTACTAACTAATAATAATCATAATTAATAACTTTATGAATACCAGCATCGGTTATTTCTTCATAATTTTCAAATCAAAATATTCCGCAAACGGAACACAGTATCGAGGTTTATCAAGAGTACCTTTTTGGTGTAATATTAAATGTTGTATAAGCTAACTTGACTAGACTTGACTTCAACGCTCTTTATCTTGAATACGGATGGCGTTTCGGAAATTTTTTACTGATTAAACACCAAATATTTATCAGTTTTCTATCTATTCTTGAGATAAGATTACCTTTTCTTGAAACACCCTGTATATATTTACTTTTTCTAACTGATGATTATATAGCAATAATTGGTTATAACAGATTATCTACAAAGTACAATAGATGCTGTTGATTGCGGTGCTGTTTACACAAGATGATGTGGCCGATCAGGTAATTGGTTTGAACGTTTCTGTGGTAAAACTTTGGTTATCATTCTAAAGAAGCAAATAAAATTTTGCAATATTTGAAAAGGACTGTATATACTGTACTCACAAAATAATAGGATATTTTGCCAAACGTAATAGATATATTGTACAAAAACATTTTTTCTTAGAAGCAGTGCCTTTCCATGTCAGTGCCATACCTAGGATAAATTGAGCTATCGAAAATGTCATTTGAATCGAAACGATTGATAATTAGCACTCTGTAATAGCGAATAATATAAATGCGAAAATGTGATGCAAATTCCTCACTAATATTTTAATATTTTCAATATCATTGGAATGCAAGAAATATTAACTAAATGTTCAGAATATGTTAATTTTACATTCCTTCAACATCATTTTATTACTTTTAATTACAAATATAGATCTTCCAATTGCAAATTACTTTTATGAAAATATAAAATAACTTTATTGACAATATCGCCGCCATGGAAACTTCATCAATGAGAATAATGTTTATTTTGCGAAATTAGAAACGATTTTAATGTATGCCACAATTTATTTATGCGTAAACGTTTATTAAAAAATGTACTCGAAATATACTGAGTCTTAAAAAATTGTTACTACAAAGTGAATGAACAGCCTATTGTATACTTGATAGTTTAATCCAACAAGATTTACACATAAAAAACGACAGATTCACTAAAGTGCTTCAACACCTTAACACCTGATCTGACTAATATTTGTTGGTTTTTCTCAATTTTTTTTTCCAAGAGTTTCAAGCAATAAAAATTGTATCAAAAAGATGAAGTGACAATTGCGTTATTTTACGTAAATCAACTAATTTTATTTTTTGATCATAGTATTATACGTTGTCCTAATCCACGTCGAGCTTTATAAAAGTAAATTTAATTAGAGCAAATTCCAAATATTCTCATATTTCCGTAGTCTACTTCTATCTGGTTTTGTTCTCACTTCTCTCCAATTATCTCCTTTCCCTCCTACCTCTTTTTTAATCCTTGTTATATGGCGAAACCCTTGGTTTAGTCATTATTTTTTTCTCGTTGTTCCATATATACGTACATTTAATATTGTTTCTTAATTTTTTTCTAATTTTTCTTTGTTGAAAACTTTTCCATATTCAATTTCTTGGTCGAGTGTTTTTGTCTTTTTTAGATTCTTTTAATTAGTTCTCAATTATTATCAGATTGTTCTGTACACATTTTTAAACTTTTTCTCCCATTCATATTCTTCATAATATCTTTGTTAGCGTTTGTAGACCCTTTTCTCCAAAATTTTATAGAATTTTTGATTTGGTATTGTTGTGGCATGCTGCTTGTTCAACTTTTGTTTGTATTAGCTATTCGTTTTCATTGTTTTCTAAATCTTGATGACTTTTATTTTTGATTATCTCTTCTTCTACATAGACAAGCTCCTAAATTTATTCCCTCAAACGCTCTTTAATTTCTTTATCTTGTCTCAATACAACATCATCTTCATTTTTTATTTTTTTATATTGTTCGATTTCCTTTTTTTTTTGGAGTTTTTAAGAATTATTGAACTGATGTTAATTTGATTACTAGGAATATATTAATTTGAAAACTTTCAAGATATTTCTGACTTCTTTTTCGACACATATCTACATAACTTGATTTCCTATTTAAAAATGGTCAACATAGGGTAAGCAAAAGCTTTAAAGTACATTTGCTTTGTGAAGTTATTAGTTGAATTTTAGACGGCATTACACTAGGTTTTAATACGCAAAAACCTTCTTAAAGAGGTGCTACTTAGAGTATACCTACACTAATACTTAGAGTATTAGTGTAGGTAAGTGCTTATAGAGTTTAAACACACGATATAAAATTTTCTCAAAGATAAGATGTAAACAGCAGTATCCATTGAAATTAATACCCTTATACTATTTCGTTTGCTTCAAATACATTTGGTATGAAACACGAGAACATAAAATATCAAGAATTTACCTATTCTTACTCATTTACATTCTCACTAAACATATATACCACAGATTTAAACATTTTGTTGTTTTAATTATTCACTGGAAGTATCACTTAAGATGAATTCAAACAATAAATCAAATAACAAATAAGAATTAGTCTTGCTGTTCGTTAAATGTAGCCATATGATGCCAAACGTGATTTGCAATGACTAGTCTTATTCCTCATATTACAGCAAATGGTTTTAAATCTAGCTTGAAAGTATTTAAAAGCACTTAGCAAAGGGTTCAACTACACTTAAAGCTATAAGTTTGTGCTTATACATATAATGGGCTGCCACTTTACCACTGGGTTATCACTTTACAATCTTAAAAAGTACATATTTTATGATTTTATATGTTGCTTACTAAAAGACTGACTAAAAAACTGCGAAAATACTTAGTTTAACTTGAATAGATGTATAAATTTATACAATATAATATTTATAAAGTCCTCTTAACACTATACAACAAAAAAAATAATACAAAATAACTTTCACTACCTAATAGAACAAAGAAAACCTAGCATGAATATTTACAAGAAAATAGATTGTTTACCCTACGGCTGTCATTTTGACTTAGATCAGCTGTTCCTGGAGACTGCCCGATGTCGTATTTTTAACTGTCAAATAATGTGTGCGTGTTCTTGTTCCAAGGCACGTGTGTACATCAAATGACACTTTTTTATTTTGTCGTGTAATCTTGGGAATCATAAATATCCTAATTTTCCATAGACAAATGTAAGATATGTTTTATAAATTAGAAAAAGGTTTTACGTTACGTAATAAAGGAATAATTCAATTCTTGTATGGCTTGACTCGAAAGTAAATATAGAAACGCATACGAATAAATTCATATTATATAATGATCATAAAACTGACTCATTCATCTCGATGACATCTCATGTCAAACAGCATTGTCAATAGGACGTAATTATTCATTTTAATTTTTTTGTTTTCAAAATTGTAGTGGTTCGCAAATATGTCTCGAATTCCTAAAACAAGTGGTATTCCATCTCGTCTAGTATCGGCATCAGCTACATTTACCAAAAACCAACCAGGAGAAAATATTACACACACCACACAAAGAACTAGAGTAGCTCAAGTGCAGTCATGTTGTGGTTCTGGTACAGGAGAAGCCCAAGCTCCATCTACAAATCTACCACAACCAAGAACGAGTCAGTTGCCACAATCACGTTTACCACCTCCATGTTGTTCAACTCAAAAGGCACGACAACCTTGCGCTCCTAAAGGAAATCAAACAGGTATACCTCCACCTAGGTCAATTGCTCAACCTGGATTTAGTAGACCTCCTGCCCAAACAGGAATATCGAAATTGAGACCCCCTCAACCTGGATTTAGTGGACCTCCTGCTCAAACAGGAATATCGAAATTGAGACCCCCTCAACCATCAGCTACTGCCCAGAGTCGTAGCTTAAGTGCACCTTCTTCTTCCCGTCAAAGCAATTTACCAACAATGCAAAAATCGGTACAAGAATCTTCTAGACAAACTGTTGGTGCACAAGAAGGATCAAAAAATTTAACTTGCAGGAAAGAAACAATGTTACCTAAATCAGCGTTGAAACCACCGGAAAAAATAGAAAGTAAAATAAAAAGCAGTCTTTTAAATAAATCTTTGGCGAAACCTCGTGTCAAGGTAACGGCAAAAGCTAAACAGATCACACAGGCACCAGCTGAGAGTATGGAAACACCAAAAGGAATTGAGCCTGTATTACAGAAAGCCGTTTTCGAAAAGCGAATAGAGAGAGATGAAAGAGGGGAGGCTCTTATTAAGAATCTCAAGCTCTCAAAACTCAACGATCAAAATGAAATGGACCAAGTAGAAATGGGTATTCAACAATTAGATCCAAATTTTCCATCAATGAAATCTCGAGAGATTGTGGGAGTTACTAGTACTATTTCTGTAACGCCTTCGTACGCGACGGTCTCCAGAGATTACGTTAGAGCTTTAACAGAAGAAAAAGAAGATATAGGCATGTCTCCAGAGGAAGTAGCAAAATTAGTTGAAGAAGAAAAGGAAGATGTAGATAACACCTTGAAAATGATTCCTCCCGATTTAATGTTATCTCCAGGAAAATACGAGATGAAACAACGTTTACAACAATTGAGATTAAATTCCGAGTCAGTGGCTCTTTTAGAACAGTCCATAATACAACCAGAAATTACTGCAGATGAGGCTCAGTCAGAGCCATCTCCAGAAGCTGTAGCAACTGTAATGCACACCGTAGAAACCGGAATCACTCCAGATGCTACTCCGGATCAAGTTTTTAACTCCTTATTTCGAGAACCCCCCAATGAGCATTTCATAAATCTTAGTTCGGTAACTCCAGGTCCTCTGCAAGATGTAGTAGTTCCCACTGATATACCTAAGGAAATTCACAAGGAAGCCGTTACTAATGAGATGTCTAAATTAACAGAAAAATTGAATAATATTCAACCTGGAGATATTCCTTACGTAGATATTTTCACTAAAGTGATGTCTTACGAACAAAAATCTCCGGTAAAGGGTAAAAACTTACCACGTACTTTCCAAAAAATTTCAGATGAAAAATCTCTATGGGTAAATGCGGATTTAGAACATCTCGTGAATGTAGTTGGTGCAGAGCCTGCAGATATACTAGATCCATTCAACTTGGATGAATTAGAAAAATCTGAGAATTTAGAAGCCGAAATGGCAAATGGTCTCGAATATTTCCTTGAAGCTAATCCAATTCAATATATGAATAGAGTTCAATTACGAGGAACACAAATGCCAACGTACTTTCCTGGTTATATGGTGGCCGTTCCAGATTTTCCAGATCTGATGAAAATTGTAAAGACTCCAGATGAAGTGTTTGCTATCGCGTGGAAATCGGTACAACCAAAGTATTTCGACGAGGAATCTATGCTATCTTTAATGTGATTCATTTTTGACGAAACTAGTTATAGTGTATTATATTCACTAGTATGGTGATAAAAGACTGCATTTGATATTAAAGACAATTTGATAGGAGCTTGGCAGAGTTCAAAACAAAAAATTATTCAAATAATGATACAAACTCATGATATGAAAAAAGTTATTAAGCTGAAGCTCCTCAATTACATTATGAAACTTCTGAAAATAGAACACATTTGTTTTGTAAAGTTTTTTTAATGCATCCTTCAATAGTGCTATGAAAAGATTATGTCCCGTTATCTGGTGCAGGTGATATTCTTCAAGATTTTCATAAACTGTTATTGCTACTCGATTATGGCCAGTTTTACCCTCACCTAACAAAAATGTGATTTTTTTGCTAAAATTACTTTCTAATATGTTTTGGCGATCCTGCACATATAAATTTTCTCATAATATGTTTTTCATTAGTCCTATAACAAATAAAGTTTATTACAGAGGGAAAAATTTTTCATTTTGTTCATCCTAATATTTGGAATCACCACATATACATAAAATACCTGGGTATTAAACATCGTCAACTTTAAATCGAGTTCATAAAGATATGGGATGATAGAAGAATGCCCTGGACGACATACGTATCCTCGATAATAAGAAAAATGTAGTAATGAATCTATATTAGGTATTTTGAGTCATAGAATAGAAAATACAGAAACATGGAGATCTTAGCAGCCAGTGGTTAATGTAACTATACCCCTGTGGAGATAAGTAACTTATAGGAAGTATGTATTTATATATGTGGCTTATTCAGTTGAAGACGTGGACCAGTCCCCATCTTTGATTCTTTTATGTATTTATTTGTCAATGTCAAATGTTAATCCACCTGCCTTTATTATCAACTTATTCCCTGATCTTTACCTCCATATTTATCCTAGCCTCTTTATTCTTGAGGGTAAATATTATTTTTCTTTATTTTCCTCATAAATCATTCTCCTTCTATATTCCTCCTTTCAGATCCTCACTGGACCCATATCAATATAATATAGATCAATAATCAATTTATCCACGACTTTTGAATAATGTACCCATTATACGTCGGTTTGCTCGACCTTAATAATACCCATTAATCACGGAATTTAGGTATACTATATTATTTTATGGTTTTGTTTTTTGTACACATACCAAATCTTCTACCAAATGTCTCTCCAGTTGGTGCTCCTAAAACAACTTTACCGCTTTGAATAGTAATCTACTAGCATAGAAAATTGCAATTTATCTATTTGGTCTATAGCGATATGTATAGTTTATATTTTCTTAATAATATTAACAAGGTTTAGCAAACGGTTTCAAAAACAATTTTACTGCTTGGAATATTAATCTTTCCTTCTAATTTATGACATCAATAGCACCAGCTCAAGGTATTATTGAATAAAACAGCTCAAAAACTCTCATTATAGTTCTTGTTCGAAACTAATATTTTTTCCCATCTAGTAGTCTCTAATATAATTATTTGAGTTAATTAAATAATTTAGTGATTACAAGTTTTTTTCAAGAATTTTTTGAGTATATAAAAGGAATAAAGCAGTTTATAGATTCGGAAACCTAACATATCTAGTTGTAGATGGAATAAAAAACATTTCTATTATCCTATTCAGAATACATTTAGAAAGAATTGAAAGTTATTTTGAAAAAATATAATTGTAGTCAATGACTCATCTTTTAATCTGTCATATGAATTGTATTTTGGAAGAAATCTGAGTGTGAAGACTGGTTTAATGTGACACGAGCTCATTTAGGTATTAGGACACAAATTTTTGCCGACAAGAAGCTGACCAGAACGTACTACATTATTTTTTATAACTTTGCTTCCTTCCAAATCCCTTCAACTTTTATCAGGTCTCCAGACGCCCTTCTTCCAAAACATTCCTAAACTATCCCCGAGCTTCCGCCATGTTTACAGACAGAATTATACATGAGTCTAACAAACGTTATTCCTTTAACTTGCGCATCATCAACAGTCAACAGTCTTCTCTTAGAACCAAAAACTTTGACTCATCACTCCATAAAACTCTCTCAACTCTCTCCATGTGCCTGTAGCCCACTACAAGCTGTTAATTTTATTTTGGCGTCTTAAAATAGGTTTCGTCACTAACACCTTTCAAAAAAGGCCAGCTTCTCTCAATCTTCCCTAGATTCATTGATGTGAGCTGATATATCTCTGAGTCCGTAAGTCTTCTATCAACACAATACGTTTATCTTCAGCGGTTATTGTGTTTCGAGACCACCCTGAAAGTTTTCACCGAAGCTCCTGATGGATGCATATTTTTCAAGCTGTTTTCCACGGTATGTTGAGGTATTTTTAATTCAACAGCAATGGTACGGTTACCATTTTCAAGCTTACAAATCTGAATCTGAAAGTCTTAGTTCAAAAAGTGTAAATCGCAGGACTTTTTAGAGTCCTACAAGACTTACTGGGACTAAACATCAATCATAAGCACCGAAGAGATAATTCACAGAATAACTTGCAATTACCAACTTGTCGCAGTTACCGATAAAACATAAACATGCGCTCGTCGAAAGTAATCACATAAAGGTTATAGAGGGAAAAAGTTTTGACCGGTAGTGTACATAATGAATTACTTTATTCTCTTGCTGGCAAAAGTAAACATTAAGAATTATTCACTATTTCTATTTCTCTACACGATAATTTGGGACAACCTTTATCCTTGGAAGTGGTGGTTTAGATATATAGACAACTTATCATCAATTTTCTCAAAAGTTCTAACAGTTTTAAAATAATTTTTGTAGATCCAACATCAATCCTCAACTTATACAATTTCCAGACTAATTGCAGTGCTTCAACCACTAAAAACATTTCTCAATTAATATCATTTGAATAAACTTCGCAACCAGTATTTACCACAAGGCGATTAACGCGCTGCTCTAATCATTCGTATGCACATTATAACCAGTTTAGGTATTAAATCAATGTAAACGCAACCATTAATTACTTATTTTTATTATCATTTCATTATTCAGCAATAATAATAACACTTCTCACACTAGATTATATATTGACAACGTTTAAACCGGTGTGCGTGAAGAAATTCCAAGAAAGATTATATTTTTTACATGTTTGTCATTCTTGTATCGGTCGAGATAAGTTGAATGAGCGTTTATAATTGATTTTTATATTGTCACGGCAATATTGGACTTAATTTTACTACTCTGTGCTATTCAATTTACCTCAAATATTATGTAAAACTGTTTTTATTTATAGATTATTTGTCTCAAATTCATTTTTATAGTTGGGTTCGTGGCTCGCCAGGCGGAACACAGCACATGGCACCTAGTGGATTAATTTTACAGAAAAATTTTCTATCAGAGCTTGAATTTTTGTTGGATTTTGCATATTTTAGCGCTCGAGACGTTAAAATCTCCTAAAATCCTTCTAATCCTTTAGGATCGAACTGAAATTTCCAAGGTAATCTGATCCTAGGTCTCCCTGCCTGGTATAAGGATAAAACAGCTCAATATTCTTGAAAGTATTTTTTTAATGTCTTATGATGTTGTATTTTGATGTGATCATATAACTTTTTGATAGTTTTTTGCAAAAAATTAACCGTTATTTTACTATGCATCTTCGGCTGAGGCTCGTAACTCAAGACAGTTTTCAATATTTGTAGACCGATAGAAAAAGGAGAGTGTCAATTGGCAGATTGTCGTAGTTCTTCGACTAATCTATATACTCGCAAACCCCTTTCATTGACTTCGCTGTCATGCACAGCATGATTTAATTTGGATACTTAAAATATTGCGTTTCCTAGGTTAATTTAACATAAATGATCTCTAAAGGGTTCATGGTAAGTGCGATCTTCTCAAAAATAAGGCTTAGGTATAAAGTTTCATGGGTTGGATAAGTACTATACAAGGATAATTCCAGAAGTACCTGGTGGTAGTTACTTGAAATATTCCACTGTATTAGAAAGCACATAATACAATACACACAATAGTGAACGTTTTTAGTGAATTTGTGAAAATGGAAATAATTGGTCATCGTTATGCGATTCAATACTTTTATTTGAAAAGCGTTAGCCCATCCAATTTGAAAGCTGAACTAAATTTTACTCTGGGTGAGATTGCTCCTTCATTATCAACAGTAAAATATTGGGTAGCAGAGTTTAAACGAGGCAGTACGACCTGTGAAGATCAGCATCGCAGTGGTGGACTCCAGAATGATGAAAAGCTATAGTAAGCATTTCAAAAAGTGCGGTACTTCGCATATTAGCTGAAAATTTGGACATGAGAAAACTGTGCGCATTTGCTCACAATAAAACAAAAACAGCGTCGAAAATATTTCACAAAACTAAAGTTGAATTTGTGCACCGTTTCATCCATGGATAAAACGTGGGTCCATTACTTCACAATCACAATCACGATCAAACTATCAAAAACAATGGACTGACAATTGACTATTTTGAAAAAGGTAAAACTATCAACGACGAGTATTATGCGAACTTATTGCAACGCTTGAGCGAAGAAATCAAGCACATTCGGCCGAACTTGGCCAAAATCAAAGAGTTGTTTCATTAAGACAATGCACCAGCTCATAAATCTGTTATTGCAATGGTCAAAATTAATCAATTAATGTTTGAATTGCTACCTGAAACACCGTATGGACCAGATTAGTACACTTGGATTATTTTCTGTTTCCATATTAAAAAAAAATGACTCAATGGTCAAAGATTTTCAGCAATGGAGAGGTGAACTGGGAAAAGTCTGTAGAGCAAAATGTTTTCAAAAATTTCTGTGTTTTCTTTGTTGGGCCAGGTACTTCTGGTACTGTAAACAAAATACGTTGCCTCACTTTGAACAAGTTTTATGATTATTTTCCTAAACATTCATTGTTGACTTGTGTGATTATACATAACGGTAGGTGAAAGCAGATGTACGCTGCGATCCTCAAGATACTCTTTGCAAAGCGTGCTGCAGTTGTTTTGCTTTCTTCAAGTTCTATTAGTCTCTATATATTAGTTCTAGAATAAGAGCTAATGCTTTTGGCGCATCGCCTGTTTATTCTGGTCTATGTCGCCATTGTTTTGACGTACGTCTGGATCGTGGAGCTTTTTATCTATTGTGACCTCAGACATTGTCATTCATTCCCTTTTTCTCATTACCCATTTGGGATGCTCTTTATTAAAGCTGTTCTTAGTTCCTATATTATTATATCATCACTGATCTTTTTACAAAATCTAACGATATTCTATAATAATAAGGGTCATAAGAATAATTTGGAATATGACGGTTCTATTGGATATTGCTCACAAAATAAAATATAAACTGTAATACTTTTCCGTCCATTCCATTTCGTGCACGTTATATCTTGTATATCACACTTCTACAAACTAAAGAAGTTGTTGCAATAATTTTCATTCAGGAATATGAAGCAAGTATAGACGCATATGAATATAAAGCTACAAATCAAATGTATGGAATGAACATTTATATTTCGTTCTGCGAAATTCGCTCTGGTTTTGAGCGAAGCTACTACTGCCCGTCCATAAAGGCTCGCCACGGAGTGACTGACACTCCCCCGGGTCAAATACATCACACAGTAAATAATTTTCGTAGTGTACAAAAGTTGCCGCTATCCAATTATCAGCTTATCACAATTATGCAATTATGTCTGCTAATAGCTTTCATTCTAATTTCTCTTAATACCGCCGCATATAACACGCAAACTCGACTCTCAGTTAACCCAAAGGCTACAATTCACAAGAAACGATGAAGAACGAAATTATTGTACCAAATATGATGTATATCAAGGTTCTGCAATAATTTGTGTATTATTTTAGTTGCGTTACTGTAAAAACTGGTACATTTAAAAAATTGTAGTTGACTCGGACAGAATAATATAAATTAAAATCAAGGAGAGAAATACAAATGAAATTTTTCCTCTATTCTTGTAATAATAAAAATATTCAATTCTGAAGAAAAAATAGTGATGATATATTAATGGTTAAATTGCAAAACCTCGTCAAGTCAATTTTTATCATTTATGAGTTTTTGATGTGAAACTTTTTTAAATAAATTATTCCTTTAAACTGCAAAAAAAAGTTTTTAATACTTGTAGTGACATCATTCAAAAGCTAGCAAGATTGATATGAAAAATATGTAGAGAAAGAAACCTCTTTAGTAGACTTACGAGGTTTTGACATTTAAGTATATTTTTAATGAAAAATTAAAATGAAGATAAGTCTTAAGTCACGCCAAAAATAATTTCGCCGTAAGCCAACTAAAGATTTGTTTTTGTGCCCTAAACGTTCATAAAATTAAATAGTTATGTCAGACAACCATGGTAGTCGTGGTAAATATATTGCTTAACATTTAATAAAAATATCACTGGATAAGTCTTTTATTAACCTAATATTAACGTGATTTCTAAATATTATGCTGGGAGTTAAAGTTAATGTCTTGTAGAATAGAAAAGGGTGAAACCCAAAACCCTGCAAAGGTTATGATCAAAATGATATTCTGGTGACAGATTTAAGAGCCAGTAGTAGCTTTATCATCTGTGATGATTTGAATATTTTGAACAATATCACTGAGAAAGAAGTATCAACCGGTAATGTTCCTTATTGTGAAAGAAGTCAAGATAATGATATAACTGATATCAGTAAAAGCGTGACGCCTACTTCCACGGTGCCAACATCACCCTTGGAGGAACCCTTATTGATTCTTGACTTAAATAATACAGGACAATGTGACATTAATATATTGTCTGACTTGGAGATTCATAATTCTAATAACGAACCTAGTAACAGTGGTTCTGAGTACGTTATTTCAGATATTGAGGGGGTTCTAAGCTCTTCTGAATCTGAAAGTTTCTCAGAAAATGATCAAAATAAGACAAATCAAACTGTTGCAACAAAACGTGAAAGATCTATTAAAATTATATTAATTAAATTAAATAAGGAAACAAAAAACTATAAAAAAATTGAGGATCAAGGAAAAGGGGTCCCCCTTGTAATTGTAGTAGTCCCAACTTTTATTGCCGATTATTTTCTGAGGAAGAAAGGATTGGAGTGAAAAAAAGATTTATATATCGGGATTGGTCGATGCTGCCGCCTGTTAAATTTCATCGCACTGGTATTATTTGTTTAAATTATTCCTGTGAATTAATATTTATGAAATTATTATCAATTTTTCTTATATATTATATAAAAAAATTTCAAAAGAAACTAATGTTCAAGTACAAATCATATCATATCTTAACGATGGAAAAATATAATTTATCAAAATAACTATTATGCAAAAGAATATGAAAATTAAAGATAAAATGGTAATCAATTGTGCGAAAATCTGTGCAAACTGTACAAAAAGTTTTACGTTCCATCAACAAATTGAATTTGTTCAGTACTAGTTGGAGACGAGCCAAAATATTTTGAATAAATTTTGGACTTATGGATCCGCGCATGTCAACACATTCGAGGGTGGTTCAAATATAAACCGGAATTTTTTATACAAGATTTTATTATCAAATTACAGAGATAAAATTTTTCACAGTTTTTCTAGATAGTTTCCGTCACAATCTACACACTTTTATTACTTCTTCGGAAGCTTTCGGATAGAGCTTTTTCATGAAAGGACTATAAGGAAGTTTTTCCAGTGTTTCAACCCAAATCAACGTTTCCATTGTAAGCCGAGAGTTGTCTTGTAGCAATATCACAATACGGATTGGAAAATCGCGTCGTTTGGATCTGTAGACAGGTTTCTCCGTATTTTTAGGAGGTTACTGTAATACTGCGCGCCCACAATTTGTTGTTCAGTGAGAAAATCAACTGCAATTACTCCCTTCATGTCCCAAAACACTTTCACCGCAACCGTCGCTTCAACTAATGCGCCTTCATATTTCTCCTTACACTCCTTACACTTGGATAGGCATATATCCCCGAACTGCTCGTGTTATTTTCGTTTAATTTATGACGATTCTAAATAATATTTGATCAAAACGAATAATGCGCAACAGACATGGGTACATCCTTCACGCTCATGTTAGGTTAATGATAGCGAACTAAAAACCTGGTATTGATGAGGTGAATAAGAAATAATTATCTGATTTGTCCTTATAATCTTGATGGTTAAAAAGATTCATAGGCTGTTTGTTTGGAAGCAAAAAGAACGAAATCCGTGATCCATGAACATTTTTATACATATTCCTGTCTAATCCCTGCCAACATAATAAACAATCAAGTCAAAAAGGTAGTTTAACTGAAAGTTTTACATTTCTCTGTTTAATATATTACGCCTTTTCGCCATCAAATCACTGTAACTATATTATTTATAGCAACTTTTATTATTAAATTAAATTAAATTATAAATTAACAGTCTTTTTGTAAAGCTTTTTAAATCATCAATCCCCTCAACTTCATACCTTCAGCTCTTCGCTTAGAAATGTCGATTGATCACGAATACCCATCCTAAATTCACAAATTTTGTTTATTTTTATAGCATTTACAACATCCTTAATTAATTTCGTATCTGTTTTTATACGGAAACTAATTTTATTCTGTAAATAGGTTTTCAGATACATCAGAAAGTCAAAACAACTGACTATTCTGGGAATGAAGCTTTTTTACACTCAGAGAATTTTTTCAATTAAATGAATAGCTCATAAAAACAGAAAACAAAAGGAATCATAACAACAGCAATCTATCCAAGTGTATATTTGACTCCAACGCAACTCTCACGTGTTTTAATCAGTCAACAAAAACAAAGTTTAAAGAGAAATGAGTACAAACCGAATGTGCTGTTTTTATTGAATCCCTTTAAGAATTTATCACGCCTCCCATATAAAAATTTTAAGTATCATATTTCAAGGAAACAAATCATATTAAAAAGGAATGTACAGTGTAAACTATTTCTTCTTAATTTTCAAATAAGTATTAAATATATCTAAAAATTTTTATTCAAATTCTTTTGGGCTATTTTCCAGTTGTCTGACAACTATTCTCCTGTTCTCTGCCAACTATTCTCCTCTTGTCTGCCAATCAATATTAGGGGTTAAAAAGAGATGATCTCAATAATGCGCTTTTCACCACTCTTTAGTATTTTATAAAAAATGGGATTATATTTAAAATAACTGTCTAACCTTTTTTTAAACAGTTTAATGCGTCAAGTTTCTACACCGCTGGTCATTGCCTCAGGAAACAAGTGAAAGTTATTTTACATAAAGAATTATTGCTACAGTCTTACAAGATTGTTACGAACGCGTCTCCACCCTGGAGCCGGCCCTGCCTGGTTTTACTGAAATTCTAAAATTCGGCAAACGCGCCGCCTTTGCCAGTTTATTTTTTTATACAACGTTTTTTGTTATAGCAGGCGGTTCATTTACATGATTTTTTTTGAATAATTTTTAGGAAGGTCTATTTATTTATTTGATTTGTTTCTTTATTTTCTAGAAGTTTTGGAATTATTTTGGGATATATATATATATAAGGAGATTCTGTAGCGCAGTTGAGTTCAATTCATAATAAATAGTCGCAGTGATCATAATAGAAATTAATCGAAGAATTTAAATAAATTATTTAAGTTAGTTAAGTGATAGCGATAAGTGAATTATTTAAATTAGTTAAGTGTAGAGTAAGGTATTTAAATAAACTAAGAAAGTAAGAGACAGTGTTTATTAATTCATCCTTTGAATAGAAAGTGTGGATAAATACGAAAAACTTTACAATATATAACTATATAATATTTTGTGGAACAAGTTGGTAGCTTTGAGGAGTTTTAAAACTTTTTCAATCTCTGTGGAGCAGCTTAAGATTTCATTAAAATTACAGTGTTAAAGTATTGTCTGGTTGAAATGTGCTGAACGGTCACGGTAGCATGATGATTATAACCGTTTGTCAGTTTAGTATGGTTAATATGGACTCTTCTTATTGTCCCAACTTATTTCCTAATTGGGGAATTCAGATAGACGTTGCTTGGTGCTGTCGTATTGTTACCAAATATTGTGCCTTAAATCTTGGGTGGGGTTTTTGAAGTTCAATTTGAAATCATTCGCAAGTTGTAGTAAGATTTCTGGAAGGTTCTGTCAATCCGCAGTTTTATTGAGTGATTCCTAAGTGCGATTGAAGATGAGAGTGCAAACGAATTTGGTAGATGTCATTTGTGTTTCGAAGTTTTGGATGGTCATTGGAAAAATAGTTTTAATTTATTAATTGACTTTCGTGCATTCCCAAAATTTAAAATTTCAAATTTTAATTATTTGTTAATTAAAAACGTTTGTAATAGATATTCCAAATTATTTTCACTGTACTTCCTTTATATTCTGTGCCGCCTACATGTTATAATATGCTCAATATTTTAGTCCATCTGCTAGCTAGATGGAAGTTTATAAAACTGTTTGAAAATATTCTTATATATTTTTTGGTGTCTTCTGGGTTAAAATTTTCATTTCTTTATCTCTTTCACTTCACTAATCTTGACTATTATTTTTTTACAAACTTCACAGAAATGTCATCATGGTAATATCCACAATTTAAATTAGCAAAACATCAAGAAGAGTGTACAACATCGCCAAGGCAAAGGTATATTCACATATCAATATGAAACTAACAACTTTCATAAGGTTGATTCGCAATCTAACGATACAATTTTGATTTAAAGTTTTAGGTCATTGAACACCTCAAATCAACGTCTAAATATGTAACAAATGCTGATTTTCTAAAATAGGCTTCTTTGATTTTTGTAAATTATCTATTACAATAGGAGCTCACAAGACCCTAAGATCAAAATAATACGATTCTTTATGAACAAATCATACTACATAAAGGTATATGTAGGATTAACTAGATTCATAAATATTTTAGAATTCAAAAGAAATGATAACTGAATTTTACTTGATGAAATCATAATAAAAACACCTTGGTTTACCGTTATCAAGGCCGTAGAATCCATTTATTGTTATATATCTCTTATTTGTATCACTACTTCTATTCAGGTTCTTTGGAAGTGCCATAAATCACAGAAATGGTAGATGGTTGAAAAATATTGGAAAAAACTGTAACGAATTCGTCTAAGACATACCGTAAAGAGTTTAAACTTTGGCGAATGTGCCTTTTCGTGAAATTCGTTTGATGTTGTTATATATATATATACATGCTTGTTTAGCAAGGAGAAGGCAGTATATAACTCAAAGTTATAGTGAACGTAACGAAATAGTAAAAAGTATTTGGTGAATTTGAATAAATTATAATAAATAGTGAATATTTAATTAAATAATTAGTGATAAATGACAATATGTATAAATTCACCCTATCGTACGATATAGTTTAAATAAATGAGAAAAATCTTACAATACTACCCGGCTTAGAATCTAATTTGGAATTGCTCAGCATTAATTTTTTCTATTACTTCCAAATTAACTCTAATTTGTAGATTGAATAATATGTAGTGGAGATTTTTGATGTACAATCAGCAGTGATACGTGTGCCAAATAGCCTTAATTTTTTCTTTACAACATAAGCCAATGTTGAGTCTTCCTTGGTAACCTGAAGGTCAAACTGTATCTCTTCGAGAATTATTAGTGAAATAAATGGAGTCCGAATAAATACTGAAACGCTTTTATTAGCTTCACCTGTATGTGGGTTTGTGAATTTGTTTGAGCAAGTGGCTTATTACTGTTAGTATATCCCATCACTTTAATTGCGTTCGTTAGCCGAGCGGGCTAAGGCATTAACCTCCGGATTCGCAGATCATGGGCACAGATTCCGTTCACGCTTTAAAAGTAATTTGTTTTCTCGGTAATTTTTTTTTTAGAAATTTTATAAGGGTGTTCGAGAAGAATTTTACATCCGTGCAATGTCTGCTGGAAGTTTACAAAGCTAATGAGTGGAACTTGAAGAAAAAATTTATTTTTAACAATAAATTGAACTAAAAAGTGGAATAAAGTTTTAAAAAACAAAGCTTTTAAAGCGTGACAAACAAAAAAGTTTAAAATAATTTTTAAAATAAGCTTAAAACAATAATGAATGAAAATGATATAAAAATAAATTGCCCTTTTGAACTGATACGTTATCAAGAAATTATCTATAAACAATACAAATGTAAGCAGCTATAAACAACTTTCTAACAAAACGAAATTCTTCGTGTTATTAAACAAGATTTTCTGGCGTCAGTTCTGATTTAAATTATAATTATTAACTCGCTTAAAACAATGTCATAATTACATGCTTAATTTTACCACTTTAATGACCATTAACAAACCGCAAAAATGACTCGGCATACTTTCAGTACAAATAAAGGCAGATCAAGTTAATTCATTTGAAATTTTTAAACCAACTTAATTGGAAACGCATCATTTTACAACTTCCGATAATAAACTGTTAGTGAAGTACTTTTTAGATGAACCAATCAATATTTGTTTGTAAAAAACATTTCAACCAAGAAGATATTTGCTTTTTAGGAACTACCGTATTCAATTTACATAATTAATTTTTTTGTTACTAGCATAATATGGAAACTAGTAGTTATAGTTTTGCAGCATCGTTTGACATCTCAGTTAGTTAAAAGATTGTAGCCATATTAAAAAAGTTATTAATTTAGAACAGTGGCCATCAAACTTTTGAGCCTGATAGTTCGCACAGCATATATACTTGCGTACATAGAAATCGGCTCACTGGAAACTTTTGACCTTAACTATATTTTTTTTAATTATTTATCAAATTAAAAAAAAGAAATATGCTGTTTGGAAGACAATTTAATATGCTCTAATGTGAGTATAAATTTATGAAAACTAATTTCGACTTAAGTCAAGTTACTCTTCTTCTACTGCAATAATAAGCTCTGGGATGGAGTTTGATGTAGGAAGTCTTGCTCGAATTATTCTTTTTAGCTCATTCCAGAAATGTTCTATCGGATTTAGGTCAAGATTGTATGCTGTCCACTCCAAAATCCGAAAACCAAAATCTGCAATGTGATCTTCCACGATTCTGTGATCAATCATTGAAACTCTTCTTCCGTGAACATGGACGCCGCTACGAAGGAACACAGGGTCAGTTCGAGCCACATAAGCACTCCACTCTTCAAAGCAGAAATCACCATATCGCTCTCTTGGTCTTCGGTAGACTTTCTTTCTTCGGTGGCTACGATGGAGGTATATTCTGGTATCATCGGAGAGCAAAACAGATCCCCATTGTTTCAACGTCCAATCGTAGATATTTTAGGGGTCAGGTTATATTCCTGCAGTCTTCTTCTTACTTTCCAATGACTAATAGTCACTCCTTGCACTTAACGGAGCTGTCGTTGCACTTGAACAGCGGTCATCGCGAGCGGTTGTAAATCGCTTTCTGCTTTTTCCAGCTTGCCTATGAAAAGATTCAATCTCCTCATAACGCAGGAATACTTTTCGAACTGCTGCGCAGGTCATATCCGATTGTCTAGCGACAACTGATCAGACCCATTCTCGATTTCTATGCACGCAAGTTTATAAGTCTTCTATAGAGCTACCAAGGAATAATGGTTGAAAGGAACTATGTAATTAAAAACTTATGCAGGCTTATTATATATATTTATTTTTTTCGGTCAGAAAGTATTTTCTCGAAGTTTGGATTGTATATTCTAACGCAGTTGTCCAAATGTTCGTCGGTAAGTCGGTTTCATTATTTGTTTTTTATGAACTTTACACAAGTAGGTGAAAATGAATATAGCTTTCAACCTCTATGCAACTATGCAATTACAATTCGATAATTTTTAGGGGGATGAGAAGAACATCTTGAAAATCGATAAATTCCATCATTGAAAACGTCCGAACGAATTAAATTTTTCACACCATGTTTTTATCTTCAGAAATATAGTGGTAATGAACAACGTATGCAGAATACATATTATCACTATTTTGTTCATTATTCGAATAAATAACATATTTGCTTGCTTTCTCGTACTCTTACTTTTGTGTGGTATAAACAAAATGAAATTCCTGGACTATACGGAAAATTCGTTTGAGAAGAAGCTTGATTTTCAAAATGAAGAGGTGTTTATTTTTTGAGAATGTCTATAAATATTATGCATCTAGCTGTCAGAAACACGACTAATGAAGAGTTGAGTGATTATTTGCAATTTTTGATTTTATATCGTTTGATCCATTAACTTGTGTTTGATTTATGATAATTATGTCTTCGTATATTTCCCTGACGAGGCACTGACAGTGATCTATCTGAACCTAATCATTTTTCCGTACAATACTCGTTAATTTTGTATATACATGATCGAAATAAAGCTAGGATACAAAAAAAACTTGGTTTGGTTGAATAATATCAATAAATTCAATTATTATTGAAGAACATTTATATATTTACTCAAGTTTTCTGATTACAAGAGGTACCACGATATAACATCATTACAAATGAAATGTTTTGCATTACTTTTTTCCAAAATAAAAGCTTTGATAATGTTTCTAAATTTTAATAAATATATTTCAATTATTTTCTGAAGAAATATTTCAGAAAATTGTACATTGTTTTTGATAATTCACATTTCTGTTTCTTTAAGCTTGTATTGGTGATACACAGAATTATTACAACTGTAATGATAGGTGAAGAAAAACGGTAAAGATCGACTGACTGAAATTAAAATGTCCTTTAACAGTGCATATGAAAACTTTGTTTGAATGTAGTACTGTAGTATTGGTCGCAGTATTTCCCAAGACTTTTGCAGCATCTAAAGAATGGAAACATTGAGGTACAACTAAACTGAGTGAAAATCCATTCACATGGACATATCTAATTTGCATGAATATTCAATAGACATTGATCTTAAAAAAGTACAGAAATGAGATTTTCAAGAAAAATAGAGAATAAATCGAGATAAAACCAAATAGGGAATAACACTAAAAGAAAAAAAATTATATTTAAAATCAAATCAAAACAAAATCGAAGAAGGTCTAGCTATGTTATGAGAATGGGAGATTAATACAAAAGATATATGAATAAACAGCTTACAAAAACAGAAAAAAACATCCAGGAGGAGCAGGAAATAAAACAGAAGACACCGGATGGAAAAAATGGAATAGAGAGCTCAAGTTATGCCTCAATTTCAGCCATGCCTTACACCGGAAAAGGTGAAAAGTAATTAGTAAGTAAGAAACCTTAACGGAATAAACCATTGAAGGAGGTAATATTGAAGCTTTCTTGTCCTACGCTAAAATAACTAAGTACACAAAAAAAAATCATTAAAAGTATTTTTACATCTTGTCGATTCTTAAAACTTTATGTAGTTTGAAAAATGGATTGTATTTTAACTAAAATATTGCCAAATGTACTCATACCACTGTTAAAATTTCTCTATTTCACTCTTCTAAGGTTACTTAATAGTAGTTAACCAGTCTACACGACATCGATGTTTTCATCATTTACCAATACAATTAATTTTAGTCCTACGCATTCGTTAGTGTACGAAAGAGCGTGACACTTAAATTGTGACTTCCTCAGAATTTTTTTCATTTTAATTAGATTCTATCTCACCATATTGTTAGAAGACAGATCGGAGATTGTGTAGATTCACCTATTTAGTATATGTATTTTCCGCCTAATAGAAATTTAAATAGTTGAAAATAACAGAAAGAATTAGATTTTCATTAAATTGTTTTTTTCCCAAAGATTAACATTTGAAAATGCTGTTGAACGAACGGCCACCGCGATTGTTTTAAACGAAGCGTCACTTTTTCGAACACTTAGACTATTGGTCTCCAATTGTCAATTTATCAGCATAAGCCAGTGATTTTACATTGCAGTAATCAAGAGTTGAATGATAGGGTAAAGATCTCCATTCCCTTTAAAGCAAACTCATGCTTCATTTATGGATAAATAATAGACATTGATGCTACAAGTACTAAATAGTCCATTTATTGGAATGTGGAATGTTTTGTAGGGTCAATTATGGTTTGTCTTCACTCCATACGCGGTAATGTTTATTGAAATACTTATTGAACAACAAATGATCCACAAGAATGGAGACAATTTTAAGATAAAATATTGTAACTACTCTAGAGCCCAATTAAGGAAAAAGAGACAGAAATGATGTTCTCATAGCTTTAATTTCTGCAACAGGTGAATCTTGTACGGGTGTAGGATACGATATTTTCTAGCAGTGGACAGTTTGCACTGACGATATTCACATATTTATATGGTTGCCACATTTAGAAATCATATCACTTTTCGGAAACTATGATCAGATAATATCATCGAAGAATCAACGTACAAAAAAGTGATCAAAAGCAAAAGTTCTGGTAGATCATGAAAATTGCAACGAAAATTTAATGCCGCTTGACATGATGCAATACAACGTGCAATGCTATGCAAAACGCAATATATCTTGATCAAAAGCGTGCGCAGAAATTTATCTGATTGTTTCATGCAAGATATTGACATTATCGGTTTTTTGCATACAAGTTGCAATCTAGCTTCGTTATTTTCATTGTTAAACTAGGTACAAAATATTAGATGGAATTTGAGGTTATGAATTTGTTTACTTTTACTGTTTACAGAGACTTGCATGCAATTTTTTGCACGTTGTATTGCATTATGTCAAGCGGCCTATAACGCGAATTTCGGAGACTGTGATATGTGATAGATGATATACCTAAACCCGGGTTATAGTTTCCTTATTTGGTCTAACATATATACTAAGTTTTAAGGACGATTGACTCAGATGAATGAATTCGTCGATTAGTTATTGATTTCCAAAGTGAAATGAGATAAACTTATACCATTGCTCAAGCGTCAATTTAATTGTGATAAAATAACCAGTATACTTATCCCAAAAATGAGTGCATTTAGACAGTTATTTTGAAAGTTAACCCTTCTAAACCCACAGTACTCTGTTCATAAATCATCATCAACAAGTTATAAATAAGGCTGTTAAAGTTATCAAATTATAGCAACTTTTTCATGGTAACGTTCAAGTGAAAAATATTGTACCAATAGTTTGAAACTGAAGTAAAAAGAAATATGGAGAAAATAAAAGTGAAATCATGAATTCTTAAGCAACTTCTAAACGTTGTTTTGATCTCACAACCTTTTATTCATCGTACTATAAGGTACCGCCACTGTTTTCTACTCGTATAATAGAAATGTTAAACATTTCTAATATGAGACATAAAAGATATAGTTTGCAAAAAACTGTTTAGCCTGAAGATATAAATAAAATTATAGCGTAGTCTAGAATATATTCAAGGAGTTAATGAAAATTGTAGATTATAGTGCCTCACAGTCTAAAAGCGGTTTTTGAGGCATATTATTTGATTAGTAAGGATACTAATTTGAATATAAAGCAATTTCTTGTGTATTTTGAGAACACCAACGATGGTTTAATTTATCGCCTGTAATATATTTTCGGAAGAACGAGTCTATTCAATAGTCAAGAATTATGGTTTCTACAAGATATGAACTATGATAATGGAAGGAAGACTAAGAGAAGAAGTAGACAAGAAACCGGTAGAAAAGCAAACAGAATTCAGAAAAGGAAGAGAAACAATAGATAACATGTTCATTCTAGGAAATATAGAAAGACGTTACAAAAAAGGAGAAACTCTGCACTTAAACTTCATAGACCTGAGAGCAGCATTCGAATCGATCCAAAAGAAACAACGTGTGGAACAAGAAGCCTATGTAAAAGAGTAAAAGAGAAATTACACCTGAATGAAGAAAGATGAAACACAACACCTAGAAACGAATATAGTATACCTCAACATGATCTCAATAAACTTAGAGGGTTTACTATATTACTATATGTATACGACTTCGTAATTATGGCAGAAAGTCACAGAAAGATGGAAGCACCAACAAAAATTTTGATAGAAGACACAGAAAAATGAAATGAAAATTAACTTAGAAAATTTTAGAATAAAGATAAAAATGGAAACAAAGTCGGACTTAAAACAAAATAAGAAAAACTTCTGCTTATCTTGGAACAGTAACAACAGATGACGGCAAAATAGAAGCGAAGGCTACGAAATAAATAAAGGCTTAATTCAGCCACAATAATAACTAATTAAAATAAACATTTTTCTCACTAAGACATACTTCTTGATATTAAGATTTTCACACATTTAATATTTAATATATAGATCTTATGTTTGGGAATTATTTCACTTAGAAATCTATTACAAATTTATCTTTTCCACCAAATTCAATTGATTACTTTTGACTGAGAAAAAAAATATTTCACAATAAACACAATAAACAGTGATGGCATATTCTCAGATTATGATTGAAGTCAAATTTACTTTCTAGTAAACAACAATCAAATAGTTGCGGATTTGTTTCGTGCTGATGTATCCCAGAACTAACCTATATTGTTATTTCATAATAATGATGATGCTGTTAATATTGTTTCTGATTTGAAAAATGAGTGTCCGAGGATAACCCGGGGAAGGATCAATCAGCCTCCAAAGTGTTCCTGATGCCCTAAGAAACAATCCTAGTTCAAATTTATTTTCTTTATAGATAAATGTTTGAGAATGATCAACCGAAAGGATCAATAAGTTCCAATCATGACTTCTATTTTTTTCACGGAATAAAGTATTATTGAATCTTCTGAGAAATCACTTATTATTCAGTACAGAAGACCTAAACTTGTGATCAGTTAAGAAAAAGTCCATAGGCTGTTCCTCAAGGAACTGAAGAAAGCTCCCCAGTTTTACATTCGCGTTTATAGTAAATGGTATGTACAACTCGTACGTAATTGTCGATTATCCTCTCAACCAACTTAGCTTCCATAAGCAATCGACACTCGTTGTACAACACACTATTTTTTTTATATAAATACTATATTAAGGCAATCTCAAAGCTTGAGACAAACCTGTAATTGAATTTTATTAATTAGTTTCAACTACATGAAGTCATTTTTCATAGTATTCTTCTGAAGAATTTGTAAAGAATTTTAATAAGCCACTACAAGAGTTGCCTCTTTAGTTTTCACAAAAAAAGAAAAGGTTCGAAACAACGACTTTTACTGTTTTTCTAAATATTGTGCTTCCAGGTATATACACTTTTGCCAGACCCAAACCAATTCTGGAAATTCTCCACTCTGAAGCTAATATCACAGAAACATGGTTTTGGGATCTTCAACAGCTTCTTGAGGTGGTGAAAATCTCTATCCTTTCTATTTTTTCGTTTGACAGACAACCAGAAAAAATTATTAGGCGGGTGATTATGGGCAATGAGATATTTGCTTCAAATATTCAGTTGTTTGACGTGCTTTATGGGAGCTGGCATACTGTTTACATCTGGAACAAGTCTTTCCCATACCTATTTTCCATGCAAAATCGATTGTATTGCAGTGTGATATATTCTAAGAGGTGCCTCTAAATATGTTGCGCACACCATGTTTCTCGGAATGAGAATCGAAATTCTCGACATTCATTACTAACGAAATTCTGCAAACTAATCGTAAACAATCTTCTCTGATGGTGCTTCATTAGCGAGAGTTGCTCAAAGTGAATCTATTCATGATTGTTGAGTTTGAGGATTTTTTTAAAATCTTAAAAAATCATCCAACCCGAGCCTTCACAGGTTTTTTTCATTTTTACACAAACTTACTTTTTTTAAACGGTCACGATAAACTTACTTAGTCAATTTGTAAATTGCTACTTTGCAATAAGAAACGTCTTATCTACAAATCTTTCACCTCCTACAATATGAGTGAAGATAAAGAGACGACGGCAGTATTTTAGTATACTTCAGTATTTTAGAAAATTCAAAACTATGGAATAGATGAACATAATCTCCAGATACTATGTGAAGATGCCCACTTCACCTTATTATCTGCCTATTTTTTGTATCAAGAGTTAACTTGTAAACCAATTAAGACCCAAATTTTTTCATTTAATTCATTTCAATATAATTATCAATCATTTCAATATATTATCAATTGAGTATACAATGTTGTGGCATTCCAATAAATTTTTATCTTTGTATGGTATTTAATGATATGGAGACGGTAATAGTTTTGGTAACTCGTTTTTTAATAATAAACATCAGGAATAAAATATGATGATTGGTCTCCTGCCGATTAATCCTCTAACAATTTGTGCTATTTAATTAACTCCCTGAAAATTAAGTACATCTGCAAATATATCTTCTACTCATTTATTTCGTGATAATTTTAAACTCAAATAATTTATCAAAATCATAAAGGAGAACTAGTTAAAGATTAATTGGGCGAAAAATTTTAATTCTATTTCATTTCTATTTTTGTATTTCTTCTTATTTAAAATCTCATATACAGAACGTTTTCCAAGAAATCACCGGAAGAAAATATTGAGGAGATTATTGTGAATATAATTATTTTCCTGTAATTTCCGGTCAGTCAGTTATCTTGCACAATTTCAATATTTCTTTTTACATGAAGTAATTACACCAATAAGAAAATTTACAGTAATTCTATTTCCACGTCGACATCAATGATTGTGCATTTTTTAAGGTGTGAAGTATTGAGCCCATAACTACTTCTGAACGTGAAGTAAGTAGATAAAGGTCGCGCTCCGCGTTTGATAGCTGTGTAATGATCTTTCTAAAATTGGAAAAGCGTATTCAGGAATTAGGCAATGAGTTTCAAAGATGAAAAAAGGAAGGAAGAGTCAATATTTAGAGTCTCTTAAAGAAATCTCGGCAGTGAGCTCTACTCAGTGTGAGTAAATATAGAACAGCATTTTGTTTGAAGATTCGCTCAAATTGAGTCGCTGTATGTAGATATTTCTCAAACTCAACCATTAAATCTAATTTGATTCCATCAATTAATGCATTTGCAGCTGTTTTTCTTTTCATAAATATGTACAGTGACCAAAATAATGAATGGATTCCATTTAGCTTTCACCCATTATATGAATACTAGAAGCATGGGATAGAGAAACACGCCAAAAAGATTACCAATAAAATTTCTTTCGAAGAAGATCCTTGGAGAGAGAGGACATAAAAGAGAATTGCCTATGTTTGTCTCATTACTTTCAAAAGACAACTGTAGATGATGGTACTCCAGATAGTAGAACTAATTCATTATCCAGTGAAACTAGACGAACTAGTTATAAAAAGATTATTACTGACATCAACTTTCATCAATCAATACATAGAATTAATAAATGGAATAAATGGACCAAGTCTGCAGAGTTAGTTCATCTAAATAAGACTAACATAAAATTTTTAAATCAATCTCATCGGTACACTGCGTGTAAGTTTGTCAACCAAATACTTTTTGTAACTACGCATCGATGTTATCGGATGTTTTTATTTTTATCTGAACACATCTATTTTTTTGCCGTGCACTACTTTTCTTTAACATTCTTCTTTGAACTTCTTTGAAAATTTCAAAATATTCGTTAGCTGTGTAATCATGTCGACAATGACTGGAAGACATTATCTAGCCCTCATTATAATCTATACAGTTATTGAATTATTTTTTTAATGCGTACCTTAATTCAAAGTAAGATACATATACATATCTATTCCAACGAGAATTCACGAATTAGTAATGATCTATGATTGCGAACAAATTGAAGCAAAAAATAACATAGTGCGAAATGAAAATACTGAGTTACATACCAGGGGTACATAGACTCGATAAAATGGGTAATGACACAATTAGATGCGAATTAATCTTAGTGAGTGCTGTGCAAACTGACACAAAAAAAAGATGAGGATTCAGAAGAAAATGGAATACAGACATAGCAAGCAACCTGGAAAAGAAAGGACTGAACTGGTCATGACCTAAACAGGGAGCAAGTCATAGAACCAAATAGAGAAGAAATATCACCTCTCTGGTAGAAGAAGTATTTACTTCAGAAATAATATCTATTTATTTTTTCATTTTTTTTTCCAACAAAAATTTATGTCGCTTTGTTACTATATTGATGAGGCTCTGACTTGGTTGACTTGTACATAAATTGAATGTGAAGTGGTGAAGTAAATATTATGAAAAATCAATATCAATAACCAAATTAACCAATGGATATTAATCATTGCAGAAGAAAAGAACTCAGGTTCCTCTAGAATTGTATTATATCTACTTATGACGTTGTTTCAGTCTTATCTCTCTTTTGTGACGCAAATTTGCGCAGGTCAGCTAGTACCAAAAAAAATAAGGTAATAGCATTTAGATTGCGTCGACAGTTCAATAACCTATCAAAAATTCAGTATCCTCAACAGTTGCATAAGAGGATTACGTGGTCCTCTATAATTTATTTATGTATTCAACTATAAATTAGCGTCTATTTGAATCTTCAAAACAACATGCAGTCGTAAAAACAATTATTAAAAATTTAGAAAATTTGCTTAATTTTTACGTGAATACGCCATTGGAATATATATTTTATAAAGTATTAACACAGATGTTTGATTTTATCTATAATAAACGTTCTTTCTCATTATGCATTCAAAATATCGGAGATCAGACGATTAAAAGTCTATGGGCGGTTCTAAAGAAAAAGGTAATATATATTTTACAATGAAAATTTGCATGAAGTAGTATTTGAGACAAAAACCAATAGGGGTAATTGATATGCCTCACAAAAAAATAAATAAAAGCGTAGTTATTTTTTTTTGTTTCGTTTATATGTTTTTCTACTAGGTGTGGACATTAAATGGATGTGCGGGTGTTAAAAAGAATCGCATAATGAACATAACATTGCTTCATATATCGAAATAGAATTTCAATATACTTGGTTCATGTGAGATAGTTAGATATTATACCTACCAAAAGTTCCAACTTTCTTATTTTTAATTATCCCTTCATGAAGACCAAGATATTGGTTTGATTGGAACTTGTAGTACTGTTTTCACAGCTTAAACGTTAACTGTGAGAGTTTCACCACAAGTCTTTATAGTTACTTGAAAATATAAAAATAAACTCATTAGAGTACGAGGGTAGCTACTTAAGGTTTGAGATATGGCAACACTGATGTTAATCTGACATTCCAATCATAAAGTTTGATATTTGAATTATATACAGATACTTGACACATTCATATTGGTCGTGAAATGGAGTTAAATATCGAACATTTTCGTGCGATGATTTTCTAAGACTTGGATAAAATCAATAGCAGTGTGCCGATTAACTCACTTTGACTTATGGTGATGAAGCACAATCTCGGTCCAACGTGTTTAGCTGATTTTCCGAATTCAATCGTGATCGCACTTCGCTATAGGCTTGAATTCGTGGAAGTCGACCAAAATCGGCTGTTGTGCCAAAAAACATCGACGATGTGCGTAAACTGATATCGTCTTGTGACATACAGTGCATATATTTAATATTGCATGAACATTTGGCTGTCAAAGAATTTGTTCGCGTTGGATACCGCATAATTTGACAATGGCTCAAAAAAAGCTAGTGTCGATTGGTACAAAGAAAAAATTCAATCACGAGTATTGGTCTTTCAAAACGAGCCAAATCCCACAAAAGCTGTTCGCCCACGAAGCACTTCGAAGCAAATGGTCGCCTGTTGTTTCGGAATAGCTGAACATTCCATTAGAGCAATGTAGAACGGCCAATTCTGAATGGTATGCCAGCATTTTATTGCCAGAAGTTTTCGAAGAAATCAGAGGGATTCATCGAAGAAGACGAATAATTCTCCACCACGACAATGCGAGGTCTCACACATTAGTTATAAAAAAGCATTTTTTAACAATGAAAACATCGAATTGATGGGTCATCCGCCGTACAGTCCTTGTTTAGCATCCAAACATATCTTCTCATTCACGCAGATCAAAGATAAATTGCCAGAAAAACGTTTTTCTACATCTGAAGAAGCTTGAGTGGCAACCCTCGTAAATTATATTAATGATTATTTTATTATAATGCCCTCTTTGTTCACTGTTATCTTTTCTTTTTTAAGAATACCAATTTTAATATAGCTATTTTATTTGTCATAGTTTTGTGATACTAGGTCTTTAGTAGTTGCACTAAATAGATCCTTTTGGGGAAACCCCACAAGTCATTTTTGCAAAATGAAAAATATAGAAAAAAAATATTATAATAGATTGTTTAGTAGACATTTAAAAACAAAAATTACGATCATTATTTTTGATTAAATAGGAAATGAGAAACGCTATATACTATGTCCCTGAATAGGTAAAACTATACTCCGATATAATTATTGTTCTAAACTTTGATTTTCGAATCCTAGTCCCACTTGTTTGAAGTCTAAATTCTACCATAACTTCCAAACTACCAAATAGTTTATCAAGAGCACAATCCGAATAATAGTGGAATATTATGAAATAGAATAGTCGTATGGCTACCCCTATTGGTCATAGGCACTGATAAAGGAGTATGGCTCACGTGTGAGGCCAGCAGCCTGCCTATGGTGAAAGGACACTCACAGTACCAGGACGGACGTCACGAACAAAGGAAAAACGAATATGGAGATATGCAAAAATGCTGTGAAATGTTGACTCGTGGAACGGAAAAGACCAGAAGATAATATTGGATCTGAATCGGAGAAAATTAACAGTTGCATGAAAGGAGAAAGATACCGCTAAGTATGAAAATAACATTATGATTTATAGCGGAAAACAAAAAGATCAAAGCCATTTCTGGAGTAGGCCTGAGAGATTTGAAAATAGTATAGCCGTCATCGAATACATAAATGACAGATTACTACGCATAACGTTGAAATTGGAGAAAGGTGATATAGACATAGTGAGCATCTATGCACCAGAAGTAAGCTGTAACAAGAAAGCGCCGAATTATACGAGAAGTTACAGGCATTACTGCACAAAATACCAACAGGAAACAAGCTTATTCTGGCGGGGGATCTCATCGCAAAAATTGGCAATAAAGTTGTAGATGGGGCGAAACAGCGATTCAACTAAGAAATAATGACGATGCTCTTGTGGATCTATGCAGACACAATGAACTGTTTTTATTTCAGTATTACCAATTAGTATTTTCATTATAATAATACTTGAAAATTATAATTGCCAGCTAATCTCGAAATTTGGTCTATGGGCCTAGAGGTTGAATCTAAATAACTTTCCGTCAGACATTTTATATATATATATATATATATATATATATATATATATAATTTCAAAAAATTTAGATATGGTTATATGTCTATTTTTTAAAGCCACTGTAGTTTCATACTGTATTTTGTCAAAAAGTATAAATAGCAGGAGACATATAACCATATCTAAATTTTTCGAAATTCCCTTAGAAGACTACCTATTACTAAAATTTATGGCAACTACATTCTGTACTCAATGGTTTCTATGCTAGAGATATTTGAAAAATAAATTAAAAGTTAATGAACTGCCACACCACAATCTAAAAGAACTATCTCAAAGGCCATTATTTTTAGTCAAACTAAAAACATGTAATGAGCGCTTTAAATCCCTCGAGTTTATTTCGAGTATCAAATGCCACTGAAGATTCATTGTAACGTTTTTATTTTTATTTGAAAACATAGATTTCAAACATTAACATCCGTGGTTAACGAGCAAGGTATCGTATACCATACAACGGACAATTTAAATTAATTTTAAAACCGTTGCTCTGTTTGTTACCATGATGCACTTCATAACAGACGTGACGACTGATCATTACCAGCATATTTTATTTAATGTGTATTGTGAACATAAACCACCCAAAACGAAAACATCAACACATCGCAAAGGCCACTCAAACTCGTAACATTTCTCTTAGAGCTTTTTTGACGTTGACAAGCACACATTTTAATCCTATCATCTCACCTTTAACAGAGAGCTGTGTCAGTAACAGTTACCGTATATTTTGTTTTGTTCTTTTTTTTTCAATATTTTTAGAATTTTATCAAAATTTCACGAAGCAGTTCAACCTCCTCCCATTAAGTAATTCTGTTTTTTTACTATAAGCAGAGTTATAATATATTTATTATGTCTCATCATTGAGCAAATATGATTAGACATAAAAACCTATAAAACGCAAACGATAAGTACGCATGCGATCAGTCTCTCAACTGATTCAATGTGAAGAGAATGTTCCTGATTATGGTGTTGTCTACCATCATTATGTGTCTAATTAAATTATATGATTTCGAGAAAGAAAAATGCGCTTTTACTAACGGCAAATTATTGATTTGTATTCACAAAAATGCTTTTCTTAGTTCACTCTCAATGATGAAATTATTTCTTAAGCCTTAGAAATTGTGACCTTACGAAATAATCGTGACAAAAAAAGTTTATTCAAATTAAAGAACCATATGATAAGGTATTGGATGAAAATTAACGGACTTTGATTGTCGTTGCCGTTGACGTTTGCTTTTACAGAAATATTGAAATGCATAAGACCATTCATAGCTGCTGTTTTAGGTCACCGTCAGACGTTGGTGACTTTCAAAATAAACGTATTTTATCTTTTCCCGTCGTCCATTCGTAGCAGTAGAAAAGAGTCAATCACGACCGTTTAAAGTATTCAAAATTTTTTAGTGAAATAAACATCAACGTTTATGGCTGTTTGAATTCTCAGCAATGTGAGTAATTTGGCTTAAGTTTTAAGAATTTTGAATTACCAAAAGCCGATGTCTTAGAAAAACCAATCAAGCACCCCGACTTGAAATTTTTAACGTTACTAAACTTGGCTTGCTCATGTGTTTGAACATGATATATGTAAGTGCTGGGCGCTTACCCTTGACTTGAGTTGTATTTTCTTCCTCCTCCTTATACCAGCGGCATTCCAGCCATTCCCATAACATGTGGTGGCGTCCTAGATGTTCGTTTAAACGACCACTTATCAGTTCATTTCCCACCTGTTTAAACATAGCATTTTATCGATACACAATACATTATACATTCCGTAGGATTCGTCTTGCGAGTAACCTTCTCAGTGATTTTGCTGATAGTACCAGTATCAGCCTCATTTTGCTCTCATTGCCCAAGTGGATGGGCACCCAAACCAGATGGGCGTCAGAGGCATCAGTTTATGTAGGATCAAGAAAATATGCAGAAATATTTTATCTAATTATCTATTTAATTTATTTTTTTAAAGCTGAAGTTACGACATAACTTTCAACGTGTCCAAATTTATGAAAACTAAGAAAGAACAAGACGAGACTAATATACCCTTGAGCCCTTTTCGAGAAAAAGTAGCTATGGAATATTCAAAGCAAGAATTAATTTTACCTTGCAAAACAGATACATTACGAAAATTGTTGAAAAAGAAAGGATTCTAATAGAAGAGAAATGAAGTTTGAGATAAAATTTTAAAGGAGAAACACGACATCCGGACAAAACTTGAGGAAGCTAGAAAAATATAAAAAATAAGGACGAACGATAGTATGTTGTGACGAAATTTGCATGGTCAACTCACATTTGGTACTTAAAATTTGGGACGACGGAAAACATAAGCCCAGTAGCCAAAGTAAGAGACTGATTTTCTTACATGGTAAATAAACTTAATGCTTTGTCTATAGTTAAATAAAAAAATTGAGGAAATAACTATTACGCGATGAGGCGTTTCATTATAATAATCCCTCTTACCAAAATATTTTGATAGAGCCAATACCAAATTTCTCCAGAAAGTAAGCTGTGATGCAAGAGTGAATAAAAACAGGAATCTTTGTTGATATTAAGGAGAAAATGGATAGTTAAGACATATATACAAACCAACAAAATCTGAGGGTAATGAAGCAGAAACGAAGAATGGGTTTGTCAACCATTTATTTGATAATGTAGTCATAAATATCTATTGGTGCGAAGTAGAATTCCGCAGTGATTGTGAATTTATTAATGTCAGATGGATAATTTTGACAATTTACAAGAAAATTTCAAATCTTTGTAGATCTGCATACATAATCCACCATTTTGTACATTCCTTCCTACTTCAAGTTCTAAACTTAATCAGTTTATTTGTATAATTATCAGCTTCTATGAAATAATGATGTACTTCACTTAAATTGTAGCTTGTAACTTCGATTATCAATAAAAATTTATTCATAAACATCGTTCTACCTTGTTCCATCAAAGAGATACTGAACTTAGTAACACTATAAACAACGCGCACAAATTCATTCATAGTCTACCATTCTTACATTTTAGAAATCGAGATTCCAGAGAATCTTCATCAAATTCATTATACAGTTAACAATATTAGAATCTACCTAGTGATTTACGATCAAACTAAATGATCTAATTGGTATTTTATAAACTTTTTATAACGAGGTCCTGCAGCACAATAGGAATAGGAGGGAGAGAAATGATTGAAGTTTTAGAACTGATTAATTGTGTTACATACTACAAATCTGTCTGAAAGTACTCATAATAGCATAATAAAGTCTATCCAAATAACTCATTAAAATCATGCACAGTAACTTTTAGCTTGTAACTTGTAAAATGTAACTTGTGATTTGTAACTTGTAAAAATAATAACAACGAAGGTATACAAAATAATGTCTTTGGTATTAAGGTCTCAATTGTATGCTAACAAATTAATGAATTAAAAATTATATTAATCCATTTCAGTACCTAAATATAAATAAGGAGATTTTTAATATTTTTATTTTGAAAAAAGAATAACTGAAGGATTTTGTTAGATAGGGGAAAAGTAGTAGTATAGACTGAAGAGAAAATGTGAACAGAATCATTGATATTCGGATAAACTAAATTGTCAAAGACTTTTTAACAATCAAAGAAAGATCTCCCGACAGATTATCATAGAGTTGATGCTACAGCTGGACCTCTACATCCTAGATATGATACAGGATTTGCATAACAGAATCATGCCCGATGATGTCAAAAATAATAGAAACTATAGGGATAATTCCATAACAGAAGAGGAGGTGTGTAATAAAGAACCGATAATTACTTCTAGAGACCACTCTCAATCGATCATTAGTACTCTAATTTGAATAAACAAAATATGGACCAAATATGCTCCTTCAAAAGTTTTTTCACTCATTACTACAAGGAATAGGCAAGTCGAATTTCCAAATTTATAATTATTTTGTCGGTAAATATGACCGAAACGGCTTTACAAAGAAAGCGATACTTGGAAAAAGCTCACAAAAAGCGTCAAATAATGATTTGTACTACCAATGGCAAATGTGAACTTTTATTTGATAGCTATCCCAAAAATTTGGTTCTGGGAAGCATTAAGGTATTGAAACTAATTCCTAAACATATATATTCAAAGCGTTGAAAGTATTGGTATATTGAGAAAATAATTTTCCTCTTTTTAGACCGAAACAAATATTCTTTTATTTATTTTATATTATGTTATTTTACAATTGTGTGAGTTTTTTCTAAATCTTGAGTTTCCTTCGTTGCGTACGCCCATGTATGAATCTATGCAATCGCAAATTCAAACCAATCAAACAAGACTTTTTGGTGAGAAATAGAACGAAAAAAGACTATTTGGGTTGCATCCAAATTTTCATACGCTAGTTTATATGATGAACATTAGCGTAAACATGTATAAAGTGACAGGTATAATAATAGCTTTATTAATTTGTTCCTGTCATAATGTAGACAGAATAGAGGCATTTTTAGTTTCTAATAATTATTTTGTTGTTTGTACAATTCGATAAGTTGTCAATTACCAAATTAAAGGAAGTTAGCTATATCAGATAGCTAATATATATATATATATATATATATATATATATATATATATATATATATATATATATATATATATATATATATATGTCGACTAGCTGAACCGACAGAACAAACTTTTGTATAAAATAGACTTAAAACAAATAAAAAAGATTCTCGGTATTAGTGAAGTTTTATTATTATTTTCGAATAATTACACATGATGTAAAACAGTTTTCCTGAAATACTGGCTATTTATAAGGTTTCAATTTGATATTGACACACACAGATAGTTATGATATAGTCTGTTAATCAATTTGAAGCTTTCTGAAAAACTATATTTTTTGTTTTGTTTTGTGCTGCGTAAGTAAACAAAGATGACGATTTTCCGACGCGCGAACTCGTGACGTATAATTATCCTTGTGTGAAACAGGGTAACTCCAAATTGATTCCGCAAACTTCCAACGACTGGCCTTGTAATTTATTTATGGTCATCGCAAAGGCCAGACGTAACGGAAATTGTAAGCGTTTGAAATCGAATGGTTAATCCGTTGAAATTAAGACATCCTCTCTTTTGTATTTTTCCTTTATGATTTTTGCCTCCCTGAAGTTATTCATCACCTTTTTCACAGCCAGTCTTGTTCCATTCCATAGTCGAGTTTGATTAATATTACAAAACTGATCCTACTTTCAACTGCAAATTGTGAGATGGTAATCAAGGCAATTACAGTGAATTTAAAAACTCCGTAGGATAATTGACTACGTCTTCCTGGTTCATAACGGTGTCGACTGATTTGAAGGAAACCAACTGTCCCGGAAGAAAATTCTGAAAGATCGCATTGTGATCCTCGACATCTTTATTTTTCGCCGCCGATATTGCTCTTTCACCCAGCCAATTATGGTTATTATACTGTTGCGCTATATCTGGGAAAACACGCTGAATAAACTCCTCTTTTGACTCTGTGATGTGACAGAAATCTGTGGGTAACGTGATGTCCACTGCGACTTTATTATTTCCAATGTCTAACAACTGCTTCGCAAACAAATTTGAAGTTTCATCTTGTTGAAAAATACTCGTATGTTAGCAGTATAGTGTCACTATCACAAGAGATAAAAAAAAGAGCAGTTAACTTGAAAAGTCACTATCACATAGGATCACCGAAGTGCAGAAAGTTCTCGCGTACGTAGCGGTAATTGTCACTCACAAAGGATACACTCTTTGTCTGACGTATCGATTGACATAGGGAATTGATCGATATATTAGTTAGTTGTCAAATGTCAAATATTATGGTTGCGCTCAGAAATTCAACTTGTGACAAATCTTAAAATTATCAGTCTACATATAGTTGGTTGTCAAATGTCAAACATTATGATTACGTTCAGAAATGTACTTTGTGACAAAACATCAAGGAAAAACAATTTTTAATCAATTCTGCTTATCTATTCAACTTTTCAGCCTTCTTTGGACTTCCAAAAATAATTCAAAACCAAAATTAGCCAAATCAGTTCAGCCTTTCTAGAGTTTTAGCGATACTAACAAACAACAATTCATTTATTATATTATATATAATACGAATTACTATTATCAATAATAGTAAAATAAATAATATATTAGTTATAACAGTTGCATCAGTTAACCTTAAAAGATTCCAAAAATTAAAAATGTCTGTGTTGTTTTCCCAATTATATTGATTTTTTAAACTTTCTACAAATATTTTCAGATTGTCAAAATATATTAATTATCATAGACAATCTGATACACGCTAGTTAACAAACGGCGCCAAACAAATCTTGGTAAGCATCCAAGTATTCTACGGGTTTATACGTCAACTCTTCAGAGGATTAACAATCAAGAACACTAAGAAGGTTAATTTATGTTAGCTAAATGAAGTTTCGCCTAATATTATTTTATTTGGGTGTCATGATGATCCGAAATCCAAAAGAATATCCATGGAGTGAAATCGGAAAGATTCAGTGTTAAAAAAAGCAAACTCACGAAAAGCACCAAAAAACTAATGACTACAATATTTTTAGATTGCGAAGGTATCATTTCGACTGACTTGAAAGAATCAAATACATCCGTGAATACAGCATATTACTCTGTCTTTATAAGGAAGCTGCGTAAAAAAATTATCGAAAAAAGTCGCGTCCAAATCCTCCGAGGTATGCCCTTGCTTCATGGCAATGCTCCAATCCACACTATTTCGCTTTTCAAGGCTACTATACACAAATGTAGCTTCACAGAAATTGAACACCCAATCATCTATCTCTGTCCCTGCAGTTGTACGAACATTTTGACTCTAAATTTGACTCTAAAAATACATCATGACCGCACTACGTAATTTACAGTCATTACCTTCTATATTTCTCTGTATTGATCTGAAAAAATCGCCCTATAGTTTCCAGATAATCAGCTATTAGTTCTACCAAATCATTAACACATACATACATCTCAAAGAA